>NW_027361823.1:6742500-7462500 GCF_039654945.1 Dendrobates tinctorius | reverse complement strand
TGGAGGAGCAGGAGGCCCATAATGTGCTGCATGCATGGAGGAGCAGGGGGGCCATAGTATGCTGCAGGGGCCCATAATGTGCTGCATGGAGGAGCAGGGGGGGGGCATAGTATGCTGCAGTGGGGGGAACAGTATACTTCAGGGGGCAGGGGCCCATAATGTGCTGATGGAGGAGCAGGGGAGGCCATAGTATGCTGCATGCAGGAGCAGGGGAGCCCATAATGTGCTGCTTGTAGGAGCAGAGGGCCATAATGTGCTGCATGGAGGAGCAGGGGAGGCCATAGTGTGCTGCATGAAGGAGCAGGGGAGGCCATAATGTGCTGCATGGAAGAGCAGGGGAGGCCATAATGTGCTGCATGGAGGAGCAGGGGAGGCCATAATGTGCTGCATGGAGGAGCAGGGGAGGCCATAATGTGCTGCATGGAGGAGCAGTGGGGCCATAATGTGCTGCATGGAGGAGCAGGGGAGGCCATAATGTGCTGCATGGAGGAGCAGCGGGGCCATAATGTGCTGCATGGAGGAGCAGGGGGGGCCATAGTATGCTGCAGTGGGGGGGCACAGTATGCTGCAGGGGGCAGGGGCCCATAATGTGCTGATGGAGGAGCAGGGGAGGCCATAGTATGCTGCATGCAGGAGCAGGGGAGCCCATAATGTGCTGCATGTAGGAGCAGTGGGCCATAATATGCTGCATGGAGGAGCAGGGGAGGCCATAGTGTGCTGCATGAAAGAGCAGGGGTTGCCATAGTGTGCTGCATGGAGGACCAGGGGAGGCCATAATGTGCTGCATGGAGGAGCAGGGGAGGCCATAATGTGCTGCATGGAGGAGCAGTGGGGCCATAATGTGCTGCATGGAGGAGCAGGGGAGGCCATAATGTGCTGCATGGAGGAGCAGTGGGGCCATAATGTGCTGCAGGGAGGAGCAGGGGAGGCCATTGTATGCTGCATGGAGGAGCAGGGGGGGCAGGGGGCTCATAATGTGCTGCATGGAGGAGCAGAGGAGGCCATAGTATGCTGCATGGAGGAGCAGGGGGGCCATAATGTGCTGCATAGAGGAGCAGGGGAGGCCATTGTATGCTGCATGGAGGAGCAGGTGGGGCCGGGGGCTCATAATATGCTGCATGGAGGAGCAGAGGAGGCCATAGTATGCTGCATGGAGGAGCAGGGGAGGCCATAATGTGCTGATTGGAGGAGCAGCGGGGCCATAATGTGCTGCATGGAGGAGCAGGGGAGGCCATTGTATGCTGCATGGAGGAGCAGGGGTGGCCGGGGGCTCATAATGTGCTGCATGGAGGAGCAAAGGAGGCCATAGTATGCTGCATGGAGGAGCAGGGGGGCTATAATGTGCTGCAATGAGGAGTGGTGGGGCCATAATGTGCTGCAAGGAGGAGCAAGGGGCCCATAGTAAGGCATGAAGGAGCAGGTGCCCCATAATACTGTATGGAGGAGCATTTTATGGGGCCCATTATACTTTATGGCGGACTATGTGGTTGCCAATAATACAGTATGGCGGACAATGTGGTTGCCAATAATACTGTATGGCGGACTATGTGGTTGCCTATAATACTGTATGGCGGACTATGAGATGCCCATAATACTGTTTGGTGGACTACGTGGGTGCTCATAATACTGTATGGAAGACTATGTGGTTTCCCATAATACTGTATGGCGGACTATGTGGTGCCCATAATACTGTATGGAGGACTATGAGGTGCCCAAATCTTGTATGGCGGACTATGTGGTTCCCCATAATACTGTATGGCAGACTATGTGGGTGCTCATAATACTGTATGGAGGAATATGTGGTTGCCCATAATACTGTATGGCGGACTATATGGTTGCCCATAATACTGTATGGCGGACTATGTGGTTGCCCATAATACTGTATGGCGGATTATGTGGTTGCCCATAATATTGTATGGCGGACTATGTGGACCCAATCGGCAGAATGTGGAGCTTTTTTCCCCATTAGACTGGAGTGACATGTCTGACTTGATCACTGATCCATTCATTCCCTCATTGGCTGCACTTGTCTTTTTATAGAAGCCCCAAAGAAAATGAATGGAGCTGCAGTCAGACATCCCACCTGCCGCTCCATTTTAAAATGGGGATAAGTGTCCTATCAAGGATAAAACTTCCTCATTCTTCCAATCAGTGCAGTTTCTAATGGTCGGACCTAAGCGATCACCTATCCTGTGGAGCCCATGGATCGGTGATAACTTGTTTTACCCAAAGAAACCTATTAATGTAAGCTACTGTAATTATACATCCCAGTTATGGTGGCGCACAGTAGATGTGCAGGAGCTGCCTGTGTTTTACAGTCGATGGTCCACTACAATGGGGATAACGACTGACAGATATTTGCATATAGCTGTAGGGTGGGCCCCTAGAGTCCATTCCCCTGGTGGGCCCCAGACACCCCAGTCCGACCCTTTTTTATTTGTAAACAGTTATTTTCAAAATTTTCACACTAGAATATTAGATTTTAAATGGTCACTCTTGTTTCAACAGACTTTGTATTAATCAATACTACAAAAGAATATTTGTGAAACTTTGTAATATTATCGCAGTGGCACGGTGGCTCAGTGGTTAGCATTGCAGTGCCTGGGTTCAAATCCCACCAAGGACAACATCTGCAAGGAGTTTGTATGTTCTCCCTGTGTTTGCGTGGGTTTCCTCCCACATTCCAAAGACATACAGGTTGTGAGCCCCATCGGGGACAATGTCAATAATGTCTGTAAAGCTCTGTGGAATTAATGGCGCTATATAAAATGAGTAAAAATAAATAAATATGCTTCTTTTTTCTCCTCTTATGAGACACTTTTTTCCTACCCCTTGCCTTCTGAACTCCTCGTTAACTCTAAAATTCCTCTTGGTCAAAACATAATAGACTGCCAACACACTGAGGGACCTACTATTGCTGTCTATTGAAGTCTTCGGAGAGGGGAAGAGGAGGGTAAGGGATTAAGCCAAGTAACAAGCAGACTGATAAAGAGAGTCAGGGATGCAAAGAAACTTTGCTGATATTTTCTAGTGTTTATCTGTTTTTAGAGCTGGATTCACATCTGCACCTCTCAATACTTCTCTAATACGTCTGTGTGCTACATAAATAGTGTAGCGCAGTGGTCCCCAACCTTTTTTGCACCAGGGACCGGCTTCAAGCAAGACCATTCTTCCATGGCCCGGCAGGGCGGGGATGGAGGTGTCAGGGGCGGGGCTTAGGTCTTAAGGGGGCGGGGCTATGGACAGGGTTGTAGTTTAGTAGTCAGTGCATACTTATCATTTAATATAACATTTATCCTGTATACATGGCTCCGCTCCCACTCTCCCATCCTGTATACATGACTCTGCTCCCACTCTCCTATCTGTATACATGGCTCCGCTCCCACCCTCCCATCCTGTATACATGGCTCTGCTCCTACTCTCCCATCCTGTATACATGGCTCTGCTCCCACTCTCCTATCCTGTATACATGGCTCCCCTGTCCCATCCTGTATGCATGGCTCCGCTCCCACTCTCCCATCCTGTATACATGGTTCTGCTCCCACTCTCCCATCCTGTATACATGGCTCCCCTGTCCCATCCTGTATGCATGGCTCCGCTCCCACCCTCCCATCCTGTATACATGGCTCTGCTCCCACCCTCCCATCCTGTATACATGGCTCTGCTCCCACCCTCCCATCCTGTATACATTGCTCTGCTCCCACCCTCCCATCCTGTATACATGGCTCTGCTCCCACCCTCCCATCCTGCATACATGGCTCCGCTCCCACCATCCCACGCTTGTATATATGGCTCCGCAAGTATGGCACCCCTGAGGCTCAGTCGTCACAGAGGTACTGCACCTTCTCCTAAGGTGTAGTGCCCCACTCCACTCCACACTCCAACACTCGCACCCCACACAACAGGGTAGTTCTGCACAACCACATTGCGGCTCAGTGCTAAGAGAGTAGCAGAGCACCTTTGGTGGTTCCCTGCTTGGATCACTGGATGTGCTGGGAGGTGGGTGGAGTTTATATACATAAAAAGAGTGGGAAAGTGTAGGATTACAGGTCAGTCTGACAGGAGGTCAGCGAGGAAGGAAGCCGCTTGGGAGGTGTGGGGATCCCTGGAAGGAGGGATGGAGGAAGGAGTGATCTGAGCCAGCTGGCACGGGAAGGGAAAAGAAGGAGAAAGACGTAAAACTGAAACCTAAGCTTCCATAAGAGAGAGAAAGACAAGTACGGAACGAAGTAGGAGAACAGAGAGGACATGGCTTGGAAGAGGAACCCTGCCTATAGGTTCTCAGCGCAAGACCGGGGCCCGCTCCCCGAGGTTGTATGGACACTTATGGTTCTGCAGCAGACACCGGTGGAGTAGTTGACTGTAAATGCACTACTCCCATCTAAGACTTGGGGCACAACAGCAACTGATTAGAGAGCCGGGGCTCAGGAGAAGGGAGTCCCCGAAGCAGGCTACAGCTGTCTGCCGTACAAGTAGAGTTCTTGGGAACATCTGTTAAGAGGAACTCCAGGGTACCACGGTACTGGAGATCTTCACACTTTAAGGCGCAATAGAGGAGTCGCTCAGGAAAGGTACATGTTGGCGGAGTGTTGGAGAGGAGCTTTCCATCTGGCCTGGAGGTTGGCTGAGTCTCTGACCCGGAGGACACGGCTCGGAAGCAGGCACCCTTGTGTACCGCAGACTGTGAGTAAAGCCTTGGAACTGCAAGCCTCGGTGTCCTCCATTCATTCTTGCGCCAACCCGCTCAGCACCGCTACATCTGGGTACCATCCTTTACACTATCTGCGCCTTTCCACAACCATTACAACTACACTGCATTGGGACCTCAGCCCTGCCTGTGGAGGGCTATACCATCACTGCTGCACCATACCATCTGTCCCAGAGGATCTGTCTGCTGCATCGGCTTAACACCTCCCTTGCCGAGCACCACAGGTGGCGTCACAAACTATTCCATTACAAACTTCCACTGATTACTTGGGTGTCCAGGGCCACGGATCGGGTCACCGCTGCTGTGACACATCCCGCTGACACCGGCCCGGTATCGAGTACCCCACAGCCCTGGGAGGGCGACCCACAAGCACCCTCCCACCCTTGTATATATGGCTCTGCTCCCACCCGTGTATGCATGGCTGGGCTCCCCGTCCTCCCCCATCATACTTACCCTCACGTCTCTGAACTTCCCTGCATCTCGGGGCACGTCAGCTTCTTCCTGTGCGGAGCGGTCACGTGGTACCGCTCATCAAGGTCATAAATATGGACGCCACGCCTACGGGAGAGGAGTGGCATCCATATTCATGACCTCAAATGAGCGGTACCACGTGACGGCTCAGCGCTGGATGAAGCCACCGCGCCGACAGGGACAGGGATGCTGGAACTGAGGGTGAGTATCCATGTGGTCTGGAAGCTACAGCCGCCAGCTCCCCTTGTGTCTAGCTCCACGGACCGGCAAGAGCACTGCAACGGCCCGGTCCTGGGCCGCATACCGGTGGTTGGGGACCCCTGGTGTAGAGCATGAATATGAATGTGTATTGTTAATGGAAGACATCATAGCAGCAACCCACTAGCTTAGAGACAACAGAAAATTAAATCTTGAGTCTGCAGGGTGAAAACTGGTGAAAAATGTTAGGCTACTTAGGTCTCTTCCTCAGGAACAGTAAACAAAGTGATACAGAACCCCCCAGCACCCCGAATAGGAGATGCATGTATGATAGGTGTAATATGAGATGTATGCCCTTAATGCAGCAACCGACCGGCTGCGACCCCCTGGGCAGAGGTAAACGAGATATCCCACTTCTGACCTCCCCCCACCTTTGTAAATCCCACGGCTATTGTAATGTACATCTGGTGTCTTAATTGGAGCCTGTTATCTACTGGCCCGACACATATTGATTGTCCTGCCGTCTGTATGTATATATATTCTGAGACCGATGAGTAAAATATTGTCACACTGGAAATATGTGGAGAAGCAGTGATCTTTTATATGTTCCCATGTTACAAAGCCTTTCGAGCCGGCGCCCTTCATTCAGAAGTGAGGAAAAGCAGAGTGGACCTCATGAGAAACGGGGTGGTAATTTAAAGAGGTATTACAGCCCAGAAGACCCCGTTACACTGGTGGCAGCAGTGGGATATGATACCCCGTCTATAGGAGTAAAGGACTGAATGGAAACCAACTACCAGAAGTTAAAGAGGAATACATTAAAAGACCTGGTGGAAGCTCGAGAGTTAATTGCCAGCATCAAAACAAAATCGGATTTGATAGCAGCCATCATGGAACACGACAGTGCAGCACCTCCCAATGTGAACGTGGAAGAGACTGAATTCCAGAGGGAGGTAAAGAGCAGACTGGCGTTCTGTGGCCCAAACCCTGTAGTAGATATCGTACGAAAGGTGATGGCTGATGTGCGTACTGATCTGAAGCAAAAGATGGCAGAGCGGACCAGGATAGAGCTAGCCAAGATGGAGATGGCAGAGCGGACCAAAATAGAGCTAGCCAAGATAGAGCTAGCCAAGATGGAGATGGCAGAGCAGAGAGAGGAGAGTCAGCGAGCAGGGGGAGCTCTGACCTCCGCCCATGTACCGTCAGCAGTAAGCCACAGAAAAAATCCAGTATAATGCCTTCCGACAGTTGGGGGAGGCAGAGGAAGACACTGATGGCTTTCTGCAGGACTTTGAGCGGCAATGTGCCCTTCATCAAGTGAAGCCGGAGGATTGGGTTCAGGTTCTGGCCAGCAAGCAGACAGGCCGGGCAGCGGACACCTATCGCATGGTACCTGATGAGAACTGTATGGACTATAAGCGGGTCAAAAAAGTGATCTTGGCCCAGTATGCGCTGACCAGAGGCATACCGCCAAAAGTTCCGCGGACTTATAAAACAGGTAACAGATACCCACGCTGAATGGGCGTGTAAACTACGGCGGTCACTGCTACAGTGGGTACAAGGGAGCCAAGCAACCACTAAGGAGGACATCCTCCAGCTCTTCTTGTTAGAGCGATTCTTTACTGGACTAAGCCCAGAGACACAAGAATGGCTTTGGGACAGACTGCCAATGAATCTTGAGGAGGCCGCTCGTCTGGCCGATGAACATCATGATGCCAGGAGGTCTCAGTTGTCAGGATCAAAGACTGTCACTAGGGGCCCTCCCATGGGTCTGGAGGCCCCTAAACCACATAAGATTATCGGGGGACCAGCTAAAACCCCGGCCTACCAGAGTCCCCCTGGGGCGCGATGCTACACCTGCCATCAGCTGGGCCACCTGCAAAGACAATGTCCCAACCGGACTCAGAGTACCCAGTGGCCAAAGGCGGGAACGGCTACTGTCAACCGGGCCGCTGTACACTACTACCAGTGTGAAGCTGACCTGGCATTGGGGGCTATGACTAATCCGGGGATGAAAGCGATGGAGGAAGTGCTGCATGAAGTAGACCCCGTGCAGGCAGCCCGGGCAGATAATCGACAACAGCATCGACAGGCAGTGTGGGTTAAAGGGAAATGTATGCAGGGACTAAGAGATTCCGGAGCAACTTTGACCCTTGTGAAACCTCATCTCGTCCGGGACCAAGAGAAGACAGACCGGACAGTGGCCGTCCATGTAGCAGGGGGAGCCATACATCGACTGCCCACTGCCAGGATTCGCCTAAACTGGGGAGTCGGGGATGGCCTTGTTGAGGTCGGCCTGATGGAGGATTTGCCTGCAGACGTCTTGCTGGGAAATGACTTGGGGCCCATGTTGTCTGCATTCTCGGTCGCTCCTCTGGCTGAGACCTATCCTGTGACCACCCGGAGACAAGCTCGAGCTGTGGAGGCGGAATCACACTCAGAGGAGACCCAGGTAAGACACCCCAGCCCTACACGTATCCCCAGAGCCAGACACATTTCTTGGGCCACCCCAGCTGAGTTTAAAAGGGAGGTACTTGAGGATCCCTCATTACAGGGGTATCGTGGGAAGGCACAGGAGGGGAGAGGAGTACTGGAAGGGGAACAATTTGTATGGCATCAGGGACTCCTCTACCGGGTTACAGAGCAGTGCCACACAGGGACGAGCCCCACTATAAAACGATAGTTGGTAGTTCCCAAGAAGTATAGGCAGGAGCTACTGCAAATCTCTCATGACATACCCTTGGCCGGGCACCTCGGCGTCTGTCACACCAGGCATCGTCTGACACAAAACTTCTTTTGGCCGGGGGTAACCTATGATGTTCGTCAGTACTGCCAGACCTGTGACAGTTGCCAGCGCATTGACAAGAGGGGAAATCACTGCAAGGCCAAACTACACCCCCTCCCCATTGTGGAGGAGCCATTTAGCTGAGTAGCGGTCGATCTGATAGGGCCGTTAGCCAAACCCAGTCCGTCAGGGAAAAGTATATATTGACAGTGGTAGATTATGCCACACGGTATCCAGAGGCGGTTACATTACCTAACATACTGGCAGAGACAGTGGCGGCTGCCCTGCTCCTGGCTTTCTCACGGGTTGCATTTCCCCGGGAGCTTATCTCGGACCAGGGTGCCCAGTTTACAGCAGAGTTTATCAACCAACTGTGGAAGCTGTGCGGCGTAAAATCTTTTAGAAGCGCCCCGTACCACCCGCAAACCAATGGGTTGTGTGAACGTTTTAACGGAACATTAAAACAACTTATTGGGACTTTTACCAGGACCTACAGGGATTGGGAGAAATTCTTGCCACACCTCCTGTTTGCCTATCGGGAGGTGCCCCAAGAATCCACGGGGTTCTCCCCGTTCGAACTGTTATACGGGAGGCGGGTAAGGGGACCCCTAGACTTAGTGCGAGAACACTGGGAAGGGGAGGGAACTATAGAAGGGATACCTATTGTGCCCTATGTGCTGGAATTACAGGACCGCCTACAGGAGCTGACTCAGGCTGTACGTGGGAACATGCAGGCGGCCCAACGGCGCCAGCGCGTATGGTACGATCGGAGGGCAAGAGAACGCACCTTTGAGATAGGACAGAAGGTCCTGGTGTTAGACCCAACAAGGCAGAACAAGTTCAAAGCTGCATGGCAGGGGCCCTACCAGGTAGTGGGGAAAATAGCCGACACCACCTACAATGTCGCCGATTGTGACGACCCCAGGGTTATCCGCATGTTCCACATGAATATGCTGAAGCCCTACCGGGAGTGCCCTGAAGAGGTAGTGGCCATCTGTGCACCCGACGCAGAGGATTCAGCAGGACTCCCCTTGCCTGATGTCTTAGGGGAGAGGACTCAGTCTAAAACATGGGACCAGGTACACTTGGGAGAAAACCTAGGGCCCCGGGAGAGACAGCAGTCGGAGGCGTTGTTGAGGCAGCGACAGAGGATGTGTGGGAGGAACGGCCCTCGTCGAGTGTCTGGGCCGGAACCAAAGGAGCCATCATCTGGGTTACGGGGGAAACTGTCCCTGGGGGACAGAATTCGTGGACGGACCGTTCTGACAGACAGATGGGCTGGGGGAGGGACCAGTATAAAGGAAGCGGGGAATTCCCCGGACGATGAGTCAGCAGACCGGGACAGGGACTGCAGGAGAGCGTGGGAGCGACTGGAAGCTAGAGCGACCCACAAGTGCCAGAGAGGACGCTCACCGAGGACTCCAGAGGGACGGTGCCAAGGCGACCGGCCAAGACTTGCTGCCCCGCTCCAGCCCGCGGCCACTGCGGACTCAGTTCAACCCGCGGCCGCTGCCGCCTCCTCTCAGCCCGCGGCGGCAGCCTACCCACGGTCACCGGCGGCCGCTGCGGCCTGTTCCCCGCCACCCGCAGCCGCCCCACTCTCGCCCATGGCCGCGGCAAGTACCGTGCCATCAGCGGCCACCACTGTCCCGCTCCGGTCCCCAGCAGGGGCCGGGCCTCTGCTGACCGCGGACTCCCCGTCGCAGCTGCTGGCTGCGCAGGTGGCCTATCATTTGCCACCACCCATCTACCGCTTGCCCCAGTCTGGGGCCTGCGGCCCACCCGTCCATGGACTCTGCCGGGGCCTGTGGGGCTCCAGTGTCACCAGCGCGCCGGATGACGCGAAGACTCCATCAACGCCTCAGCAACTGGGCCCAGCAACTACTACGCTGAAAGACCATCAACCCGAACGGCGAGGGATGTCTGGACAGCTAAGTTGACTTTACAATTAAGGACCCGTAGTCGTCCATACCGCGGCACTATAGTGACCGGCTATTGCCGGATGTAGTCGTGTTCTACCCATTTGTGTTTGCTTGTCTAGAGCCCCTGCGAGGGCAACCCGTGTTACCCCTGTTGGTGATCAGGCCGTGACTGGGGAAAGTTCCCTCTAGTCTTATAAACGTTATTTTAGAAAGCACCAAATTGTCTCGCGACTCGTCACTGCATCCTGCGTACCTGCAAATACCACATTTGGCGTAGTAGGCAGGATGCAGTCTCCGAGCGCAGACGGCGGTGCGCCTGATCAGAGTGGGGCTGCGGGCTCGGCAGATGACGGGGGTCCCCGCTCCAGCATCTCCCTGGGGGCTATGCTGAGTAACCTGCCCCGGTTTTCTGGCTCCGATACGCTGTTGTGGAGCTGGACAGAACGTATGCGGGGCCTTTTACGCATGCACCCCATGACCCCCGATTTAGAGGCTGAGGTGGCCCTTATGGCGCTAGATGGGGAGGCCCAGAAGTCGGTAATGTTGAGACCCCCGGGGCGTCATAACACCTTCCCCAGGGTCCTACAGATCCTGGAAGAGACCCACGGGGATCCAACAGACGTGGGAGAGTTGAGAACCCGGTTGTTCAGTCGGATGCAGGGGGAGGGGGAGACCATCACCCAGTATATGAACGCCCTCCAGGAGCTACACACCACCATAGAAAGGAAGGACGGAATAGGGGTAGGGCCTATCGACATTACTCTGCGTGACCTGCTAGTGACTGGACTCCGGGACCCGCTAATCAAGCAGGCATTGTGGGAACAGGTCCGAGTGAACCCACGTTTAGCCTTTTCTGAAGTGGGGAGTCAGGCCCAGGTGCGAGACCAAGAGCAGGGGATGACGGCTCCTGTGGGGAAGGCCCGGAGCATGGAGTCCTCCGTAAGCGTTGTCGAAGAACCTCAATGGATTGAGGAAATGAGATGAGAACTGAAGAGTATCCAGGGCGAGCTGGCCGAAGTGAAGAAAAGAACGGAGCCCTCGCCCGGCCGACCTGGCTATAATTCCAGGCCCTGGGGGCCTCGCAACACCCGGGGTGGCCGAGCCTCACCGCCCCGGTGCTATGAGTGTGGAGAACTGGGCCACTTCGCACGGAAGTGTCCGTGGCGTGGGAGATACCCACCCCGGCGGGCATTAAACTAGAGGGCTCCGGGCATGGGGAACGCCGCTCGGAGCCAGAAACCACAACGAGGGGTGGCGGAAGTCCCGAAGAACTGGTCGCTAAGTGCCCAATAGTATGGGCTGAAGTTGAGGGTCGTGCTGTGCGGTGCCTAGTGGATACGGGGTCGCAGGTGACGACCATGCCGGCAACGTACTTCCGGCAGCATTTCCCGGAAACAGCAAGGCCCCAGTGGGGACCCATGATACGACTAGTGGCCGCAAACCAACTGCCGGTACCTGTCGCCGGGGTGGTAAGGCTTCAGATGACATTGTGTGGTAAATCCCTCGGTCGCCGGGGAGTGGTCCTGACTCAAGGAGAGACTAACGACCCTCATCCGATCATCTTGGGGATGAATGTACTGCAGGAGTTCGGCAATCTACTCCTCAACGATTCCACCCAGGAGACCCTAAGTCAGTAGGGTTCTCGCACGGCCCAGGGGCAGGTCTTCCAGCGGTTGGTGCGGGAGGCACGAGTGCTCCAGGAGTGTCAGGAGGGTGAGGAGCTGGGCAAGATCATCGCGCCGGCGGCCCCCCTGCCTGTGCTTCCTCCGGGGCAGACGGTGGTGGCTCTGCCGATCCTCTCCCCGATACCACTGGAGGGCGTGGAGGTGCAGGTGGAACCATGTTACTCAGAGCGCCTGCACCCTGGCATCCTGGTGGCCCGCTCCCTGGCCACAGTGCGGGAGGGGACCATCTTGGTACGTTGTGTCACCCTGAAGCCCCGGGCCGAAATGGCCAAACTAGTAAGGACATTGGAGGAGCTGCTGCCGGACCCTGAAGTCCAGTTGCGGGTGCAACCCGAAGATCCCTGGGCAGTGACGGTATGAACCCAACAGGCTGCCGCGTCCGCGGCCCAAGAAAAGGGTCGAGTCATTCTGGAAAGAATGAGGGCTGAACTTTCCGGCCTAGCGCCAGCCCAGCTTCTCCAAGTAGAGTGTGACATCGGCGGCTATGCCCGCCGATGCCCCTCCAGCAGCAGCGCATGCCGCAGCGTCTCCTTACCAACGTGCCCCCGTCCAGGCGCGCGCTCGTCCTGCGTTCCTCCTCACTGCAGCTCCTGGTACCCGCTCTCTGTCGCGTGCGTGCCCCCTCCCGCTCTCTCCCTCCAGTGGTGGGCGGCGCTGAGGGGCAGGACAGGGGGACGCACTTCCGGGTGCTAGGATACTTCAGGCGTCCTCGCTGTGAGGAGGACGCCTGATGATCGTGTAGTCTCCTGCACCCTCTGGCCGCTACAGTCCTCTGTAGTTCCCCTTGTCCATGCTCTGTCTCCCTGCCGCGCCCTGTGTTACAGTCCTCTGTAGTTCCCCTTGTCCATGCTCTGTCTCCCTGCCGTGCCCTGTGTTACATGCCTCTGTAGTTCCTCTTGTCCATGCTCTGTCTCCCTGCCGCGCCCTGTGTTACATGCCTCTGTAATTCCTCTTGTCCATGCTCTGTCTCCCTGCCGTGCCCTGTGTTTCATTCCTCTGTAGTTCCCCCTGTCCATGCTCTGTCTCCCTGCCGTGCCCTGTGTTACATGCCGCTGTAGTTCCTCTTGTCCACGCTCTGTCTCACTGCCTTGCCCTGTGTCACATTCCTCTGTCCGTCAGTCCCGGGCCCGTATCTAAGTCAACCTCCTCCCTAGTCCTTATTTGTCCGTGGAGCCGTCCCTCTTGGTTCCGGCTGTCGCGCTTCCGTCCCCTGTGGTCCTGCCCCAAACGATCCCTGTATAGGGGTCGGTCTTCACCTGGTGTGCTCGGCCCAGGGGCTCCGGATCCACGATCCAGAGGGTCCACTCTCCGACGTAGCTCTTACCAAAAACGTCACAGTATCATCAGGCCATGGACCCCGCCGGTGCTGCGGCTGCCACTCAAAAGGAACTGCTGTTCTTAAGGGAGAATCAGACCCGGATTATGTCCTTCATGAAATCCATGGACACCCGGCTTTCCGCCCTGCAAACCGCTGACCCTGGGCACGCCCCTCTCTTAGCCAGTCTCCAGCAGGAGCTCGCGCAGCAGCGCGACGCTCAATCTCACATTCTGGGGTGCATGGCGTCCGTGGATGATCGACTGCTTGCTCTACAGTCCTCCGCGGCCGCTTCTACCCAACCCCGGGACGCTGTCCCATCTCCCCCTCCCCGCCTTGGAAAGCCGCCCAGGTATAGTGGGGACCCGAAGTTGTGTAGGGGATTTTTAAACCAGTGCAGACTGCACTATGAGCTTCTGCCCCAACAATATCCCACGGACCGCACTAAGGTGGCCTTTATAGTGTCCCATCTAGAGGGAGAGGCGCTGGCTTGGGTGAATCCCTTATGGGAGAGGGATGACCCGGTGGTCACCAGTATCCGGAGTTTTTTGGAAACATTTCGCAAGGTATTTGATGAACCCGGGAGCCTTGCTTCCACTACGGAGGCCCTCTTTAACCTTCGCCAGGGATCCCTGATGGTAGGGCAATATGCCATCCGTTTCCGGACCCTGTCCTCGGAGCTGAGGTGGAATAATGAAGCTCTTGTAGGTGCCTTTTGGAGAGGCCTTTCTAGTAAAATCAAGGATGAGCTGGCCGGGCGTGACTCTCCAACCACCTTGGAAGATCTCATCTCTCTGGCTACTCGTATTGATCTGCATTTTCAGGAACGCGCCAGAGAGTCAGCCAGGGAGAGAAGGCCCTTTAGGTTATACCAAGCCCCCATTCCGCGCTCTGTTGCACCCTCTAGTAACTCTGCTCCTGAGCCTATGCAGGTGGATCGCGTCAAGCTGGCCGAACAACGGCGCAGGGAGAGGATGACTAATGGACTCTGTTTATATTGCGGAGGGGCCAACCACTTTGTACGCACTTGTCCTGAGAGACCGGGAAACGCATCCACCTAGGCCAGGTAGGAGAGGGCCTCCTAGGTGATCAGACCTCCTCTCTTCCACTTACTCTTTCAGTCCTGCTTATTACAGGTCGGGGGGCGTGGCTCCGTGGAGGCGTATGTGGACTCGTGCGCAGCGGGCAACTTCATCCGTCAGGAAGAGGTGGACAAACTCCAGATTCCCGTGGCCGTCCTAAAAAACCCGTGAGCAATCACCTCCGTCGATGGCAAACCTCTGCCCGGACTCATCACCACGGTTACCACCGAAGTTGAGCTACAAATTGGTGCACTTCACTTCGAGAAGATTGCCTTTTATGTCCTGCCTCAACTATCCCACGCCATTCTCTTAGGGTTACCCTGGCTCAGGCGGCATGAGCCAGTTGTCGACTGGCGCTCCAGGGAGATCTTGCGCTGGGGGCACGCCTGCCATGCACGCTGTTTGCGGACCCTTGTTCGTCCCCATTCTCTGCCTAGGCCAACCGATCTCCCGGGCCTTCCTGTTCCATATCACGCGTACGCTGATGTTTTCTTCAAGAAGGAAGCGGATTCCCTGCCACCACATCGGTCCTATGACTGCCCTATCGACCTGATTCCCGGAGCTGTCCCTCCCAGAGGAAGAACGTACCCTCTTTCCCCAGCCGAGACCTCTGCCATGACGGAATACATTCAGGAAAACCTGACCAAGGGGTTTATCCGGAAGTCCTCTTCCCCTGCGGGCGCAGGTTTTTTCTTCGTCCGGAAGAAGGATGGATCACTGCGACCTTGCTTAGATTACCGGGGCCTAAACAATATCACCGTTAAAAACCGATATCCCCTTCCGTTGATTCCTGAGCTCTTTGACCGGCTGAGAGGAGCTCGGATCTTCACGAAGTTAGATCTGCGGGGAGCTTACAACCTGAACCGGATCCGCGCAGGGGATGAGTGGAAAACAGCCTTCAATACCCGTGACGGGCATTATGAATACTTAGTCATGCCATTTGGTCTTTGCAACGCACCAGCTGTATTTCAAAAATTTATTAACGAGGTGTTCCGGGATCTGCTCTATTCCTGTGTGGTGGTGTATTTAGACGACATTCTCGTTTTCTCGCCCGATCTGTCCTCCCATCGCAAGAGCGTACGCTTGGTCTTGCATCGCCTTCGAGAGAATCGACTCTACGCCAAGATTGAGAAATGCCTTTTTGAGCAGATGTCGTTGCCCTTCTTGGGATATATCATCACCGATTCCGGTCTGAAGATGGATCCCGAAAAACTCAGTGCGGTACTCAAGTGGCACCGTCCAGTGGGGATAAAGGCCATCCAGTGGTTCCTTGGGTTCGCAAACTATTACCGTCAATTCGTGCCTCATTTTTCTACGGTTACCAAACCCATCACAGCCTTGACCCGTAAGGGAACGAAATCCAACAGCTGGTCCCCCGAAGCTGAAGACGCCTTCCTGGCTCTGAAACGTTCTTTTGCATCTGCACCCATCTTGCATCAGCCAGTGACCAGCAGGCCCTTTGTCCTAGAGGTGGACGCCTCCTCCACCGGAGCTGGGGCGGTCCTGTCCCAGCAGGCCTCATCCGGGCGTCTGGTCCCTTGCGGTTTTTTCTCTAAAACCTTTTCGCCTGCGGAGTGCAACTACTCCATTGGAGACCGGGAATTACTTGCCATTAAGATGGCCTTGGCTGAATGGCGATATTTACTCGAGGGGGCTGTACATCCCTTCACCATCCTTACGGACCACAAGAATCTGGCTTACCTGCAGTCTGCCCAAAGACTCAATGCCCGGCAAGCCAGGTGGGCCCTGTATTTCTCCCGCTTTGACTTTCAACTTCACTTTCGACCTGGTAATAGGAACATCAAGGCCGATGCCCTTTCCAGGTCGTTACAGTCACCAAAGAAGGATGAAGACCCATCCTATATTATCGAGCCTGCTTAGATGATCACAGTGGCTCCTGTGAATTTTTCCACTCCTCCGCCAGGTAAAACTTTCGTCCCTCAAGGCAGACGTTCAGAGGTGCTGCGCTGGGGGCATTCCTCCAAAGTTGCTGGGCACGTTGGGACTAAGAAGACTCTCTTGCTGCTTTCCCGGTATTACTGGTGGCCCACGTTTCGCCAGGATGTGATGGACTATGTAGCCCTGTGCACAACCTGTGCCTAGAACAAGGTGACTAGGGCTTTGCCCTCCGGTCTTCTTCACCCATTACCAGTTCCAGAGGCTCCCTGGCAGCAAATCGCTATGGATTTTGTGACTGATTTACCCCGCTCAGCTGGATGTACCACCATCTTAGTCGTAGCAGATCGTTTTTCCAAGATGGCCCATTTTGTTCCCTTACCGGGACTACCGTCCGCCCCGAAGTTGGCCGAGATCTTCATCCACCAGATCTTCAGGCTGCATGGTCTTCCTCAGCGGATTGTGTCGGATCGGGGGGTCCAGTTTACCTCTCGCTTCTGGAGGGCTCTCTGCCGGCTTATGGGTACATCTCTCGACTTTTCCTCTGCATACCATCCTCAGACCAACGGGCAAGTGGAGCGAATTAATCAGGTGTTAACTATCTTCTTACGTCACTTCTCCAACGCCCATTAGGACAATTGGGTCGCGCTCCTACCTTGGGCTGAATTCTCGCACAATAACCATCCCAGCGAATCTACCGCCAAGTCACCATTCTTTGTGGTAACCGGTCAGAATCCAGGTATTCCGCTACCCTTTTCCACGTCTATGGGAGTGCCCGCAGCAGATTCACTCGCAATGGAATTCTCGCAGATTTGGAGGGAGACCAGGGAAGCGCTCAAGAGTGCCAATAACCGAATCAAGAAACATGCGGACAAAAGACGAAAGGACGTGCCTCCGTACCATCCGGGTGACAAAGTCTGGCTTTCAACCAGACATATCCGTCTGACAGTTCCCTCTTACAAGTTGAGCCCTCGGTCCATTGGGCCGTTTGAAGTGATCGGACGCATTAATGAAGTGGCTTATAAGCTGAGGTTGCCTGCTTCGCTCCGGGTTCCCAACGCCTTCCATGTCTCGCTCTTGAAACCCGTAGTCCTGAATCGGTTCCAACCAGTTTCCATCGCCTCTCCTTCACCAGTTGGCTCGGACGACGTCTTTGAGGTCAAAGAAATCTTGGCTATGAAAAGAGTCAAGGGAAAGACCCTTTTTCTTATCGATTGGAAGGGTTTTGGCCCCGAGGAAAGGTCCTGGGAGCCTCGAGAGAATATCAATGCCCCCCTGATTCTGAAAAGGTTTTTGGCCAATCTCCGTAGGGGAGGACGTAAGGAGGGGGGTACTGTGACATTGGCGGCTATGCGTCCAGGCGCGCGCTCGTCCTGCGTTCCTCCTCACTGCAGCTCCTGGTACCCGCTCTCTGTCGAGCGCGCGCCCCCTCCCGCTCTCTCCCTCCAGTGGTGGGCGGTGCTGAGGGGCAGGACAGGGGGACGCACTTCCAGGTGCTAGGATACTTCAGGCGTCCTCGCTGTGAGGAGGACGCCTGATGATCGTGTAGTCTCCTGCACCCTCTGGCCGCTACAGTCCTCTGTAGTTCCCCTTGTCCATGCTCTGTCTCCCTGCCGTGCCCTGTGTTACATGCCTCTGTAGTTCCTCTTGTCCATGCTCTGTCTCCCTGCCGCGCCCTGTGTTACATGCCTCTGTAATTCCTCTTGTCCATGCTCTGTCTCCCTGCTGTGCCCTGTGTTTCATGCCTCTGTAGTTCCCCCTGTCCATGCTCTGTCTCCCTGCCGTGCCCTGTGTTACATGCCGCTGTAGTTCCTCTTGTCCACGCTCTGTCTCACTGCCTTGCCCTGTGTCACATTCCTCAAAAACGTCACATAGAGACACTCCTTGGGCAATATTACAGTGTCTTCGCCAGCCACGAGGATGACTTCGGATGTACCACGGCCATCACGCATGGGATCCCCACGTCAGGAGCGGCCCCCATCCGGGAGTGGTATCGGCAAATACCACCGCAGCTATATCAGGAAGTGAAAACTCTATTAGCCCAAATGCTCCGGAAGGGGGTCATACGAGAAAGCCAAAGCCCTTGGGTGCCCCCTATTGTCCTGGTTCAGAAGAAAGATGGCACTCTACGTTTTTGCGTGGATTACCGGAAGTTGAACGCCTGCACCATCAAGGATTCGTATCCACTGCCCCACATAGAAGAGTCTCTGTCCGCCCTGGGGAACGCAACGTACTTTTCGACCCTTGACCTGGCCAGCGGGTACTGGCAAGTGCTGATGTCGGAGGAAGACAGAGCCAAGGCGGTATTCATCCTTCCCATGAGACTGTTCGAGTTCAATCGGATGCCGTTTGGGCTGGCCAACGCCCCCGGAACTTTTCAGCGGTTGAGCAGTGTCTAGGAGACCTCAACTTTGAAGCCACGTTGATATACCTGGACGATATCATTATCTATTCCGCCACGTTCGAGGACCACCTGAGGCGGTTGGGGCAGGTGCTCGGCCGGCTGCAGAAGTACGGGTTAAAGGTAAAGCCCCAGAAATGCCACCTGTTCCACACCCAGATCGAGTACCTGGGTCATGCCGTCTCCGCAGAGGGCGTTCGACCATCCCTGGAAAAGGTCGCTGCCATCCAGGGGTGGCCTACCCCCGAGACGGTGAAGGAAGTGCGGGCCTTCTTGGGGTTGGCCGGCTACTACCGTCGATTCGTGAAGAATTTTGCACGCCGAGCCTGAGCCCTGCAAGACCTGCTGAAGGGGGCTCCCGCCGGGGCGAATGGACGGAAGATCCAGTGGCAGCAATCGCAAGAGGATGCGTTTCAAGACCTCAAAGCTGCTCTCTCAGACGCCCCGGTACTGGCATATGCGGATTTTTCGCAACCGTTCATCCTGCTTACCGACTGGAGCCTCCAGGGACTAGGAGCTGTGTTGTCACATGTGCAGGATAGCCGGGAGAAAGTGATCGCCTATGGTAGCCGGTCGCTGCACGACTCAGAATGCAACCCGGACAATTACATCTCCTTTAAACTTGAGCTCCTCGCGGTAGTGTGGGCAATGACGGAGCGATTCGCAGAGTATCTGGTGGGCTCCGAAGTGGTAGTGCGGACCAATAACAACCTGTTAGCCCATTTGGAGAATGCCAAACTGGGGGCCCTCGAGCAGCGGTGGGTGGCTCGGATGGCCAAATTCAATTATAAGATCATCTGAAAACGTGCACGCCGACGCGCTCTCCAGAATCCGACACACCATCCCAGGGAGAAACCGAGACGACGAATTAGAAGCAGATGAGACGCCGTTCGCCCTCACCACCGCCACGCTTACAGTCAACACGCAAGAAGTGCCTCATCCGGGACTCCAAGGAGGGATTCTGGGACAACCCCGCGACAACTGGATCCAGCATCAACAAGAAGATACAGAATTTGGACTCCTGCGCCGATGGGTGGCCACCGGTAAATTGCCCACGGGCTCGCAGAGACAGACTTTGGCCCAAGATATGTTGCTGATGCTGCGCCAGTGGGAAAAACTAGTCATCAAAAAGGGACTTTTATATCGAAAGGCCATGTCACGAACCACTTCAGCTACGATATGGCAGGTGATCATGCCCGGAGCCCATCTCAACCAACTGGCCCGGGAAGCCCATGAAAAGGGGGCTCACTTTGGTGCTCAAAAGACTTTACAATGGTTGCAGCAGATAGTGTACCACCCACGCTTGCACGCTGCCGTAGAAGAAGCTTGTCGAATCTGCCGCCCGTGCGAGCTCACTAAACCCCCTGCGCAGTGAGCCCCGGTGCAAACGATTGTAACATCAGCCCCTCTGGAGCGTCTTACGGTGGAATATCTTACCATAGGTCCTGCCTATCAGGGGTATGAACATTGTCTCGTTATGGTGGACCATTTCACCAAGTTCACCGTGGTCACCCCCACCCGAGACCAAACAGCGGAGTCGGCCGCTTATGCGATTTGTAAGAACTTTATTCAAGTGTACGGCTGTCCACAAGGAATACATTCGGACCAAGGAGCATGCTTCCTAGGAAAAGTCATGGAAGAGCTACACCATCTTTACGGTATCGATAAATCGCGGACTACGCCATACCACCCGCAGGGAAACGGAGCCTGCGAGCGATTCAACCATACGCTAATCCAAATGCTGCGCACCCTGGAGAGCGGCCGCAAGGCCTGCTGGCCTGAATATGTCCCCGAGCTAGTGTGGGTATATAACAATTGGGTGCATCAAGTGACTGGTTACACCCCCTACTCATTGCTGTTCGGACGACAAGGCGAAGGAATTACGGAGGTGGAATTGAACCCGGAGGAACCACAACCCTGGACCAGGGTATCCTCGTGGGTCCGAAACCACCGGCATCGGCTGCAGACCCTCCACCGTATCGTCCATACGAAGCTCCAGGATCTAGAACACCAAGGGGGAGCACTGCCCCCACCGATTGACTTTCAAGCACGGGATCGGGTACTCGTACTTGATCAACGCCCCCAAAACAAGTTAGAACACCGGTGGGAGGTGAACCCATACCAAGTGTTGCGCTGAATAAGCCCCGACGGGCCTGTGTACGAAATACAATCTGAAGGAAACAACGCGCCTCTCACTCGGGTTGTGCACCGTAACATTTTACGACCATGTACGACTACCGATCCCCCGCGGCCCGAACCGAACCCCCAGGTCCCTGACCCCCTGCCTACAGTCTGGGACCTGGATGACGAAGAGGACTTCCCCGTCACATCTGCGGGGCGCCCCAGCAGTGGCACTCAGAAATCCCATCAGAACCAACTAGTCGACCACCCTCCACTACCCCAGAAGACTCCACTACACCCGAGCTTCGACGCTCCGAGCGGTCAACAGCTGGCAAACCCCCTGAATGTTACGAACAGGACCAGTTCGTATGGCGACAAGGACTGTCGTCTCAAAAGACTAACTCAAGTCTACAAAAACCCTCGCCCGAGGACTGGCGAGTATACAGGGCGAGGGAGTGTGGGAGGAACGGCCCCCGTTGAGTGTCCGGGCCAGAACCAAAGGAGCCGTCATCTGGGTTCCAGGGGAAACTGTCCCCGGGGGACAGAATTTGGGGACGGACCGTTCTGACAGACAGATGGGCTGGGGGAGGGACCAGTATAAAGGAGGTGGGGATTTCCCCAGACGATGAGTCAGCAGACCGAGACAGAGACTGCAGGAGAGCGTGGGAGCAACTGGAAGCTAGAGCGACCCACCAGTGCCAGAGAGGATGCTCACCGAGGACTCCAGAGGGAGGGTGCCAAGGCGACCGGCCGAGACTTGCTGCCCCGCTCCAGCCCGCGGCCACTGCAGCCGCGGCCTCAGTTCAACCCGCAGCCGCTGCCGCCTCCTCTCAGCCCGCGGCTGCAGCCTACCCACGGTCACCCGCGGCCACTACCGCCTCCCCTCAGCCTGCGGCTGCAGCCTGTTCCCCGCCACCCGCAGCCGCCCCACTCTCGCCCGTGACCGCGGCAAGTACCGTGCCGTCGGCGGCCTCCACTGTCCCGCTCCGGTCCGCAGCAGGGGCCGGGGCTCTGCTGACCGCGGATTCCCCGTCGCAGCCGCTAGCTGCGCAGGTGGCCTGTCATTAACCACCACCCATCGCTACCGCTTGCCCCAGTCTGGGGCCTGCGGCCCACCCGTCCATGGACTCCGCCGGGGCCTGTGGGGCTCCGTCAACGCCTAAGCAACCAGGCCCAGCAACTAGTACGCCGAAAGACCACCAACCCCAACGGCGAGGGACGTCTGGACAGCTAAGTTGACTTTACAATTAAGGACCCGTAGTCGGCCATACCATGGCCCTATAGTGACCGGCTATTGCCGGAAGTAGTTGTGTTCTACCCATTTGTGTTTGCTTGTCTAGAGCCCCTGCGAGGGCAACCTGTGTTACCCCCGTTGGTGATCAGGCCGTGACTGAGGAAAGTTCCCTCTAGTCTTATAAACATTATTTTAGAAAGCACCAAATTGTCTCGCGACTCGTCACTGCATCCTGCGTACCTGCAAATACCACAGATGTTTTCAGAGAGACCAGCACAACACAAGGTTGAGACCCAGGATCAGACCCCCTGAGACAACCCCTCTTCCACATCCCTGAGTCTGTACGAGAAGGGATGCGACAAGAGATACAAGAGCTGTTGCGTTTAGGGGTCATTGAAGAGTCAGATAGTCCCTGGGCATCCCCCGTAGTGTTAGTGCCCAAGAAGGATGGGACTACCCGGTTTTGTGTAGACTATCGTAAGCTAAATGAGAAAATGGTGACGGATGCATATCCCATGCCGCGTGTGGATGAGTTGTTAGACCGGTTGGTGGGGGCAAAGTATTTGACCACCATCGATCGATGCAAAGGCTATTGGCAGATCCCCCTGTAAGTCCTGACGCTATTCCCAAGTCTGCATTTATCACCCCGTTTGGCTTATTCCAGTTTCGAGTTATGCCATTCGGGATGAAGAATGCCCCTGCGACCTTCCAGAGGCTGGCTGACCAGCTTCTGGATGGTCTCGAGGACTATGCTTGTGCCTACCTGGATGACATCGCCATCTACAGCGCGACATGGGATGAGCATCTAAATTACCTAGAGACAGTATTGGGCAGGATCCACAAGGCCGGAATCACCTTGAACCCCAACAAGTGTCACGTGGGCAGGGGCTGGCTGGCATTTTTCAGCCTGGGTAGCAATCACAAGGCAGTGGCCCTCCAGTTGTGGTGCTTTTGCCCTGTTTGTCTCTGGCCACTGCATTAAAGAAGCATAGATAACAGGCTTTAAAAACAGGGTGGTACATAGATATGGGAACTGAATGGAGCTAGCTGCATATATATAGAAGCAGAACCAAGCTTACTGCCTACAAAGATAATGTAACAGAAGCAAGCTGACTACATACACACGAGACCGGAACCAAGATTGCTAACTGGAGCTTACTACAGAGATATGGGAGCAGAACTGAGCTTACTACAGAGATATGGGAGCAGAAACGAGCTTACTCCAGAGATATGGGAGCAGAACTGAGCTTACTACAAAGATATGGGAACAGAACGGAGCCTACTACAAAGATATGGGAGCAGAACGGAGCCTACTACAAAGATATATGGGAGCAGAAGCGCGCTTACTACAGAAATATGGGAGCAGAAACGAGCTTACTACAGAGATATGGGAGCAGAACTGAGCTTACTCCAGAGATATGGGAGCAGAACTGAGCTTACTACAAAGATATGGGAACAGAACGGAGCCTACTACAAAGATATGGGAGCAGAACGGAGTCTACTACAAAGATATATGGGAGCAGAAGCGCGCTTACTACAGAAATATGGGAGCAGAACTGAGCTTACTACAGAGATATGGGAGCAGAACTGAGCTTACCCCAGAGATATGGTAGCAGAACACAGCTTACTGCAGAGATATGGGAGCAGAACTGAGCCTACTACAAAGATATGGGAGCAGAACTGAGCTTACTACAGAGATATGGGAGCAGAACGGAGCTTACTACAGAGATATGGGAGCAGAACTGAGCCTACTACAGAGATATGGGAGCAGAACTGAGCTTACTACAGAGCTATGGATGCAGAACGGAGCTTACTACAGAGATATGGGAGCAGAACTGAGCCTAATGCAAAGATATGGGAGCAGAACTGAGCTTACTACAGAGATATGGGAGCAGAACGGAGCTTACTACAGAAGTATAGGAGCAGAACGGAGCTTACTACAGAGATATGGGAGCAGAACCAAGCTTACTACAGAGATATTGGAGCAGAACCAAGCTTACTACAGAGATATGGGAGCAGAACCAAGCTTACTACAGAGATATGGGAGCAGAACCAAGCTTACTACAGAGATATGGGAGCAGAACTGAGCCTACTAGAGAGATATGTCAGCAGAACGGAGCTTAATATAGAGCTATGGGAGCAGCACCGAGCTTATTACAAAGATATGGGAGCAGAACTGAGCCTACCAGAGAGATATGTCAGCAGAACGGAGCTTAATATAGAGATAAGGGAGCAGAACGGAGCTTACTACAGAGATATGGGAGCAGAACCCAGCTTACTACAGAAGTATAGGAGAACGGAGCTTACTACAGAGATATGGGAGCAGAACCGAGCCCTAAGAAAAAAATAATGGAATCAAAACTAATAATGTCCCCATTTATAACAAATAATGTCCTCTGAGTGCCCACAAAGCTCTGAATATACAGAATGATGGTCCTACATACCACAAAACACAATATGATGGTCCCCAAAGCCATTTATTATACATTGAGGACCCCACATCTCCCTATATAGTAAAATGGCTATATAGCCACTATATAAGATAAGATGTTCTCATTGCCCCTATATATAGTATGATGGTCCCCACTCTCCCTATATACAGCATGAAGGTCCCCTTGCCCCCTATATATAGTATGAAGGTCCCCACTGCTCCCTGTGTATAGTATGAAAGTCCCCACTGCCCCTTATGTATATACAGCTGTGGGAGAGAGGGTCCCCGCCGAGTGTCTGGGTCGGAACCAAGGGGACCGTCACCTAGATTCCGGGGGAAACTGTTTCCGAGGGACAGACAGAGTTCAGGGACGGACCGTGGAGACTGACAGGTGGGCTGGGGGAGGAGCAAATATAAAAGGGGCGGGGAACGTTAGTCACAGTGAGTCAGCAGAACGGGACAGAAGGAGCAGGAGACCGTGGGAGCGACTGAGAGCCAGAGCAACTCACCGGAGCCAGGAAGGAGGCCAGAGATAGGAGAGACACTCCCCCTGGACATCAGTGGGACCGCGCCGAGACGACCGTCCGAGAACCTCTCCCCCGCATCGACCAGCGGCTGCTTTCGCCTTACTCCAGCCCGCGGCTGCGACCTGCCCGCGGACTCTCGCGGTCGTTGCCGCTTCGCTCCTGCCCACGACTGCGGCCTGCCCGTGGATCCCAGCGGCCGTTGCTGCCTCACGTCAGCCCACGGCTGGAGCCTGTCCCCCGCCACCCGCAGCCGCCCCGCTTCTACCCATGGCCACTGCTAGTTCATCATACTGTCCCTCTCCAATCCGCGGCAAGGGCCGGGCCGTTGCTCGCCGCAGGTCCTCCATTGCAGTCGCTGGCTGCGCAGGTGGCCTGCCAGCCGCCACCCCCGCATCGCCGCTGCTTGCCCCTATCTGGGGGCTGTGGCCCATCTGTCCAAGGACTCCTCCAGGGCCTGTTGTGCCCCTGCTTCACCAGAGCGTTGAAACGCTCGAAGACTACGAAAGATCTTCAGCGGCTGGGCCCAGTGGCTGCTACGCCGAGGAACCATCGTCTAGGACGCCGAGGGACGTCGGGACGGTTAAGTGACACTATATAGCTAAGGACCCGTAGTCGGCCATACCGCGGCCCTATAGTGACAGGCTTTGCCGGACGTAGTCGTGTTCTTATACTTCCGTGTTTGTTTGTATTGAGTCCCTGCGAGGACAATCCCTGTTATTTGTTCGGTTCCTTAGACTACCCCTGCGAATAGTTATCTATAAACCTGCAAGAGTTATTACCAAAAACACAAAACCGTCTCGCATCTCGTCACTGCATCCTGCATACCTGCTAGTACCACACAGTTGAAACCAGAAGTTTACAACCACTATATACTGTATAAAAATACAAATCTGCATGTTTTTCGCAATATCTGACATGAAATTTTCCCGTTTTAGGTCATATGTGTCTTTTTTTATAATGTATGGAAACTTCTGCTTTCAACTGTATAGTATGATGGCCCCACTGCCGTGTATATATAGTATAAAGGTTCCCACTGCACCAAATAAATAGTTTGGTGGCCCCAGTTGCCCCCATGTATATAGTAGAATGGTCCCAGTCCCCCCATATATAAAGTATGATGATCCCACAACCCCATATATATAGTAAGATATTCCCAGCTCACCCCACATATATATGATGACTCCAGTTCACTCATATATACAGTATATAGTAGAATGGCTCCAGTTCCCCCATGTATATAGTAAGGTGGCCCCAGTTCTCCCATATATATAGTATGATGACCCCAGTTCCCTCATATATATAGTATGATGGCTTCAGTTCCCCCATGTATATAGTATGATAGCCCCAGGCCCCTCCTCATATAGTATGATGCCCCCAGTTTCCCCATATATATGGTTGGATGTCCCCAGTTCCCCCATATATATGGTAAGATTGCCCCATTTTCCCCCCTGTATATAGTATGATGGCCCCAGTTCCCCCATATATAGAGTAGGATGACCCCGGTTCCCTTATACAGTGCCTTGTGAAAGTATTCTGCCCCCTGGAACTTTTCAACCTTTTCCCACATGTCATGCTTCAAACATAAAGATACCAAATGTAAATTTTTGGTGAAGAATCAACAACAAGTGGAACACAATTGTGAAGGTGAACGAAATTTATTGGTTATTTCAAATTTTTTGGAAATTAAAAAACTGAAAAGTGGGGCGTGCAATATTATTTGGCCCCTTGAACTTAATACTTTGTTGCGCCACCTTTTGCTGCGATTACAGCTGCAAGTCGCTTGGGGTATGTCTCTATCAGTTTTGTACATCAAGAGACTGAAATTCTAGCCCATTCTTCCTTGGCAAACAGCTCGAGCTCAATGAGGTTGGATGGAGATCGTTTATGAACAGCAGTTTTCAGTTCTTTCCACAGATTCTCGATTGGATTCAGGTCTGGACTTTGACTTCGCCATTCTAACACCTGGAAACGTTTATTTGTGAACCATTCCATTGTAGATTTTGCTTTATGTTTGGGATCATTGTATTGTTGGAAGACAAATCTCCGCCCCAGTTTCAGGTCTTTTGCAGACTCCAACAAGTTTTCCTTAAGAATGGTCCCGTATTTGTCTCCATCCATCTTCCCATCAATTTTAACTATCTTCCCTGTCCCTGCTGAAGAAAAGCAGGCCCATACCATGATGCTGCCACCACCATGTTTGACAGTGGGGATGGTGTGTTCAGGGTGATGAGCTGTGTTGCCTTTACGCCAAACATATTGTTTGGCATTGTTGCCAAAAAGTTCAATTTTGGTTTCATCTGACCAGAGCACCTTCTTCCACATGTTTGGTGTGTCTCCCAGGTGGCTTGTTGCAAACTTTAAACAACACTTTTTATGGATATCTTTGAGAAATGGCTTTCTTCTTGCCACTCTTCCATAAAGGCCAGATTTGTGCAGTGTACGACTGATTGTTGTCCCATGTACAGACTGTCCCACCTCAGGTGTAGATCTCTGCAGTTCATCCAGAGTGATCATGGGCCTCTTGGCTGCATCTCTGATCAGTCTTCTCCTTGTTTGAGATGAAAGTTTAGAGGGACAGCTGGGTCTTGGTAGATTTGCAGTGGTATGATACTCCTTCCATTTCAATATGATCGCTTGCACAGTGCTCCTTGGGATATAGTTTTGGAAATCAATTTGTATCCAAATCCGGCTTTAAACTTCTCCAAAACAGTATCACGGATCTGCCTGTTGTGTTCCTTGGTCTTCATGATGCTCTCTGTGCTTCAAACAGAACCCTGAGACTATCACAGAGCAGGTACATTTATACAGAGACTTGATTACACACAGGTGGATTATATTTATCATCATTAGGCATTTAGGACAACATTGGATCATTCAGAAATCCACAATGAACTTCTGGAGTGAGCTTGCTGCACTGAAAGTAAAGGGACCGAATAATATTGCACGCCCCACTTTTCAGTTTTTTAATTTTCTATAAAAATTTAAAATAACCAATAAATTTCATTCAACTTCACAATTGTGTCCCACTTGTTGTTGATTCTTCACCAAAAATTTACATTTGGTATCTTTATGTTTGAAGCATGATATGTGGGAAAAGGTTTGTCACAGGGTCCTTCTCTGGTATCACACAATCAACAGAGCAAGCGAAGAGTGAACAATTCCAATACCTTTATTCAAAAATACGAAAAGGTCCATATTCAGTCCACCACACAAAGGATAAGATAGTCCTGAATAAGAATGCAGTCCAGTATCAGGATAAAATGTCCAGGGAAACGAGATTCCAAAACTCTAGCACCAGAGGATAAAATGGGTCCTTTTCTCTCTGAATTGCTGTCTGTACACGATCCTGTCCACACCGGAACTGACTTGTCCAGCTGCTGTTCTCCCCACCCCCTTCCTTGTCCAGGGGTAGTCAAACAAGTTGGGGCGGTTTCCAAGCCTCCCAGAGGAGAACAAAGGGCCTTAGGGATTAATGCACTACAGGGGGTCATCAAGAGACAGATACAGTGAGGCTGTAGACTTACAATGTAATAAGAAAAACACTATGAAAATAACTGAAATAGAAAAATAGGAATATACAAAAAATGATATCCACATAACATAACACACCATCACAACCGCTCCCCCCCATAATAAGTGAGCACGCCATGAGGTCTACACAGACCTCTGGCCTGCTCACTTTAGTCCACATTGCTCAGTTATTTATAATTCCTTGTACAGTGGCAGGGGTAGGTCGGCCTGGGGAGCCTATGGTTCTTCTTGTCGAGACAGTGCATCGACGTTCTGGTGTTGGCTTCCCCGCTTGTATTGGATGGAGAAGCTGTAGGGTTGTAAGGACAAGCTCCACCGCAGCAATCTTCCATTGTCCCCTGATACGCGATTCAGCCATGTGAAGGGGTTGTGGTCTGTAACAATCGTAAAGTCTCTGCCATACAAGTATGGCTGCAATTTTTTTAGCGCCCATACGATGGCAAGGCACTCCTTTTCAATAGTGGCATAGGCAACTTCCCGATCCAGTAGTTTCCGACTGGCAAAAGCAACAGGATGTTCTTCTCCGGCGGCATTCACTTGGCTAAGTACTGCCCCAATCCCAAAGGTGGATGCATCTGTCTGCACAAGGAACCTGCGTTTATAATCCAGGGCAGCCAAGACAGGAGCATGTTGTGAGCTCATCTGTTCATTCATCTTTTGTGTCCGAGGATCTCCCTCTTCTGGTGAAGGAAGGTAGTGGGGCTGATTGGGATGAAAGAAACCAAACACCTGATCGGGTGGATGGTGATTGGGTAACGGGAACTTCAGACTGGATATAAGGCAGCCGACGCCCTTCTGAGTCGCTGGTGATTTCTCTGCTGGATTCTTGGTAACCAGTCTGATTCCTGCTTCCCAAAGATAAGCTTTTGCTCTGCTATTGAACTTATGAGTTTTGGTTTTGTTTATCTTGTTTTTTGGAGTTCTGCCATCCCCGGGGTGTGCTGGATTCTTTTTCCTTGATCAGTGTTCTCTTTTGCTCTGCTTCCAGAATATTCTGAGTGCTGATATAGGGTTTGAAGTCTAGTGACTTCAGGGTCCTTTTTGCTTATCAGTTATGTTGGTAATATTTTTTAGTAGGGTTTTCTCGGATTGCAGACAGCAGCTTTTCTGTCCTGTCTTTTTTAGTTAGCTTGGGCCCCATCGTTTGCTCAACCTATCTTTCTATCTGTGTTAGTGTTTTCATCTTGCTTCACCGTCATTATATGTTGGGGGCTGCCTATTGCTTTGGGGTCTGCTCTGGGGCAGTCAGTTTTTCCTTTTTCTCTCTTTAGGCTTATGTAGATCTCTGGCTGTGCCGAGGTGTCTAGGATTAGGGGTCTGCAATTCGCTAATTTCCAACCTCTCTGATTTTCTGGGCTGAGCTTGTGTTTTGTTTCTTCCTCCTCGGTGACTCAATCATAACAGAATCACCAGCCATACCACAGATTCTAGGGTACTCAAAAGCAGGAAGGAATTGTTTAAAAAAAAAAAGGTGTCAGAATTTTTTTTGTGTGTATATTTTTTCCTCTTTTTCTCTGAGGCCGTAGGAGGAATATTTTTTTTTTCTGATGGAGTTTAAGCAATTGTCTGATCGTGTGGAGCAGCTTGCTGCTGAAGTGCGAGGAATTTCCACCTATCTTGCTCATTCACACGCTGCTGAACCAAAAATCCCCACTCCTGATGTGTTTTTTGGGGATCGATCTAAATTTTTGAATTTTAAGAATAATTGTAAATTATTTCTTGCCTTGAAGCCTAACTCATCAGGGAGCTCTGCGCAGCAGGTTAAAATTGTCATCTCTTTGCTGCGCGGCGATCCCCAGGATTGGGTGTTTTCTTTAGTACCAGATGATTCTATTCTAACTAATGTGGACGCATTTTTTCAGGCCTTGGGGTTGTTGTATGATGAACCTAATGCGATTGATCAAGCTGAAAAGACCCTGTTTGCATTGAGCCAGGGTCAAGATTCTGCAGAACTGTACTGTCAAAAATTCTGAAAGTGGGCGGAATGATGGTGCCTTGGCAGCTCTCTTTCGGAAGGGTTTGTCAGAAACCGTAAAAGATACTGTGGTGGGATTTTCTGTTCCCTTTGGTCTTGACGATTCTATGTCATTAGCCATTCAGGTTGATCGGCGTTTACGTGAACGTAAAATTATACGGGAAATGTTGCCACCTGTTGAACAAATGTCTGAACCTATGCAATGTGATAGAGTTTTGTCAAGGGCGTAACATCAGGAGTTCAGAAGGCGTAATAAGCTGTGTTTTTTCTGTGGAGATGCCTCTCATATTATTTCTGTCTGCCCTAAACGAGAGAAACGTTTTGCACACACATTTGCTGTAGGTGGTGTACAACCTAAGTTTCTTCTGACAATTACTCTGATCTGCTCCCTGTTCACATTTTCTGCTAAAGCCTTTGTGGATTCAGGAGCAGCCTTGAATCTAATGGATTTAGATTTTGCTAAACGTTGTGGTTTCCCTATGACACCCCTTTGGACGCCTATTCCTTTGAGGGGTATTGATGCTACTCCTTTGGCGAAGAATAAACTTCAGTTTTGGACCCAGGTGGTAATGCGGGTCGCCCCAGACCATCAAGAAAATTGCAGATCTTTGGTGTTGCATAATTTGCATGATACCATCGTGCTGGGGTTCCCCTGGTTGCAAATTCATAATCCAGTTTTGGATTGGAAATCTGTGTCTGTGGTGAGCTGGGGTTGTCGGTGTGCTCTTAGTGACACTCCTGTTTTCTCCACCTCTCCCCAGTCGCATGAGGTTCCTGACTATTTGGCTGATTTTTATGATGTGTTTAGTTAGGGTAAGTCCGCGTCTTTGCCTCCTCATAGGAGTTATGACTGTGCAATTGAGCTGAGTCCGGGGTGTAAATTTCCCAAGGGTCGACTTTTTAATTTATCTGTACCCGAACATGAGGCTATGCGTTCTTATATTAAGGAGTCGTTGGAGAAGTGTCATATTAGACCATCCCCTTCACCCTTGGGTGCTGGGTTTTTTTTTGTGGCCAAGAAGGATGGTTCATTAAGGCCCTGTATTGACTATCGCTCCCTTAACAAAATTACTGTTAAATATCAGTATCCGTTACCCCTGATTTCTGACGTATTTTCTAGAGTTGAAGGTGCTTGCTGGTTTACCAAGCTTGACCTCAGGGGGGCATATAATCTTATTCGCATTAAGCATGGGGATGAATGGAAGACAGCGTTTAATACTCCGGAGGGACATTTTGAGTACCTGGAGATGCCTTTTGGGCTCACTAACGCCCCTTCTGTCTTCCAGTGCTTCATGAATGATATTTTCCGGGACTTTGTGGATAAGTTTCTGATCATCTATTTGGATGATATTTTGATCTTTTCCAGGGATTGGGACTCTCATGTGTAGCATGTTCGGACTGTGTTCCGGATTTTGAGGGAGAACTCCCTGTATGTTAAGGGATCGAAATGTCTTTTTGGTGTACAGAGGATTTCATTTTTGGGATTTATTTTGTCTCCGTCAACTATTGAAATGGACCCGGCCAAGGTACAGGCCATTTATGATTGGGTGCAGCCCACTTCTTTGAAGGCTCTCCAGAAGTTTTTGGGTTTTGCTAATTTTTATCGTAAGTTTGTAGCCAATTTTTCGGTTATTGCCAAACCATTGACTGATTGGACTAAGAAGGGCGCTGATTTGCTGAATTGGTCTCCAGAGGCTGCTTCTTCTTTTCAGGAGCTGAAGCGGAGGTTCACTTCTTCTCCGGTTTTGCGACAACCCGATGTCTCACTTCCATTTCAGGTGGAGGTGGATGCTTCAGAGACTGGTGCAGGAGCTGTTTTGTCCCAAAAAGATCCTGTAACATCTAAAATTAACTCCTGTGCCTTCTTTTCCCGAAAGTTCTCTCCTTCGGAACGCAACTATGATGTGGGGAATCGAGAACTGTTGGCCATGAAGTGGGCATTTGAGGAGTGGAGACACTGGTTGGAGGGAGCTAGACATCAAGTTGTGGTCCTCACTGACCACAAGAATTTGATCTACCTTGAGTCGGATAAACGCATGAATCCGAGACAGGCCAGGTGGGCCTTGTTTTTCACACGTTTTAATTTTGTGGTCTCCTTTCTCCCGGGCACTAAGAACGTTAAGGCTGATGCCCTCTCTAGGAGTTTTTTGGCCGATTCTCCTATTGTGACCAAGCCTGCTACCATCATAGGTGAGGGGGTGGTTCTTTCTGCCATCTCGCCTGATTTGAGACGTGCTCTGGAGAAGTTTCAGGAAGATAAGCCTGAGCGTTGTCCCAGTGGTAGGTTATATGTTCCTGACCAGTGGAGGAGGAAAGTTATGTCTGAGGTTCATTGCTCCGCGTTGGCTGGTCATCCAGGTATTTTTGGTACTAGAGATTTGGTGAGTCAGTCTTTTTGGTGGCCTGTCTTGTCTCGTGATGTCAGAAATTTTGTGCAGTCCTGTGGGACTTGCTCCCGATCTAAGCCTTGTTCTCGTTCTAGTGGGTTGTTGATGCCTTTGCCGGTGCCCAGGAGGCCATGGACCCATATTTCAATGGATTTTATTTCTGATCTGCCTGTCTCTTAGAGGATGACTGTTATCTGGGTGATTTGTGATAGATTCTCTAAGCTGGTCCATCTTGTACCACTCCCTAAGTTGCCATCTTCCTCTGAGTTGGTGCCCTTGTTTTTGCAACAGGTGGTTCGCTTGCACGGGATTCCTGAGAACATTGTATCGGACAGAGGAGTTCAGTTTGTCTCTAGATTCTGGAGGACCTTTTGTTCCAAGTTGTGAATTCAGTTGTCCTTCTCCTCTGCATTTCACCCTCAGACCAATGGGCAGACGGAGAGAACAAACCAGACTTTGGAGGCTTATTTGAGATGTTTTATATCTGCTGATCAGGATGATTGGGTCTCATTTTTACCATTGGCCGAATTTGCTTTAAATAATAGAGCTAGTTCTGCCACTTTGATGTCACCCTTTTTCTGTAACTTTGGGTTTCATCCTCGATTTTCTTCAGGGCAGGTGGAGTCTTCTGCCTGTCCAGGGGTTGACACTGTGGTGGAAAGAATGCGGCAGATTTGGGACCAAGTGGTGGATAAGTTGTCTCTTTCCCAGGAAAAGGCCCAGCGGTTTTCTAACCGGCATAGGACCATTGGTCCCCGGTTTAAAGTGAGTGATATGGTCTGGTTGTCATCAAAGAATATCTCTATGAAAGTGGCTTCTCCAAAATTTAAACCTAGATTTATTGGACCTTACAAGATTTTGGAGATTATTAATCCGGTCTCTTTTCGGTTGGCTCTTCCTGTCACATTTAAGATTCATAATGTGTTTCATAAGTCCTTGTTGAAGAGGTTTGTTGAACCAGTGGTTCCTATGGCGGCACTTCCTGACCCTGTGTTGGTTGAAGGTATCATGGAATATGAGGTAGAGAAGATACTGGATTCCCGTCTGGCTAGACGGAGACTCCAGTATTGGTTAAGTGGAAGGGTTATGGTCAGGAGGATAATTCCTGGGTCTCTGCCTCGGATATTCATGCCGAAAGATTGGTGCGTGCTTTTCATTGAGCTCATCCTGATCGGCCTGGTGGCTTAGATGAGGGTTCGGTGACCCCTCCTCAAGGGGGAGGTACTGTTGTGAGCTCATCTGTTCATTCATCTTTTGTGTCCCAGGATCTCCCTCTTCTGGTGAAGGAAGGTAGTGGGGCTGATTGGGATGAAAGAAACCAAGCACCTGATCGGGTGGATGGTGATTGGGTAACGGGAACTTCAGACTGGATATAAGGCAGCCGACGCCCTTCTGAGTCGCTGGTGATTTCTCTGCTGGATTCTTGGAGACCAGTCTGATTCCTGCTTCCCAAAGATAAGTTTTTGCTCTGCTATTGAACTTATGAGTTTTGGTTTTGTTTATCTTGTTTTTTGGAGTTCTGCCATCCCCGGCTGGGGGTGTGCTGGATTATTTTTCCTTGATCAGTGTTCTCTTTTGCTCTGCTTCCAGAATATTCTGAGTGCTGATATAGGGTTTGAAGTCTAGTGACTTCAGGGTCCTTTTTGCTTATCAGTTGTGTTGGTAATATTTTTTAGCAGGGTTTTCTCGGATTGCAGACAGCAGCTTTTCTGTCCTGTCCTTTTTAGTTAGCTTGGGCCCCATCGTTTGCTCAACCTATCTTTCTATCTGTGTTAGTGTTTTCATCTTGCTTCACAGTCATTATATGTTGGGGGCTGCCTATTGCTTTGGGGTCTGCTCTGGGGCAGTCAGTTTTTCCCTTTTCTCTCTTTAGGCTTATGTAGATCTCCGGCTGTGCCGAGGTGTCTAGGATCACCGTAGGAACACTCCACGGCTACTGCTAGTTGTGTGATAGGATTAGGGGTCGGCAATCTGCTAGTTTCCAACCTCTCTGATTTTCTGGGCTGAGCTTGTGTTTTGTTTTTTCCTCCTCGGTGACTCAATCATAACAGGAGCAGTGACGAGGGCAGTCTTTAATGCTGAAAAGGCATCCTCGCATGCCGTCATCCACGTCACATTCCTAGGCATGTTCTTGAGGGTCAGGTCAGTTAGGGGCTTGGCCAAGGTGCTGAAGTTAGAAACAAGTTTGCGATAGTAACCAGCAGTTCCTAAAAATGCAAGTAGCTGCCTTTTAGTCTGGGGTCTACACCAGTTGCTAATAGCTTCCACCTTGGCAGGCTCAGGCCTTAGTGTCCCACCCCCTACTCTAGGCCCGAGGTACTGCACCTCAGCCATCCCTATTTGGCACTTATCAGGGCGAATGGTCAGTCCTGCAATAAGGATACAGTCCAGCACTATGCCCAAGTGTTTAAGATGTTCCTCCCAGGTTGTGCTAAAAATGGCGATGTCGTCTGTGTTAGCACAGGCAAAGTCCTGACATTGTTGTAACAGTCGATCCACCAGTCTCTGGAAAGTAGCGGGGGCAGTTTTCATCCCAATGGGCATTCCCAGGAACTCATAAAGCCCAAATGGAGTAAGGAAGGCTGAGCGCTCCCGAGCGTCCTCCGTTAGGGGTATCTGCCAGTACCCCTTGCTCAAGTCTAACGTGGTCACAAATTGGGCACTGGCCAGACGATCCAATAGATCATCAATCCTGGGCATGGGATAAGCATCACTCTTGGTGACATCATTTAGTCGTCTGTAATCAACGCAGAATCGTGTTGTACCATCCTTCTTGGGGACCAGGATGACAGGAGAGGCCCAAGAACTGTGAGATGGCTGAATAACTCCCAGTTGTTTCATCTCCTCCAGTTCGTTCTTTATCATGCCTTGAACAGCCTCTGGAACCCGGTAGGCAGCCTGCTGGATGGGGCGTTGTCCGGGGGTTTCCACATGGTGGCTGGTGAGAGTAGTCTTCCCCGACTTTGAGGAGAAAGCAGCAGCCCTCGGCCTTAGTACGGCGACAATATCGTCCTTTTGTATATCCGATAAATGGGAGCCCAGGGGCACTTGTTCCAGTGATCCTCCCGCTTGGGCAACCTGGAGGAGATCTGGGAGATACTCGTCGGCGGCGGTATCACTAGGGGGGTGGCAGACAGCTAGAACAGGCAGAGATCGGTCGTGGTAGTCTTTCAGCATGTTAATGTGGACGGTTTTCTGTCGTCGACCACTAGAGTCCAGGGCAATAACATAGTGTCATTAATTTTCTTGACAACCTGATAAGGGCCTTCCCACACTGCTTGAAGCTTGTTGGCAGGGGAAGCAGTAATCATGAGCACTTGCTGTCCTTCCATAAATTCCCGGTTCCTGGCATTACGGTCATACCAGGTTTTTTGTCTGGACTGGGACATTCGCTGATGTTCTTTAGCGAAGGTAGCTAGCTGGGTAAGATGGTCTCTGAGCTCTAGAACATAGAGAACAATGGGCATTCCGGTATCTGAGATGTCTCCCTCCAAATGTTCTTTCAGAAGAGTGAGAGGCCCACGGACCTTCCGGCTAAACAGTAGTTCGAAGGGAGAGAACCCTGTGGACTCTTGGGGAACCTCCCGATAGGCGAAGAGGAGATGTGGCAGGTACTTTTCCCAGCCTTTTTCCATGTCAACAAAAGCCCTCAGCATATTTTTTAGGGTTCCATTAAAGCGTTCACATAGTCCGTTGGTCTGCGGGTGGTATGGGTTGGTGCGAATGGCTCGAACACCACAGGTATGCCATAGGGACTGGACCTGATCTGACATGAACTGAGTGCCTTGATCCGACAATATTTCACTAGGAAACCCTACCCGGGTAAAGATGGTAACAAGGGCCTCGGCTACCTTTACTGCTGTAATACTGGATAGGGCCACAGCTTCAGGATACCTAGTGGCATAGTCCACCACGGTCAGGATATATTTTTTCCCCGACCTGCTGGGGTGGGCCAGAGGACCTATGATGTCGACGGCTACACGTTGAAATGGTTCCTCAATTATGGGCAGGGATTGCAGGGGTACCTTATGACGAGCTCCTGGATGCTGCATTCGCTGGCACACATCTCAGGTGCGGCAATAATGGGCTACCGACTGTGAGACGCCAGTAAAAACTTTGGGTGAGTCTCTTTTCAGTCCTTTTTCTCCCTTGATGCCCAGCCAAGGGGATGTCATGGGCCAGTTGAAGTAGCTGTGCCCTGTACTTCTGAGGGACAATGAGTTGCCTGTCGTTGCGTCAGGGTTGCCCTGGTCACTGCCCTTTGTTACACGATAATACAGTCCGTTTTCTCGAGTGAAGCCATCCCCATTATCTCCCATGTGCCCAGTTTCTGCCTTTCGCCTAAGGGCTGCTAAGGTAGTGTCACCCTCTATTTCTCTCCTAAACTCCTCTCTGTCCCAAGACTCTCCCAATGTAGTAGCAGCGAAAGTATTGCTTACCGACTCTGATGCGGTTCGTGGTGGTTGCTCCCCGGTGGGGTCCGGATGACGTAGTGCTTGAAGGGCCTGTTGTCGGGTGACTGCTCCCACAAATTGGCACTGTAACTCCCCAATGTCGTTCCCAAGGAGGATATCTGCAGGAAGTCCTCCCATAACTCCAATCCAACACAGTTTTTCTCCACAACCATAATCCAAACGCACAGAAGCTCGCTGAATATATTTGCGGGCACCCCCCGCCAGGACAATGGGAATTCCCGGATCCTGGTAAATTGCCTCGGGTCGAACCACACGGGGGTCAGCGATAGTCAAGAATGCCCCCGTGTCTCTAAATCCTGACACTTTGTATCCATCAATAAAGACATCCTGCAGGTGGTGTTGCCGTTGCTCTGAGTAGCTAAAGGACAGAGGCCGGAGTCCGTACACTCCAGGAGGGGTATCTATGGTGCCGTGGTCGGTGGTCCACTCTGGTGGGGGGGTTGTAGCTCTTCTTCAGGTGTGGTGGAATGTACAAGATGCACTGGACGAGGTGGGGCTGCGTGGGGCTCCCTCCGAATCCTGGAGGGACAGCCAGACTGCAAATGTCCAGGTTGCCCACACCCATAACACCTCCTCTCTGTGATACCCCCAGGTCGTGGTCGGAACTGTTGGGGCCTAGGATTGTGAGGCGTGATTGTCATCGGCTTGCGACTAGGTGGAAGGGCAGATATAATTGGAGGGGGACGGGGCGCGGGAGCAGGCCGTGGTTCATTGTCCAGAATCCTCCTCCATTGCGGCCAGATAGTAAGGGCTTCATCGGCCAGGGCTGCAGCTCTATCCACGGTACACGGCGTGCGCTCCTGGACCCATTCCCGTACCTCTGCAGGGCACTTGGCAAGAAATTGTTCTATAAGGAACGCCTGTATAACATCTTCCACAGTAAGGGCGTTTTCTGCTTCCAGCCATCTCCGACATGCCTCGGACATCTTATGTGCATACATCCTAAATGATCCCCCCGTGGTGCATGGGAGGTCTCCGAACTTGGCCCTATATGAGTCAGAGGTGATAGCATGGTAATCCAGGATAGTCCACTTTAAAATGTTATAATCCCGATTCCGCAGTGCATCAATGGTTCGGTAAGCCTCCGCCATGCTTCCGTTCAGGAGCCCCACTAACAAACGCATCCAGCTAGAGTGGGGCACCTCCATCACAGCACACTGCTGCTCAAAGTCTTTGAAGAACCCCTCCACATCTCCAGAAGCCTCATCAAATGGCTTAAACTCTGTCCAGGTGATCCGTACAGGCTCCCGGATTGTTGGAGTTACACTCCACATTGCGTTACTCCGTTTTTCAAGCTCCATTGCTTCCTGTCTCCGCTGTGCCCGGCGGGCAGCCTCCTCCTTGTACTCCTGAGAGACGCCGGGGCCCAGAACCGCCATCTCTTCTTCATACCACACCAACCACTGGCTTTTCTGGATGGGGATCCCTGTCTCCAGTGCTCGTCCTTCAGACATCTGGGAGGAGGTGGCCGGCCTAGCGCCCACCAGTGGATCGATTAAGGCCTCTTTAGTCAGTCCCTGGTAGTTCAGGCCCAGGTCTCTGGCTCTCTACTGTAAACTGCATACAATCCAATTTCTGTACTCACACTGTGGGTGGTTCTCCATTGGGTTACACTCTGTTGATCCCACCGTTGCCACCAGTTGCAACGGGGTCCTTCTCTGGTATCACACAATCAACAGAGCAAGCGAAGAGTGAACAATTCCAATACCTTTATTCAGGCAAAAATACGAAAAGGTCCATATTCAGTCCACCACACAAAGGATAAGATAGTCCTGAATAAGAATGCAGTCCAGTATCAGGATACAATGTCCAGGGAAACGAGATTCCAAAACTCTAGCACCAGAGGATAAAATGGGTCCTTCTCTCTCTGAAGTGCTGTCTGTACATGATCCTGTCCACACCGGAACTGACTTGTCCAGATGCTGTTCTCCCCACCCCCTTCCTTGTCCAGGGGTAGTCAAACAAGTTGGGGCGGTTTCCAAGCCTCCCAGAGGAGAACAATGGGCCTTAGGGATTAATGCACTACAGGGGGTAATCAAGAGACAGATACAGTGAGGCTGCAGACTTACAATGTAATAAGAAAAACACTATGAAAATAACTGAAATAGAAAAATAGGAATATACAAAAAATGATATCCACATAACATATCACACCATCACAAGGTTGAAAAGTTCCAGGGGGCCGAATACTTTCGCAAGGCACTGTATATAAAGGATGATAGCCTAGTTCCCTCATATATGAAGTATGATGGTCCCACAGCCCCATATATATAGTATGATGACCTTAGTTCCTTAATGTATATAGTATGATGGCCCCAGCCCTCATATATACAGTATGATGGTCCCAGTTCCACCACATATACATAGTAGGATGGCCCCAGCCCCCATATATACAGTATGATGGCCGCAGTTCCCCCATCATATATACTTTATAGTGTGATGGCCCCACAGCCTGTTCATATATACAGTATGATGGCCCCACAGCCTGTTCATATTTACAGCATGATGGCCGCAGTTTCCCCCCCATATATACATTATGATGGCCCCACAGCCCGTTCATATTTACAGCATGATGGCCGCAGTTTCCCCCCCATATATACAGTATGATGGCCCCACAGCCCATTCATATATACAGTATGATGGCCGCAGTTTCCCCTCCATATATACAGTATGATGGCCCCACAGCCGGTTCATATATACAGTATGATGGCCACAGTTCCCCCCCATATATACAGTAGGATGGCTGCAGTTTCCCCCCCATATATACAGTATGATGGCCCCACAGCCGGTTCATATATACAGTATGATGGCCGCACTTCCCCTCATATATACAGTATGATGGCCGCAGTTTCACCCCCCATATATACAGTATGATGACCGTAGTTTCACCCCCCCATATATACAGTATGATGGCCGCAGTTTCACCCCCCGTATATACAGTATGATGGCCGCAGTTTCACCCCCCCATATATACAGTATGATGGCCGCAGTTTCACCCCCCCATAAATACAATATGATGGCTGCAGTTTCACCCCCCCATACATACAGTATGATGGCCGCAGTTTCACCCCCCCATATATACACTATGATGGTCGCAGTTTTACCCCCCATATATATAGTATGATGACCGCAGTTTCACCCCCCATATATTCAGTATGATGGCCGCAGTTTCACCCCCCCGTATATACAGTATGATGGCCGCAGTTTCACCCCCCATATATACAGTATGATGGCCGCAGTTTCACCCCCCCATATATACAGTATGATGGCTGCCAGGGCTGCCACTAGGAATTTTGGGGCCCCATACTGGCAAAATTTTTTGGGCCCCCTTGAAACTCCACCCAGGCTCCACCCCAGCCCCGCCCTCCACCCCTCACAAGGTTGAAAAGTTCCAGGGAGCTGAATACTTTCGCATGGCACTGTATATAAAGGATGATAGCCTAGTTCCCTCATATATGAAGTATGATGGTCCCACAGCCCCATATATATAGTATGATGACCTTAGTTCCTTAATGTATATAGTATGATGGCCCCAGCCCCCATATATACAGTATGATGGTCCCAGTTCCACCACATATACATAGTAGGATGGCCCCAGCCCCCATATATACAGTATGATGGCCGCAGCTTTCCCCCATATATACAGTATGATGGCCTCACAGCCCGTTCATATATTCAGTATCATGGCCGCAGTTCCCCCATCATATATACTTTATAGTGTGATGGCCCCACAGCCTGTTCATATATACAGTATGATGGCCCCACAGCCTGTTCATATATACAGTATGATGGCCGCAGTTTCCCCCCCATATATACATTATGATGGCCCCACAGCCCGTTCATATTTACAGCATGATGGCCGCAGTTTCCCCCCCATATATACAGTATGATGGCCCCACAGCCCATTCATATATACAATATGATGGCCGCAGTTTCCCCTCCATATATGCAGTATGATGGCCCCACAGCCGGTTCATATATACAGTATGATGGCCGCACTTCCCCTCATATATACAGTATGATGGCCGCAGTTTCACCCCCCATATATACAGTATGATGACCGCAGTTTCACCCCCCCATATATACAGTATGATGGCCGCAGTTTCACCCCCCGTATTTACAGTATGATGGCCGCAGTTTCACCCCCCCATATATACAGTATGATGGCCGCAGTTTCACCCCCCCATACATACAGTATGATGGCTGCAGTTTCACCCCCCCATACATACAGTATGATGGCTGCAGTTTGACCCCCCCATATATACAGTATGATGGCTGCAGTTTCACCCTCCCATATATACAGTATGATGGCCGCAGTTTGACCCCCCCATATATACAGTATGATGGCTGCAGTTTCACCCTCCCATATATACAGTATGATGGCCGCAGTTTCACCCCCCCATATATACACTATGATGGTCGCAGTTTCACCCCCCATATATATAGTATGATGACCGCAGTTTCACCCCCCATATATTCAGTATGATGGCCGCAGTTTCACCCCCCCCGTATATACAGTATGATGGCCGCAGTTTCACCCCCCATATATACAGTATGATGGCCGCAGTTTCACCCCCCCATATATACAGTATGATGGCCGCCAGGGCTGCCACTAGGAATTTTGGGGCCCCATACTGGCAAAATTTTTTGGGCCCCCTTGAGACTCCACCCAGGCTCCACCCCAGCCCCGCCCTCCACCCCTCACAAGGTTGAAAAGTTCCAGGGGGCCGAATACTTTCGCAAGGCACTGTATATAAAGGATGATAGCCTAGTTCCCTCATATATGAAGTATTATGGTCCCACAGCCCCATATATATAGTATGATGACCTTAGTTCCTTAATGTATATAGTATGATGGCCCCAGCCCCCATATATACAGTATGATGGTCCCAGTTCCACCACATATACATAGTAGGATGGCCCCAGCCCCCATATATACAGTATGATGGCGGCAGTTTTCCCCCATATATACAGTATGATGGCCGCAGTTTTCCCCCATATATACAGTATGATGGCCTCACAGCCCGTTCATATATTCAGTATCATGGCCGCAGTTCCCCCATCATATATACTTTATAGTGTGATGACCCCACAGCCTGTTCATATATACAGTATGATGGCCCCACAGCCTGTTCATATTTACAGCATGATGGCCGCAGTTTCCCCCCCATATATACATTATGATGGCCCCACAGCCCGTTCATATTTACAGCATGATGGCCGCAGTTTCCCCCCCATATATACAGTATGATGGCCCCACAGCCCATTCATATATACAGTATGATGGCCGCAGTTTCCCCTCCATATATACAGTATGCTGGCCCCACAGCCGGTTCATATATACAGTATGATGGCCACAGTTCCCCCCCATATATACAGTAGGTTGGCTGCATTTTCCCCCCCATATATACAGTATGATGGCCCCACAGCCGGTTCATATATACAGTATGATGGCCGCACTTCCCCTCATATATACAGTATGATGGCCGCAGTTTCACCCCCCCATGTATACAGTATGATGGCCGCAGTTTCACCCCCCATATATACAGTATGATGACCGCAGTTTCACCCCCCCATATATACAGTATGATGGCCGCAGTTTCACCCCCCGTATATACAGTATGATGGCCGCAGTTTCACCCCCCCATATATACAGTATGATGGCCGCAGTTTCACCCCCCCATAAATACAGTATGATGGCTGCAGTTTCACCCCCCATACATACAGTATGATGGCTGCAGTTTGACCCCCCCATATATACAGTATGATGGCTGCAGTTTCACCCCCCAATATATACAGTATGATGGCCGCAGTTTCACCCCCCCATATATACACTATGATGGTCGCAGTTTCACCCCCCATATATATATAGTATGATGACCGCAGTTTCACCCCCCATATATTCAGTATGATGGCCGCAGTTTCACCCCCCCGTATATACAGTATGATGGCCGCAGTTTCACCCCCCATATATACAGTATGATGGCCGCAGTTTCACCCCCCCATATATACAGTATGATGGCCGCCAGGGCTGCCACTAGGAATTTTGGGGCCCCATACTGGCAAAATTTTTTGGGCCCCCTTGAGACTCCACCCAGGCTCCACCCCAGCCCCGCCCTCCACCCCTCAAACTGTCCACAGCCCCACCGCTCTCTCTTAGAAAAATTCCACTTCTCACCAATCACACATTAACAGTTCCCATCTCCAGATCACACACATAGCCAGCAGCTCTTGTTATGACCAAAAGATTTTTTAAATCTGCCACCACTAGGTAGACTCTTTTGGCTGAGCCCTATTCTACTCTAACCTATTAAACATTTGCTAAAATATCCAATACAATTTAGGTATATTTTTTATTTATTTTTCAATTTTTAAAATGACCAATAATATCACATCCAAAGGGACAAATACCAACACACCATGCCCAGACACCATATTACCACCACATGGTGACCAATAATACCACATACAGGGAACAAATACAGCCATACCATGTCCAGGCCACATATTACCACCAGTGACAGAATAATAGCACATACAAGGGACAAATACCACCGCACCATGACCAGACCACATATTACCAGCACATGGTGACTGAATACTACAATACTGATCATTAATAAAAAAAACATATTACTATCACCATAAGTGCCATTATACACAGGAGATCTGTACTTAGTATGTAGTGTGTGTACAGGTAATAGAGTGATCACCAGTGACATTATACACAGGAACTCTGTATATAGTGTCAGTGTACAGGTAATACAGTGATCACTGGTGACATTATGCACAGGACCTCTGTATATAGTGTCAGTGTACAGGTAATACAGTGATCACTGGTGAAATTATGCACAGGACCTCTGTATATAGTGTCAGTGTACAGGTAATACAGTGATCACTGGTGACATTATGCACAGGACCTCTGTATATAGTGTCAGTGTACAGGTAATACAGTGATCACTGGTGACATTGTACAAAGGCACTCTGTATATAGTGTATAGTGTCATTGTACAGGTAACACAAACTCACCAGTGATGTATCTAGGTGAAGTCCTTCATCTTTGCTTTTCATCTTTCATCCAGCACAGATCGCCATCACGTCTTCCAGCCAGGGCTTGTCTCTGGAGGAAATAACACAGTTATCTAGAGCTCCACTTGCAGAACACATTACTTAATTTTTTTCCCAACTTCTACACTACACCAGATGAAGAAGAAAAAAAGGCGACATAGTGTCGCTCTGCACAGTAACAGAACCTCCCCCCATTTAAAACAGTATCCTCAAAAAAATAAAATAAATACATCACTGCAGTAATAATATCCCTTAATTAGCCCCTATGGTAATAATATCCCCCATCCTGGCTCCAGACATATTTTCTCTCATCCTGCCCTCATGAGTATCCATTCTGCCCCCACATGATCTCCAGATCCTGCCCCATCTGTCTACATCGTATCCATCCTGCCCCATGATCCTGCACCATGTGTCTCCCATCCTGTACCCTGTGTCTCACATTCTGCCCCCTCCTGTGTCTCACTGTCACATTCTGCCCCCTCCTGTGTCTCTCTGTCACATTCTGCCCCCGTGCCTCACATTCTGTCCCCTCCTGTGTTTCACTGTCACATTCTGCACCCTCCTGTGTCTCACTGTCACATTCTGCCCCCTCTTGTGTCTTACTGTCACATTATGCTCCCATGTCCATTCTGACCCCGTGTCTCACATTCTGCCCCTTGGGCATTCTGCCCCTTGGGCATTCTGCCCCCTACTGTGTCTCACTGTCACATTCTGCCCCCTCCTGTGTCTCACTGTAACATTCTGCCCCATGTCTCACATTCTGCCCCCTCCTGTGTCTCAATGTCCCATTCTGCCCCCCCTGTGTCTTACTGTCACAATCTGCCCCCATGTCTGCATTCTGCCCCCATATCTTGCATTCTGCCCTCACGTTCTGCATTCTGCCCTCATGTCTCACATTCTGCCCTCATGTCTCACATTCTGCCCCATGTCCTTTCTGCCCCATGTCTCACTGTCACATTCAGCCCCCTCCTGTGTCTCACTGTCATATTCTGCCTGCCCCCATGTCTTGCATTCTGCCCCATGTCTGCATTCTGCCCCCATCATGTGTGCATTCTGCACCCATGTCTGCATTCTGCCATGTCTTGCATTCTGCCCCCATGTCTTGCATTCTGTCCCCATGTCTGCATTCTGCCCCCATGTCTGCATTCTGCCCCCATGTCTGCATTCTGCCCCCATGTCTTGCATTTTGCCCCCATGTCTTGCATTCTGCCTCCATGTCTTGCATTTTGCCCCCGTGTCTACATATTTGGCCCTGTGTCTCTAATCCTGCCCCTGTCTCTATATTTGCTCGTGTGTCTCCAATCCTGCACCCTGTCTCCATATTTGCCCCTGTGTGTCTCCAATCCTGCCCCGTCTCCACATTTTCCCCTGTGTGACTCCAATCCTGCCCCCTGTCTCCACATTTGCCCCTGTGTGACTCCAATCCTGCCCCCTGTCTCCATATTTGCCCCTGTGTGACTCCAATCCTGCCCCCTGTCTCCACATTTGCCCGTGTGACTCCAATCCTGCCCCCTGTCTCCACATTTGCCCCTGTGTGACTCCAATCCTGCCCCGTCTCCACATTTGCCCGTGTGACTTCAATCCTGCTCCCTGTCTCCACATTTGCCCGTGTGACTCCAATCCTGCCCCCTGTCTCCATATTTGCCCCTGTGTGACTCCAATTCTGCCCCGTCTCCATATTTGCCCCTGAGTCTCCAATCCTGCCCCCTGTCTCCATATTTGCTGTGTGACTACAATCCTGCCCGCTGTCTCCATATTTGCCCGTGTGTCTCCAATCCTGCCCCCTGTCTCCATATTTGCCCCTGTGTGACTACAATCCTGCCCGCTGTCTCCATATTTGCCCCTGTGTGACTTCAATCCTGCCCCGTCTCCACATTTGCCCCTGTGTGACTCCAATCCTGCCCCCTGTCTCCACATTTGCCCCTGTGTGACTACAATCCTGCCCGCTGTCTCCATATTTGCCCCTGTGTGTCTCCAATCCTGCCCCGTCTCCATATTTGCCCCTGTGTGACTCCAATCCTGCCCCGTCCCCATATTTGCCCGTGTGTCTCCAATCCTGCCCCCTGTCTCCATATTTGCCCGTGTGACTACAATCCTGCCCGCTGTCTCCATATTTGCCCCTGTGTGACTCCAATCCTGCCCCCTGTCTCCATATTTGCCCCTGTGTCTCCAATCCTGCCCGCTGTCTCCATATTTGCCCCTGTGTCTCCAATCCTGCCCCTGTGTCTCCATATTTGCCCCTGTGTGACTCCAATCCTGCCCCGTCTCCATATTTGCCCGTGTCTCCAATCCTGCCCCCTGTCTCCATATTTACCCCTTTGTCTCCAATCCTGCCCCCTGTCTCCATATTTGCCCCTGTGTGACTCCAATCCTGCCCCCTGTCTCCATATTAGCCCCTGTGTCTCCAATCCTGCCCGCTGTCTACATATTTGCCCGTGTCTCCAATCCTGCCCCCTGTCTCCATATTTACCACTGTGTCTCCAATCCTGCCCCCTGTCTCCATATTTGCCCCTGTGTGACTCCAATCCTGCCCCCTGTCTCCATATTTACCCCTGTGTCTCCAATCCTGCCCCCTGTCTCCATATTTGCCCCTGTGTCTCCAATCCTGCACCCTGCCTCCATATTTGCCCCTGTGTGTCTCCAATCCTGCCCCGTCTCCATATTTGCCCCTGTGTGTCTCCAATCCTGCCCCCGTGTCTCCATTCTGCCAGGGATACATATTGCCCCTTTCAAAAATAAAAACTTTCACCTGACCTCGCTCCTGCGCTGAAGATGGAGCTGCTGCTGTGTGAGCTGAAAGGACCTGTGGTGACGTCATCGTCATGTGATCAGGGGGCGGATCTGATCAATGCTGAAGGCCTGTGATAATGATGACGTCACCACAGGTCCTTCAGCTCTTCTCTGTCTTTCGGATGTCGGGCGCTGTGGCGGCTCTGCTGATGTGTGCGCTGCAGGCCCGATCGCAGCGCACACTTGGGGCCTGCCCGGCGCCCCTATGACGCACAGCACTTGGGGCCCGATGACTGGCAGCAGCACAGGAGCGGGGCCCCTGATCTGCGGGCCCCCTTCTGTACTGATGTTCATCGGGCCTCATACAGCAGTAAGGGCTGTCATGCCCTGATGGCCGCAGTTTCACCCCCCCGTATATACAGTATGATGGCCGCAGTTTCATCCCCCCATATATACAGTATGATGGCCGCAGTTTCACCCCCCCGTATATACAGTATGATGGCCGCAGTTTCATCCCCCCATATATACAGTATGATGGCCACAGTTTCACCCCCCCGTATATACAGTATGATGGCCACAGTTTCACCCCCCCCATATATACAGTATGATGGCCGCAGTTTCACCCCCCTATATATACAGTATGATGGCTGCAGTTTCACCCCCCCCGTATATGCAGTATGATGGCCGCAGTTTCAGCCCCCCGTAAATACAGTATGATGGCCGCAGTTTCACCCCCCCCCGTATATACAGCATAATGACCGCAGTTTCACCCCCCCATATATACAGTATGATGGCCGCAGTTTCACCCCCCCATATATTCAGTATGAAGCCCGCAGTTTCACCCCCCATATATACAGTATGATGCCCGCAGTTTCACCCCCCCATATATACAGTATGATGACCGCAGTTTCACCCCCCATATATACAGTATGATCACCGCAGTTTCACCCCCCCATATATACAGTATGATCACCGCAGTTTCACCCCCATATATACAGTATGATGCCCGCAGTTTCACCCCCCCATATATACAGTACGATCACCGCAGTTTCACCCCCCCATATATACAGTATGATGGCCGCAGTTTCACACACCCCTCCATATATACAGTGTGATGGCCCCACAGCCCCGTTCATATAAAAAATAATAAAGTTTATACTCACCTCATCCTGTTTCCCAGCACCGCAGCCTCCGTCTTCTCTTCAGGCCCGTAGAGCGGCGCGAGACAATGACGTCATTGCGCCGCCTGCGTGCACAGCACAGTCTGCCTGTCTCATAAGCCGTAGACAGCAGCTGAGACGGACTGTGATGTGCGCGCCTGCGTGGACGTGTCTGCTGCCAGCCGCGTCTGCTGCCGGCCGTATCACAGCACAACAGACACGGCCGCACGCAGTTTACTGTGCAGGGCCATCAGTCGGCCGGCCCTGCACAGCTGCTGGGGAAGCGGCCCAGGGGGCATTTGCTTCCCTGCCACCCGGCCCAGCCCGCCCCTGCACGTGGGCAAAGCAGAGGTTCAGTATTTAGGACATTGGGTGGGAAGTGGGAAACAGCGACCAGAACAAACCAAGGTTGAGGCCATAGCCACATGGCCCACCCCACGCACTAAAACCCAGGTCATGGCGTTTCTAGGGACAGCAGGGTATTATAGGAAATTTGTCCCCAATTACAGCAGCATAGCCAAGCCCCTCACTGATCTGACCCATAATAACCTCCCCCGCCAGGTAACCTGGACCCCCGAGTGTGAGGAAGCCTTCCGCCAGCTAAAGGACGCCCTCACAAATACCCCGGTATTGGCCGCACCCGATCCAACTAAACGTTTCCTTGTTCACACAGACGCTTCTATGTTTGGATTGGGGGCAGTGCTGAGCCAAGTCGGGCCGGATGGTCAAGACCACCCGGTAGCTTACCTGAGTCGTAAACTGTTGCCCCGCGAAGTAAGCTATGCGTCCATCGAGAAGGAGTGCCTGGCAGTAGTATGGGCACTCAAGAAGTTACAACCATATTTGTATGGACGACAGTTTTCCCTCCTAACGGACCATAATCCCCTAGTGTGGCTTAATCGGGTCTCTGGAGACCACGCCAGATTATTGCAGTGGAGTTTAGCCCTACAACCTCTAGACTTCACCATCCACTACAGACCTGGCAAACAAAATGGTTACGCCGATGGACTAAGTCGACAAACGGAACTTGTACCAACCCCATAGACTTCGGTCATCCCCAAGCCGATCCGTTAAGGATCAGACTGTGTATGCCAATCGTGTCGCTGAAAAGGGGGAGCCATGTTACAGAACCCCCCAGCACCCCGAATAGGAGATAGGTGTAATGTGAGATGTATGCCCTTAATGCAGCAACCGACCGGCTGCGACCCCCTGGGCAGAGGTAAACGAGATATCCCACTTCTGACCTCCCCCCACCTTTGTAAATCCCACGGCTATTGTAATGTATGTCTGGTGTCTTAATTGGAGCCTGTAATCTACTGGCCCGACACATATTGATTGTCCTGCCCTCTGTATGTATATATATTCTGAGACCGATGAGTAAAATGTTGTCACACTGGAAATATGTGGAGAAGCAGTGATCTTTTATATATTCCCATGTTACAAAGCCTTTTGAGCCAGCGCCCTTCATTCAGAAGTGAAGAAAAGCAGAGTGGACCTTTTGAGAAACGGGGTGGTAATGTAAAGAGGTATTACAGCACAGAAGACCCCGTTACACAAAGTATCTGAAGAAATGCAAATATATACACTGTTACGGCCGCTATCTCCCAGCATACTCACCTTCCTTCTCCAGCGCTCGGTGTCCTCCTCCAGCTCTGACAGGTCGCGTGTCTCCTCTCCTCTTTGAGCTCCGGCGTGCCCTGACCCAGAAGCACCGCTGGACCAATGGAAGCTTGTTGCCTACTATATCAGGCCGCCCTCCTTGAGCGGATGCGCCTGATCTTTGTGTTTCCACTCAGTATTAGGCCTGTGTTCCACTCTGCCAAAGTTACCCACTCTCCCTGTTTGTGTTCCTCCAGTCCTGCCTCCTGTGTTCCGCTCCGTCCTGCTCTCCCGTGGTCCTCTCCTGGTCCTGCAGTCCTACTCCAGTCCTGACTCCTTTGTCTCGCTCCGTCCTGCTGTCCCGTGGTCTTCTCCTAATCCTGCAGGCCTGCTCCAGTCCTGTCTCCTGTGTCCCGGTCTGTCCTGTGGTCCTCTCCTGGTCCTGCAGTCTTATTCCTGTCCCATCTCCTGTGTCCTGCTCCATCCTGATATCCAGTGGTTTCTGCCCGGCCTTGCTGTGCTGTGCTGCGTCAGTCTTGTCCCTATCGTCTGTCCTGCTACCCTCTCGCCAGTTCCTCTTCGAGGATCCCTCCATGCCATTCTTGTATTCTGTCAGTTCTCCTGCACTTGTCTTCTGGGGATTTCCCTGTGGCTCTCTCTCTGTCCCATGGAGGGGCTTTCCTGCTTCCCTAAGAGCCGCCCCTCTTGGTACCAGCTGTCGTGGTACTCGATCCCCTAGGCCTGCTCCTATCGATCCATGTATAGGGGTCGGCACCACCTGGTTCGCTCACCCAGGGGCCTCTCGGTACCACGATACAGAGGGTCCACTCCAGGAGGCTTGCCTCGCCGAGCCATAGCATACACAAAAAGAGCAGACACATGACATAATAAATGGACATACAGTGGCATGTAAAATTTTGGGCACTCCTGGTCAAAATTATTGTTATTGTGAACAGTTAAGCAAGCTGAATATTAAATAATCTTTAAAAGCCCTAAAGTTATAGATGACACATTTCCATTTGTATTTTAGGCAAATATATATATATATATATATATATATATATATTTTTTTTTTTTTTTTTTTTTTCATCTTTTACATTTTAAAAATTAGAAAAAGGAAAATGCGCCAATGCAAAAGTTTGGGCACCCTGCATGGTAAATACCTAGTAACATCTCCTTTTTGAAAGTATCCCAGCTTGTAAACACTTTGTAGCTGGCCAAGAGTATTTCAATTTTTTTTTAAGGATTTTCCTCCGTTCTTCCTTGGACAATTCTTCCAGGTCTGTGAGATTCCTGCGTCATCTTGCATGCACTGCTATTTTGAGGTCTAGCCACAGATTTTCAATCATGTTCAAATCAGAGGACTGTGAGGGCCATTGTAAAAGCTTTAGCTTGTGCCTTTTGAGGTAGTCTATTGTGGATTATGAAATGTGTTTAGGATCATTACCCATTTGTAGAAGCCATCCTATGTTCAACTTCAGCTTTTTTACAGATATTGTGAATGATGTCTGCATCAAGAATTTGTAGAAATTTCATTGAATTCATTCTTTACTCTACCTGTGAAATGTTCCCCGTGCCAAGGGCTGCAACACAACCCCAGAGCATGATTAATCCACCCCCATGCTTAATGGTTAGCGAGATGTTTCTTCCTGAAATTATGTGCACTTTTTTTCTCCCCATATACTTTTGATCATTGGAATCAAAGAGTTCTATTTTAACCTCATTGGTCCACAGGACTTGCTTCCAAAATGCATCAGACTTGTTTACATGTTCCTTCCCATATTTCTGACACTGAATTTTATGGTGAGGACGCAGGAGAGGTTTTCTTCCGATGAGTCTTCCTTGAAGGCCACATTTGTGCAGGTGTCTTTGAACAGTAGAGCAATGTAACATAACTCCGGAGTCTGCTAAATCTTTCTGAAGGTCTTTTCCACTCAAGCGGGGGTTCTGATTTGCCTCTCTAGCAATCCTTCGAGCAGCCCTCACTGAAATTTTGCTTTCACTTTCAGACCATATCTTGACCTCCACTGTTCCTGTTAACTGCCATTTATTAATTACATTTCGAACTGAGGAAAGGGCAACTTGAAAACGCTTTGCTATCTTTTTATAGCCTTCTCCTGCTTTGTGGACCTCTACTATTTTCATTTTCAGAGTGCTAGGCAGCTACTTAGAAAAAACATGGCTTCTGTTTTTTGGCACAACGTTGAAAAAGGCTGGATTTTTATAAAGCTGTCAAATTTGCATCACCTGACCTTTTCTAACGATGATAGTGAATAAGCCATAATCCTAGTAGACTAATTAAGGTATGAAACCTTGGTCACAGTAATCTGAGCACACAAATCTTCAAGGGTGTCAAAACTTTTGCATCGGCCCATTTTCCTTTATGTAATTTTTAAAATGAAAAAATATATTTCATTTTTTTGCCTAAAATACAAAGGAAATGTTTCATCTTTATGACTTTTAGAGATAATTTTATTTTCAGTTTGCCTAACTTTTCACAATAACAGTAATTTTGACCAAACTCTTACATGCCATTGTATATTGTTATTTCTTCAGATATTTATTTTACTTATTTATATAGCACTATTAATTCCACAGCGTTTTTCATACATCATTGTCACTGTCCCCATTGGGGTTCCCAATCTAGATTCCCTATCATTATGTCTTTGGAACGGAGGAAAGCGGATAACCCGGAGTAAACCCACGCACACACGGGGAGAACATACAAACTCCTTGCAGATGTTGTCCTTGGTGGGATTTGAACCCAGGACCCCAGAGCTGCAATGCTAACCACTGAGCCACCGTGATGCCCAAGATACTTAGTTATACCATGCCTGATGAAGATACCCAAGCAGTCTTGTAAGCTTGCTTTGCAACATCACTTTTTTTTTGTTAACCTTGAAAAGGTATCTTATCTACAAGATGATTTTTTTGTCTGCCACTCAGAACAATCAATCTTTTTTCCACTGGCTAACAAGGTACTAAACAGTCACCTAAAACTGTATACAGTGCCTTGCGAAAGTATTCGGCCCCCTGGAACTTTTCAACCTTTTCCCACATATCATGCTTCAAACATAAAGATACCAAATGTAAATTTTTGGTGAAGAATCAACAACAAGTGGGACACAATTGTGAAGTTGAATTAAATTTATTGGTTATTTTAAATTTTTGTGGAAATTCAAAAACTGAAAAGTGGGGCGTGCAATATTATTCGACCCCTTTACTTTCAGTGCAACAAACTCACTCCAGAAGTTCATTGTGGATCTCTGAATTATCCAATGTTGTCCTAAATGACTAATGATGATAAATATAATCCACCTGTGTGTAATCAAGTCTCCGTATAAATGCACCTGCTCTGTGATAGTCTCAGGGTTTTGTTTGAAGCACAGCGAGCATCATGAAGACCAAGGAACACAACAGGCAGGTCCGTGATACTGTTGTGGAGAAGTTTAAAGCCGGATTTGTATACAAAATGATTTCCAAAACTTTAAACATCCCAAGGAGCACTGTGCAAGCGATCATATTGAAATGGAAGGAGTATCATACCACTACAAATCTACCAAGACCCGGCCGTCCCTCTAAACTTTCATCTCAAACAAGGAGAAGACTGATCAGAGATGCAGACAAGAGGCCCATGATCACTCTGGATTAACGCAGAGATCTACAGCTGAGGTGGGACAGTCTGTCTATAGTACAACAATCAGTCGTACACTGCACAAATCTGGCCTCTATGGAAGAATGGCAAGAAGAAAGCCATTTCTCAAAGATATCCATAAAAAGTGTCATTTAAAGTTTGCAACAAGCCACCTGGGAGACACACCAAACATGTGGAAGAAGGTGCTCTGGTCAGATGAAACCAAAATTGAACTTTTTGGCAACAATGCCAAACAATATGTTTGGCGTAAAGGCAACACAGCTCATCACCCTGAACACACCATCCCCACTGTCAAACATGGTGGTGGCAGTATCATGGTTTGGGCCTGCCTTTATTCAGCAGGGACAGGGAAGATGGTTAAAATTGATGAGAAGATGGATGGAGCCAAATACAGGACCACTCTTGAAGGAAACCTGTTGGGAGTCTGCAAAAGACCTGAGACTGAGAGGGCGATTTGCCTTCCAACAAGACAATGATCCCAAACATAAAGCAAAATATACAATCGAATGGTTCACAAATAAACATATCCAGGTGTTAGAATGGCCAAGTCAAAGTCCAGACCGGAATACAATTGAGAATCAGTGGAAAGAGCTGAAAACTGCTGTTCACAAACGATCTCCATCAAACCTCACTGAGCTTGAGCTGTTTGCCAAGGAAGAATGGGCAAGAATTTCAGTCTCTCAATGTACAAAACTGATAGAGACATACTCGAAGAGACTTGCAGCTGTAATCGCAGCAAAAGGTGGCACAACAAAGTATTAAGTTAAAGGGGCTGAATAATATTGCACGCCCCACTTTTCAGTTTTTGAATTTCCACAAAAAATTAAAATAATCAATAAATTTCGTTCAACTTCACAATTGTGTCCCACTTGTTGTTGATTCTTCATCAAAAATTTACATTTGGTATCTTTATGTTTGAAGCATGATATGTGGGAAAAGGTTGAAAAGTTCCAGGGGGCCGAATACTTTCGCAAGGCACTGTATATGCTTTCAAGTTTTAGCGTACCTTCAGGCGAAATAAGAACATTCATGTGGTCTAGCAATGCCCTTATGTACATTAGTAATTCACAGGCAGGAAGATATCACTGCTTTGCTACAAATACAGTGAAGGTAATGTTTCTGTAAGCCTAGTAACATACCTCCAACATGCCACTCCTTCTCATGTTAGTACAATTACACACTAAATGAAGCCAATCTGCAATAATCACAGGAATCTGATAACTAGCATGTTGGCTATGGAGACATAAACATCTTGTAAGTCCCTATTTGGCTAAGATAATCAAGTTATTTTATCTCTCTCACCAGAAAAAAGGAAACTACTATTGAAATTAATTGTCCAGTTAAAAACAATCCTTAAATGTGCTTCTAATATACAACTTGTCACGCCACTGCAATGCAGGTAAATGTAAGCTCCACTAGATGGCAATAGAGTGGAGGGAGGACTGCACATAGAAAGGCAGAAGAATAGTCAAACAAACCGGGTCGATATAAGATTGTAGCGCAGTACAAAAGGAATAAGCAAACACAGAGTCACAAACAAGCCAAATGGGTCAATACCGGTCAGGAGCAGATATGCCAAAGACAAGAGACAAAACAACAAGTCAGGGTCCAAGCCAAGTCAAAACCAGAGAGTCAATACACGAAAGGGAAACAGTGAATCAGGAAGGGAAGAGGGGATAAACAGACACGGGTTCAGTAAGCAAGCAGCAGGACAAATAAGGGCAAACGTCGTAGGCAGAAACTATAACTGACAAGGTCTGCAGGATGCAGCGGCGATAAATAGCAAACCTGAGGCCGGACTAATGTTGAGAAAGTTAACCCCTGGCATTACCGGACCGGAATAAGGGGCGGACAGGACTCAAAACCCGGTATGGGTCATGACATTACTAAAATACTTCAGTTTATGCAACCTAATAAAAAATGTCTAAGAATCCGCAGGAGTTCACTTGTTATTGACACAGGGCAGCATTTCTTTTTTAGGTACATCATCAGTCTTTTATGTGAAGGAGTGGATTTGTTCACAATGAGACTCCTTTGATAGTTGGTAAATATTATTATATTATGTTATAATTGTATAAATTGCTATTTTAAGGGAGGTTACAAAAAAATGTTTAGAGTCACCATTTGTGATTACAGATTGCTGAATTATGACAGTGTGCAATGTGCACACTTTCAGGATTCCCCTGTATTACCAGTGAGAGACTGAAATTATATAATTTGTATACTTGTAGTCACATGCTATCTAGATTCTCATCCGCTTATTATAATAAAACATTGAGAGAGGTGGATGAGAATCCAGTCGGCATTTGACTGAAAGTATGCAAATCATGACACCTGGGGATAGTAGGGAATCCTGACAGTTTGCACATTGCACACTGTCACAATCTGCAATCAAATAGAGTGATTGCAGAATTCAGACCAGAAGTCCCCTTTAAGGACTAAAATATTAATTGCCTATTACCAGATCGGTGGGGGTACCACATCTGTCGACCAGCTGTTAACCGCTCCTGGGTACTGCACCTTATCTTCTATTCAAGTGAGTGGTATATAAGGTGCAGTACCCGGGAGCGACCACAAAGCAATGCCCAGAGCCCCGCTGTTCCGGTTCTATGTATTATCTTACTCCGGCTGTCAAGCAGATAACAGCTGATTTTGGGGATGTCAGGTCTCGGACAGACCCCCCCAACCAGTATGATATTGATAACCTATGAGAATGGCCCCTGAAAAAATTGAAAAAGATCTAGAAGAAAAATACAGACAGACAGGCAGATATAGACAGACAGACAGACTTGGCAGATGCACTCTATGAATCACATCTGAAAAGGAACCTTTTTGGCCGTGTTTCACCTATATTTAGACAGCTGAACACCTGGCCGTTCTGACTTCCTCATTTTTACGGCATCTCAGTCGGTAGAACCACAACCCTGACGTTCGCTCTTACATGTGGAGACATTCAATATGCCCTCTTTTAATATAAGAGTGAGGGAATACTGTCGGCCACGTTTAGCTGCGGCATTTCTGCGGTGTTTATTTTACTTTTGAAGTAATGCAGCAGCCAAAGATCTCGTCGCGGTTTCCTTTAATCCACAGCATGCTCTATTCATACCATTTCTGCTGCCGCTTTTCATGCTAGAACTCAAGGGGTAAAATGCAATATGCAGATCACAAGCATAAAAGTTTTCTACTTTTTTTTTACATAAAGTATCACTTGTGATTTTTAATAGATAACATTTTTTTGGGGTGCACCTGTTGCACATCAAATAAAAAGAAGAAGAACCAAAGAACTGGGTATAGGTAGCGTCATCACATGAAGGTCAGACTTTTTACCTTTGCTGTCAACTTTTTATTTCCATAGCCATGACTGCAATAGTTTATTAGCACATAGACACATAGAGGGGGTCCTCTTCATTTAAAAGGGGACCCATCCAAGTACAGTCCGATGATTTCCATGGACACATTGACATGCATGGCGAGTGCAATCCAAATATTGGATCAAACTTGGGCATGCAACGATTTTTTTTTTCCCTGCAAAATCAAACACGTACACACAAGGTGAAAAAAGAGTGATTGAATCCAGGCTATATTTAGGAAATTATCACAACCTTTATTATTACAAATACAGACAATAGTCATAAATAGCAAAATTTCACATAACAAATTGACACCAAAGATCAGGAAGGAAAAGCAAAAGGGGGGGTAAAAAATAGCCCCATGCACCAGTAACCTACGCCAGGCTAGTGTCTAAATAACCCAGATATCATGTAAGACCCACACCAATGCCCATACTAGTTATAAATACAACCATAATAGGTTTAAAAAAGAGATCCCTCAGGGCTGGCTGGACAGCATGAGATAAGACAGCGTATGTCAATGGCGGCAAACCGTCCCATAAGATGCGTAAATTGCATCATAACGGCGTAAAAATTGTACAGAGGGAAAGCTTACCAGGTGGTGCACAGGTACCCCAGACTGTAGGGCGATCCCTGACGTGCGTTTCGCGCTACCAAAGCGCTTTCTCAAGGAGATGAGGCTGAGATCAACTAGAGCAGGGGTCCCCAACCACCGGTCCGCGGCTCAGGACCGGGCCGTTGCAGTGCTCTTGCCGGTCCGCGGACACAAGGGCAAGAGCACTGCAATGGCCCAGTCCTGTGCCACGGACACAAGGGGAGTCGGCGGCTGTAGCTTCCATGGATACACACCCTGCATCCCTGTCGGCACGGCGGCTTCATCCAGCGCTGAGCGGTCACGTGGTACCGCTCATTTAAGGTCATGAATATGGACGCCACTCCTCTCCCATAGGTATGGCGTCCATATTCATGACCTTAAATGAGCGGTACCACGTGACTGCTCAGCAAAGGAAGAAGCTGATGCGCCGCGAGATGCAGGGAGGGAAGTTCAACGACGTGAGGGTAAGTATGATGGGGGAGGACGGGAGAGCCCAGCCATGCATACACGGGTGGGAGCGGAGTCATGTATACAAGGGAGGGTGGGAGCGGAGCCATATATACAAGGGAGGGAGGCTAGGAGCGAAGCCATATATACAAGGGTGGGAGGGTGCTTGCGGAGCCATATATACAAGCATGGGATGGTGGGAGCGGAGCCATGTATACAGGATGGGAGACTGGGAGCAGAGCCATGTATAAAGGATGGGAGACTGGGAGCGGAGCCATGCATACAGGATGGGAGAGTGGGAGCGGAGCCATGTATACAGGATGGGAGAGTGGGAGCGGAGCCATGTAAACAGGATGGGAGAGTGGGAGCGGAGCCATGTATACAAGGGTGGGAGCGGTGCCATGTATACAAGGGTGGGAGCAGAGCCATGCATGCAAGGGAGTGAGCAGAGCCATGCATACACCATGATTAAGAAATAATCAGCAGGTACAGTACTCCAGTACAATTTTTTCTAAGTGTTCAATGCTCCATTTCCTTGTAGGTTCCAATCATCATTAGCAGTGACGGTCATCAGTAGAAGTAGCCCAGTGCTCCCACTGAAACAGAGAAACAAGCCAGCTGCTCCCACTCATTCAAAACCTATGGTGAGTTGAGTCACATTATAAATGTTATAATTAAATGATAAGTATGCACTACTAAACTACAACCCCGTCCATGGCCCCGCCCCCTTATTACCAAAGCCCCGCCCCTGCCACACCTTCATCCCCGCCCTGCCGGGCCATGGAAGAATGGTCTTGCTTGAAGCCAGTCGCTGGTGCAAAAAAGGTTGGGGACCACTGAACCAGAGGACCTTTAAATCCACGGTAACGGTCACATGTGTAATCATGTGACGTAAATGAGCCTATCAGAGCGGCCATAGCAGCGCATGCGCCATGCCACCGCCAGGTCCTAAACCATGCAGTCAGGCATCCAGCATTAGAGCGCACGCGCGGGAGGGTGAACCACCGCGCCTGCGTCCAAGGCTCTGAGGGCGCCGACTCCATGGAGAGGACGTCTGGGGGACACAGACCGCATGCGCACAGCCGATGAGTCAGAACGCCAATATACTAAACAATACTGGTGCATATGATAGTACAATTGCATGTATGAATAGATAAAAAAAATACAATCAGGTACACAATTAAAGCTGTCTGATCCAGTGGGAAACAGCAGCATAATCAAGAAGACTGATATACAGTGGGGCAAAAAAGTATTTAGTCAGTCAGCAATAGTGCAAGTTCCACCACTTAAAAAGATGAGAGGCGTCTGTAATTTACATCATAGGTAGACCTCAACTATGGGAGACAAACTGAGAAAAAAAAATCCAGAAAATCACATTGTCTGTTTTTTTTTCATTTTAGTTGCATATTATGGTGGAAAATAAGTATTTGGTCAGAAACAAAATTTCATCTCAATACTTTGTGATATATCCTTTGTTGGCAATGACAGAGGTTAAACGTTTTCTGTAAGTCTTCACAAGGTTGCCACACACTGTTGTTGGTATGTTGGCCCATTCCTCCATGCAGATCTCCTCTAGAGCAGTGATGTTTTTGGCTTTTCGCTTGGCAACTCCCTCCAAAGGTTTTCTATAGGGTTGAGATCTGGAGACTGGCTAGGCCACTCCAGGACCTTGAAATGCTTCTTACGAAGCCACTCCTTCGTTGCCCTGGCGGTGTGCTTTGGATCATTGTCATGTTGAAAGACCCAGCCACGTTTCATCTTCAATGCCCTTGCTGATGGAAGGAGGTTTGCACTCAAAATCTCACGATACATGGCCCCATTCATTCTTTCATGTACCCGGATCAGTCGTCCTGGCCCCTTTGCAGAGAAACAGCCCCAAAGCATGATGTTTCCACCACCATGCTTTACAGTAGGTATGGTGTTTGATGGATGCAACTCAGTATTCTTTTTCCTCCAAACACGACAAGTTGTGTTTCTACCAAACAGTTCCAGTTTGGTTTCATCAGACCATAGGACATTCTCCCAAAACTCCTCTGGATCATCCAAATGCTCTCTAGCAAACTTCAGATGGGCCCGGACATGTACAGGCTTAAGCAGTGGGACACGTCTGGCACTGCAGGATCTGAGTCCATGGTGGCGTAGTGTGTTACTTATGGTAGGCCTTGTTACATTGGTCCCAGCTCTCTGCAGTTCATTCACTAGGTCCCCCGCGTGGTTCTGGGATTTTTGCTCACCGTTCTTGTGATCATTCTGACCCCACGGGGTGGGATTTTGCGTGGAGCACCAGATCGAGGGAGATTATCAGTGGTCTTGTATGTCTTCCATTTTCTAATTATTGCTCCCACAGTTGATTTCTTCACTCCAAGCTGGTTGGCTATTGCAGATTCAGTCTTCCCAGCCTGGTGCAGGGCTACAATTTTGTTTCTGGTGTCCTTTGACAGCTCTTTGGTCTTCACCATAGTGGAGTTTGGAGTCAGACTGTTTGAGGGTGTGCACAGGTGTCTTTTTATACTGATAACAAGTTTAAACAGGTGCCATTACTACAGGTAATGAGTGGAGGAAAGAGGAGACTCTTAAAGAAGAAGTTACAGGTCTGTGAGAGCCAGAAATCTTGATTGCTTGTTTCTGACCAAATACTTATTTTCCACCATAATATGCAAATAAAATGAAAAAAAACAGACAATGTGATTTTCTGGATTTTTTTTTCTCAGTTTGTCTCCCATAGTTGAGGTCTACCTATGATGTAAATTACAGACGCCTCTCATCTTTTTAAGTGGTGGAACTTGCACTATTGCTGACTGACTAAATACTTTTTTTCCCCACTGTATATACACGTATAACTCCAAAAAATCCCCAATATACCCACAACACAGTTGTGAAGGAGTTAACCATCAGTCAGAAAAACAGGGAAGGGGGGTGGGGGTGGGGGTTTGGGGTCACGATAGTAGATCCAAATCGAGATAAAATCTTTATGAAGATCATATTGTAGTGCAGCTGTATAACTGGAACAAATAGCAGCAGTAAAGGTCCCGTTCGTCCAAAACAGCCAACAAATAGGAAAATATTAACTAGAAAATGAAAAAACAAACAGAATTAAAAACAATTAAAATGCCCACAGTGATGGGGAAATATATACAATAGTGGATGCGGCGGAAACACGGTAACTATAAAAAGGAGGCAAAGCTCAGGGACTCGTTGAGACCTTTCGGGGTCACTGTGTCTAAAGTGATAATCCACTTAGTCTCTCTTTGGGCCAAAATTTTCTTATAATTGCCGGCTCTAATCCCCAGATGAATGCAGTCAATCCCCCTCACCATAAACGTTTGTGGGTCACAATTGTGCACCATCTTGAAATGGCGAGGGATTGTCTTTAAAGTGGAGAAATCGGCCACCGTCTTGGCCGCCAGAATGTCTCGCACATGCTCACGAACCCTTACACGTAGTTCTCTTGAAGTTATACCAACGTATATCATGGGGCATCCGCATGTAGTGTAGTAGATAACATTGGTACTCCAACATGATATACGCTGGATAATCTGAAATTCTCTAGATCTATCCGAGTTATGAAACGTAGAGCATCGGAAGACATTCGGGCAGGCAAGACAGTGGCCGCAGGGGATAGATCCCGCTATTGGGCCCCTAGAGCCAATTTTTCAGGCTCGTGGGTAAAGTAACAGGTGTATCGGGAGGGGCAATGACAGGGCAAGGAGAATGGCACGTAGGGATCTACTGTATCCCCGTGCAGGTATTGGTGGCAGAGGTAACAGTGGAGGTACTTCTAGTATTTTTGGCCCTATTCGGTTGTTTCGACTTACAATCACGAGTGGGACCATATGAGGGAGATTCTCACCAAACATTGGGCTGTTTTGGGCTCTGAACCTTCGTCAAGTTTGGCCATCGGAGATCGTCCTATGATGTCCTCTAGGAGGTCCAAAAATTTAAAAGATCTCCTTGTTAGGAGTCATTATGTCCCAGCACCGACTAATCCCTTTGGCTCTAGGGGCCCAATAGTGTGATCTATCCCCTGCGGCCACTGTCTTGCCTGCCCGAATGTCTTGCGATGCTCTTCGTTTCATAACTCGGATAGATCTAGAGAATTTCAGATTATCCAATGTATATCACGTGGGAGTACCAATGTTATCTACTACGCTATATGCGGATGCCCCATGATATACGTTGGTTTAATTTCAAGAAAACTACGTGTAAGGGTGCGTGAGCATGTGCGAGGCATTCTGGCGGCCAAGACGGTGGCCGATTTCTCCACTTTAAAGACAATCCCTCGCCATTTCACGATGGTGCACAATTGTGACCCACAAACGTTTATGGTGAGGGGGATTGACTGCATTCATCTGGGGATTAGAGCCGGCAATTATAAGAAAATTTTGGCCCAAAGAGAGACTAAGTGGATTGTCACTTTAGACACAGTGACCCCGAAAGGTCTCAACGAGTCCCTGAGCTTTGCCACCTTTTTATAGTTACCGTGTTTCCGCCCGCATCCACTATTGTATATATTTCCCCATCACTGTGGGCATTTTAATTGCTAAGTAGCGCGAAACGCGCGTCGGGGATCGCCCTACAGTCTGGGGTACCTGTGCACCACCTGGTAAGCCTTCCCTCTGTACAATTTTTGCGCTATTAAGATGCAATTTACACATCTTATGGGATGGTTTGCCGCCATTGACATATGCTGCTCTGAGGGATCTCTTTTTTAAACCTATTATGGTTGTATTTATAACTAGTATGGGCATTGGTGTGGGTCTTACATGATATCTGGGTTATTTAGACACTAGCCTGGCATAGGTTACTGGTGTATTGGGCTATTTTTTACCCCCCTTTTACTTTTCCTTCCTGATCTTTGGTGTCAATTTGTTATGTGCAATTTTGCTATTTATGACTATTGTCTGTATTTGTAATAATAAAGATTGTGATAATTTCCTAAATATAGCCTGGATTCAATCACTCTTTTTTCTCCATGTGTGTATATGCTTATGGTGTGGAGCCATTTATTATTATGGCGGTTTATTGTCATGGGTTACCGCCTTTAATCTTGTTTAAAGTGTTGGGCTCTTTTTTGTTGCAAAATCAAACATGTGCACGGCGCAATATAATAACCTTGTTCCGAATGCGATCCCCTTAAAGGAAATCTGTCACCTCATTTTTCGAGTATCAGCTGCTGGCACCACCGTCAGGGGCTTATCTACAGCATTCTGTAATGCTGTAGATAAGCCGCCGATGTAACCTGAAAGATAAGAAAAATGAGTTAGATAATACTCACCCAGGGGCGATCCGGGTCCGGTTTTGGTCTGATGGGTGTCGTGGCCTGGTCCGGCGCCTCCCATCTTCTGACGGCGACGTCCTGTTCTTTGCTGCCTGTCGTGGCTTCTGCGCAGGTGCACTGCTCTGCCCCATTGAAGACAGAGCAGAATACTGCAATGCGCAGGCGCCGGACCTCTCCCAGCGCCTGCTCACTGCAGGACTCTGTTCTGCCCTCAACAGGGCAAAGCAGTGCGCCTGCGCAGGAGGCACGACAGGCAGCAAAGAAGAGGACGTCACCGTTAGAAGATGAGAGGCGCTGGACCACAACACCCATCGGACCAAGATCGGACCCGGACCGCCCCTGGGTATTATCTAACTCATTTTTCTTATCTTTCAGGTTACATTGAGGGCTTATCTACACATTATAGAAAGCTGTAGATAAGCCCCTGATGGCGGTGCTGGCAGCTGATACTCGAAAAATGGGGTGACAGATTCCCTTTAAGGGGAACCTACACTGCAAGATAATCGTGAACGAGCGATGTTGAATACGCTTGTTTAATAAATGTCTTCCTGTGTAAACAGGCTGCCGATCACTGTGATCAAAGTGAAATTCTCTTCTGTGCAAAACATAAGATTATGATTCTCGATGCATCGCCCTGTGTAAACAGGACTCGCACTGCCACGATCTATGGCCGTCTGTGTGCACTGAGCTATGTAGTATAGATCGCTCAGCGCACGTCGTTTACTTTCATATTCCATTGTAAACAGACATTTAAACGAAATCCGATCGGTAAAACTTTACCGGTCAGCGGTTGCATTGTGTTGCCAGTTGGTCCTTATAGACAGACCTTTAATGGAGAGACTTTTTGCTTACGTTTGGTTTCATTTTTTGACAGCATGTTAAATAATACTTATAACGCAGCAGCATTAAGATCGTGGTAGCGCTCAAACCGCGCAGGCCTAAGGCTAGGTTTTTTCTTGTTTTTAGAGTATTAAAAAAAAACGATGTTTTTAATATTTTTCCACATGGTTTTCCAAAAAAAATTTTTTGCGTTAGCTGGACTATGTGTTTTAGGCGTGTTCAGCGCCTTGTCATGACTTAGGCCGGTTTCACATTTGCGTTAAAGGCCGCAGCATCGGCCCGCCGCTAAGCCCCGCCCCCTGCGGCGCCTCCGCTGGTAGCTCTGCCTCCGGGCGCATGACGTTGCATGCGTCCCCTATCTTTATCACTGAGGACGCAGGCTGTGCGTAGTATGCGTTTTGGCGGCGCCTGTGTCCTTTTGACAGTGTGCCGACCAGCACCAAACGCAACCTGTTGCAATTTGGTTGCGCTCGGCGCACCGTCAAAAGGACACAGGCGCCGCCAAACGCATACTGCGCACGGCCTGCATCCTCAGTGATAAAGATAGGGGACGCATGCAGCGTCATGCGCCTGGAGGCGGAGCTACCGGAGGAGGCGCCGCAGGGGGCGGGGCTTAGCGGCGGCTGTGCGCAGGCCGACGCTGCGGCCTTTAACGCAAATGTGAAACTGGCCTTAGGTGACAATAGTTGTGTTTTAGCAGGAAAGAAGCCAGCATTTATGGCACAAAATAAGCCGATAATTGGAACAATCTGAAAACGGGCCAGATTGATCTACCGGCAGGAGCCACGATAATAAGTCTGGTGCATAGTAAGGTTATCCAGCATTAGTCAGCACTAAGAATTACACCATAATGATAAATCTCAGCCATTGCTTATTTTTTTAAGCTGCTCTTCCTGATATTTGGTTGTGGTTTATTTAAAACAGTTCCGCCTTGTCTTATGGAATGTTCAATTAGAAAAATGGCTGTCAGTACTAGAGGAATGTTGGATTACTAGAATTTGTATTAAGAATAGAAAATAAGGGCTCACAATTGCCGAAATTTAAGAAAGCCCAAATCTACGTCCAATGCAGAAATCGTATCTGTCACAGACACATTAATATACTGGTTTTGCACAGGGACCTTCTTCTATCGGTGTCCATAGGATCAGTCTTCAGGTATCGCAGTTTTCATCATTTAGCAGTTTACAGTAATTATCACCTTTCATTTACTAGGGGGTAACACATCCCATTAGTGTTAACGGGGTTATTCAGAACTATAAAAAATGTTCACTACAGGTCTAAGAACTAGCAGGCAGGTAGTGGCTACCTACGTGCCTGTTGTGCATGGTGCCGGTCATTGCCAACATAGAGCGGTCACAGACCACTCCTGCCGGCAATTAAGCAGTTTCTGCTGACGTAAGGGCGACAGAGAAGCGGCTTCTCTTCTACTCTGCTCTATTGACAGGGTGTGACTGCCAGCATCATACTGATTATCAGACAGCTGTCAATCAGCATGACGTTGGCAGTCACACCCCATAGACAGAGCAGCCCGAGAGGAGGAAGAGCTTTTCTGTGGACAAGGAACAGCTGAATCACCAGCAGGAGTGGCCCATAATTGTTCTGAGTCGGTGTAAGGTTGAACAAGCAGGTAGTTGCCTCTGCTAGCAATTATGTGCCTATTAGTTTTTAGGCCCATAGTAAAAAAAAAAATATAAGAAAATGGTCCTGGACAACCACTTTACATAGAATCTGTCACCAGGTTTTTGACACTCCATCTGGAGCCGCATGATGTATGAAAAAATGCCCTGATTCCAGAGATGTGTCACTTACTGGGCTGCTTGCTATCATTTTGATAACATCACTGCAGATCTAGCAGTTCTCTTGAGTGCGGAGCTCTGTAAAACCCCACCCACACCACTGATTGGCCGCGATCTGTGTACACTATGCATAGGCAGAAAGCAGCTAATCAGTGGTGGAGGTGGTTACAGAGAGTAGAAGGATTATATGGCACAAGGCAACTAGTCCTCTAGTGATAATTTCCTGCTGATAAAACACTGTATTGAAACTGCAACAAGCAGCCCAGTAAGTGACACATTGGTGGAATCATGCTGCTCTGAGATAACACAATAAAAGGAAACTTGCTGAGAGATTTCCTTTAATGTAAGAATATAAAACAATTCCTTTTATTCAAATGGAAACAGCAAATAATTGTTGAGCCCTCACCTCCTCTTAATTCATATAAATAACAATAATTGATACATTTTTACTGTTCCTCATGTCAGATTTTAGAATGGAGTAACAACTAAAGAAAACAACTTCTTATTTTCACTGCTAACATCAATGTAGTTTATTAGTGATCCGCTCATAGATCAGACCTATAAGTTGTTGGCTTTTGGATACATAGTTTTTCAATAGCTTTAAAATGCACAACTGATGCAATAGCGCCACCTAGCAGGACACAAAATGTATAAACTACTAGCCACAGTTACACAAGCACCAATGTCTGTGCAATGTTTTATGTTAAGGCTCATACTCATATGTGAACTGAAAAAACGGACGAGTGTCATGCGAGTACAATCCGATTGTCCACACCTAGCATCTGATTTACATCCGAATGCAGTGCTATCAGATTGCAATGCGATTTTAACATGAGCGTTTACATACAGCAATTCTCTATGTCATTTACAGAGTTTTCAAAGGAAATATTCTTAAAAACACACACATTTAAACATTTAAGTGCACCTCCCACTACTTGATTTCCAACTATCTCTGACCTTCTCTGGTTCTATAAAGCCAGAGATGTCAATCAACATAGAAGGAAGAAAAAAAAACAAGTAGATGGGAAGGAGCACTTAAATGTTGGGCCACACCAAGTGTGTCCTTGGTGCTTGGTTTGAACAGTCATTCTATGTTGACAGAGTCACTTTAAAGGCGCAGTGAAGTGAAAACAAGTTGTCACCTAACCATGGGATAGGTGATAGCTGGTCACTGAGTGGGCGACCACTGAGACCTTCACCGATCGGCAAAACGGGGAATTTCTGTTCTGTACCCGATACGAAATGGAGTGGCTGGTTGGATGCCTGAGCGCTGCTCCGTTCATTCTGACTCGGGCTTCGGGAAAAAGCAGAGCGCTCGACAACCCCATAGGGAAAGATTGGAGCTCAGACTGAGCATGTGCACTGCTGCTTAATATATTTATTCTTTCATACTATTTGATACTGAGAATGAATTTTGCTACCTGTTACAATTGGGGCTTACTGTAACGCCTATCCTTACTTGTAGCAGCAAATCAGCATCATATCATTCACTGCTTTTTGTAAATCATACTAGAAATAGGCCCGATGCAATCACATCTGGAGTGCGGTGAAATTACCATCTGTCTGTGCTTAGTGGTGCTGACAGGAGCCGCGGACATGTCTCACACCGGTCGCACTTTCCAGCATATCTGCTCCATATCATTATATATGTATTGGCGTGGTACTGACTTTCTTTGTGCTGTAATGGTGATGAGGCCAAATATTTTTAGTTATTTTTTTGTTCATTACAGTTAAAATGGCAAATCCAGAAGCAGTGCCTCAGTGGTCTGAACTATGTACATACCAGTAGTAGACAGGATTTCTGTGTCTCAGATAGTAGACCAAATTGATACACAGTATGGGACTGTGGAGAAGTTGCATGAGGTAATCAAAAATCGTAAGTAAGCATGCACGGGTACACCGCACAGTTACGGCTGTTACTGGGAATAGCGGTGACGTATATCTGTCACTTGCGCAGGCGCAGGTCGTGGCCGTAAGGCTGTTACTGCAGCTGCACAAGTAAAACATAAGACGTCACCACTATTCCTCACGCAAGCACAGCAACAGCCGTGTCGTTACCACGCATGTGAGGGTAGAGCGCGCAGCTGTGGCTGTTACTGCGCATGTGCAGTAATAGCGGTGACGTGAATGTCACTTGCACAGGCGCAAGTGACACTGCCGCGGTGCCTTATGGGATTCGGGGACAGCAGCCGGAAGTCCCAACTGGCGATTATATATGTAGATGCTCCTGTTATTCAGCCATTGTACCTTGATAAATAACAACTCCCCCCCACACAGTATGATGTTCCCCACAGCCCTCCCACACACAGTATGATGTCCCCACATCTGTCCCACACAGCATGATGTCCCCCACAGCCCTCCCACACACAGCATGATGACCCCACATCCATCCTACACAGCATGATGTCCCCCACAGCCCTCTCACTCACAGGATGATGCCCAAACAGCCCTCCCACACAAAGTATGATGTCCCCACAGCCCTCTCACTCACAGGATGATGCCCAAACAGCCCTCCCACACAAAGTATGATGTCCCCACAGCCCTCTCACTCACAGGATGATGCCCAAACAGCCCTCCCACACAAAGTATGATGACCCCACAGCCCTCCCACACACAGTATGATGTTCCCACAGCCCTCCCACGCAGTATATCTCCCACAGCCCTCTCACACACAGTATGATGTCACCCACAGCCCTCCCACACACAGTATGATGTCTGGACATCCTTTGTACACAGTATGATGTCTCCCACAGCATGATGTCTCCACATCCCTCCCACATTGTATGATGTCCCCCACAGCCTTCCCACACACAGTATGATGTCCCCCACATCCTTCCCACACACAGTATGATGTCCCCACGTCCCTCACACACAGTATAATGTCCCCCACAGCTCTCCCACACACAGTATGATGCCCCCACAGCCCTCTCACATGCAGGATGATGTCCAAACAGCCCTCCCACACAAAGTGTGATGTCCACCACAGCCCTCCCACATACAGTTTGATGTCCCCACACCCTCTCACACAGTATGATGTCCTCCACAGCTCTCCCACACCACCGTATGATGTCCCCAAAGCGCTCCCACACACAGTGATGATTCCACTACAGCACCCCCAGCAAAAATTGGTGATCCCTCACACATTATGATGGCCCTACAGTTCACCACGGTATGATGTCCCCACTTTGCCCTCCCACACACAGTATGCTGTCCCCCACAGCCCTCCCACACACAATATGATGCCCTCTCACATGCAGGATGATGTCCAAACAGCCCTCCCACACTGTATGATGTCCCCCACAGCCTCCCACAGTATGATGTTCCACACAGCCCTCCAATAGACAGTATTATGTCCCCACATCCCTCCCACACAGTATGACGTCCCCCATAGCCCTCCCACACACTGTATGATGTCCCCCACATCCCATAGGATGTCCCCAAAGTGCTCCCACACACAATGATGATTCCGCCACAGCCCCCCAACATAATTTGGTGATCCTCCACACAGTATGATGGCCCTACAGTTCACCACACTGTATGATGGCTCTCACAGCCCCCCATGCATGGTTTGATGGTCATCATAGCCCTCTACAGAGTGATGGCCCCCATATTCCCCCACAGACAGTATCGATGGTCCTCACAGCCAGCCACTCACAGTATGTCTGTCCGCACAGCACCCCACACATGGTATAATGGTTCTCACAGGCTCCCTATACTCAGTATGATCCTCCACATAGTATGATGGTCACCACAGCCCCCCTATATGCAGTATGAGCCCTATCCAGCCCCTTTGTATACAGTATAAGGCAGGACACAGCAATCCTCATGTACCATATAAGTCCCCACACATTCACACATAAAAATCACAAGCACACAAAAAAAACTCCCCTTACTCCTGTTCCCCCGGTGCTCTGATCCAGTCTTTCCTGCGTGCACTGACTCTGCACAGCAGACGCGATGTAGTGACATCATCACGTCTGCTGTCAGTCACTTGTTCCGAATAGTAGGAGGAATCAGCGGCTCACTCTACCTCCACTATATTCATGCCGGCAGGGTTTCTCCTCCACTATATATTGGGACGCAGGGAGAGATGATAACTTTACTTTTTAATTATTTTCTGGACAGCTCATCAAAAAAAAAATCACAGATTGGCAAAAAAACTTACAGTATGAACACACTGGAAAACCATAATAAATCATTATGACTGTGACACATAGCTACAGACCATAATTTTATTATGAATAGCCGCATTCACTGAAAAATAATAATCAATAAAAATTTATCTGCATAAGTTTTTTCAGCTTAAAAAAAATCATGAACGTCTTACTTTTTTTTTTAAGGATTGGGCAAAAAATTGCCATATTTTTATTGACTGTCTTGGAACTTATAGACTGTTGGCAACTTTGGAGACCGGGCGGGCAGTGCGGTCACATGGCGCAGCCCGTGGATAACTGTTTTCAGCCTTTTGGCTGCCTAGTTCCAGGAGCCAGGCAGGAACAGTCATGGGGGCGGATTTGGCCTGCGTGCTGCACTTTGCCCAGGTCTGATGTGTACTATGTACTATAGATCTGAGATACTGCAAATTATGTTCTTGGCTAAGAAAACGCCTCAAATTGCAAAGAGTGTTTCTACACCTCTGTAAAATACGTAGTGTGACCTCTGCTGGAGCCTGTCCTATGGAGAAATGGGGGCACCAGCACTCAGACCCTCAGTAACTCCCGTCCCTTAAAAAAAAAAAAATCCTTATAAAAAATGTTTTGTCCCAAATGATTTCTGCAACTGATCAGGCTGAATGGGCCACAAAGCGTGCAAGTCGTCACCACAGAAGGCAGAGCTCCACCGAGAGACACTGCTGCGACCTAACAAATCGGCTGCATTAGCAGGGAGCAGGTTTTTTACTTTTTCTTTCTTATTTAAATGCTGCTGAGGGCAGGAAAGAAATTGTCAGCGAGATCTGAAGGACTTACTGTGGGTCTACTGGTAAGGACTTTGCTGCAGATTGTTTCCCCAACAAATCGCAGTGTGTGAATGTGACGCCCCTGAGGGTTCAGTCGCCACAGAGGTACTGCACCTCCTCCTGAGGTGTGGTGCCTCACCATTCAGGTAAGTTGGAGACACCTGACCACACTCCAACACCTGCATCCCACACAACATAGTAGTGTAGCAAAGCACCCTTTGGTGGCTCCCTGCTTGGAACACAAAGCGTGCTGGGAGGTGAGTGGAGTTTAGTCTGCACTAAAAGAGCGGGAAGAGGATGGGATTCAGATAGTTAGTCACAGGAGTCTGACGAGGTCAGTCTGTGAAAGGAGATCCCCTGAGTGGGATGAAGGAAGTGCTGCAGCAGACCTCAGTGACCTGGGTCCGCTGGCACAAGAAAGGAACATTGATAGAAAGCCTGACTCTCCATAGGAAGGAAAGAATTAGTACTGAATGTGAGAAGAGAACAAGGACCAGTGTTAGAGGAGAACCCTTCCCAAGTTCTAAGCGCAAGGCCGGGGTCCGGTCCCCGAGGTTGTACGGATACTACTGGTCCTACAGCAGACACCGCAGGAATAGAAGTTGTCACCGCTTTATTCCCACACCAGACTTGGGGGCACAACAGCAACGATAGTGAGCCGGGACTAGGTAGTAAGGAGTTCCCAAAGCAGGCTACAGCTGTCTGCCGTACAAGTAGAATTCTTAGGAACATTTTTTGTCAAACTACTGTTTTCTCTTTTTAACCCCTTATTGACCTCCGATATGCCTTTTAAATGACTCTGATCAAAAGTTTACATACCCCACTTCTTAATACTGTGCATTGCCCACTCTAATATCAATGACAGCTTGAAGTCTTTTGTGGTAGTTGTGGATGAGGTTCTTCATTTTCTCAGATGGTAAAGCTGCCCACTCTTCTTGGCAAAAAGCCTCCAGTTCCTGTAAAGTCTGGGGCTGTCTAGCATGAATTACGCTCTTGAGATGTCCCTAGAGTGGCTCAATGATAATAAGGTCAGGAAAGTGAGATGGCCACTCCAGAATCTTTGTTCTGCTGTAGACAATGACAAGTCGACTTGGCCTTGTGTTATGGATCGTTGTCATGTTGGAACGTCCAAGTAAGTCCCATGTGCAGCTTCCGGGTTGATGAGTGCAAATTTGTCTCCAGTATTTGCTGATAACTTGCTGCATTCATCTTTCCTTCAACTTTGGCCAAGTTTCCTGTGCCTCTTAGGGTCCAATTTCTCCTGTTACCCTTGTGAAAATAAAAATTGGGGGCTAAAAGATCATTTTTGTGGAAAAAAAATGATTTTTTTTATTTTCACAGCTCTACATTATAAACTTTAGTGAAACACTTGGGGGTTCAAAGTGCTCACCACACATCTAGATAAGTCCCTTGGGGGGGGTCTAATTTCCAAAATGGGGTCACTTGTGGGGGGTTTCCACTGTTTAGGTACATCAGGGGCTCTCCAAATGCGACATGGCATCCGATCTCAATTCCGGCCAATTCTGCATTGAAAAAGTCAAACGGCGCTCCTTCCGTTCTGAGCTCTGCCGTGTGCTCAAACAGTGGTTTAGCCCCATACGGGGTATTGGCGTATTCGGGAGAAATTGCACAAAAAATTTTGTGGTTCATTTTCTCTATTTACACTTGTGAAAATAAAAAAAAATGGTTTTGAAGTAAAATGTTTGTGAAAAAAATGTTTATTTTTTCCTTCCATATTCCATTCATTCATGTGAAGCACCTGAAGGGTTAATAAACTTCTTGAATGTGGTTTTGAGTACATTGAGAGGTGCAGTTTTTAGAATGGTGTCACTTTTGGGTATTTTCTGTCACATTGACCCCCCCAAACTCACTTCAAATGTGAGGTGGTCCCTAAAAAAAATGGTGTTGCAAATTTTGTCGTAAAAATGAGAAATCGCTGGTCAACTTTTAACCCTTATAACTTCCTAAAAAATAAATTATGTTTCCAAAATTGTGCAGATGTAAAGTAGTCATGTGGGAAATGTTATTTATTAACTATTTTGTGCGATATCACTCTCTGATTTAAGGGCATAAAAATTAAAAGTTTGAGAATTGCAAAATTTTCTAAATTTTCGCCAAATTTTGATTTTTTTAACAAATAAGCGCAGCTCATATCTAAAAATTTTTACCACCATCATGAAGTACAATATGTCATGAGAAAACAATGTCAGAATCAGTAGGATCCGTTGAAGCGTTCTAGAGTTATGACCTCATAAAGTGACACTGGTCAGAATTGAAAAAATTGGCCCGGTCACAAAGGCAAAAACAGGCTCGGGTGCGAAGGGGTTAAGCCCAACTTTTTTTTTTTTGCGGTCGCCATTATTCCATTAATAATGGTGATTGCAACACTGGGGTTGGTAAAAACCGACCTGGATCATGTTCTCTGGGGTCTCAACTTACCCCGGTAGCCGGGACACAGGAGAAATTCCGATTCTAGGGCGCGCTATACACTTATTTCTCAGTGCCGTTAAAAAGCACCCTTAACTGCCGCCATTAAAAGGCACATAGTAGGTCATTAAGGGGTTAAAAAGAAAAAACTCAGTAGTTTGAAAATAAATGGCTTCACCCAACCACTATGAGTGGAGAAAGTTTTGGTGTTATCATTCATATTTTCTGAAAAAAAGCCAAGAAAGCAAAAATTTTGCCGGGGTATGTAAACTTTTGAGCACAACTGTAATTATAGAAATGAAGATTCAACCCATAGTTCTCAGTTTTATTAAAAGACAAAAAAAAAAAAAGTCTAACAAAGAGAAGAAAGATATAAATATACAGTATGTATATATACAAGTCTATAACAATGAAGTTTACAAATCAACATGTAGAATAAAGCCACGTGGGAGATAAGAGACGATGAAAGCAAGAGACACGAGAGCGAAATTACCCCCAACAACTTGCAACCCCACGGCAGTAACATCCCCCCCCCTACTCCATGCAGGCATCCAGCCAGACACGAGTGACATTACCCCCTTCACCATAAAGACTCCCGAATACAGCCACACGGGTAACATTATTCCCTTCATCACGCAGCCCTCAGCACCTGACATTACCTGCTTCTCCACTTGGTCGATCAGCATGCAACCTCACGAAAGTGACATTACCCTCTTCCTGATGCAGCCCTAAGCGAGTAACATCACCCATTTCCCATTGCAACCGCCCAGCATGCTGTTCCATAGCATGCCACATTATCCCCCTCCTTGTGCAGCCCCACAACATGCACAGCAGTATCACCTCCCCCACGTTCCCTAAACAGCCCCCCAGCATGAAACCTCCTTCCCCGCACAGCCCCTCATCATTATCCCCCACTTCTCCGCACAGCCCCTCATCATTATCCTCCACTTCCCCGCACAGCCCCTCATCATTATCCCCCACTTCTCCGCACAGCCCCTCATCATTATCCCTCACTTCCCCGCACAGCCCCTCATCATTATCCCCCACTTCTCCGCACAGCCCCTCATCATTATCCTCCACTTCTCCGCACAGCCCCTCATCATTATCCTCCACTTCTCCGCACAGCCCCTCATAATCAACTTCTTCGTGCATCTCCACTCAAGTAACATCAACCCTTTCTTGTGAAAGCTCACCACCCTAAAAGATAGCCCCATACAAGTTGCAGCAGCAATTTCACTGTGCAACCTTCTAACACGCAGCCCCACATAGTAACATCATATTTATTTACCCCCAAAATATATCCTAACAACACTCACACTGAGTCCTATGTCCTCATTCCCTACTCGACTGTGCAGCCTGTCATTCCTCTCGGGGGTCTCCTCCCCCACACACTGCCCTCTCGGGGGTCTCCTCCTCCCCCACACTCTGCCCTCTCGGGGGTCTCCTCCTCCCCCACACTCTGCCCTCTCGGGGGTCTCCTCCACACTCTGCCCTCTCGGGGGTCTCCTCCACACTCTGCCCTCTCGGGGGTCTCCTCCACACTCTGCCCTCTCGGGGGTCTCCTCCCTCACACTCAACCCTCTCGGGGGTCTCCTCCCTCACACTCAACCCTCTCGGGGGTCTCCTCCTCCCCCACATGCCCTCTCGGGGTCTCCTCCTCCCTCACACTCAGCCCTCTCGGGGGTCTCCTCCTCCCCCACATACATACTCAGCCCTCTCGGGGGTCTCCTCCTCCCTCACACTCGGCCCTCTCGGGGGTCTCCTCCTCCCCCACATGCCCTCTCGGGTCTCCTCCTCCACACTCAGCCCTCTCGGGGGTCTCCTCCTCCCTCACACTCAGCCCTCTCGGGGGTCTCCTCCTCCCCCACTCAGCCCTCTCGGGGGTCTCCTCCTCCCCCACATGCCCTCTCGGGGGTCTCCTCCTCCCTCACACTCAGCCCTCTCGGGGGGTCTCCTCCTCCCCCACATGCCCTCTCGGGGGTCTCCTCCTCCCTCACACTCTGCCCTCTCGGGGTCTCCTCCTCCCCCACACTCTGCCCTCTCGGGGGTCTCCTCCCCCACACTCAGCCCTCTCGGGGGTCTCCTCCTCCCCCACATACACACTCAGCCCTCTCGGGCGTCTCCTTCTCCCTCACACTCAGCCCTCTCGGGGGTCTCCTCCTCCCTCACACTCAACCCTCTCGGGGGTCTCCTCCCCCACATACACACTCAGCCCTCTCGGGGGTCTCCTCCCCCACATACACACTCAGCCCTCTCGGGGGTCTCCTCCTCCCCCACATGCCCTTTCGGGGTCTCCTCCTCCCTCACACTCAACCCTCTCGGGGGTCTCCTCCCCCACATACACACTCAGCCCTCTCGGGGGTCTCCTCCTCCCTCACACTCAACCCTCTCGGGGGTCTCCTCCTCCATACTCAGCCCTCTCGGGGGTCTGCTCCTCCCTCACACTCAGCCCTCTCGGGGGTCTCCTCCTCCCCCACATACACACTCAGCCCTCTCGGGGGTCTCCTCCCCCACATACACACTCAGCCCTCTCGGGGGTCTCCTCCTCCCCCACATGCCCTTTCGGGGTCTCCTCCTCCCTCACACTCAACCCTCTCGGAGGTCTCCTCCCCCACATACACACTCAGCCCTCTCGGGGGTCTCCTCCTCCCTCACACTCAGCCCTCTCGGGGGTCTCCTCCTCCCCCACATACACACTCTGCCCTCTCGGGGGTCTCCTCCTCCCTCACACTCAGCCCTCTCGGGGGTCTCCTCCCTCACACTCAACCCTCTCGGGGTCTCCTCCTCCCTCACACTCAACCCTCTCGGGGTCTCCTCCTCCCCCACATGCCCTCTCGGGGTCTCCTCCTCCCTCACACTCAGCCCTCTCGGGGGTCTCCTCCTCCCCCACATACACACTCAGCCCTCTCGGGGGTCTCTTCCTCCCCCACATACACATTCGCCCCTCTCGGGGGTCTCCTCCTCACACAGCGCTGCTTCCTGGTATGGGGTCTGTGTACTGGGAGGCCCCGCCCCTTCCGGTGACATCACGCGCAGCTGCTGGTTAGTCGCTGCCATGTGAAGCCGGCGCTCTTGGTTTCACTTCCTGGAGCGGCAGTGTCATCAGCCGGTGAGTGGCGCCTGTGTCCGGCGGGCGGGAGTACTGTCCTCCGGTCATGGCTCCCGTTATTACCGGCTCCCAGTGTGGGGAGTGGGCGGTGTCCCAGCCCGTGAGGCGGCATAGAGGGCAGTGTGCCGGCGAAGGTCACAGGATGCGGCCATACATCGCCCTGTGCTGCGGAGCCGCCATCTCCGCTCCCGGCCTCGTCAGGGGTCGGCTTTCTTCTCACTGACATGGTGCAGACCCTGGAGGCTTCACATATACCTGTACCTTACAGAATGGCGGCGGCTGCTCCTCTGCCTGACGTAGGACATGAGGGCGGGCGTGTCGGGGTCGGTGTGCCTGATCCTAGGGTTCAGGAGGGGTCTGCTGTCAGAGGTGACCCCTCTATAGTGCACGAAGTCTCCTGCTTCTGTGTGATGGCCGCCCAGCATCAGTCCCAAGCCACGTCTGCCTTATCCGTCCCCGGACATGTTCTAGGCGCTCGTTCATACACTGCTCAGTACAATAAGGGGAACACTAACATATCACCCCCGAGATATCCCAGGTGCAGGTCTTTATTCATTACCTAGTGGGATGCGCTGAGGAATCGCCATCGCTTTACACGCCGCAGCACATGCCCACTGCCGGCTACTGAACGCAGGTGATGCCGCATGAACCGTACATTGTACGGGGGAAATTTATCTTGCAGAGACTGGAAAGACGCGCCACATGTCCGTCCCTGCACGCATAGTGGACATAGGATTTTGTGAACCCCCATCCACTATGCGGTAACATCTGGACACTGCGCAAGTACACAGCATCCAACCCGCAATGTTTACTGACCGTGCGCCCCTACCCTAAAACATAAAAATTATCAATGTAAATCAAAATGAATATCCCATGGAGATCTGGATTTGGAATGATACTCAAAATCAAAGTGGAAAATTTAAATTACAGGCTGATCCAACTTCAGTGAAAATGCCTCAAGACAAATGATGCTCAGTATTGTGTGTGGCCTCCACGTGCCTGTATAACCTCCTACAACGCCTGGGCATGGTACTGACAAGGCGGTGGATGTTCTCCTGAGGGATCAACTCCCAGACCTGGCGTAAAGCATCAGTCATATCCTGGACAGTCTGTGGTGCAACATGGTGTTGGATGGAATGAGACATGATGTCCCAGATGTGCTCGATTGGATTCAGGTCAGGAAACAGGCAGGCCAGTCCATAGCTTCAATGCCTTCATCATGCAGTAACTGGCTGCTGACACACTCCAGCCACATGAGGTCTGGCATTGTCATGCATCAAAAGGAACCAAGGGCCAACTGCACCTGCATATAGTCTCACAAGGGGTCTGAGGATCTCATCTCTGTACCTAATGGCAGTCAGGCTACCTCTGGCGAGCACATGGAGGGCTGTGCGGCCCTCCAAAGAAATGTCACCCCACGCCATTACTGACCCACTGCCAAACCGGTCATGCAGGAGGATGTTCGGCAGCAGATCGTTCTCCATGGCATCTCCAGACTCTGTCACGTGTTCAGTTATGAACCTTCTCTCATCCGTGAAGAGCGCAGAGTGCCAATGTCGAACCTGCCAATGGTGTTCTCTAGCAAATGCCAATCGCCCTGCACAGTATTGGGCTGTAAGCACAACACCCACTTGTAGACATTGGGCCCTCATGGAGTCTGTTTCTGACAGTTTGAGCAGACACATGGATGTTAGTGGCCTTATGGAGGTCATTTTGCAGGGCTCTGGCACTGCTCCTCCTGTTCCTCCTTGCACAAATGAGGTAGCGGTCCTGCTGCTGGGTTATTGACCTCCTACGGCCCCCGCCATGTCTACTGGCCTGTCTCCCGGTTTCTGCTCCATACTCTGGACACTGCTGACACACTGCTACACTTCTTGCCATGGCTCACAATGATGTGCCATCCGCGATTAGATGCACTACCTGAGCAACTTCTGTGGGTTGTAGACACCGGCTCTAGGGGTGAGAGCAATGACAAAATGCAAAAGTGGCCAAAAGGACGAGAACAGAGAAATGGCCTGTGGTCACCACCTGCACAACCACTCCTGTTATAGGGGTTGACTTGCTAATTGCCGATCATTTCTACCTGTTGTCTGTTCCAGTTGCACAACAGCAGGAAAAATTGATTCATAATCGGTGTTGCTTCATAACTGGACAGGTTGATTTCACAGAAGTGTGACTGACTTGGAGTTACATTGTGTTATTTAAGTGTTCCCTTTATTTTTTTGAGCCATTTCTTATTGGTTAAGATCTATGTGTAATGAACTTCTCCACATGTTAGTCATCATACAGACGATAGACGCTGTCTTGGACGGTCTCCCCTAAATACGCCTGCTTATCTAACACAAGTCCTGTGTAAATCCAAGGTCGAGGGCTCAGAAACTAGTGCTAGAGAAGTACAAATCTACAAACATTCTTTTGTCGGTGCCATGAGAACATCTCTTGGAAATACATTTTGCTATAACTTGTAAGTCTTGAGTTTGCTAACAATGTAGATGTATAGAATTTTCTAAATGATAAAACAAGGTATAAAATATTAACAGGATTATCATTGTGTAAAAAATCATCAGAAAAATGTCAAGAAATATAATGTAATGAATGTATGTTATATGTTGGTCTAGTAAGACATATATCACATATCTAGCAGATGCCATTAGTATCTGGCCAACTGGGCGTCATCAATCAGCCATCTCATGTACTCTACAGCCAAATCCGAGCTTCTACTGGTCCAGAAGTGCAACTGTAATATCAGAGGGGTTGTCCACTACTAGGACAGGCACTTCTTGATCTAAATGTTTGGCCCCGCTAAAATAATAAAGCCTACACTCGCCTCCTGTGTCGGCGGTGTACCTGTGGTGTCGGCACTCGCGGCCCTGGGGCTCACGTGCGGTCGTTGTGACACATGACGCCGGCGACCGATCAGCTCTGGCGTCACTGTCTCCTCCTTTGCACGAATTGAACATGAAGTCTGGACTGCAGGTGATCTCTCATTTCCTCTTCATGTTCTGTTCGTGTGAAGGTGGCGGACAGCGAGCGCCGACACAGGAGGCAAGTATAGGCGTTATCATTTTATCGGAGCCAGACATTTACATCAAGAAGGGGTTGTCCTACTGGTGGACAACCCCTTTAAGCCTCGCTCAGATGTCCGTTTTTTTTTTTTTTGCTTATGAGGAAAAGATGGTTTTCCTTGTGTACTGGATCCGATTTTCATCCATTTACTTGTATGCGCAAAAAAAAAAAAAAATAATCCAAGCATCTCCTTCATGCGGTAAAAAGAAAATGGATATCTCATATCTGTAGCATTCTCATTGTTTTGCTGATTTTAGATGAATATAATCCATCTATTACATACAGAATGTGACTCACTTACTTTGAAATAATCTGCCACATGTCAACAAAGCTTAACCCCTTAATGACCAGGGGTAGTTTTGGTTTTGCATTTTTCATTTTTTCGCTCCCCTTCTTCCCAGAGCCATAACTTTTTTTATTTTTCCGTCAATATGGCCATGTGAGGGCTTCTTTTTTGCAGGACGAGTTGTACTTTTGTACAACACCATTGGTTTTACCATGTCGTTTAACAGAAAACGGGGAAAAAATTCCAAGTGCTGCGAAATTGCATAAACGGTACAATCCCACACTTGTTTTTGCTTTTTTTACTAGGTTCACTAAATTCTAAAACTGACCTGCCATTATAATTCTACAGGTCATTACAAGTTCATAGTCACCAAACATGTCTAGGTTACTTTTTTTTTTATCTACGTGGTGAAAAAAAAATTCCAATTTTGTAAAAAAAAAAAAAAAATTGCACCATTTTCCAAGACCCATAGCGTCTTGAATTTTTGGGCTCTGGGGCCGGGTGAGGGCTTATTTTTTGTGTTCTGAAATGACGTTTTTATTGATACCATTTAGGTGTGTATACAAACTTTTGATCGCGATCGCCCGTTATTGCATTTTATTGCAATGTTGCAGCCACCAAAAAAACATAATTCTGGCACTTCGATTTTTTTTCTTGCTACGCCTTTTACCGATTGGATTAATTCTTTTTATATATTGATAGATCGGGCGATTCTGAACACGGCGGTATACTTGATTTTTTTTTATTGCTTTATTTTGAATGGGGCAAAGGGGGGTGATTTGAACTTTGTTTTTTTTTATTAATATTTTTAAAAACATTTATTTTTACTTGCTTCAATAGTCTCCATGGGAGACTTGAAGCTGCAGTTGTCCGATCACCTCTGCTACATAGAGCAATGTAAAGAAAAAGAGAGACAGGGAGCGCACATGAGAAGAACCTGGTGGTCTAGGGCACTGTGCGACTAAAAGAGCCAAGGGGCCACTAACCTTATGGAGTTGTGCACCCCTGCACAACCCCGGTGAGAATGAGGAAGACGGAACTCCGTGCTGAACTGGCTCTTTCAGCTGACGTCACGGGGTCTGAGGAGATGTTGCTGGAGTCACGTGATCACAGGTCCTTTTGGCCGAGAAATCGAATTAACTGCACCCGGAGCTGATGCTGCCGCGTGTCCTCAAGAAGAGATAGGAATGAGGAAACAAGAGATGACGCAGTCTTTAGGAGCGCTGCGCTAGTGCAGTTGCTGCAGGCTGTCTGCTCTGACCTTATAAGGCCAGAGCATCTCTTGTTTCCTTATGTGACAGAAATGCTCACTTGCTATTAGTGCTGACCACCAGGCGGCGCTCATAGCGACCCAGCAATGACAACCACAGGGGTCTTCTCCTGACCCTGGGTTGTCATGCCAACCCATCGGTGACCCGCCAAAGGAAGAGGTAATGACGCGCTTCCTGCAGAGTTTGACAGCAGCATTTAACATGTTAACAGCCGCCACGGGTGAATGGCGATTCTACCCGCGGCTGTTCTGGTCGCATGTCAGTTGATCAGATCAGCTGTTATGTCCCGGAAAAGGTGCGGGCCGTCATTGGTCGTTAAGGGGTTAAAGTGAACCTGTCAGGTCCCCCGTGCCCTCCAAACAAACAGCATCCGCTTATTCCTGAGTAAATTACCTGCCTCTCCAGCCCTGTATAACTTTTGTCTGTAAAAATGAGGTTTAAAAAATTGTTATCACGCCCACAAGGGCATGATAACATGGAAAGAAGGCTGACAAGTGAGGGGAAACGAATGCCCCATCGACTAGGCAAAGCCCTAACTAGCATAGGAAAAGGTGGCCTTATAAATGCTTTTTCAGGAGCCGTCGTCATCGCCGCTCATGCATATGTCAGCACCCGGGTGGACGCTTCCTGACTTCAGAGGCGCATTGCGCATGACTGGAAGCAGTCTTCTGATCTTTGGTCATGTGCAGCGCGCCTTTGAAGCCGGAGAACCGTATGCTCGGTGCGCTTCTGAAGTTGGGAAGCGTACACCCGGCTAGTGATGCTGCCAAAATGTGCGGCGTGAGACACGCATGAGTTGGTGATGACGACCGCTCCTGCAAATTATCACCCGCACAGGGGCGTGAGAATATAGAAAGAGGGCTGTCTTGTCTGGGGCAACTAACACCCCTTCGAATAGACTAAGCCCTAATTATCATAGCAAATGGGGGCAATATAAATGCTTTTTTTTTTTTTTTTTAAACCTAATTGTTACAGAAAAATGTTATACAGGGCTGATTAGGCAGGAAATTTACTCATAAATAAGTGGATGACGCTGGGTTGGAGGGCACGGGGGACCGGACAGAAAACCGGAGGAGCGTATCAGTCCTGTGTGGATGCCCTCTTAAGCAAGATTCTATGCAGCGGAATCAGATTAATCCTACTGACTAGGTCTGATCAATGGCATGACACAAGATCATTTTCATTCTCCCTTTCCGGATGAATGCTATCCTATACGTGGACTTGGCCTGTGATGCGGCACCTCTCAGAACCGGGCTGGTCTTCAATTAATTGTACAATATGGTTCTGTTTTATGGTACAGAAGTCACTCGGAGGCGGTGTGATTGAGGTCAAGGTCTATAGGTCATGGTTCCCTGCCCGCAGAGCTGATTGACTGCTACATCTACATGCAGGGAGAGCTGTCAGTGTGGAGGTGGCAGGAAACCAAACTCACGTTCTCTATTTCTGTGTCTCCCCTCAATCTAATGAGTTCAGTGAATTTTTCAAAATTCGGTTTCGATTACTATCTGCAGCGAATATTGTATTTGCAATATTCGCCGAACGTCAATGAGAGTAGAAATAACCAAATATTTTCGGAGTCAATCGTCAAACATAAATTCGTCACAAATAGGGTACCAATATGGCAAATTCAGATTCGGCGACCGATTCCGAACATAATCACTCATCTGTACTGGTGGCGTAGACCCAGCGTAAGGCACTGGAAATCAGAATCATGTGCAGCATTCCTTGCTGATTTGCGCCCGCTCATGTAACGTAAATCGCGCTGACTCCGCGTGCCTGCGTTGTTAGCGACCGGGGAGGCGGCTGTCAATCAGCCTGACATCTGCATTGTGATAAGTGCCTTAGCCCCATGGAAGGAAAAAGGTCAAGATAACTTAACATTTTGTATTTTTTTTCCAAGAGTAAAATAAATGCTTCTTCTGTTTCAGAAAATGGTCCATCCAGAAGCCTTTTCTCGCCCGCTAAGCAGAAATGAAGTTGTTGGTCTCATCTTCAGGTTGACAATATTTGGCGCTGTCACCTATTTTACCATTAAATGGATGGTAGATGCCATAGACCCAACCAGGAAACAGAAAATCGAAGCCCAGAAGCAGGTAAGGGTCAATCATTCTCCATTGACTTCTATGGAGGCTGCGTCCGAAATTCACAGCAAAAACGCAGACCCTCTAATCCCAGTTGTGCCTGGATTCATAGTGGAAATGGTAAGCTTGGGACCACCATTCTCTGGATTATTGTAGCAGATGGACTCCTGGTCATCAGACGTTGCTTTCATGTTGTATGGATATGCCATATTACAGATGCACGGTTACGTCTCTTTGCACAGTGTTTGTGATTAGTGATCAGCAAACCTGCTCTATTAAGGTATTATCCGAGCATGCTCGGGTGCTAGTAGAGTGTCTTCGGCATGCTCGAATAGTGCATGTCTCGCAATTGTTTGACAGCCACCACACACGCAGGGGTTTCCTAACAAACGGGAAATCCTTGCTTGTGTTGCAGCTGTTGAACAGTGATGAGACATGCAGCCGCGGGGACATATTATTCGAGCACGCCGAAGACACTCGGTTAGCACACGAGCATGCTCAGATAACACCTTATCCGATCGCGTTCGCTCGTCACTACTTGTGATTTATATTTCGTGCTCTATTGGCTTTTCCACTTCTTTCTAGATCTGCTTCACCCTATTCTGGTCATCTGTTCAGATCATAGTTGTATGGCTGTGTTTACACAGTCAGTATTTGGCGAGCTTTAAGCCAAAACCAGGAGTGGGTGATAAATCCAGAAGTGGTGACGTGCTTCTATTATACTTTTCCTCTGATTGTCCCACTCCTGATTTTGGCTTACAAATAGATGTAAAATACTAACCGTGGGAACGTGGCCTTAGGCCCATAGTTTGTAGTGAAGCAACCCCGCTATCATAAATGTTGGACTAGTGCAATGGAAAAAATGATTATCCATATGGAATTTTATAAATCCCAAATAAATGTATCTTCTACTGTGTTAGATGCTGTTATTTTTAGAAATTTTTTTTTTAGTTATTACTACTTTCTTGTGTTTTTGTTGTTCAGGCTGAGAAGCTGATGAGACAGATCGGCGTGAAGAATGTGAAGCTAACAGAATATGAGATGAGCATTGCAGCCCATCTTGTCGATCCTCTTAGTATGCAGGTAAGGGATACACCAGTATCATTCATTTGGTGGAAATACTTTATCAGCTCCATGTAAGCCATTACTTCTTGATCTGCTTTTCTTTTCTGCTCCCATAGATTTTAATCGAATCTCTGCAGTATTTTGGTTCATAGATCTTTATTTGACTCTGGATATTGCTAATAAAATAGTATCTGAAATACAAGGTTGCTTTAGATTTGCATTAAATGCTAGAATGGTTTTTCACTGGTGAGAAAAGATTCACAAATTGAGCTATTTTGAATGTGAAAGAAAAAAAAAAACTTAGAAGGAAATCCACAAAATATACATTAACCTAAAATATGAATACACATCGGACGTGTTCAGATTGTGTTTTATGCAGGGATGAGGACATATTACAGCTTTTGTTTCTTTTATGACAAGAATTACATAGTTTATAAATATATTATTTTAATTGTTTATATGCCTATTTAGAGGATGTTTATGCTCTCGGAAACTTGTGTCTCTAGCTGCATTTTTTTTTCTTTAAACTGTGCTTAACTTGCCCTCCCCAGATCCAGCTTGGAGTTTCCGCCCTTGCTCCCGGTGTTATCATCTTCAGCACTGACGTTGCATTGATAGCGCTGCAGCCAATCAGTGAGCTCAGCAGTTTGTGCCATGTGTTCAGGTATGGCCGCTGAGCTCATCTATTGGCTGCAGACGATATCGGACATCCGTAGCGGCAGCGGAGACTCTGTGCAGGACACAGGGAGGGTGAGCTAGCCAACCCCCCACGCACACCTTTTTAACTCACTTGTAGATAATTTCTCCGATCAGGTAACATGGAGTGACATTGCTGGCCTTGACGAAGTGATTACAGACCTGAAAGACACAGTAATTCTCCCAATAAGGAAGAAGCATTTATTTGAAAACTCAAGACTACTTCAACCTCCCAAAGGTAGCTGCTGTGAACTGTATTGCGGTGTGTGTGGTTTTGGATACATGTTTACCTTTTACGTAACCTCATCCCACATAGGTCTGCTCAATTCACTTCCAATTACAGCATTCTAACGGCCAGAGAGTTTCCTGCTGCATCAATAACACATGCCAGCTGTATTATACAGCTTACACCCAGCGCCGACTGATTAACCCCTTCAATGTCAATAGTGACTGCAGCATCTAAGATGTTAGCAGCAGACGATGGGGCTCTTTCTGTCAGTCCGTGGGCATCCTGTGATGGGACTGCTAGGTGCCGATGAGTTACAAAGGCGGCTTGGCAATAGACCCTCAGGTCAGCCATAATTATTAGACTATGTAGGTTTACCACTGACAGGCAATAATGCAAAGTATTCCAAAGCATTATATTAGCTATCAAAAGTTTGCAGCTTCCCGAAGGGGCTAAGGAGTAAAATTGCAATCCACATATATTAATAAATACGTGCCCCACACACACACATTCCCCAAAACAAAAAAGAAATCAATTTATTTCCAGAATTTTTTTCCCATTATAGTTAAATCCATAAATTAAATGTTACCATTAAATCTTGTACTGTACAGTCGCTGCATTGCTGCAAAGGTGGATCTGATAGATCACTAACCTGATAAATGATTTTTGGCTTTGAGGACTGTTCCTATTCAACCCCATGATGTTTATGGGGACTAAACACAGACTGTTATATCACAAAAGATGTATACCCCAATACATCAAGACTGGCGTTGTTCACAATGGTTTTGATAAGGGTACACAGAGTAAGACGCTCCTGATTCATTAAGACACGCAGACGTGTTAATGAGTTAGTAGCGTCTGACAAGTGGCGCCCACCACCATGTATGCCTTGCCAGAAATCTTACTGTAGACCTTACTGGAGTAAGGTTTGTGGCATATCGCATATCGAACGCTGCCACAAATCATGAATATGTTACCCCGTTATCCCCCAGCGCCACCCTGTTTGTTGGAGCTGTGCGAAAATGACTTGAGAATGCTCAAAGTTGCAGCCTCAAAGTGTGCCAAAATTTTGCATCTTTTCTAAACTTTTTACCCCAGAATTCTAGTGTAAAAGCTTTGATGACTCTGGCCATAGTTTTTAGGACTAAGCCCTTTTTAAAACTTAACTCCTTTTGACAGGATTGGTGATAACTTGTGTATTGGTGGCGGTTTGACACATCACTGGAATGGAGAGGAGGCCATGTGTGCGAGCCATGTGTGCTCCATTCAATCTCTATAGACTTGCCTGAGATTGCAGAGTACAACTCTCTGGGCGCAGCTTATTCTCGTGCACGGACTGACAATCAGCAGGCCTAATATTCTGCACTGCAAAGATTAAACTGAATATACATAAGATTCCCACAACTCCTAAGAAGTGTGTGTCTGTTGTGTAAGATGGCATTCTCTGACTGTAGATTCCGACAAAAAATTACTAGGTTCAGTTTCAGATCGCACGAGCCCCTGCGGACTGCGGAGGGGGGAGACTTTGAATAAATGAGCTCATTTAGCCAAAAAAAAAAATCCTCTTCCATATGTAACTATTTAATTCTCTCGAACAGGATAAGTCTCATCCTCTTTAAGAAGGGGCTGCTCTCTACTCAGAAGTTTTAATTCTTGGAACAAATCACCTAAAAGTAAGACTCAAATCCATCTGATCCTCTGCCAAATGGAGAACAGAAGAGCCATATCTTGTGGAGGAAAACAAATGCTGGCAGCACAGACACCTATTGTTTAACAGCGCATTAACCCCAGATTGCTAAATCTTATGCAGTTTTCTGTGATGGCTGTTTAGTAGGATGATTTTTTTTTTTATGTCCGGTATTGTGACAGCGAATAGTCGATTTTACATTTCTGTCCATCAAGCATGTAGTTCTAGATGTCTGCTGCGTTATATACCTTTTGTTAATGTTGTGTCCTTCACTTATATAGGTGTGCTGCTTTACGGACCACCAGGATGTGGTAAGACTCTCATCGCTAAAGCAACAGCTAAGGAAGCCGGATGTCGCTTCATCAACCTGCAGCCATCGACTCTGACTGACAAGTGGTATGGAGAGTCCCAGAAGCTGGCTGCCGCTGTGTTCTCCCTGGCTGTGAAGCTGCAGCCATCCATCATATTCATTGATGAGATAGGTACAATGCTTCCTATAGGGTATTATGACAGAGAACTAGTGCATATGGCTCCAATGCTCCTGTGCTTTATTTTTATTAAACCCCATCGTCATTATGTTAGTGGTCTGGCGTTGAATTTATTTTTTTGTCAAGTTAGAGAGGAAGCTGCACAGAAAAAATGTGCGCACCCCAGCTAGGTATTGAATGTAAAAATAGTCCCAGGTAATACATCATATAGAAGCAGGAGAGATTTCCAGTGTTAAGGGTAAATCATGTAAGATACTAGAGACAAAGGGTAACAATATCATGAAGTTGTCGCTGATTAAGTTTTAAAATAAATGCACAAAAAATAGCCAATAATGGCAAATATCATCATGTAAGGATTAGCTTAAGTGCAAAGTGTCAAATAACATAAAATGTCAAATATACCCAATAGGTAATATGAATAGCTGCATGAATATATGCCACTAATCCTGCTAAACCATGGCCGTATAAATGTAACTAAGATGGAGTCCAAGAGGTCAATAATAATGTCCTGTCACCCCACTGGATCCAGTCCAGGCCACGCAGATGGTCACGTCGCTCCGGAAGCAGCGACTGCTCCGTTCCGATGTCACAAGACCACTGAAGCCTGTAATTGCCTGCAGCGGCAGGTGAGTTGAACGGTAATGATAATGCACCGCTCTACTTGCCTGACCGCTGCAGCCAATTGCAGGCTTCAGTGGTGGTGTAACATCCAAGCAGGTAAGGGATATTGGCATACACACAGATGAAGTTAGCAGGTGTTAGACCTTTGGAACATGTACTAAGGAGTTTCACTGGACACTATTGTTTCACAAATGCAATTTTTTTTATTACCACGTGAAGGTGAAACAGACAAATGATCAGACTTTTCTAAGATGCAGGATTTTATCTCTTCATATTCTGCTCCTTAGAAAAGTCTGATCATTTGTCTGTTTTACCTTCACGTTGTGAAACAATGGTATGCGGTGAAACTCCTTAGTACTTGACATCCAACACAGTCCCCATGACTGCTGGAACTGAGCTTCCACTTGTTGTTTTATGATAGTTGGTGCCTATGAAAATAGAATTTCAATGCTGGACAACTTGTTTTAATAAGGCACATAAGCATCCCACAAAAATTCAGTATGTTATGTTTAATGCATACTCTATATATTCTTTTTTATAGAAAAGCTAACTCCAATTGCTGCTGTTTAACTATGGACAGTGCTCCCAATCTCCTGCTTAATGCGCAATTGCAGGGAGTGGGATGAAATACCGTATATACTCGAGTAAAAGCCGAGTTTTTCAGCACTTTATTTGTGTGCTGAAAACAACCCCCCCCCCAACCCACGACTTATACTTGAGTGCGGTGTCCGGGAGGGGGAGCGTTAAAGCAGCGGGTCACAGGAGGCAGGAGCTGCCTGTGCCCGCTGCTAAAGAGAAATGAATATTCAGTGCGCTGACAGTAAATATTAATTTCCCCGTAATAACACAGTGTTAGCCGCAGCTGCCGGGCGGTCACGTGTGCCCGCTACATAAGAGAAATGAATATTCACCTCTTTCCACTCTCATGGGCATGGAGAGAGGTGAATATTCTTTTCTCTTAAGTAGAGGGCACATATGACTGCCCAGCGGCTCACACTGTATGCACTACTTAATAGGAATGAATACTTGCTACCCTCAATGCATATAGTTCTGGCATGGGGAGAGGGGAGTATTCGGGCAGCTGTGGGGGGCCATGCATACAAGGATGGGGACGATGACTGTGCATACCAGGCTTATACTTTAGTCAATAAGTTTTCCCATTTTTTTTGTGGTAAAATCAGGTGCCTCAGTTTATACTTTGGTCAGCTTATACTCAAGTATATACCTTACTTTGGCAGCAGGGGGCCTCCTGAAGGCTTCTGTCGCCACCATGTCTGAAATTTTTTCATAGGAGTTTCTCACTTCTGTAATATACTTCAGTATGTGGGTTCTATCCTGGGGGGAAAGCGGACTCAAGAAAAAAAATTACGAAATTTCACTTAAGTTTGTATTGTCCCATTTTCCCAAGCAAGAAACTAAAGAAATATGTAAAATAAAAAAAAGCATCCTGAAAAGTCCAATCCTAGAACATAAAATGAATGATAGGCAGTGTCCCTTTTCAATGGCTACAGCCTCAGTTACCTTTTTTAAAAAAAAAAAAATACCCTCTTTACCGTCGTCAGGTCTAGTGCTGTATCTCCGCTGCTGCCCGTCTCCATATGGCTGCAAGTTAACACTGCGGCTAAACCGAGTCTGGGGCATGTGCTTGGACACAGTGCTGGACATTGGGGCGGGCAAGTAAAGTTCAGGCTTTTTTGAACGGTAACTGAGCCTGAAGTTTTTTTTTGTTTTTTTTTTTTAAAAGGCAACAAGCCCATACAATAAGCGCCAGAAAGAAAGAAAAAAAATCAAACACCTAAAAAAAAATTTTCTCATCTCCCCCCTCTCGAAAATGGAAGAAAAAGCCATCAAGACTGTATACTTACCCCAAAATGATACTAATTAAAGGTTATGGCCCATCACACGGCTCCATTGAAAAACAAGAAGCCCAGTGTAGCATCAGAACTATATTTGACAGTGAGTCTAGGTGATATCGATAGACTGGGTTTAGTCTATAGATGCTAACTAGTAAGATTATATATTTCTAAAGTCATTAACAAGCATAAAATTCAGATCCCACATTAATCTTTAGCATTTCCTGGCTTTTATGTCTTTTCTTTTTTTGCAATGAAGATTCTTTTCTTCGGAGTCGATCAAGCACTGATCACGAGGCAACAGCAATGATGAAGGCTCAGTTCATGAGTCTCTGGGATGGACTGGACACGGACTATAGCTGTCAGGTAAGCTCCTCTGTAATCAGACACACAAGGCTGAATATCGTGGTGGTGGATGCCATAACTGTAAGAAATTATTTACGGTAACCCCTTCATGGCGTATATATACGTCAAAGATCGGAGAAGCAATTTTTTTATTGTGCATCCAGGCAAAAATAGACTCATATCATATGAACATTTTCGGTCCAACAATGGACCTTCATCAGAAAGGTCTTTTTGTTTCTTTTAGAGTAGATGTTTATTTTGTAATGACTGGAGCTCGAGTTTATCAAAGGGGCTGGATACAATATGACTGGATGAAGCAGGCCTTAGGGAGAGCGAGGCAGCGCTGTCTGGAGCATTGTCTGGAATGGGCTGCAGCGCTAAGAGGCCGCTGAAACAATCCAGGGTGCCGCCGTGAGAGGGGTCCTCCTCTCACGGCAGCATCCTGGATTGCTGCAGCCCCTTGCAGACACTGCTCCAGACAGCGCTGCCTCTCTCTCCCTAAGGCCTGCTTCATCCAGTCATATTGTATTCAGCCCCTTTGATAGACTCGAGCTCCAGTCATTACAAAATAAACATCTACTCTAAAAGAAACAAAAAGACCTTTCTGATGAAGGTCCATTGTTGGACCGAAAACGTACATATGATATGAGTCTATTTTTGTCTGGATGCCCAATAAAAAAAAAATTGCTTCTCCGATTTTGAGTGCCAAGTATTTTTGTATATGTCTATGGGTTGGAAACCTTACTTGAGCACCAATTCTCCTCTGTTTTTCTCTGGAGTGCCGTGGTTTTTTTGTATATACGTCAAAGGTCGTGTCCCAGTCTTTGATGCAGGCTCCAGTGCTGAGCACACATCTTTCCCTGCTCTTAATGTCTGATTTAATCCGTCGGTCATGGACTACCCATGTGGCTACTGCTCCAGGGTCTTGTGAATCATTTTGTTTTACGCTAGTCTATATGTATGTTGTTCACTATTTATGCCAATTATTCAGTGTTAAAACAATGTCATGTTGTCATTTATTACTTCATTTTGCTCCATTGTGACATAGGTGGTTGTCATGGGAGCCACGAACCGTCCCCAGGACCTGGACACTGCGATCATGAGGAGAATGCCGACGAGGTTTCACATCAATCAGCCGGTATCTAATCTAAAATCTTATGTAGGATGTCATAAATCGCTCATGAAGGTTAACGCATAGATCAGTGCGGTGGTCGATCTATATTGATGCCATCATACGTGGAAACTTGACTTCCACTTGTCTCCTATCCATCTCTTGGGTAGCTGGCCCTCCATTCAGAAATAGTCCAGTTGGGATTTCTGTATGTTGTAAATCATTCTTGGTTATTACCATCTCTGCCTCTAATGACTGAGATGGGAATATCTGCTTGTAGGATGCATGACCCGAGGCGAAAACACAGGCTGCTGTGATATCCTATTTCCATAACTTTTTATTTCTACAGTTGTTTTTGTAAGCCCACCTCTAGCGGCCTGGTACCATTGTGGTTGTTCTCTTCTCCGCTGTGAAAGGCAGAAATGGGAATAGCAATATCTCTCATGGATGGACATTACATTTAAGAAAAAGAGAAAAAAAATACATATACAGGTGCATCTCACTAAATTAGAATATCATCAGAAAGTTAATTTATTTCAGTTCTTCAATAAAATAAGTGACACTCATATATTACATAGTCATTACACACAGAGTGATCTATTTCAAGTGTTTATATCTGTTAATGTAGATGATTATGGCTTACAGCCAATGAAAACCCAGAAGTCATTATCTCAGTAAATTAGAATACTTTATAACACCAGCTTGAAAAAATGATTTTAAATTCCGAAATGTTGGCCTACTGAAATGTATGTACAGTAAATGCACTCAGTACTTGGGGCTCCTTTGGCATCAATTACTGCATCAGTGCGGCGTGGCATGGAGACAATCAGCCTGAGGCACTGCTGAGATGTTATGGAAGCCCAGGTTGCTTTGATAGCAGCCTTCAGCTCGTCTGCATTGTTGGGTCTGGTGTCTTTCATCCTCCTCTTGACAATACCCCATTGATTCTCTATGGGGTTAAGGTCAGGCGAGTTTGCTGCCAATCAAGCACAGTGATACTGTTGTTTTTAAGCCAGATATTGGTACATATGGCAGTGTGGACAGGTGCCAAGTCCTGCTGGAGAATGAAATTTCCATCTCCAAAAGCTTGTCGGCAGAGGGAAGCATGAAGCGCTCTAAAATTTCCTGGCAGATGGCTGTGCTGACTTTGGTCTTGATAAAACACAGTGGACCTACACCAGCAGATGACATGGCTCCCCAAACCATCAATGATTGTGGAAACGTCACACTAGACCTCAAGCAGCTTGGATTGTGACCTCTCCACTCTTCCTCCAGACTCTGGGACCTTGATTTCCAAATGAAATGAAAAATTTACTTTCATCTGAAAACAACACCTTGGACCACTGAGCAACAGGACACGTCTTTTTCTCCTTGGCCCAGGTAAGACGCTTCTGGCGTTGTCTATTGGTCATGAGTGGCTTGACACAAGGAATGTGACACTTGTACCCCATGTCCTGGATATGTCTGTGTGTGGTAGCTCGTGAAGCAATGACTCCAGCAGCAGTCCACTCCTTGTGAATCTCCCAACAAATTTTTGAATGGCCTTTCCATAACAATCCTTTCGAGGCTGTGGTTATCCCGGTGGCTTGTGCACCTTTGTCTTTACACTTTTTCCTTCCGCTCAACTTTCCATTAATATGCTTGGATACAGCACTCTGTGAACAGCCAGCTTCTTCAGCAATGACCTTTTGTGACACCCTCCTTGTGGAGTGTGTCAGTGACTGCCTTCTGGACATCTGTCAAGTCAGCAGTCTTCCCCATGATTGTGGAACCTACTGAAACAGACTAAGGGACATTTTTACACTCCTTTGCAGGTGTTTTTTTGTTAATTATTCAAATTTTACTTTGATAATGACTTTTGGGTTTTCATTGGCTGTAAGCCATAATCATCAACATTAACAGAAATAAACACTTGAAATAGATCACTGTTTGTAATGACTCTATATAATGAGTTTCACTTTTTGTATTTAAGAACTTAAAATAACTTTTTGATGATATTGTAATTTACTGAGAAGCAACTGAATGTTAGTAGGATCAACCATCACAAGCCGTCTATATGGGCCTGCTGGTCATATAAAGTTGAATATAATGACACCTTGGTATCTGCGATCTGATGTCTTATTCCAGAGAAATCCACATTTTTCTTATATGTAAATGAGCTGCTCAGGACTGTGGGCCGGACACTGACCTGCAGGAGAATCTGCTCCAGAGATTATTTTTAATAAGTCAGTGTTACCAGTGTGATATGTGTGAAACTGTGAAAAACCTTGATAATATGATTATATATGTTGCAATGAAATCCTGCAGTGTAATGATTGTAGGTTGGATGGGTTGTTGCATTCCAGAGACATGTATGCTAGCGCTCCTTACTGCTATGGATGCCAGCGGGCAGCAGGGCTACTGATCACTTTAGGTGTAGTTATGGCTAAATTTATTGCACCTGTGAATTTCTAGTGCTGTCATATTGTGCCCATATGAGCAGTTGCCTTTGCTGCCCTGTTAGTAATAGTGGATATTATATCCTACAAGTAACTTTAGAAGGAAATAGTTTTTCTTATAGTTTAAGCAACTTTTCAAGTTTATATAAGACTTCATGTTCACATAGCAAAGTGACATCGCTGGCTCTCGTTTCCTGTTAACATTGCTATCATTTCCCTTTCTTTACAGTCTATGAGACAGCGAGAGGCCATCCTGAACCTTATACTGAGGAATGAGAACGTAAGTAACCTATTAACTGAGGTTTCCAGCTCTTTCCCTTACAGCCAAAAGTTTTACCATAACCAGGTTCCCGCATCATGTTCCCACATGCTTTATGCATCCATTAGCCCTCTGTGTCTGTACTGTTACACACTTAACATTATGGCTGGTCCATACCATCAGGGCAACTGTTACCACCCACCATTCGTGTCTCCCTCTTTCCTAATAGACTGTAAGCTTGTGAGCAGGGCCCTCATTCCTCTTGGTATCTGTTATGATCTATGTGATTATTGTTATGCTGTAATGTCTATTGTCTGTACAAGTCCCCTCTGAAATGTAAAGTACTGCGGAATATGTCAGCGCTATAGAAATAACATTTTTATTATTATTATTATTATTATTATTATTATTATTATTATTATTCCCTTTCCAAGAAAGAGAAACTCATCTCACACTTGCCATTGACATTTGAGGTAATAGCGGGAAGACCTTTAACCCCTTCATGACCGGAGCTTTTTTCGGTTTTGCGTTTTCACTTCTCGCTCTCCTTTCCAGAGCCATAACTTTTTTTATTTTTCCTTTAATATGGCCAAGTGAGGACTTATTTTTTGTGGGACGAGTTGTACTTTTGAATCAACACCATTGGTTTTTCCATGTCGTGTACTCGAAAATGAGAAAAAAATTCCAAGTGCGGTGAAATTGCAAAACAAAAACTTGTTTTTTGATTGGCTTTTTGGCTAGATTCACTAAATGCTGAAACTGACCGGCCATTATGATTCTCCAGGTCATTACAAGTTCATAGACGCGCAAGTGGTGAAAAAAGTTTCAAAGTTTGCTAAACAAAAAAACAATTGCGCAATTTTCCGAGACCCGTAGCGTCTCCATTTTTCAGATCTCGGACTGGGTGAAGGCTTATTTTCTGCGTGCCGGGTTGACGTTTTTAATGATACCACGTTTGTGCAGACACGATCTTTTGGTCAGTCATTATTGCATTTTAATTCAAAGTCGCGGCGACCAAAAAAAACATAATTCTGGTGTTTCTAATTTTTTTCTGGCTATGCGATTTAGCAATCGATCAAGTTAATCCTTTTTTTTTTTTTTATTGAGCAGGCGATTCTGAACGCGGCGATAACTAATATGTGTAGGTTTGATTTTTTTTTTATTTTTTTTTTTATTACTTTATTTTGAAAAGGGGGGTGATTTGAAGTTTTGGTGTTTTTTTTTTTTTTTCATATTTTAGAAACTTTTTTTTTTTTTCTACTCTTGGCATGCTTCAATAGCCTCCATGGGAGGCTAGAAACTGCCACTAATCTATCGCCTCTGATACATAGAGGTGATGAACTGTTCAAAACAGCTGACATGTCCCGGCTTTGATGCGGGATCACCGCTGGAGCCCTCATCAAAGCTGGAGATACTGCCAGCTGATGTACTATCCCGTCAGCTGGCAGAAAGGGATTAATGTTTGTCACTTTAATGATGTCATCACCACTGATCAGCTGGTCATCCTGGAAAAGGTTATCCTAAGTGGCGACACCCTGTGTTAGGCTACTTTCACATTAGCGGTTTTTTGCGCTGCTTTTGGAGCGCACATGAAACGCATGTCAAAAGCGCATGTAAACGCTGCGGTATTTTGTAGCATTATTGTGCGTATTACAACAAAAAATCGCAGCGTTTTTCATGCGTTTGCATTTTTTATGCGCAATAAACAGGAGAAAAAATCCTTGAAAAATTCTTGCAACACACCACCAATGGGACACCAGTGGGCGTGTCTATGGAAATTCTTTATATAGACCCTGTTTACACCTGAATTCTTCACATCTGCTTGCATTTGACTTGAGAAACATGGATCTGCGCTGGAAGAGCTTTTACTTTGACTTGGATCTGGACATGAGGACGGCTCAGGCTTATGCCGTTGCTTGCCATGAACAGAGGGAGAGAGAGAGGCAGCGAAGACGGCAGCAGCGGCGTATGTGGATACATCCCATTATTGAACTCCGGGAGAGCCGTGGAGCGTACCTCACCCTCTACAGCGAGCTCCAGGCAAACCCGGAGAAATTTACGGATTCTACCCGGATGACCCAAGAAACCTTTAACTATTTGCTTGGTCAGGTAAAAGAAGTCATCCGGAGACAGGACACGCAGCTCCGGCGTGCGATTACTCCTGAGGAACGGCTCCTGGTCACATTAAGGTAGGTAGTTTTGCTAAACCAATGGCTGTTGATTTTTCTTGCTTGTGACATGTACTCTTCCAAATCTGGCAGAATTACAGTTCTGCCATGTTGGTAACTACAAGCTGCGTTAATTTTTGGATGGCATGTATTGAACCAAAGGCTGCAGAATTTTTTTTTTTTTAATGTGTTAAAAAAATTATACACAAATATTAATTATTATTTTCTTTGTGTCACAGATTCATGGCTACTGGAGAGACCCTCTCGTCACTGCACTTCCAGTACCGGATTGGAATCTCAACGTTGTCTGGAATTGTAGCGGACACCTGCCGGGCTATCTGGAACGTTCTTTGTCCCGAATTCATGCCCATGCCAACCGCAGAAAAGTGGTTGGACATCGCTGAAAGATTCTGGACTGTATGCAATTTCCCTAACTGTTTAGGAGCGGTGGATGGGAAACACATCCGGATTATCAAGCCCAAAAGAACTGGCTCTGAGTTCTTCAACTATAAAAAGTACTTTTTCCATGGTACATGACGGCACCACGAGAGAGGGGATCCGCCCTACGAGGACAGGAAACCTTCAAGATAAAAGGGGGCGGCTCCTCTCTCCGCATCAGTTGGTTTCCTGTCCTCGATGGGGAACCCTCAAGAAAAACCTCTTGAAGATTCTGGATGAAAGAAGAAAGAAGAGGATGCCTGGGTCGGGTGACTACTGGCAGGCACGGGTCTGCTACACCCGTCACCAGGTACCGGTAGTCGCCTCGGGGGCCATATACACCTATGCCCCCCCTGAGCGTGAGCATGGCCACAGCCGGAGGAGATATCCAGGCGAGCGGATGTCAGCGAGGAGGTCCAGGGAGGCCACTGATAGTGTTCCCTCCCTGTTGACATATAGTGGCCATGCGGCCCGGGAGGCACATCAGTGCCCGGGCAGAAGAGCTCCTCGGAGGCCACAGATTGTGTACCCTCCCTGTGAGCACCGGACCCCGCAGCGGAGGTCGGTTCCGCACATACCTGCGCCAGAGCGGGGAGATGGGGTCCACCATGCAGGTAAGAGGTGTCTGGGGGTCCTGAAATGCAGACGCTCACTCGGCCGGGCCGCACCGGGAGCGCGCATCATGGCCGACGAACCGGAAGTGGTGCGGCGACCCGGAAGTAGAGCAGCGCGCACGACACCACGGGCCTAGGAGATGCAGAAGGTGTGCACGGTCCCGGGAGGGGCACGGAGCACGCATGCTCACACGTCACACAGAGGCGCGGCAGGTGCGAGACCAATTGGTCTAAAAAAAAAAAAAAAAAAAAAAAGGGGGGCTATTTAAGTTCGCCAGAAAAGGCGAGCGGACGTCACAGCACCAATTTGGAGCAGAAGTGACTGCTTGCAGCCATAAGCAGCGTAATGGAGAGCCCTTCGCTAGAGCATGTGCTACCACGCCAGGAAGCAAAAGAGAGGCGGTCGCGCTCAGAGGAGAAAGCACGTCGCAGCAGTAGTGTGAGCCACTCGGGCAGCGCACGGGCGGGTCGTCACCGCAGGAAAGAGGGGTCCGTAGTCTCGTTGGGAGACAGTGAAAGGACCAGCCAACCTCCAGATCCGGTACCCGTTCTACGAAGCGTCCGAGTGGTGAGTGAACTTCGAGAAAGTCCAGTAATCTAATATCTGTTCTCTTTCTCCTTTTCTTCTCTCTCTCCCTCTCCTCCTCCTCCTCTTATATACATTGGCGGGGTGGAGTATAGGACGTCCCTAAGAAATGTAGAGGGAAGTCGAAGAATAAGGAATGTGCCTTATGTAAAAATCCCACAGAGGCAGCCTGGAACAAAAAGTTGTGCCAGGAATGCATTAACAAAACCATAGCGGAGGAGACACCCTCATTTTCGGCTAGTCTGAGGACCATAATTCAGACAGAAGTTTCAAAATCAGTAAGAGCATTACAACCTGTAGATACAGAAAGGAAAAATAGGAGAGTAAGCCCCTCAGGGGTCTCTCAGCAAGACTCTACAGAGTCAGAGGACGACTCAAATAAGTCTCAGTATTTAGGAAGTAGGAAGATACGTTTCCAGTAGAAACTACGGATGAGCTCATTAAAGCAGTTAGATCTACCATGGGACTAGTAGAAGAACAGACAAAAAAGACAGCCCAAGATCTCATGTTCAGCGGATTACAAAAGAAAAAACGTAAGTCCTTCCCTGTTAACGAGCAACTAAAAGCACTAATAAAACGCGAATGGGAAAAGCCAGAAAGGAAGTCCCAGATAACGAATTCCCTAAAAAGGAGATACCCCTTTGAGGAGGAAGCTTCCTCGTCCTGGGATAGGGCCCCCAAAATTGATGTGGCGATATCAAAGGTCGCCAGAAAATCTTCCCTACCCTTTGAGGACCTAGGGTTCCTAAAAGAGCCACTGGACCGAAAGGTAGACAATTGCCTTAAATCAGCCTGGGAAACCTCGGCTGGCGCACTAAGACCCGCCATCGCAGCCACTTGTGTGGCTAGGTCCCTAAAGATATGGACAGACAACTTGGAAGATCAATTAGAACAAGGAGTTCCCAGGGACATGATTCTGGAATCATTACCGGCTATTAGAGCGGCGGCGGGATTTCTTGCAGAAGCGTCGGCAGATTCGGCCAGACTAGCGTCAAAATCAGCAGCCTTAACAAATGTAGGACGGCGGGCGGTATGGCTCAAGTGCTGGCCGGGGGACACACAGGCAAGACTGAAGCTTTGTTCTCTACCATGTGAGGGAAATTTCTTATTCGGTCCAGCACTGGATGAAGTATTGGAAAAAGCGAGTGACACAAAAAAGAATTTTCCGAAACAACCGTTTCAGGCCTTTCGGCGCTCCTTTCAGAGGGGCCGAAAGTTTAGAAGGCAACAGTTCAAAGAACGTGACAGAAATAATTCTGACAGACGATACAGAGGAGGGAGAGGCTTCTATTTTAGTAAGCCCCCTAGAGAAGCCAAAAAACCCGGCCAGTGACGGTCCCTCTCAGGTGGGGGGAAGGCTCTCTCACTTCCTCCCAGCCTGGGAAAGGATCTCATCCAGTACCTGGATCCGACAGATAGTAGGGTCAGGTCTGGAGTTAAAATTCCACCACTGGCCACCACAAAAATTCATTCAAACTCCGGTACAATCATCTCAAGAAAGACAAAAGAGTTTGGAGGGGGAGGTGTTATCGCTTATACAAAAACGCGTACTGGAAGAAGTTCCAGAAGGGGAAAAGAAGGAAGGTTTTTACTCCCCCCTATTTCTGATAAAGAAACCAGACGATTCCTGGAGGACGATTGTAAACCTGAAAGGCCTCAACAAGTATCTAGTAGTCCCATCATTCAAAATGGAGACGATAAGGTCTACGGTGAAACTCCTCTTCCCTCGGTGTTACATGTCGGTCCTGGATCTCAAGGACGCTTACTATCATGTCCCGATCCGGCAGCAAGACCGCAGATTTCTCAGAGTGGCAGTCCAGATAAACTCTCAGTGGCATCATTTTCAATACAAGGCTCTGCCCTTTGGGGTAGCAACAGCCCCCCGGGTCTTTACGAAGTTAATTGCGGAGGTCACGGCACATCTCAGAGAAAAAGATGCTCTAGTAATACCATATTTGGACGACTTCTTGATAGTGGGGAAGGATTTCGCTCACTGTCAGGAACAAGTCAAGACAGTAATAGAGACTCTTCAGACTCTGGGTTGGCAACTGAACTTCAAAAAATCCAGGCTGGAGCCAACGATGGTCCAGAATTTTTTGGGCCTAACAATAGACTCGGTAATGCAGGAGTGTCGCCTCCCAGAGGAGAAAGAAGAGAAAATCAAAAACCTAATCAGGACAACGTTGGGAAAGCCAACAATGACTCTGAGGAAAGCCATGTCAGTGTTGGGGTCCCTAACCTCCTGCATACCAGCGGTAAAATGGGCCCAACTTCACACAAGGGAACTTCAGTGGTGTGTGTTACAAAACGATCTGACGCTTCAGGGGCAGTTGGAACAGAAGCTTACCATCCCGGATCCTGTACTCCAGTCGCTAAAATGGTGGCTACAGATAGAGTCCTCTCCGAAGGGAGTACCCTGGACATATGCAGCCTCCAGAGTAGTCACAACAGATGCCAGTCCCTGGGGCTGGGGAGCCCATCTAGACACCCTGTGGCTCCAAGACCCTTGGACGCGGGGGGAAAAAGATCCATCCTCAAACGAGTGGGAACTACTAGCCATCGAAAGAGCGCTGGAAGGATTACTGACACACCTAAGAGGACATCATGTGAAAGTCCTATCAGACAATCGTACGGCGGTTGCATACGTAAACCATCAAGGGGGCACTCGTTCTCGGTCTTTGATGGAAATAGCGAAAAGAATCCTGACTCTGGCGGAGCATCAGTTCCTTTCATTATCGGCCCTGCATATCCGAGGCACGGACAACCTGAAGGCGGACTTTCTGAGCAGGAACCACTTAAAACAAGGAGAATGGTGCCTAAAAGAGTCCATTTTTCAGCAAATTGTGCAGAGGTGGGGAAAACCCATAATAGATCTCTTCGCCTCAAAAACCAACAGGAAAGTTCAAAAATTCTGCTCCCTAAGACCAGCAGACATGCCACTGGCAGTAGACGCCTTCAGAATAAGATGGACATCAGGTCTCCTGTACGCCTTCCCTCCGATATGCCTCATTCCATTAGTCCTGAAAAAAATCAGGGAGGATCAAGCCAGAGTAATTATGATAGCTCCCTTTTGGCCAAAAAGGCCGTGGTTCTATTGGCTGAGGGTGATGTCAGTGACAGACCCATGGGTGCTCCCAGAGGATCATGACCTCCTAACACAGGGTCCCTTCAATCACCCTCCGAATTCCAGGCTGTATTTGACAGCCTGGAATTTGAAAGGTCACTGTTAGAGAAGAAAGGCTTTTCAGCAAGATTGATTTCCACCCTAATTAGTAGCAGAAAGCCAGTGACCACAAAAATATATGGGAGGATATGGAGAAAATTTTTGTCCACCTCAGGACCAATACAGGAGGGGGAAGTGCCTGTGAGGGCGGTACTCGAATTCCTACAAAAGGGTTTGGACCTGGGCTTAGCAGTCAGCACCCTGAAAGTACACGTTTCAGCCCTGGCAGCATTATTTAATTATGACCTGGCAAGCGATAGATGGGTCGCCAGATTTATCCGGGCCTGTGCTAGAGCTGACTCTGTCCCATCTCCTAAACCTCCTCCCTGGGATCTAAATTTAGTCCTATCATCCCTAACGGAAAGTCCGTTCGAACCAATAAACGCAACATCAGATAAAGTGGTAACTTTAAAAACAGCCTTGTTAGTGGCGCTCACATCGGCACGTAGGGTTGGGGACTTACACGCACTATCAGCAGATCCACCATACACTCAGGTTATGGACGATAGAGTCGTGTTGAGATTAGATCCAGCATACCTCCCTAAGGTAGTGTCAAAATTCCACAGAGCCCAGGAAATAATCTTGCCATCCTTTTGTCCTAACCCCGGTAACAAAAAGGAAGAGAGATTACATTGCTTAGACGTTAGAAGATGTATCCTACAGTATTTAGAGGTGACAAAACCATGGAGGAAACAGAGAGCCTTATTTGTCTCGTATCAAGGAGCAAGGAAAGGCCTTAAAGCCTCTAAGCAAACTATAGCTAGATGGGTGAGAGAGGGCATCATACTAGCATATAGTAGTGCAGGTAGGGCTGTTCCAGAGGGCCTAAAAGCCCACTCCACGAGGGCCATGGCAACGTCCTGGGCGGAGAAAGCGGACGCCTCCATCGACCAAATCTGTAAGGCGGCCACTTGGTCCTCTCCATCTACCTTTTTCAGACATTACAGATTAGACCTATCTGCCACCTCTGATCTCACATTTGGGAGAAGAGTGTTACAGGCAGTGATCCCCCCCCTAAAAGAGAATACAAATCTCTGTAACTCTCTCGTGGTGCCGTCATGTACCATGGAAAAACACGGGTATTACATACCTGGTAATGTGTTTTTTCATGAGACATGACGGCACCCTTATATTCCCGCCCTATTGATCACGTCATTAGTTGGGTGTTTCGTTAGTATTATACACTCCCTTGGTGTTGGAAATTTAACAGTGTAAAATATGTATTGTTCATGTGTGCACTAACCTGCGGAGTTCCTCTCGTGCTCTGTAAAACAACTGATGCGGAGAGAGGAGCCGCCCCCTTTTATCTTGAAGGTTTCCTGTCCTCGTAGGGCGGATCCCCTCTCTCGTGGTGCCGTCATGTCTCATGAAAAAACACATTACCAGGTATGTAATACCCGTGTTTTCTACTGTACTGATGGCCATTGCGGATGCAGACTGTATGTTTATTGCAGTGGACATTGGGGCATTTGGCCGTGGGAATGACTCCCAGGCTTTTAAGACATCGGACATGGGCAGGAGGTTGTATGGCAACAACTTAAATTTCCCCTTGCCACGTCCTCTTCCCAGCACCGAAGGTCCTCCACAGCCATTTGTAATAGTTGGTGATGAAGCGTTCAAGATGTGCCAAAACCTGCTGAAACCCTACTCCAGCCGGGACTTGGACCACAACAAAAGAATTATCAATTACAGGCTCACCAGGGCCAGGAGAACAGTAGAGTGTGCATTTGGTATCCACATATCTAGATGGTGCGTTCTTGGCACAGCTATTAATCTGAAACTGGAAACAGTGGATGAGGTGGTCAAGGCATGTGTTGTTCTACATAACTTTGTACTTTCTCGAGAGCACCCGAACTTTGATCTCGATGTTGATCCTAATCCATTGCCTGAATTTACACAGCACCCTCTCAGGTCATCCGTTGAAGTTGGCCAAATGAGGGACCAATTTGCGGCCTACTTCAACTCAGATGTAGGACGGGTGGAATGGCAAGAGCAAATGGTTTAAAAAAGTTTTATTGCATGTTCTTTGTATGTTAATAAAAAAAACTGTATTGATACCTGTACTGAGTGCATTCTCTGTTTTTACACTCCCAATACCATTAGCAAGTAGCCAGGTCTATCAGTGAATATATGATGCTGTGTTTTGTGCATCATGAATTCACTAATACTCCTGAGTAGGTGACTATATAGATTGTGGTTATTTACAAGTTATATCTATAGTTCCTTGCCTTTTTTGTCTAATAGTTAAATGAGAACAATAGATATGCCTTGCACTCAACACCATCCTCTATAGCCATGGTTTTCAAAATGTAGTCGTAAATGTCAACCAACAGATCATGTTTACTTTTTATTTTTTTTAGCTCAAATGTAATTACTAAAAACATGCTATATTGGTTTGCTTTGAATACTGTAGTTGGGAAACCCTGCTCAATTCAGGGTGTGTAATACACCAGATATCTCAATTACTGACGTTTCTTGTGTCAGTCTTGGAGATATGTTTTGTCAACTAAACTAATCTACATGACTTGTCTTTTTCACAGCAGTGTCGACATTCTAGTAATATTGTACAGACAGACTGGATCCAGCAGGGTTCCCCAACTCCACTCCACAAGGTCCACCACCAGATCATGTTGTAATGAAATCCATAGCTCCGTTGATAACTGTTTCACAAGAGCCCAAAAAAAAAGGATTCCATACAACATGATCTTTTGGTGGACCTTGAGGACTGGAGTTGGGGAACCCTGCTGGATCGAGTATGTGCAATATTACTAGAATGTAGAGACTGTTGTTGAAAAGGCAAGTCATGTAGATTTGGTTTGTTGACATCACACTTATCTCCAAGATTGACACAAGAAACATGTCTCACGCAAGAAACAGTAATGGAGATATATGTTGTTGCAAAAACGCTAAGTGTACGGCGCAGTGTGTGTGGTCGGCGATAGACACAGTAACCATTCCAAATTTTTTGAAAGCACAAGTGCACATTTATTTTGTAACAAAAATGAAGCAAAAAAAAATTTATTAGGAATGACGTTTGGGGGAAGATTGGGAGACTTTGGGTGCGTGGAGAGACGAGGAACGACTGGAGGTAGAGGAAGGGGTTCTAGGAGAAGGGGCGACAAAAGTACTGGGGGAAGGGAGCTCTGGAATGGACATTGAGCCAGCTTGAGACACATTAGGAGGAGACGGTGGATGGACAAACAAAGTTTTGTTTTTTTTTCTTCTTCTTTGGCGCAGGAATATCCTGCCCGGACCGACTTGCATCCTGTGACCGCCTTACTTTTGTTGACCGCCTGGTGACGGTGGACTGTGGCGTTGCCCTGTAAAATAGGGAATGCGGATCACCCCTTTGCTGCTCTGTGGTGACGGTGCTGCTAGAAGTGGCGGTGCTCCTAGGAGAGAAATTTGGGTCGGTGCTCTGAGCAGGAGGCTGCCTGTGTGGGATCTCATCCAAAGTTCTTGGGGGACTCAGAGGAGGAGAATTGGTGGCGGTTATATCGACATGAGGAGTGCTGGCGGTGCTCCGTTGCTGATGAGTGCTGGCGGTGCTCCGTTGCTGATGAGTGCTGGCGGTGCTCCGTTGCTGATGAGTGCTGGCGGTGCTCCGTTGCTGATGAGTGCTGGCGGTGCTCCGTTGCTGATGAGTGCTGGCGGTGCTCCGTTGCTGATGAGTGCTGGCGGTGCTCCGTTGCTGATGAGTGCTGGCGGTGCTCCGTTGCTGATGAGTGCTGGCGGTGCTCCGTTGCTGCGGAGTGCTGGCGGTGCTCCGTTGCTGCGGAGTGCTGGCGGTGCTCCGTTGCTGCGGAGTGCTGGCGGTGCTCCGTTGCTGCGGAGTGCTGGCGGTGCTCTGTTGCTGTGGAGTGCTGGCGGTGCTCCTTTGGTGTTGACTGGTGGTGTCGTGGCCCAAGCAGGTTCTGTGGTGGTTTGGCTCCAAGCTGGTGGTGCGGTGGCGGTGCTCCATACAGGAGCGGGGCTTGCCATAGTGGTGGTGGTGGAGGAGTGTCCAGCAGCACTCAGACTTGGGGTGGTGTAGTGGTGTCCGGCTTCGCTGGGAATGCAGGTGGCCGTGCAGTGGTATGCAGCAGAAGTCAGTAGTGTGATAAAGCGAGTCAGCGGTGGAACTGTTGGAAATGACACCACTGACTGCTGCACATACCGATTCTGCTGCATAGCCTGCAAGTAAGCAGTGTTGCAGGCCTGTAACACACTCAGCTGTTGCTCAGGACTAAGGTGTTCCGCCATGCCCTGTTCAATTTTACTGAAAAAATGGTGCGCTGGTCTGTTGAGGTCGGCCTCCAGACGGTCAAGGCGCTGGTCGACAGAGTGGAAGCGGTGTTCCATGTGGTTAAAACCACGTTCCATCAGGGAAAAACCGCTTTCCGTTCTGGCGGTCAGCGCCTTGAGGCTGGCATGAAAGGCCTCGCTCAAGTGCATGAACTCGGGCATGACAGGCCTGTCCAAGGCCCTCTGCCGCTGGCGGATAGTGCCCGCTGTCTGTGTTGCTGACCTGCAAGATGCTTCATGGCTGGGACAGGTCCGAGGTCGATCGATGAAGAACCGCTCCCGGGACAGGTTGCAGGGTGCTGCTCCAAGTGCTGTGGAAAGAAAGGGAAAACATGAGTATCATGCATTAACAAGAAGCATCACCTGTTGAATAGAAAAGCACATAGTAATAACAAAAAAAAAAAAAACACTTGCGCTCTGCTGGCAGGGACCGGTCTCAGGAAAGCCAACTCTCGATAATAGCGGTACTTTCTTCTGTGCCTTGCCGCTGAACCACTCCGAACCTGTCCCTCAGCACGAACATCAGTGTTGAAGCGGTCCTCCATCGCGCGCCAACGTGTGCGGATTTTGTTCACTGTTGCGAAAAAACACACACCGGATAGAACTTTGCAAACAGTCAGTGCTGCAGCACAAATAAAATTCTAGACACAATGCAGTCACTGTTGATACTGAGGACACTGTTTGTTTCCTGCTACAATATATGTATCAGCGAAAACAACAGTATCATCAGGAGCAAGAGTGAAAACAGGATCAAGACAGCAGTTGAAAAAGCAATCACAATTTTCCACAAGGCATTGGTGCTTTTCATGCAAGAATATATCTTGCCAAAAAAACACCAGCACCATCAGGACCATAAATCAATGCAGTATCACAGAGCATCTTTATACTTACTGAACGCCCTTTTTGAAGCTGTAGAGGCGCTGTCCCAGTCATCCATCATCGCTGCCGCCACCTCATTCCAGAGCTGCCGGGTCACCACTGTGTCTTTGTACTGTTGGTCACGGCTGTCCCACAACGGGATACGCTCCTCAACAAGGCGGATCAGGTGCTTGTTGTCGATGTAGACTTCGTCATCCCGTTGTGGAACCTAGAAAAAAAAAATATAGAATGTTTAGAATTTTGGAAAAGATACAAAAAGAAACAGAAAAGAAGCAAGATAAATAAAGACAGAAAAAAAAAAAAAAAAATATATATATATATATACACTCACATTGTGTCTCCTCGCCTCGACTTGACTACGCTGCTCCCGTTCAGAATCCTCAGACGGCTCCCGCTCAGACCGCTCCCGCACTACTTCTTCAGTGCCCGTGTCTGATGTCTGTAAAGAAAGAAAAAATTAAAACACATTTCTAGAGGCAGCTATACTTACCCAAAGGCAGCAAGATTCTCACCTCACGATCAGCTTGGGCCAGTTCTTGCCGTGTTGGCGAATACATTGAGCCAGAAGAAGACATGCTGAACAGAAAAAAAATATATACATTAGTACATTATAAAATTGTACAGGACACACAGACATTATGTTGAAGAATACTCACATTTTGGCTCCTGAAGCTTGAATCCACACTTGTAGGCTCTTCTGGGCTTTTGTCTGCTCTCTGCAAGGCTGTCTGTAGAGTAATTGTCTGACCCTGAAGACACCTTTTATGTACACTCCTCCAAAACAATGTTGCTTGTTTAGGGGGAGTTCTAGACCAGTGTCTAGACATTGTTTACTCAAAGCGCGTGCGCGCGCAATTTTTTTAACGATGTCGCCAGAAAAAAAATGCAACATGTAGCGTACGGCGCGTCTGGGCGCACACCTGTAAAATGCGCAGCGCACGCTAAACGCTGAAGAGCGCGTACATTCGCAAGACCCTGCGATCACCATGTTAAACATAGGGGAACATTGCGCGTGCGCACGATGCGCTGCGCAATCGAACGCTAGTGTGAAACCAGTCTTAAAGGTCTTTTTTTTTCCTTAAAAATTAGTTAGGTGTTGTAGAGACGAACGAATCAGCTACAATTTGAATCTAGAAATCTTTAGAACTTCTCCAGGAAATTCACTTTGCATTGACTTTATTTGATATGAGTCGAATCTGCATTTTTATGACTTGAGGCCTCATTTGAAACCCCAGAACTTAATAAACATAAACCCACCCAGCTCTCACTTGTCCCACTGCACAGTGCTTTCTGGTCCGGTCATCAGTGGGTCAGCTTCAGCATCTCCTGGCGCCTGGCCCCCTTTTGGTGTATTTTGTCGCCTCCTGACAGCGTTGTGATGTCGCGGCTCCTAGTCTGCACAGCAGATGCCAAGCGTTGTCAGACACTGAACATGGCCCCCTAAAGACTGGACCAAAGAAGGTGGAGCAGTGCTTGCATGGCGAGCGAGGTGAGGGCTGGGTGAGTATTGCGGTTTTCTTTTTTTAGCAAAATTTCTTAGTTAGATAACGTGATCAGGAGAGAAGTTTGAGACTTGGCATTGACCACATGAATGTCATTGTTATACCGATATTGTATCATCATTATAAGTGACGTCCTGGCTGATACCACTCAGTGACTGACGTATTCTGCCTGTGACCACTGACATGTTACAGTAACGTGGACATAACGTTCACTTCTCAGATGGGAAGTGGTACAATGCAGGTAGAGTGTATGTTGTTAAAATTACAATCCTGGGATATGTCTATAACAAAATCATGTAGACCAGAAAATATTGTTTGTAAGGGTTCTGGTTACTTTAACAATGTCTGTCCCTCTTCTCCTGTAGGTGGACCTTCATGTAGATTTGGTTCAGATTTCTAGCTCTACGGATGGATTCTCTGGAAGTGACCTGAAGGAAATGTGCAGAGATGCAGCTCTGCTGTGTGTCCGGGATAGTGTAATCTGCAACACTGAAGAAAGGTGAGCATGTTGTATACTGGAGCCTGACCCGTGCTAGTGCTGTCCTCCTTCACATGTGCATGTGTTTTTTCATGGGTTGGACACATACCCATTATCACCTATGCTGCTATGCACGTGTCCATGTTTTTTTGGCAGCACGGATGAAAGGGGCAACACAAGTCTATGGATCCATGAAAAACACGTACAGCACACGGATGGCATCCTTGTATGGTATGTGAGCTGGACGTGTTTATCATTGGGAGAAGGTTTGTAATTCAATTCTTTAACCATATTGCAAAAACACTGATGGAAAAAACGGACATCGGTACCGGTTTTTCTTGTACATGTTTTGTGCAGACGTGTGAAGGAGGCCTGATATGTTGTGGCTATTGAACTGCATTGAACATCGAGCCTAAGTAGAGGTGTTTTACATGATAGCAGGCAACAATATAGCAGTGTATGAGAACTATGTAAACTTTTGTCTGGTCCCATGCCAAAAGCGTGTTATATGGACTAGTGTTGCTAACCTCCACAGTCGGCTTCCTTAGTGATGAAGCAGAACAGTCATATGGCATCCTTCCTGATCTCTGAGAGAACTGTACCACTACCAAGTTCTCTCTCTCCCTGTCTGACACTGATCTATCTGATCACTACAGGGCAGGAATGAAAGCTGTATGGAACCTGTCAGCATGATTGTGCACAGTAACCTACACACATTGTCAGATCGGCGCCGTTATACTGATTACAATACCTGGGGTGATGAAATCAGTCTTGTGGTTGTTGTGTAATCTTTATTTGTAGTTTTGAGTTAATGATATGCTCGTGCTCTGGGGCGGCCTGTGGAGGGGTCTACATGTGGTGCTCTGCTTACATATTCATCTATGTGGCTGCTGACAGGTCACTGATCCCTCACCGACCTGCCCTCTATATATATTATAATCATTTTCTGCAGGCAGGCGCTGGTGCCTGCATTGCAACATGATTGCCTGTATAATGTGCATTTAATTATTTTATTTGATGCTATAAATAAAATATTTAAAAAAAAAAAAAGTCTCAAAATGGCTCCAGCCACGCTTGCACAGTATCGGCTATCAGTGATCCGACAGATGTTACTGCGCAGGTGGCGCCATCTTGGAGGAGGCATTTTTTTTCTCTAGCAAGATGGCGCCGCCTGCGCAGTAGCATCTATGGGATCACTGATAGCTGCGCTGGTGCCAATTTGAGACAGATTTTTCTTTTATGAATTTATTTATATTGTAGCATCAAATAAAGGAGTTAAATGCACATTATACAGGCAATCATGCTGCAGCGCAGACGCCGCTGCCTGCAGAAGGTGATTTTTTTTTTTTCCTCCAAGATGTAAATAATATTCAGTATGTTAAATAGGGGGCAGGTCCGTGAGGGATCAGTGACCTGTCAGACACCATACTGGTGAATACCTAACAGAGCACCTCATGAAGACCCCCCCACAGGCCGCCCTGGAGAACGAGCATATCATTAACTCAAAACTGAAAATAAAGATTAAACTACAACCACAAGACGGATTTCATCAACCATCATTGTAATCAGTATAACGGCGCCGACCTGACCCTGTCTGTAGGTTACTGTGCACAATCCTCCTGACAGGTTCCCTATAAGGTTTAGCTTCCAGCAGAGGAGAGAAGCACGGATACCACATGTCCAAAACACACACCAGGGAGACCACAAGGATAGGAGATAATAGATCACAAGCAGCAGTCATGCCACACTTGCTTGGGACAAGTGGATTACCCCCTAGGCATTCATTCACAGGAAAGCTATCATCAGAAAATGACCTATTGCTTAAATTAAGATTTTGTTATATATTTTTTGGTGGGAGTAGGGGGGATTTTTTTTTTTTAATTTTCTATAGTGAAATTTTGTTTCTGGGGACTGGGACTTTTTTGGACTCTAAAAGACTCCATAATGTTGGCCAAACCCGCTGATAACGCCGCCAGGTTTGACCGATGGTGTAATTTGTGTGGGGATCACTCGTATTGCCTCTTGTGATGGTAATCCTGATGATTGGGAGATGTGTCAATCGCATATGTCTGATTTCGGGCTGACAATCGCATTGTTCTCCCTGAGATACGTCTCTAGCTGATGTGTCAGTCGGCGGCTTTCTCATAGAGCAGACAGGGGCGCTGGGCACTTCAGTTGTGTGGATAATGTACATGCTGCCGAGCTGTGTGGAGAAGGCTACATTCACACATCCATGTGATATATCCTAATGCTTTCTGTTTTTTTTCTTCTTGGACAGCACAGTGACCGATGGAATTTCATTGAGCCATTCAGACATCGGTTAAATTATTAAAATTGTCTCCATTGTCTCGGATGTCCTTGTCTCCTGAGATTTGCAGATTAGACTCGGCCAGTAAAGTCTATGGGTCCCGTCACACATAGCGATCTCGCTAGCGAGATCGCCGCTGAGTCACAAGTTTTGTGACACAACAGCGATCTCACCAGCGAGATCGCTGTCTGCGTCCCTTAGATACCCGATGTGTACGTTAGTTACCAGCTCCCTGCATCAGCGCGCTAGTAACTAACCAACACATCGACGCCGCTGTGCTGATCGCTGGTGAAGCTGCCTGTTTGACAGCTCACCAGCGATCACATAGCGATTCACCAGCGATCCTGACACATTGATATTATTGTCAGGATCGCAGGTGAGTCGCTATGTGTGACTCCAGCTTTAGGGGATCCGAGAGACATGATGAAACTAGTATGACCTGCTGTGTACTTCAGAGTCCAATCCTAGTTTCATCCTCTATCACCCAAGTTTTTGACACCTAATCTGAGAGCAGCTTGTTGTATGGATAGACACCCTGATTCCAGTAATGTGAGAATTACTGTGCTGCGTGCTGTAGTTTTGATAGAATCACCCTTGTATCAGCAGTATAGTATCACTTAGAGGAGTAGTAAACCGACTGTCATGTAGTCCTCCATATTCATGACCCCTGTGTAACCGCAACACCGATTGGCAGCTTTCTGCCTATGCACAGTGTACACATCTGCCAATCAGTCCTCCGCTAGATCTGCAGCAGCAAGAACTGGGATTTTTATAAAAAAAAAAAAAACCTGCAGAAAGCAGCCCAGTAAGTGATACATCGCTGGAAGAAGGGTCTCTGCCCCATCATCATGCTGCTCTCAGGTGGGGTAGCTGACTAATTCCATTTAGCTGATACATTAAGAGTCAATGGATAAAACAAAGTTCAGGGTGGACTTGTTTCAGAGAAAAAATAAGGGATGAAAAAAGAAAAAAAAACTTGATAATCTAGGATGACACGTGAGAAAAACATCTGTCCACTTCTCTCTGATTGTAACATGCACACGAATGTGTGATTGAAGCCTAATGTGCCGGCTCCAGAGGTGGTGTGTAGCTCTAACAGGGGTTTTCTGTCCATTAAAGTGACATTATCACTTCCTTACAACATTGGGAAAGTTTTCATTAGTAATGAATATTTTTGTTATTTTTTTCTTGTCTAAACATAAAAACATTTTAAACATGTCTAAAAAATATGCTGAGTGTATGTGTATAATACAGTTGTGGCCAAAAGTATTGACACCCCTGCAATTCTGTCAGATAATACTCAGTTTCTTCCTGAAAATGATTGCAAACACAAATTCTTTGGTATTATTATCTTCATTTAATTTGTATTAGGCTAGTTTCACACTAGCGCTTTTGAGCGCAGCGACGGCCTGCGCACGGCTGCAGCTAAGCCCCACCCCCTGCCGCGGCTCCGCCGGTAGCTCCGCCTACCGGCGCATGACGCTGCATGCGTCCTGCGTCCCCTATCTTTATCACTGGGGGCGCAGACCGTGCGCAGTATGCGTTTGGCGGCGCATGCGCCTTTTTGATGGTGCGCCGAGCGCAACCAAACTGCAGAAGTTGCGTTTGGCGCAGGTCGGCGCACCGTCAAAAGGACGCATGCGCCGCCAAACGCATATTGCGCACGGCCTGCGCCCCCAGTGATAAAGATAGTGGATGCAGGACGCATGCAGCGTCATGCGCCGGTAGGCGGAGCTACCGGCGGAGGCACGGCAGGGGGCGGGGCTTTGCGGCAGCCTGCGCAGGCCGTCGCTGCGCTCAAAAGCGCTAGTGTGTGTTAGCGCGGGTGGTCAGGAGCGGGAACTCCGAGAGTGGACCCTCTGGATCGTGGCACCGAGGGGCCCCGGGCGAGCTGCCAGGTGGAACCGACCCCTATACAGGGACCGTTAGGAGCAGGCCCAGGGGTTCGAGTACCACGGTAGCCGGTACCGAGAGGGGCGGCTCAGGATGGACCGGAGTAAGACTGAGACTGGAGTTGGACGGCAGGAGCACTGAAGACAGGACTGGAGTAGGACGGCAGGAACACAAGGCAGGGCTGGAGTAGGACGACAGGAACACTGAAGGCAGGACTGGAGTAGGTCGGCAGGAACACAAGGCAGGACTGGAGTAGGACGACAGGAACACTGAAGGCAGGAGTGGAGTAGGTCGGCAGGAACACAAGGCAGGACTGGAGTAGGTCGGCAGGAACACAAGGCAGGACTGGAGAAGGTCGGCAGGAACACAAGGCAGGACTGGAGTAGGTCGGCAGGAACACAGGTAGCGGGACTGAGAAGCTGCTGTGAGGAGCAGCCGAGACAGGAACTGCAGCAGCAGTGTGTGCACGAAGGAGCGAGGCCAGAGTGTCAGGAAACACAACGATCAGGCGCCTCCCTCAGGGGGAAGCGGCCTGATATGGCCCCGTCTGGTCAGCCATTGGTCCACAGGTGCTTCCGGGTTAGGGCACAGCCGGAGCATAAGAAGCAGGAAGGAGGCGCGGCCGCGGCCTATGGCGCATGCGCATAGCATGCAGGGAAGGCATCGGTCGCGGACCTGTCTCAGGTGACCGCCGCGGCCGTCGGGTGGAGAGAGGCTGCGGCGTGGGAGCGGAGGGCGACTGCGGCGTGGGAGCGGAGGTCGGGTGAGTATGGCGGAGCGGTGTAACAGTGTGAAACTAGCCTTAAATGAAAAAACACAAAAGAGAATGAAGCAAAAAGCAAAACATTGATCATTTCACACAAAACCTCAAAAATGGGCCAGACAAAAGTATTGGCACCCTCAGCCTAATACTTGTTTGCACAACCTTTAGCCAAAATAACTGCGACCAACCCGCTTCCGGTAACCATCAATGAGTTTCTTACAATGCTCTGCTGGAATTTTAGACCATTCTTCTTTGGCAAACTGCTCCAGGTCCCTGATATTTGAAGGGTGCCTTCTCCAAACTGCCATTTTTAGATCTCTCCACAGGTGTTCTATGGGATTCAGGTCTGGACTCATTGCTGGCCACCTTAGAAGTCTCCAGTGCTTTCTCTCAAACCATTTTCTAGTGCTTTTTGAAGTGTGTTTTGGGTCATTGTCCTGCTGGAAGAAGACCCATGACCTCTGAGGGAGACCCAGCTTTCTCACACTGGGCCCTACATTATGCTGCAAAATTTGTTGGCAGTCTTCTGACTTCATAATGCCATGCACACAGTCAAGCAGTGCAGTGCCAGAGGCAGCAAAGCAACCCCAAAACATCAGGGAACCTCCGCCATGTTTGACTGTAGGGACCGTGTTCTTTTCTTTGAATGCCTCTTTTTTTTTTTTCTCCTGTAAACTCTATGTTGATGCCTTTGCCCAAAAAGCTCTACTTTTGTCTCATCTAACCAGAGAACATTCTTCCAAAACGTTTTAGGCTTTTTCAGGTAAGTTTTGGCAAACTCCAGCCTGGCTTTTTTATGTCTCGGGGTAAGAAGTGGGGTCTTCCTGGGTCTCCTACCATACAGTCCCTTTTCATTCAGACGCCAACGGATAGTACGGGTTGACACTGTTGTACCCTCGGACTGCAGGGCAGCTTGAACTTGTTTGGATCTTAGTCGAGGTTCTTTATCCAAAATCCGCAAAATCTTGCGTTGAAATCTCTTGTCAATTTTTCTTTTCCGTCCACATCTAGGGAGGTTAGCCACAGTGCCATGGGCTTTAAACTACTTGATGACACTGCGCACGGTAGACACAGGAACATTCAGGTCTTTGGAGATGGACTTGTAGCCTTGAGATTGCTCATGCTTCCTCACAATTTGGTTTCTCAAGTCCTCAGACAGTTCTTTGGTCTTCTTTCTTTTCTCCATGCTCAATGTGGTACACACAAGGACACAGGACAGAGGTTGAGTCAACTTTAATCCATGTCAACTGGCTGCAAGTGTGATTTAGTTATTGCCAACACCTGTTAGGTGCCACAGGTAAGTTATAGGTGCTGTTAATTACACAAATTAGAGAAGCATCACATGATTTTTCGAACAGTGCCAATACTTTTGTCCACCCTCTTTTTTATGTTTGGTGTGGAATTATATCCAATTTGGCTTTAGGACAATTCTTTTTGTGTTTTTTCATTTAAGACAAATTAAATGAAGATAATAATACCAAAGAATTTGTGTTTGCAATCATTTTCAGGAAGAAACTGAGTATTATCTGACAGAATTGCAGGGGTGTCAATACTTTTGGCCACAACTGTATGTACACAAGTCTTTAAGCTAAGTTCACACTGGGCGTTCTTGCTTTGTTTTTTTAATTATTTTTCTTTATGCTAATTTTCATCTGCATTTGACTGTACCAACTATGTCTGAGATTTCAGAAATCTCATGCACACACATTGTTTCTTTTTTTGTCATCATTATTTTTACTGTTTACTTTCACACTTTGGTCAGCCCTTGAGTTGGTCAGGTATTGTATAGTTTCACACCAATGTATACTTAACACATATCACCTATTTACATGCCCCCTGAGGAAGAGGATGAAAGGCGTGTCGGGGTGAGGGACACGCGGCATATACTCCACACATGTGAGTAATTTGGGAGATAGTTCATGATCACTGGTGCTTGTGCTATTTCTTTGTGACGCTCTCGCTGGAAGCGGCTGTTAAAGGCTATGACTTATTGTCGGGCCACTTGCTATTTTCTCAGTGCAGGGCAAATTACATTGTGTCATTCATTTAATTAGCAGTCAGGGGGAATTGGCCCCATATATATGAATATAATTAGACGTACATTGTCTAAATCTCCATTTATACATGAATAGTGTGATTATAGGAGTATATAGCCTTGTCTATGTTCCACATCAGAGGTTAAATCAGTTTGTTGATTTTTAATACTTAATATACGACTATTGCGCTAAGAGCCCTGTTCAGCCTGACTATCCAGACGCATTGTTTCATTCCAGTATATATCTTCAGACATTTACGAACGTCCCATTAATTACCTGGAAATTATTTATTTTTTCTTCTTTTCCTTTTAGCCCCTGTGAGGAGATCCGACCAATTCAGCAGCAAGATTTAATAAGGGCTATCGACAAGATGAAAAAATCCAAAAGTGCAACAACCCAGGGGGTTTTAATGCACGTTAGTTTGGACTGAGCCCACGTCACCGCATCTTACCTGGCTGACGTAGGTAGAAGGAGACATCCTGTGGACGGCAGGGATACAGCATGGACCTTATTGATGAGCAGGTTTTCTGCTCTTCAGCCTCCACTTTTGGACCTTTAGTAACTGTTCTCTATTAAGTAAAGAGCCTTGTAGAGAGAACCCTCTCTAGCGTGATGTGAGTTGCTGATATCGACTGTCATGTATTAAAGGGTCGGTGTCCTTCTGTGTGAATGATTTGTAAAACTTGTGTAGAGGGCCTACTGAACATAGTGGATTTTTCCTGGATAGTTTGCAGGATACTGGATACTTGGTGGCCAATCACTCATGGTTTGTTCTTGTATAAAAGGCATAAGCCACCAGCACATCTTCCATCTGTTCAAGGAGTCTACATGTATTTATACTAGGCCTAGGAATATTGAGGGATCCCCTGCTTTTACGTTCTTTCCAAACGTCATGATTGATCCGCGTATTTGGGTCCAAGTTCTAGACACGTTCCTTATCAATATTTTAGCATAACATCGAAACAATAGTTAATTGCCTTGTATAAAGCAGCACTAAAGTTATTTAAAATAAAATCACATTCTATAATTTTTCTATATTACCTTCCCGTTCTGTCCTATTTTTTAAGTACTAAAGGTTGAATAAAGAAAAAAAGATTCATCTTTTTTTTTTTCCCTCTCCCCATCCAAGCAGTTTATGGTACGGCAGGAGGGAGTGAAGCTCTGCCCACCGGCAGCACGCCCGTTGACACATACAGATAAATCATGGAGCATCTCTTAGTGAAGTTTCCTTTAACTCTTCACTTCAAAAAGGTTTTGTTTGTTTATTTTCTAACTTGCTTATTAGTGCCTTCGTTTTTTTCGTTACTTTAGAAAGCTCGAAGTGAAATTTACTGCTTTTTTTTTTCTAAAAAGATCTCTACAAAAAAAGGAAATCTAGGAATAGACAAGAGCAGCCATCTAAGGCGATATGCTGGAGACAGGAGAGAGGGAATACATTTCACCAGTAGTAGAGCGATTACTAATCTTCTCCAAAACTGCCAAGTCTGCTGTATTCATGTTGTATGTTTGTGGTGGTCACATGTACGGTGTAGTTAATCCTGTGGTCGAAGTCCATCCATTTTTTTCACATGCAAAAAGCATGTGCACAGGTGACTGAATAGACCTCGGACACTTGTCCATCTGATTATTGCGTCTTTTGAACAACAGACCCAATGTGACTTTTTTACTTTGGAGTTTTTCTTGGCAGCAAAACTTTGAACTGGAATTGGAGAGACTGAAGTGTCGTCCAGGGGAACGAGTGTTCAGCTTTAAGTGTGAGAAGTCTAATGTGAACATAACATAAATGTCAGCCCAAAGATTTTACGAATTTTCGATTATTTTTAAGACGTATACACTTGGCTCACTGACGATCCTTAATTTGAATGCCCTTGACTAGCATTTTATTTCTTTTATTTCAGTTTAAATTCACTTGTCAAAATTGAAATTGCAACACCATCAAAGAAAAGTTGTGGAATTTTGGAAATGGCAGGACCAATAGACAAGTAGCTGATATGCAAATGTGGAAAAAATTTAATCAAAATTTTCTAAACATCTCGATTGATTCAGTATCGAGTATGAGCTTGTGAAGGGAGTGAGTGCAGCTTCAATCCAAAAAAATCTTGTTTTGAACAACTACTGTGTTCTTCAACTCGGTCTTCAGAGTAATTTTTTTCTCCAGTTTCACCTCCTTGCACCCCTTATCCCCAATCTGCCTTTGCAAAATCTTATTGTAGTGTTGACATATCTATTTTAATTATGAAATAAAGGATTTTATTTTAAGGACTGAGTCTGGATTCACTTCATTCACAAGCAATACCAACATCTGGAAGAGAGAAGACTCTGTGCTTCTCCACACCAGAAACTTACCTGGCTTCCATCAAGGGTGAGCTGAATTTTTTTTTTGTTGCTTTTGAGTATGAGACACACGCACAGAAATACACTCACTTGCCCGTCTTGGCTGCTATCAATGAGGTTATTAATGTTTGTCTGAGGAATGTTCTGCCTCGGTGAATGCACTTTTTACCGCGAATCATCAAGAAGCTGGGCATCTCCATTTGCAATTACAGACCTATGATGTCTAAGATGTGCTTGATGGGAGACCCAGTACATTTTAGGCCATGGTTGCATGTTTAGACCATGCTGGCTGCTCACAGTAACATGAGCAACATGCAGCCTGGAGTTGAAAAATAGCTCCTTTGACTATTTGGGGAAATGGCAGTACCGGTGGTTCAACAGGCAAATCAAAGTAGGGCTGAGCTGTTAGTGTACCTGGAAGGAAAACTAGAGCGGTGCGACTACCCTACTTTATACCACCTCTCATCATAATCTTCCCAACTAAAGGTCTCTTCATAGCATTGCCCACGTGTTCTTGGTTTCTTCGAAGTTTGGCACGTAGTGATCTATTCTGTACTGCAAGTGAAGTTAGACATCACATACTAAGCATAGGGCACCAAATCGTTTGTGAAGAAACCATCAGAAAGTGTTTGCACAACATTGAATACTAACCAGACATCCAGCAAAAGGTGTCGACCTCATGCCACCGCTCTCAAAGCCCATCATGGTGCAGTGCAAGGCGATAATGGCTGAATTGGAGGTCTATCCTCTGCACCAATGAGTCACGCTTTTGTCTAAGACGCAATGATAGCTATACAGTAAATTGTTGTAGAGATCACAAGGGCATTGCCATAAGAGAGCCTGAAAGTATCCAAGGAGCAATTTTTCAACCCTAGAACACCAGGCTGCTGGTTAGATGTTACTGTGCGTGGCCTAAACGTTCTAACATGGCCTACAGCATCTTCAGAGTTGTTGCTCATCTCGGACATCATTGGTCGACAAAGGGAGTTGCCAGCTGCAGATCTTGATGATTTGCCCAAGTGCATCATTCAGGGTGACAGAACATTTCTTAGACAACCATTTATAACTTCAATGATAGCAGCCAAGGAGTGCAAGTTTGTGTATTTCTCATGATTTGCATATCATTTTCATGTCTCTTGATCTTGAGATTTCCACAATTCCACAAATCTTCCTTCTTTGTGTTGCAATTTTAGTATTGAGTGAAGGTTCCAGATTCAGTTTTGCTGAGTTTCTTTCTTTCTTCAGAAATATCCAGGTGAGTGTTCAATATGTGCCAAGAAATACAGATCTGCCACCAATAGAACATTTTCTGTGCTGGATAACCGTATGCAGTATTTTTTAACTAAATAAAAAAAATGGATATCAGTTTATTAATTTTCAAGCAACTTACTAGTTGCTTTCCCGTATCTGCTAGCTTTTTTTCAGGGATTCTAGCCAGTGATGTTTGTGAATATGAGCATGTAAAAGTTTTGACTTTTCATTTTTCTTATGGCCTTTTTAAAAGCCTTGTAAATATCTTTGTCTTCTGGGGATTTTTCACGTCAAGGTTTATTTTCTATGTGTACTCCGTTTCAAAGCCGACTTCTCATAGATACGTACAATTCAGTGAGGCTATTTACACATCCCATTTTTATTTTTTTGTCCTTGTACCCAAATTGAGAAAATTTGGTGGCATGTCGGTTTCTTGTTCTCTAGGACCAGACACTCATTGGCGTCAATGAGAGTTGGAAAAAAATGGCGCACAGAAGTTATCCGTGTACTACCCACTTTTCACTGATCCCTTATTTATTTTTATTGTGTACACAAAAAAATATACATGGCTGTGTGACTACAGAATAAAATTAAACACCATCTGCAAGCTCCTCAGTCTCTCTAGTTACTCTCCAAGCTCTGAACGTGACACCACAAGTGTTTGTCAAGGCACCCAAAGGGCCATGAAATGACACTTTGAATTGAATCCTAATCATAGATAATGTTTTCATGGAAGGCATGCGTTGTTCGTGGACATGTTCATTATGTGAGAATTATTTGTCCTAGCTAACAAAGAATTTCACTTTTTTTTTTTTTTAAACTTCCATGTTGAATGTATTGCTGCTGCTTGCACATTAAAACTTATATTAATTGTGTTGTCACTGATCTGTATCTTGAAAATATTTTCTTCCTTAACTATTCAGTGAACAACCCCCCCGACCCCATCGCGGCCTGCCGTCAAGACGAGCCTGCCGTCAAGACGAACCCCCCCCCCCGCCTGCCGTCTAGACAACCCCCCCCGCCTGCCGTCTAGACAACACCCCCCCGCCTGCCGTCTAGACAACACCCCGCCAGCCGTCAAGACGAATCCCCCCGCCGCCGCCTGTCGTCAAGACGAACCCCACCTTCCATTGTTATGACGTCTGTGGCTTCCACCACATGACTGGAGACCACTTATTCCATGGGCAGCCACTTAAAATTGTATGGGATCGTTCTTTTCACAGGCGTGGTTCTGCTACATAGTGATTTTGGTTCAGCTCATGCAGTACGTATTAGTGTAAGTAGCTCCAGACCAGATCTTCACCTTACTCTTCTGTAAAGGGATCCAGTATCAACTTATTTAACCCCTTCATGACCCAGCCTATTTTGACCTTAACTTATGAGGTAATAACTCAGGAACGCTTCAACGCATCCTAGCGATTCCGAGATTGTTTTTTCGTGACATATTGGGCTTCATGTTAGTGGTAAATTTAGGTCGATAATTTTTGCGTTTATTTGTGAAAAAAATGAAAATTTGGTGAAAATTTTGCAATTTTCAAATTTTGAATTTTTCTGTTAAACCAGAGAGTTATGTGACACAAAATAGTTAATAAATAACATTTCCCACATGTTTACTTTACATCAGCACAATTTTGGAAACAACATTTTTTTTCGTTAGGAAGTTATAAGGGTTAAATGTTGACCAGCAATTTCTCATTTTTACAACAAAATTTACAAAACCATTTTTTTTAGGGACCACCTCACATTTGAAGTCACTTTTGAGGGGTCTATATAGCAGAAAATACCCAAAAGTGACACCATTCTAAAAACTGCACCCCTCAAGCTACTCAAAACCACATTCAAGAAGATTATTAACCCTTCAGGTGCTTCACAGGAACTAAAGCAACATGGAATGAAAAAATGGACATTTTAATTTTTCCAACCAAAATTTTCTTTTAGCATCAGTTTTTTCATTTTCACATGGGTAACAGGATAAAATGTATCCTAAAATTTGTTGGACAATTTCTTCTGAGTACACAGATACCTCATATGTGGTCATAAACCACTGTTTGGGCGCACGGCAGGGCTCAGAAGGCAAGGAGCGCCATTTTACTTTTTGAATGGAAAATATGCTTGAATATTTAGCGGTTGCCATGTCGTGTTTGGAGAGCCCCTGTGTGCCTAAACATTGGCGCTCCCCTACAAGTGACCCCATTTTGGAAACTAGACCCTCCAAGGAACTTATCAAGATGCATAGTGAGCACTTTGAACCCCCAGGTGCTTCACAAATTGATCCGTAAAAAAAAAAGTACTTTTTTTTTCACAAAAATTTTATTTAGCCTCAGTTTTTTCATTTTCACATGGGCAACAGGATAAAATGGATCCTAAAATTTGTTGGGCAATTTCTCCTGAGTACATTGATACCTCATATGTGGTCATAAACCACTGTTTGGGCGCACGGCAGGGCCCGGAAAGGAAGGAGCGCCATGTGACTTTTTGATTGGAAAATTAGCTCCAATCGTTAGCGGACACCATGTCGCATTTGGAGAGCCCCTGTGTGCCTAAACATTGGAGCTCACCCACAAGTGACCCCATTTTGGAAACTAGACCCTCGAAGGCACTTATCTAGATGTGTGGTGAGCACTTTGAACCCCCAAGTGCTTCACAGAAGTTTATAACGCAGAGCAGTGAAAATAAAAAATCAATTTTTTTTGCTCAAAAATGATTTTTCAGCCCGCTATTTTTTATTTTCACAAGGCTAACAGGAGAAATTGGACCACAAAAGTTGTTGTGCAATTTGTCCTGAGTACGCCGATCCCCCGTATGTGGGGGGGAACCACTGTTTAGGAGCACGGGACAGCTCAGAAGGGAAGGAGCGCCATTTTGGAATGCAGACTTTGATGGAATGTTCTGCGGGCGTCATGTTGCGTTTGCAGAGCCCCTGTGTGCCTAAACAGTAGAAACCCCCACAAGTGACCCCATTTTGGAAACTAGAACCCCCAAGGAGCTTATTGTAAAATAATGCTTATCCTGTAAAATACTCAGGACTAGTTACCAGATAAAAATATAGTGGTTTATTTGGATTCTTCCATCAAAGAAAGGTTATTACAGAAAAACGGGTGAATAAAAATAGGTGAGAGATTGTCCATCAGTTCATAGCAAAGCAACGTGTATTCTTCTTTCTCTCCGGGATCTCACATGGCAAATGGCGTCTGTCTCTCAGTTCGGCTTCTTCGTAGTAAAGTAACATACCAGCTGTTATGTCATGTCATGGCCCAGAACAGATGACATCTTCGTGTCTGTCTCATGATGGTGAGGGAAGAAGAGCGACCTCTACAGTTAGCCATGAATTATATACGTCTCCTAAAGCACGTGGTCTCTACATATATGGAGCTGTCTTTCTACCATGAGCCAAGCTTAAAAATAGCCTATGTCGTGTAAGCTAAAGCAATGTACAGAACTGAGTCTTATAAGAAATTAACGGATTATTAATATTTAACAATTCCCCCTTTTGAGGGAGACAGACATTAATTGGAACCCTCAAAATATAACAAGATCTTCTTTCTTCTTTTCTTCTTCTTTGACAAAATAATTTAATATCAATAATAATAATATCAGATTACCGTTATAAGTACTCAATGACATAATTGATGTGAATTCATGTTATGGTAAGCCGTGAACAATATTCATATAAAATATGTATAATTATACTTCCCTAAGTCTAAATTGAAGCATCTCAGGTCCAGTCATCATCATCTGATGTCATCTGGTCTTCATTTTGATGTCTTCTGTCTTCTTCTTGGTTCTTTTAAAAACACAGTTTTTCTGTAGCATATAGATGTTGTAGAAATTGTGTTGTGTGTCAAATCAAAGTCCATAATTTCAAATGTTAATACGAAAACAAAGTTTATAGATGCAGCTTTAATATCTGTGCAGTGTCACCTTTAAAAAACCTGGGCTTACATTGGCTCGCCTTGGATATTCTGGAATCCTTCATCGGCACTGGTCTTTGAACAGGTGTGACGTCTTTGGTCAGCAAAGCAAGGGTTAAAATGACTCTTCCTTGCTAAACATAGCACCATAACCAGTCCTTGTCCTAATGCACAGGACATATGTCAGGGTTAATTACCTTCATTGTTCACCAGCCTTCATCAAAGCTTTTCAGGTGATTGAAAACCTCTGGAACTTGGTAAAAACGTGATAACACCGTTCATCTCAGCATCATAGGATCATCATCCTCTGGTTGTCAGGTTAGACACTTTAATTGTGACTGTCAGTGGTGGATACTGCACTCGTGACTGTCAGTGGTGGATACTGCACTCGTGACTGTCAGTGGTGGATACTGCATTTGTAATTAACACAGTATATTACTCAGTAATCATAGCTTTGTTACCTTCTGGGACTTCTGGATAGCGACATTCTTCTTCTAGCAACTGATAAGAATCAATGAAGTTTAGAAATATGAAAAGTCTTTATTAACATAATTTCAGTATCTTGCTTGAAGTCTGCATTCCCTATTCTATACCAAATCTGGTAATTTTCCTATCCTATAATATCACAGCGTACCATAGCAATCAGTAATATCCATATAATTATCAGAATTTGTACCATATATAGATTTCAATATTTGAAATAATAAACCAATAATAAGTGATAATACATTATTATCCATATTTTTCATGTGATAGAACATTTTTTATGTCATAGGTGTAATTACCTTTTTCAACCCATAGGTGTCACTGTGTTTTATGTAACCAGTGTTATCATCTTTATTAATAAGGAATATATTTATTATACTAATAATATGTAGGAATGTATAGCCATGAACCAAAATAAGAATATATGAGTGAGCGAATGAATGAATAAAAGAATTGTTGCATATAACACAGAAGTGAAACATTTTCCTTAGTAAAAGAACCATATAATTGCTATATTTAATGAAGCAATATTCTCAGTAGACATTACTTTACTAAATATTGGTGAAAGAATTAAAAATAATGAAAAATAAGAATAAAAATAAGAATAAGGCCTTTATGTTGATGCAGAGTAGTTATGTTTTCAGTAACATATACCCTTAATATTTCCATGATCTGGATTATTTCATAATTGTCATAAACTTGTGTTATCAAAATATTCAAATCATGCAACTTTGCATGTAATTCCTCTTAGTGTAAAGAAATGACTCTTTATAATACTTGTTATTATACCCAATACTTATACCATTGTACCTTATTAATATTTTTTCCTATTAAAATGTGTGAAGAAGAGGTATTAATCAAATGTGATGATGTAGTCAGGATAAAAAACATATTTTTCCCCCTTAATACCAAAAAATATTGTTTCATGAAATAATTCATTTATCAAAACCAAAATTAAAAATAATTAATTTATAAATTGTGTAAATATTATACTTGCTTATACCATTATTTGTCTGAAGATGTGTAACCATTAAAATTAATTTGAATATCATAAAATTATCCTTTGGAAAAATTAATTTAAATGTAGTTTAAGATTAACACACTTGGACAGAGAAGGAAGGTCCACTATTCCCAGATGCAGCTGGTGAATACCAGGCTCTGTGCTGGTGCCTGTTTAAAAGAGCTAAAGCTGATAAGGAAAGAATAGATTTTCTTCATAAACTATTTTCTATTTTGTTGTGCGATTGCACTTATCCACAATTAACTAAATCAAGAAATAATTACTAAAGAACTATAGAAATATATGTTGTGTAGATAATATTTCATTATGTATCTTAATATTCTAATAATTTATCTGATCTGCATATTTCTCCTAAAGATAAAAGCTTTTGGGGTTTTTTTTTCTTTCTCTCATGCATTCAGGATCCTGAGGCCTCACAAACGTATCACATTACTCGCTCAGCAGCTGCTCATACACTCAGTCACTGTCATTCAGACTGTGTCACATATTTAAGTTTAAACCAAATACCTCACATACGAAGGTGTGATGAATACACGTATTTTAACCCAAATTATCCTAATTATCAATGCATTGTAAACTATTTAAATTTAGTCTTAATATTTCTTTGAATATTCCCCAAATACTCATGACATAAATATATGTTGTATAGCTATACTTGACATTTAGGCCTGGAAAAAAAATTCCATTGGTTTGCAAAAGTTGAGACCCCTTTAAAAATTCTTTCCCTAAGGAACAGGGACATAGTATACTGGTATACTTATTATTAGAGCAAGGTACAAATTCCACATGCTGTGGTAGTCATTCGAACCATGCAGGAAAGCACACACACAGAACATATTTTAAAATGCAGTTAGTTATTTCCTTTTAAGGGTTAGATATATAAAATCATGCAATTATTGCAACTTCCTGTGTAAATAAAGGCATAAATCCTTGGAAGAGAATTTTTCCCGATTAAGTCCTGCTTTGAAATGAAAATTCTAAGGAAACATAAAAGAGAAGGTTAATATCATATTCATATTCTAAATATTATTACTGATGTAGATTTTAATTTTCATTAAAAAATACAGTTCTACTATTTCTACTTCTACAAACACTCTATATATACTGTATGACTATGTATATATCCACAAACCATAAAACTACAGGATTATACTCTATAAAATAATTACATATAACTCACTAATTGTATAACACTGTTACACAAAATATATACACTCACTGGCCACTTTATTAGGTACACCTGTCCAACTGTGTGTTAAGACTTAATTTCTAATCAGCCAATCACATGGCGGCAACTCAGTGCATTTAGGCATGTAGACATGGTCAAGACAATCTCCTGCAGTTCAAACCGAGCATCAGTATGGGAAAGAAAGGTGATTTGAGTGCCTTTGAACGTGGCATGATTGTTGGTGCCAGAAGGGCTGGTCTGAGTATTTCAGAAACTGCTGATCTACTGGGATTTTCACGCACAACCATCTCTAGGGTTTACAGAGAATGGTCCGAAAAAGAAAAAAAATCCAGTGAGCGGCAGTTCTGTGGCCGGAAATGCCTTGTTGATGCCAGAGGTCAGAGGAGAATGGGCAGACTGGTTCGAGCTGATAGAAAGGCAACAGTGACTCAAATTGCCACCCGTTACAACCAAGGTAGGCAGAAGAGCATCTCTGAACGCACAGTGCGTCGAACTTTGAGGCAGATGGGCTACAGCAGCAGAAGACCACACCGGGTACCACTCCTCTCAGCTAAGAACAGGAAACTGAGGCTACAATTTGCACAAGCTCATCGAAATTGGACAGTAGAAGATTGGAAAAACGTTGCCTGGTCTGATGAGTCTCGATTTCTGCTGCGACATTCGGATGGTAGGGTCAGAATTTGGCGTAAACAACATGAAAGCATGGATCCATCCTGCCTTGTATCAACGGTTCAGGCTGGTGGTGGTGGTGTCATGGTGTGGGGAATTTTTTCTTGGCACTCTTTGGGCCCCTTGGTACCAATTGAGCATCGTTGCAACGCCACAGCCTACCTGAGTATTGTTGCTGACCATGTCCATCCCTTTATGACCACAATGTACCCAACATCTGATGGCTACTTTCAGCAGGATAATGCGCCATGTCATAAAGCTCGAATCATCTCAGATTGGTTTCTTGAACATGACAATGAGTTCACTGTACTCAAATGGCCTCCTCAGTCACCAGATCTCAATCCAATAGAGCATCTTTGGGATGTGGTGGAACGGGAGATTCGCATCAGGGATGTGCAGCCGACAAATCTGCGCCAACTGTGTGATGCCATCATGTCAATATGGTCCAAAATCTCTGAGGAATGCTTCCAGCACCTTGTTGAATCTCTGCCACGAAGAATTGAGGCAGTTCTGAAGGCAAAAGGGGGTCCAACCCGTTACTAGCATGGTGAATCTCGGGAATATCACTATCCTCTACACAATCATTTTTGGATTTCTCTGACACAGATCTATGAAATATATCTACCATCTGTAGAATATTTTTTAATCTCTCTCTTTCTCTATTGAAAAACTTAGAATCTAACCTTTGATTCTCGAGTTCACACTCGGCATATAAACTTAACCATAAAACTTCTGAATTAGAATTGTCTACAGACTTAAATTTCAATTTACTCTGCTTAGCAAGACAATTAATGACATCCATTTTATCTTACCTTGAAATGTCTCAGCTTGTTCCTTTGATGGACAACGCTGGGCTCTTGTCTTCACACGTCTTGGCTTCAGCACGTCTGGCACTTTGGCACTTGTAGTACTTCTCAATCTATCTGGCACTTCTTAGTCCTCACGTCTAGGTTCCGTCTGATTCTTGTGAATAATGGAGTTCCTGACAACTTGCACATATGAGCAAAGTTCAATCCCCCCTGTGGGCAAGTTGAGGGAAATCCGCAAAAAAGTACAAAAATTCAGATCTGGCTGGCTCTCCAATGTAAAATAATGCTTATCCTGTAAAATACTCAGGACTAGTTACCAGATAAAAATATAGTGGTTTATTTGGATTCTTCCATCAAAGAAAGGTTATTACAGAAAAACGGGTGAATAAAAATAGGTGAGAGATTGTCCATCAGTTCATAGCAAAGCAACGTGTATTCTTCTTTCTCTCCGGGATCTCGCATGGCAAATGGCGTCTGTCTCTCAGTTCGGCTTCTTCGTAGTAAAGTAACATACCAGCTGTTATGTCATGTCATGGCCCAGAACAGATGACATCTTCGTGTCTGTCTCTCATGATGGTGAGGGAAGAAGAGCGACCTCTACAGTTAGCCATGAATTATATACGTCTCCTAAAGCACGTGGTCTCTACATATATGGAGCTGTCTTTCTACCATGAGCCAAGCTTAAAAATAGCCTATGTCGTGTAAGCTAAAGCAATGTACAGAACTGAGTCTTATAAGAAATTAACGGATTATTAATATTTAACACTTATCTAGATGTGTAGTGAGCACTCTGAATCCCCAAGTGCTTCTCAGAAGTTTATAAATGCAGAGCCATGAAAATAAAAAAAAAAATTTTTCCTCAAAAATGATTTTTTAGCCCGCTATTTTTTATTTTCCCATGGGTAACAGGATAAATTGGACCCCAAAAGTTGTTGTCCAGTTTGTCCTGGGTACGCTGGTACCGCATATGTGGGGGGAAACCACTGTTTGAGCGCACGGCATGGCTCAGAAGGGAAGGAGCGTCATTTGACTTTTTGAATGGAAAATTAGCTCCAATCGTTAGCGGACACCATGTCGTGTTTGCAGAGCCCCTGTGTGCGTAAACTTTGGAGCTCCCCCACAAATGACCCCATTTTGGAAACTAGACCCCCTAAGGAACTTATCTAGATGCATAGTGAGCATTTTGAACCCCCAGGTGCTACACAGAAGTTTATAACGCAGAGCCGTTAAAATAAAAAAAAAATTTTTCCTCAAAAAATAAATTTTTAGCCTGCTATTTTTTATTTTCACAAGGGTAACAGGATAAATTGGACCCCAAAAGTTGTTGTCCAGCTTGTCCTGAGTACGCTGGTACCCCATATGTGGGGGGGACCACTGTTTGGGCACACTTTGGGGCTCGGAAGGGAAGTAGTGACGCTTTGAAATGAAGACTTGATGGAATGGTCTGTGGGCGTCATGTTACGTTTGCAGAGCCCCTGATGTACCTAACCAGTGGAAACCCCCCACAAATGACCCCATTTTGGAAACTAGATCACCCAAGGAACTAATCTAGATGTGAGGTGAGCACTTTGAACCCCCAAGTGCTTCACAGAAGTTTATAACGCAGAGCCTTGAAAATAAAAAATTTTTTTTTTTCCTCAAAAAATGATTTTTAGTCCACTATTTTTTTATTTTCACAAGGGTAACCGGATATTTTGGACCCCAGAAGTTGTTGTCCAGTGTGTCCTGAGTACGCTGGTACCCCATAAGTGGGGGGGGCCACTGTGTGGGCACACATTGGGGCTCGGAAGGGAAGTAGTGACGTTTTGAAATGCCGACTTGATGGAATGGTCTGTGGGCGTCATGTCACGTTTGGAGAGCCCCTGATGTACCTAAACAGTGGAAACCCCCCACAAATGACCCCATTTTGGAAACTAGATCACCCAAGGAACTAATCTAGATGTGAGGTGAGCACTTTGAGCCCCCAAGTGCTTCACAGAAGTTTATAACGCAGAGCCTTGAAAATAAAAAATATTTTTTTTCCTCAAAAAATGATTTTTAGTCCACTATTTTTTTATTTTCACAAGGGTAACAGGATATTTTGGACCCCAGAAGTTGTTGTCCAGTGTGTCCTGAGTACGCTGGTACCCCATAAGTGGGGGGGGACCACTGTGTGGGCACACATTGGGGCTCGGAAGGGAAGTAGTGACGCTTTGAAATGAAGACTTGATGGAATGGTCTGTGGGCATCATGTTACGTTTGCAGAGCCCCTGATGTACCTAAACAGTGGAAACCCCCCACAAATGACCCCATTTTGGAAACTAGATCACCCAAGGAACTAATCTAGATGTGAGGTGTGCACTTTGAACCCCCAAGTGCTTCACAGAAGTTTATAACGCAGAGCTGTGAAAATAAAAAATTATTTTTTTTTCCTCAAAAAATTATTTTTAGCCCACTATTTTTTATTTTCACAAGGGTAACAGGATAAATTGGACCCCAAAAGTTGTTGTCCAGTTTGTCCTGAGTACACTGGTACCCCATATGTGGGGGGGTACTGTTCAGGGACACGTTGGGGCTCGGAATGGAAGTAGTGACGTTTTGAAATGCCGACTTGATGGAATGGTCTGTGGGTGTCATGTTACATTTGCAGAGCAAGGCAAATGAGAAAAAACTTTGTCCAGCTCCACGATGTAGTGAAAAATATTCTTTGTTCACTCAATAGAAATGAGGTTTAAAAGCCAGCATGAGTTACAAGGCATGCGATCGATCTACGCATTTCGAGTGGCTAGGCACTCTTAATCATGATCATCATGATCATCATGATTAAGAGTGCCTAGCCACTCGAAATGCGTAGATCGATCGCATGCCTTGTAACTCATGCTGGCTTTTAAACCTCATTTCTATTGAGTGAATAAAGAATATTTTTCACTACATCGTGGAGCTGGACAAAGTTTTTTTTCTCATTTGCCTTGGATTGTGCGCTTTGACACAGCGGTCTCGTGCTCCGATGTTGGAATGCCGTATCTGGTGAGCTGGATTTGTATCCTGATACATTTGCAGAGCCCCTGATGTACCTAAACAGTGGAAACCCCCCACAAGTGACCCCATTTTGGAAACTAGACCCCCCAAGGAACTTATCTAGATGTGTGGTGAGCACGTTGAACCCCCAAGTGCTTCACAGAAGTTTATAGCGCAGAACCGTGAAAATAAAAAATCATTTTTTTTTCCACAAAAATAATTATTTTAGCCCCCATGTTTTTATTTTCCCAAGGGTAACAGGAGAAATTAGACCCCCAAAGTTGTTGTGCAATTTTTCCTGAGTACCCTGATACCCCATAAGTGGGGGTACACCACTGTTTGGGCACATGTCGGGGCTCGAAATGGAGGGAGCACCGTTTGACTTTTTGAACGCAAAATTGGCTGGAATAAATGGTGGCTCCATGTCGCGTTTGGAGACCCCGTGATGTGCCTAAACAGTGGAAACCCCTCAATTCTATCTCCAACCCTAACCCCAACACACCCCTAACCCTAATCCCAACCCTAATCATAACCCTAACCACAACACTAATCCCAACACACCCCTAACGAAATCCCAACTCTAACCCTAACCACAAGCCTAACCGTAATCCCTACCCCAACCCTAATCCCAATTACAACCCTAACCCTAATTCCAACCCTTAGTCCAACCCTAACCCTATTTCTAACCCTAACCCTCTTTCTAACCCTAACCCTAATTCCAACCCTAACCCTAGCCCTAACCCTAACGGAAAAATAAAACAAAAATATTTTGTTTTTTTTATTATTTGTCCCCACCTATGGGGGTGATAAGGGGGGCGGTGATTTACTTTTTTTTTATTTTGATCACTATGAAAGTTTATTATAGTGATCAAAATAAATGAATGAATCTGCAGCGTTGCAGATTCGATTCGGCGCACTGCGCATGCACCCGTTATCTTCCAAGATGGCGGCGCCCATGACGCTGGACGGCGGGACACCGGGACGGATAGTGGGAGATCGGAGGCACAAAGGAGGGTGATCGGAGGGTGAGGGGGGATGATCAGAGGGCTGGGGGGCGGAGGGAAGGCGGGGGGCAGATTATGATGGCGGCTGCCGATCGGTGCCGTCAGACTGTGGCGGCAGCCGATCGGTGCCATCAGTCGGTGTGGGGGGGGTCGGGGTCTCGGTGTCCAGCCATGTCCGATGCTATTTCAGCATCGGCCATGGCTGGATTGTAATATTTCACCAATTTTCATTGGTGAAATATTACAATCGCTCTGATTGGCAGTTTCACTTTTAACAGCCAATCAGAGCGATCGTAGGCACGTGGGGGCTAAGCCACACCCCCAGGTGTTAACTGTGTAGGGTCCTTTGTGTGCGGGTCGGGTGACCTTTCAGTGACACCGGTCACCCGACCCGCACGGGGGCAATCAATTCATGACGCCACATAGGCGTCATGGATCGTATTGTCACGACGCCTACGTGGCGTCAATGGTCGTGAAGGGGTTAAGAAGTAGGCCAGTTGCTTACATTTTATTTTTTTTTTTACAGGAAAATGCTCAGTATTGTGTAAAATATCAGAGGCTGAACCCTTGCTGCTTCCATACCGCCGGTTTTCTGAAGCCGAGCTGTTTTCTGTACTACATGCTCTGCCTGAATAGACTTGTAACTGCTGCTGCCAGTCACTGACTGCAGCGGTCATATGTCCATCCAAACGGAATATGAAGTTCAAAGAAGGCATTGGAGAGTGAGTTGCCGTGGATCAATAAAACGAATATTACTAATTTTAGAAAAGGTTAGGTGGCCGGACAGGCCTTATACTTTGTTTGCTCGGTGCCAGTCTGGTCTGTGTTCCGTTAATGTCGCACTGCTTGGCTTCGTAGGATTAACCCTTTCTAGCACTGCGACATAAATAAGCTTTTTTGCTGCATAGTGATCTCCAAATACATGTTAGGTTTGCTTCCTGTAAAACAGTGGAGATGCGAGGACATTTCTAGGGAATATGCTTATATGTATGGGGGACCCTGCTGACGAGCAGTACAGATACTGCAAGCATGGGCCCTAAAAAGACTAATTATCCACTATCTGTTTCCATCAGTTATATTGTGGGCAGCCAGGAATGTCTAGCATTGATAAAGCCTCTTTAAAGCCTAGTTTTCCATGTATTATCATTGGATTATAAAGTTAGCAAAAGATAACATACAACGATAGAAAGTACATAACTTTATCCTTAATGGAGAAGTTTGGGCAAAAATTGCCACAAGATGGCAGCCTTCACATCGGCGTAACCTGGGCTTGAGCATCTTCATCTTCAGCCATAGAATGTCCCCAAGCAATCCATGATGGGGCTCTGATAAAGACAGCTCCGAGGCCGCCCCAAACCTTCAAATACAGAGATGAGTCCACGTTCAGTCTTAACATGGCCACAACACCCGGGTCACCGCACTGCAAGTCTACATAGGCCACCAGGCGTCTATATAACCATTATATTGCGGTATTACTTCTAGCTGTGGTTGACGTAAGAATATTTTAGTTGACCTCAGGAGTACCTTGGAAATTGAGAGCCCTGATAAGAAAAAGTACCTGTCACCAGATCAAGAGTGGCCTCTTTTTTTTTTTTTTTTTTTTTTTTTTTTTTTTTTCCTGCTGCTGCCCTGAAAAGTCAGTTTCTTTTTTGTTTTGTTTTTAAATCTGCCATATGGTTCCAGTCAGGCCCGGATTGGCCACTTACCCAATCGGGCATTTTCCCGCTGGGCCGCCATTTTCATGAGGTTATGGGCCGCAGGTGGCGGCCGGTCGGCCTCTTTTTTTTTTTTTCCTGCCGCCGGCCCTTGAAAGTTTCTGGCAAGGCGGCAGACAGCAGGGGTTAAAACCGTGCCGCGACGTGGTGACGCTGAACGTCGTCGGTCAACAAGGCCCCGCCCCCGGACCGCAGCATGAGCAGGAGGAAATCTTGCGGCCGTGTCCATTTTTAATTTGAGCGCGTGGCATGGGCGAGTCGGCGACGGTGCGGCGTGCGGCCCTGGTGATGCTGCAGCCACGGCCCTGGTTACGCTGCAGCCGTGGCCGAGCCAGAGCAGCAGGGAACAAGAATCAGATGAGCGTCTTTTTTTTTTACTTTTTTTTTTTTTAAATCAAAAAAAGTATTATGTAGGGGACCACATGTGGGGCCAGTGTACTGTATGGGGGATGACATGTGGGGCCAGTGTACTGTATGGGGGATGACATGTGGGGCCAGTGTACTGTATGGGGGATGACATGTGGGGCCAGTGTACTGTATGGGGGATGACATGTGGGGCCAGTGTACTGTATGGGGGATGACATGTGGGGCCAGTGTACTGTATGGGGGATGACATGTGGGGCCAGTGTACTGTATGGGGGATGACGTGGGGCCAGTGTACTGTATGGGGGATGACATGTGGGGCCAGTGTACTGTATGGGGGATGACGTGGGGCCAGTGTACTGTATGGGGGATGACATGTGGGGCCAGTGTACTGTATGGGGGATGACATGTGGGGCCAGTGTACTGTATGGGGGATGACGTGGGGCCAGTGTACTGTATGGGGGATGACATGTGGGGCCAGTGTACTGTATGGGGGATGACTTGTGGGGCCAGTGTACTGTATGGGGGATGACATGTGGGGCCAGTGTACTGTATGGGGGATGACATGTGGGGCCAGTGTACTGTATGGGGGATGACGTGGGGCCAGTGTACTGTATGGGGGATGACATGTGGGGCCAGTGTACTGTATGGGGGATGACTTGTGGGGCCAGTGTACTGTATGGGGGATGACATGTGGGGCCAGTGTACTGTATGGGGGATGACATGTGGGGCCAGTGTACTGTATGGGGGATGACATGTGGGGCCAGTGTACTGTATGGGGGATGACATGTGGGGCTAGTTTCCTGTATCGGGGATGATATGTGGGGCTAGTTTCCTGTATGGGGGATGATATGTGGGGCCAGTGTACTGTATGGGGGATGACATGTGGGGCCAGTGTACTGTATGGGGGATGACATGTGGGGCCAGTGTACTGTATGGGGGATGACATGTGGGGCTAGTTTCCTGTATCGGGGATGATATGTGGGGCTAGTTTCCTGTATGGGGGATGATATGTGGGGCCAGTGTACTGTATGGGGGATGACATGTGGGGCCAGTGTACTGTATGGGGGATGACATGTGGGGCCAGTGTACTGTATGGGGGATGACATGTGGGGCCAGTGTACTGTATGGGGGATGACGTGTGGGGCCAGTGTACTGTATGGGGGATGACGTGTGGGGCCAGTGTACTGTATGGGGGATGACGTGTGGGACCAGTGTACTGTATGGGGGATGACGTGTGGGGCCAGTGTACTGTATGGGGGATGACTTGTGGGGCCAGTCTACTATATGGGGGACTACATCAGGGTCCAGCGTACTATATGGGGGACTACATCAGGGTCCAGCGTACTATATGGGGGACTACATCAGGGTCTAGCGTACTATATGGGGGACTACATCAGGGTCCAGCGTACTATATGGGGGACTACATCAGGGTCCAGCGTACTATATGGGGAATGACACAGGTGGGGCCAGTGTACTTCATGGGGTACAACACAGGTGGGGCCAGCGTACTATATGGTGGATGACATAGGTGGGGCCAGTGTACTTTATGAGGGATGACAGGTGGCTCCAGCGTACTATATGGGTGACTACAGGTGGGGCCAGCTTACTATATGGGGGATTACAGGTGGGGCAAGCTTACTATATGGGAGGATTACAGGTGGGGCCAGTATACTATTTGGGAGAATACAGGTGGGGCCAGTGTACTGTATGTGATATCATTATATGTGGGGCCATCGTACTGTATGTGATGATATTATATTTGGGGTTATCACAGTATTTGCAGGGCTATTAGGACTTTTGCTCTGGGACACCATGTGGCTCCAGACCATCAGTCAGCCGCAGTATGTTGTTGTTCCTGCCCCAATCTGCAGCAATCTGGGTCACTGGATGAGTTAGGATTCTATCCCATCCCAGAGATAAATTTAGTAAATTTAAAGAGAGTGTCCACTATTTTAACATTGATGACCTATCCTTATCTCATCAATGTCTGATCTGTGTGCGTGTGACTCCTGGCATCCCTGCCGAATGGCTGTTCTCGGTGATGGCTGGAACTGCTCAGTTATGGCACAGCTGTCTACTGTATACTGGCCACAGCCGCGTACTGCACATTCGTGACCTATTCAAATCAATAAGGGGCGGATGTGCAGAACCCGGTTGTGGCCACTTTACAGTAGATTGAGCTTTGCTGTGCAGTTCTGTAACTGAGCAGTTCCCGCCGGCACTGAGAACAGCTGATCTGCCAATGGTGCCAAGTGTCGCAGCAACGCCGGTCAGACATTGATCACCTGTCCTAAGGATACGTCATCAGTGTTAAAGTAGTGGGCAACCCCTTTAAATACTTATGTTTCCCTCCTCTGGTACAAACCTGGCTCGTCGCTAACTTTTGGTGCTGATGATAATTACGTTTTCTCCCTACTAAAATTGCCAATCCTCCAACCGGTTTTGCACCAGGAGCTTATTTGGCCAAGAACATATGATTTCTATCAGTGCTGGTCAATCTCTCTCTACATAAATCAGATCTTCTAGGCCAAATAAGCTCCTGGTGGAGGTCTGGCTGGAGGACTGTCCGTTTTTAGTAGGGCGACAACTGCTTTACTTTTCTTTGTGGTGATAACATTAAGGGCTTGTTCACATGATTGCTGATTGCCAGAGAATCAGATGGATTACGGTAATGAGTTTGGTCACACTCTGATCCACGTCTGATCAGTGTCAGTTTACTGTGATCTGCTTCTCTCGCATGAGAGTATGGTATCACAGGTGTGGAGGAGACGGAGAACTTAATGTCGCCACCTTCTCCATTGTCTTCGTCAGCTTAAATCAGACTGTAGTTGAATGAGGTCAGAGTGAAGTCCAATGTGTCACACGCACCCATAGACTTGTACGGGTGATCCAAATTCCAAAGTCACTCGCAGCATGCTGCAAATTTCAGACCTATTTGGACTGAAGAAAATAACGCAGATCTGCTCTGCCCCATAGTATAACATTGGGCTGCGTGCTATCTGATAAAACATCACACAGCACTCTGCCGTATTATACGCCAGTGTGAGCGAGCCCTCGCTGCGCCAAACAAGTTCTCGTCTGCCTCCATCAACAGAAAAGTAAGAGAATTGGAGGAGAAGTAATGAGAATGTGTTTGGCACATCACAAAGTTATGGTTACGTAACAACTGCCTGCACCACCTGGTAAAGCCGAATCCCAACATTACACTCTGTTAGTGTTCAGCACGCTGCACTGCTAACAACGTGCACTGGGTGGAAAACCCCTATAACAATGTTGGAGTGTGGGCTGAGTGTATAACTAAGATGTAGTGACGTTAGGTCCTCCTGCACCCAGGGGAGGCATTGACGACGTCTTAATTATGTCTTAATTATGATTCCCCCTTCCAAAACCAAAAATTGCCAGCGGGGTCACAGGGCATAGGCGCAGTCACAGAATGCTGTATCTCCCAACTTTTAAAGAAAAAGTCATTTTTCACCTATTGAACTCCCCTGTTTCACACTTCAGTTGTTTGACGTCAGTTGCAAACCCCCAAAGTGTGAAAAAACGGATCCATTTCCGTCATGCAAAAAAAGAATGCACCAGAAGAGAGAGATTCGCCACTGCCAGAACGGCATTTGGGGTTAAAATGCATGACAGAATAAATGTTCCGGGCATGCGCAGTTTAAAATAGTGGGTCCACCCCTGAAAAAAACGTTCCCTAGTCCGTCTACTCCAGATGGCAGATGCTAAAAAACAAATCCGTCAAAAAACAGATGCAGCGGACGACCATCAGTCATAATCCGCCGCTAATGCAAGTCTATGGGGAAAAAAAACGGATCCACCAAAAAAAGGCGGATCCGTTTTTTTTTTATAAACCTGGCGGATTTTAACTGACGTCAAACAACTGAAGTGTGAAAGAGGCCTTACTGTTCTCACCTACAAGCTGTACAGAAAGGTTGCATGGAAGATACATTTATTTACTATTTAAGAATAGCGATTTGTATGTGGGCTGCTTTGGTTTGTGTGCCAGGGCTAATTTTCAGTCCCAGTCCGGCCCTGGTTCCAATGATTTATTTAGTGCTAATTATGGTCTTTACAAATGGGGTGTGTCTTTTGGTTGTTTTGCATAATTACCCCATGAACCACGCCCCCTTGGAAAATACCATTAAAAATTTGCACTAAATAAAAAGGTCCATGTCTGTCAAAATGGGTGGCGGATTTATTTTAAAAAAAAGCCTGAATATTCTAGAGGGCATCGGAAATAAAATAAGCAAAAACTGTCCACTATTGACGTGACAGGTCCTCTTTACACTCCTGTCAAGACCTCCAACTACTAATAACTACACAGTCCACCGTGGCCAATAATGAGACCGCTGCTCCCATTAATGGCCCAGTCTCGTCTGATGTAGAAAACTAAAGCTGTAATTCATCATTATTTTTCGGCCTTTATTATTAGAAATTTGGATTTTATGTATTTTTATTGAGGCCAACTTCAGTGTGGGTTTTGTGCTAATTTTGCTCTAGTTTTTTCAGTCCTCATCATTTTTTTTTTCTTTTACATTATACAGATGATTTTAACTAATTTATCGTTTGCAACTTTTGAAAATGTTAATGTGGCAAAATTTTGGTGCGGCTGTACTCCAGTTCCAGAGTGGAGTACAAAACCCGTATTTATTTTTTTTGCGCAGTTGAAAACTTTTGAAGAAATTTGAAAATTTTTTACTCTCTTAGAGAAAAATTATGACAATCCTGACAAATTTAGGACTGTTCACAGATTTGCGTTGGCTTTGGATAAGAAAAACTGATCTTGTATGAACCAAAAAGTATGGAGCACCGAGCTGAAGAACCTAGGCTTTTAACCATTAAAGTCGCTTACACCATGACCATAGGATAGGCCAAAAATGGCTGAGAGTTTGGGGGGTTCTTAACTCTCTGTGTCATGAATGTCTTAGATTGTATCCCCGTAGGTCTAATTCTGGCCCTTGTAATTCATACGACAGTGAGACCTTTGGGACAGAAAAGGTCGAGATCTGGGCAATCTGCTTCGACTGTTGTAGAGGTTTAGTTCTCATCCATATGCCATACAAATAAAGTACATTTCTGATAATCCGGCTACCGTGCAGGTCCATGCTATTTTATCTCCCTGGCTACATTGTCCGTCATGTACCAGCATGTGCATTGGTGCCGATATCATTTTTAGTATGTGCCCTACCGTCTGCCCACCTCAGCAAGTTGGGGTCCTGGAAGGCGAGGAGGTGTAGACTTACCTTGCGAGTCAATTATTAGACCTGTCATTATCACATTTCTGATTATCGGAAATGGAAATCTTTTTGTCGTGTGCTGATCAGATGATTATTTTTAGTGTATATTAATGTCTTCTGAGATGGCTCCAGTGAGCATGTCTACAGTATGGCATAAGTGGAAGAGGTCAAAGAAGTCCATGGTATTGGATCATGGATATGATTAAAAATCTAGTTATGGCACTTCAGAAGCCATAAAGTGAGACTACGCGGATGGAAATGTGATAAAGATCCAGGTGTGATAAGAGTCCATGAATAAATAGGATTTTATTACTCGGATTTAGGATGGCAATATACAATGAGATTTCTTAGGTGTCTGCTGTACAGCAGTCTATGTAATGATTGACCATTGCCCTAACTGCTGTAAGGTCGGCAAAGCCGGTTATAAAGGTGTTTGTTCAGGTTACTTCCTGTACAATGTGCCACCTCATTATAGGGGTATGTGCACATGAGTATTTGAAGCTTTGTACTTGCGTTTTTTCTTATATTTTTGATGCCTTTTTGCTTGAATTTGTCCCCATTCAATTGAATGGGTGAAAAACGACCGATTGGATATTCTGTTTATTTAAGAAAAAAAATGCTTTCAAAGTTCAAGGAAAATATATGCGTTTTTTTTTCTTTTGCCAAAAAAACTCGGCATATCAACAAGCCCTAATATGACAAAATATTTCTATATAGTTTGTTTCCATGATGTAACCTTTTGTGTTTTATAAAACATGGCTACCTACCAAACCTAAAAGGGAGAGGTCACCTCTCCTGACATGGCCTGTTTGTAGAGTATTTCCAGAATTTAACAATTCTAGAGCATTTTTTTTCCAGAACTTTGTATTGTGCGGTTGTACTGTTTTTCCTCCTAAAATTTTCTGAATAAGTTGACAATTGGATGCTGTAAATATTACGGAGGTTGACCACTTTTATGTAACTATAATTTTGGAGTGTGTTTGAGAATTTCTTTGACCAGACAGTGATGTTTGACGGAAAAGTTCAGCTCACAGTCGACTTCCAGATCATCTCAAAGGCCTTCAATGGGCCAGGGTCCAGACAATCACATTTACCCACAACAAAATTGTCAACTACGTCTTTATGCACTCAGTCTGGAACAGGAAAGAATCCCCCCATAAACTGTTCCCACAAAATTACCATTCCTTGGAAATATAAGGAGCCTTGTCCTGAACTTCAGTCCTTTTAGCTCTGATTCTACAGTAGGTGCTGTCCATTACAGCTGGTGGCATTTTCTAGTAATCCACCAAAGCCAGATTCATCCGTCAGATTACCAGACTGTGAAATGAGTGAGTGATTACTCTAGATGACACATTTTCACTCCTGAAAAACCCAGTGGCAGCATCTTTGACACCACTCCAGGGGTTTTCTCATCTTTTTTTCAGGAGCGCTCTGCAGAGAAGGCAACATCACGTAACATACGCAATGAGCTATACGCTGTAGAGTTAGCTAGACCAAAAAGTGGATACAAAGTATCCTGAGCACACCACTCACAAAGAGAGAGATATCATAAATAAAAAATAACTTTTATTAAGTGAATTCATATCATAGATAAATAGACAAACAAAATACAATTAAGAAGAAGGAATGTATACCCAAGTGAAATACACACAAATGCAGGAATAAAGGAATAGATACAGGTAATGGTAAGTGCAAAAATATATCAGCATGTAAGCATATATCCACCTAGACCCATTATGGTCTGTAAAGTGCAGAGTGCCATATAGAGGAAAAAAAAAACCCATGCTGGTAATCACATATAACATGAGCACATACCCATTTAATCGCCTGTTCACAGAATTCCTGGAGTCCGACGCACGTTTCGCCTTTTCAGCTTTTTGAAAAAAGCTAAAAAGGAGAAACGTGCGTCGGACTCCAGGAATTCTGTGAACAGGCGATTAAATGGGTATGTGCTCATGTTATATGTGATTACCAGCATGGGTTTTTTTCATATAAAAACATAAAGCCAGCTCACCGACTTCCAAAGGGAGCACGGAACACCATCCTGTAGTGGTTTAATCCAATGAAGAAAATAGAAGAAATCCAGCTCCACGAGAAAATATAATTTCCAAATTTTATTCCAACATGGATATAAAATGTTTCAGCTCCAGGACTGCATCAGCTCAGACAGGAGAGACATAAGCGACGCGTTTCGATCGCTACATGCGATCTTTATCAAAGCTAACATACCAAATCACAAACAGGTTTAAAAAGAGACGGGCACCAATCATCTGTCTAATACATATCACATCACATCACCAAAAGGTCCTGTTCTAATAATACAATTTACTACATAACGAAACCACATATAATTGACAAGTCTTATAAAGAAAAAACATACAAAACAAAACCACATAAACATAAAAAACATCATTAGTATACAAATATTATAATTTTTTAATAATCAAATGTGATTTCGTTCTATATATTGCACATCATGTGACCAAAGGGTCCTGTTCCAATAATACATGTGCCATACAGCGGAACCGCATATAATTCACATAACTTGTAGAAAAAACATACAACACAAAACCACATAAATATAAAAAACATTATTGATATACAAATACTTTGATTATTTAATAGTGGAACATAATTTCGTTCTTTTTATTCAATCCGTCAGGAAATCTGGTTCCCCAATTAAAAATCCAGAAAGCCTCTCGAGAGAGCAGTGTCCTCCTAACATCGCCACTCCTAGAAGATTTCTTATTTTTTTCAATGCCTGTTACCTGAAAAGAAGCAATATTACGAGAGTGAAAATTAATAAAGTGCCTGGCGGCAGAAGAAACATTGCGGACCCCGTCTGTCACATTGGTCACATCATACAGATGTTCTGCTATCCGAGTTTTTAATTTTCTGGACGTACACCCTACATAGGATTTATTACATAAAGTGCAATCAATTTTATAAACCACATAATCCGTATTACAATTAATAAAATCATTTATTTTAAATGATGCGGTATTGTCATTATTGTAAAAACTTTTTGTTTTCACCATATGTGTACAGGTCCTACAATTATTCCCCCCACATTCGTAATTGCCTTTACTACTCAGCCAAGTGCCACTGTTTTTTCCTGATGAGAAAAGACTGGACGATAAATTTAAATTTCCGCTGTATGGCACATGTATTATTGGAACGGGACCCTTTGGTCACATGATGTGCAATATATAGAGGGAAATCACATTTGATTATTAAAAAAATTATAATATTTGTATAATATATAAAGCTCAAGTGTATGTATGTATGTATGTGTGTGTATGTGTGTATGTATGTATGTGTGTGTATGTGTGTATGTCCGGGATTGGCATCTGCACCGTCGCAGCTACAGCCACAAAATTTGGCACAGTCACACGTCTGGACCCCGAGAGTGTCCTAGGCTATGTTGTGAGGTGAAATTTTAACCCCGCGTGTTCCAATTCACCAAACAATTTTGCCCCTATCTACATAATGGGGAAAAAGTGTGTATCAAGCCCCGCCCCTCATTATGATGTCATAATGGTTGACTGAGAGAGGATGTGTGAAGGGTATATGGGAACGGGACTATGGGATGGAGGATATGTATGATGGGTATATGGGAACGGGACTATGGGATGGAGGATATGTATGATGGGTATATGGGCACGGGACTATGGGATGGAGGATGTTTGATGGGTATATGGGACTATGGGATGGAGAATATGTATGATGGGTATATGGGCACGGGACTATGGGATGGAGGATATGTATGATGGGTATATGGGCACGGGACTATGGGATGGAGGATATGTATGATGGGTATATGGGCACAGGACTATGGGATGGAGGATGTGTGATGGGTATATGGGCATGGGACTATGGGATGGAGAATATGTATGATGGGTATATGGGCACGGGACTATGGGATGGAGAATATGTATGATGTGTATATGGGCACGGGCCTATGGGATGGAGGATAATTATAACTTGCTATAACTAACCTCAGTTAGTTACTATGCTCGGGCAGCGCTGGGCTCTTCAACTAGTTTTTGTATACTAATGATGTTTTTTATGTTTATGTGGTTTTGTATGTTTTTTCTTTATAAGACTTGTCAATTATATGTGGTTTCGTTATGTAGTAAATTGTATTATTAGAACAGGACCTTTTGGTGATGTGATATGTATTAGACAGATGATTGGTGCCCGTCTCTTTTTAAACCTGTTTGTGATTTGGTATGTTAGCTTTGATAAAGATCGCATGTAGCGATCGAAACGCGTCGCTTATGTCTCTCCTGTCTGAGCTGATGCAGTCCTGGAGCTGAAACATTTTATATCCATGTTGGAATAAAATTTGGAAATTATATTTTCTCGTGGAGCTGGATTTCTATTTTCTTCATTGGATTAAACCACTACAGGATGGTGTTCCGTGCTCCCTTTGGAAGTCGGTGAGCTGGCTTTATGTTTTTATATGAAAAAAATCCCCATGCTGGTAATCACATATAACATGAGCACATACCCATTTAATCGCCTGTTCACAGAATTCCTGGAGTCCGACGCACGTTTCGCCTTTTTAGCTTTTTCAAAAAGCTGAAAAGGCGAAACGTCCTGTATCCATTCCTTTATTCCTGCATTTGTGTGTATTTCACTTGGGTATACATTCCTTCCTCTTACTTGTATTTTGTTTGTCTATTTATCTATGATATGAATTCACCTAATAAAAATTTTTTATTTCTCTTTGTGAGTGGTGTGTCCAGGATACTTTGTATCCGCTTTTTGGTCTATGTATTTCACACGCCCCTGTACTTTATGCATGCTGGGAAGTCCTTTACGGTGAAGGTTCCCCTATCGCATTAGTATGTTTTTGGACATTTTTGTGGTTGACACTATAGAGTTAAACAGCTCTGGAGAATGGAGAGGATTTTTAAAAGCAAGTAAATTGCAATGTTGCTTGTTTTTACAAGCTCTTTATAATGTTACCTGTTGAACAAAATGAGATAACCCCTTTACCACTTGGCAGGTGTTTTGAGGCTTGTGCACAACCACAGTGGGGAAAACACGTACGGTATTTGATACACTGCCAATTTTGCAGGTTTTCAAACCTACAAAGAATGGAGAGGGCTGACATTTTTAGACTAGGTACACTTCAACTGTGAGAGACAGAATCTAAAATACAAACCAGAAAATTACATTACATGATTTTAATACTTAGAAAGCATTTTATTGCATAAAATAAGTATTTGATCACCTATGAACCAGAAAGACCTGTTAGTTTTTCTTTAAGAATCCCTCCTACTCTGCACTCATTACCTGTATTAATTGCACCTGTTTGAACTTGTTACATGTATAAAAGACACCTGTCCACACACAATCAAATCACACTCCAACCTCTCCACCATGGAGAAGACCAAAGAGCTGTCTAAGGACACCAGGGACACAATTGTACACCTGCACAAGGGTGGGATAGGCAACAGGAAAATAGGCAAGTAGCTTGCAGAAAAGGCAACAATTGTTGGCACAATTATTAGAAAATGGAAGAAACACAAGATGACTGTCAATCTTCCTCAGTCTAGGGCTCCATGCAAGATCTCGCCTCGTGCGGTAAGAATGATTCTGAGAACGGGTCCGGAATCGGCCCAGAACTACATGGGAGAACCTGGTCAATGACCTGATGAGAGATGGGACCACAGTCTCAAACATTACTGTTGGTAACACACCATGCCATCATGGATTAAAATCCTGCAGGGCACCCAAGGTCCCCCTGCTCACGCCTGTATATGTCCCGGCCCGTGTGAAGTTTTCCAATGACCGTCTGGATGATCCAGAGGAGGCAAGGGAGAAGGTCATGTAGTCAGATGAGACCAAAATAGAACTCGCCTTTTTTGAAGGAAAAAGGATGAGTACAACCCCAAGAACACTGTTCCAAACGTGAAGCATGGTGGGAGAAACATCATACTTTGGGGGTGCTTTTCTGCAAAGAGGACAGGACTATTACACTGTATTGAAGGGAGAATGGATGGGGTCATGCATCACAAGTTTTTGGCCAACAACCGCCTTCCCTTAGTAAGAGCATTGAACGTGTGTTGTGGTTGGATCTTCCAGCATGACAATGTCCCGAAACACACAACCAGGGCAACTAAGGAGAGGCTCAGTAAGAAGCATTTCAAGGTCCTGGAGTGGCCTAGTCAGTCTCCAACCCTGAACCCAATAAAAAAAATCTTTGGAGGGAGCTGAAACTCATGTTGCCCAGTGACAGTCCCAAAACCTGAAAAATCTGGAGAGGATCTATGGAGGAGTGAGCCAAAATCCCTGCTGCAGTGTGTGCAAACTAAGGCTACTTTCACACTAGCGTCAGCCGACGTACGTCGCAATGCGTCGTTTTGGAGAAAAAACGCATCCTGCAAAGTTGCCCGCAGGATGCGTTTTTCTCCATAGACTTGTGTTAGCGATGCATTGCGACGTATGGGCACACGTCGCACCCGTCGTGCGACGGATGCGTCATGTTTTGGCGGCCGTGACGCACACAAAAACATTACATGTAGCTTTTTTTGTGCGTCGTCTCCGCCATTTTCGACCGCGCATGCGCGGCCGAAACTCTGCCCCCTCCTCCCCGGACATTACAATGGGGCAGCAGATGCGTTGTAAAACTGCATCCACTGCCCCCGTTGTGCACAACTTTCACAGCGTGCGACGGTACGTCGCCCCGACGCAGGGCGACGGCCGTCGCACGACGCTAGTGTGAAAGTAGCCTTAGTCAAAAACTAAAGGAAATGTCTTGACCTTTGTAATTGCAAACAAAGGTTTCTGTACCAAATATTAAGCTCGTTTTTTTTATTGTATCAAATAATTCATTTGCATTTTATTGCATGAAATATGTAAAAATCACACAATCTGAATTTCTGAATTTTTTTTTTTTTAGATTGTGTCTCACAGTTGAAGTGTATCAAATACTTCTTTTCCCCATTGTATTTCATGAAGTTGCTGACACACACTTCTTCTGCTATTGTCACTTCCAGGGATAGTTTGGAATTTTGTCATGTGTGGTGCAACAGAGTATGGGCTCTTTCACAAGACCGTATTTTGGGTTCGAGTGTTGTCCACTTTTCTTTTCATCTTTAAGGTGCAGACACAGGAGAGGTTTTCTTCTGATGACTCTTCCATGAAAGCCATATTTGTGCAGTTGTCTCTGAACAATAGAGGGGAGGGATCTGATTTGCCTCTCTAACAATCCTACAAGCAGCTCTCACTGATATTTTGCTTGGTCTTCCAGACCTTATCTTGACCTACCAAGTTCCTGTTAACTGCCATTTCTTAATTACATGTCGAACTGTGGAAAGGTCAACTTAAACACTTTGCTATCTTCTTATAGCTTTCCTTTTTTGTGATTTATAGAATGTAAAAGATGAATGTATATATATATATATATATATATTGTTTTTTTGCCTAAAACACAAAGGAAATGTGACATCTATAACTTTAGGCCTTTTTGAGGTCATTTCGTGCCCAACTTGCTCAACTGTTCACAATAACAGTAATTTTGACCAGAGGTGCCCAAACTTTTCAATGCCACTGTACTCCCTTGGTGACCAGTCTCTCCATGGGATGTACGTTGCTGATGTGGAAGGGGGGGTATAGATTTGTTTTTATTTATTATGGGGTCTTGGAAGAGGCTTTGCTTCCTATATTAGTCCAGTGAATCAGCATGGGGACGCAGTTGATTAGATACTATCCATGTCATCTTTGCTATACTAGTGTTTGTGTGATGGGATGTTATGATGTCACAATTGATGTCCCATAATTTGTATGTGTAATTGTATGGTCACGGACTGTGTTCCATTTATATATCACTGCTTGTGCTACATTGGTTGCTTGACAAATACCCAATACCTGTGTTGACACGTTGTGATTAGGGATGAGCGGACCCGTGGATGTTTAGGTTTGACTGAACTTTCGTCCAAAGTTCAGTTCGTGAAACAGAACTCTACCTGAACTTGAACCCGAACCCCATGAAAGTCAAACTTTGGTGCTGTAAAATGGACGAAATAAGGGCCAGGGGTTTCTCTCTCAGTTCTGCTGGAACTCCAAACACTAAAACAGACGTCTGGGAGAAGTCTGTGTTCTGAGTTCAGGAAAATAGTTCGGGTTCACTCAATTCTAGTGGTGATATTTTTTGGGTGGCTAAAACTTTTCAGAGCTGATTTTCCTGGAACAAGAGTTGAAAGTTTTCTTTTTTTTTACCCGATACGAGGCCCTTTGGGACCTGACACTGCAGGCAACGGTATGTTTTTATATTCATTCCATGTGGGATTGTTCCTGATGCTACCAACTTCGATTATCTCTTTTTTTGCCATGAGAAGAAGGATACGATGGAAGAACAAAAACCCCTGCACTCCCCATATATCTTGGTGTTAGGAGAACTGTGCTATAATGGAGGCAGAAAGGCACAAAATGACTGGAACTATCTGTAATAATCAGAGTTTACAAGATTGTAAATACCAGCAATTATTGTCAGCTCCGGACTCCTAACATTAATGGATGTGCTGGGGTACGCAAGCAAGGTGGTAAGAGGTGGAAAAGAGTTTTTCTGAATTCCACTTACATCTCTGAAAACTCCTTGTGCCCATGGCTCAAAGAAAAAGAACCTAGAAGCCCACCTGGCTGTTTTAGTGAATTACCATTTTTTTATTACGCTTAGTGATTTATGAATAAATTGACACCTGGGTGTGAGACTGTGCAACTGTCCCTCAAAATGGTTACACCCAATTGTCAATCTATTCCTAATTATTTAGTAAGAATAAGGCTGCGTTCACACGTCACGGTTTTTTCACGTTTTCGCGGTGGTTTTAAACGCGCGATTTTGCCGCGAGAACGTGAAAAATAAGCATCCCTTGCATTCCTATGGGATTCCACAATGCTATGCTAATGCTGCGTTTTTTTCCGCGGCGGAATCGCTTCGCGGTAAAAAAACACAGCATGCTCATTAATTTAGCTGAATCGCGGCGATTCCGCCCACATAGGAATGCATTGTTCTGCTTACTTTCCGCATGTGGCTGTGCCCACCATGCGAAAAGTAAGCAGAACATTTGTGGATGGTACCCACAGTCCGGAGGAGAGGAGACTGTCCTCTGGGCTTTGGGTACCATATCCCTGTAAAAAATAGAATTAAAATAAAAAACATTTCTTATTCTCACCTTCCGGCGTCCCGCGCAGCCTTCACGCTCCCGGCATCTTCTGGTCCCAGTAATCCTTTGTGAGAATGACGTCTCGCGGTCATTCATGCTAAGGATTACTGGGACCGGAAGATGCCGGGAGCGTGGAGAGAGGTGGGAAGGCTGGGCGGGACGCCGGAAGGTGAGAATAACAATATTTTTTATTTTTTTATTATTTTTTACATCCTTTTACTACTGATGCTGCGTAGGCAGCATCAGTAGTAAAAAGTTGGTCACACTCGTCAAACACTGTTTGACGAGTGTGACCAACCTGTCAATCAGTTCTCCAAGCTAATTACACTTGCAAATCGCTAGTTTTTCCATGGGAAAATCGCGGGAATTTAAAATGCGATTTTCCCGTGGAATGGAATTCCGGAATTTTCGCGAGAGTTCCGCTACGTGTGAACGTAGCCTAACAGGAACACAGCAATACAAAATTATAGGGAAATATGAGCCATAATGGTTATATTATCAGGCATCCAAGTATTTACTAAAAGACATGTCAATCAAAAATACCTTGCTACTAATCTAAGATTACCATCCACCATAATCCAAACCTCCCACTTTCGCCTCCGAGACTTTTCTTGTGCTGCACCAGCTCCCTCGAATGCACTACCCCAAACAATCAGGTGCATCTCCAGTGTCCACAGATTGACCTTAAAAAAATGCCTCTCTTTAGGTGAGCCTATCTCATCACCTTACTAATCTAATTTTTCTTAGTTCTTGCTATATTTTTCTTCCTGGTCTCTTATTTCATCTCTTATCGCACACACCAGTCTCTTAGTGGCACTTTGTATGAGGACATACCCAGATACTGACTGGTGACCAGTTAATGCAGCTGAAAATTAATCCACCGATTTCCTCTTAGATTACGGTCCTCGCTCCTCTTGTCTGAATGGTTGAATTGTGTGTTATTCTGTAATGTCTGATATTGTTTGTACAAGTCCCCGCTGAATCGTAAAGTGCTGTGGAATAAATATTGTGCCAGGAATGGTGGCATGTTCTCAATAATGACAATCATACGATGACTAAGGACCAGAGACTGCAGGATCAATTCACAGGACTCTGGTCCATCTGCCAAGTCATTGGTCTCTGGCCACGATTCTTGTGAATCCCTTACCTTCCGGGAACCCCTAATGTGGCTTTTAATTAGCTAGGGCTGGGGCCACTTCATGCCCAAGCATGTAGTCATAGCAGCCTGGCTAATAAAAGCCGCGCCAGGCATCCTGGAAGGTAAGGGACTGATGTGCCTCTTGCCACGTAAGGATAAAACGCACCAACCAATCAATCAAAGGACCTCTTAACCATGAAGAACCAGACAGGGTGTATTTATTAAATTATATTTTATTTTATTTATACAGGTGGTTATATTAAAACCAATTAAAACCAAAAAGAGTGCACGTATAGGAACAGTTTCCACAAAATTGTAAAATAATGAGACCCAATTTATATATATATATATCAGATATGCATACCCCACATGTTATAGAATAACAATTTGAAAAGGATTGTAGAAAAGGTGCAAAGATTACATAAAAATCATTATAATACATAAAAAATAAATAAATAACAAAAAAAGTGCAATGTGCAAAATTGTCACACAGTGAATCATATATAAGAAAAATATTTTAGAAAGAAAAAACACATGAACACATATGCTTTTAAACATCAATTGTGTATATTCACAAAGCTTCCATATATCCAAAGTAAAGTGCAGAGTGCCTGTGCAATAGAATCATGCACAATATGTGAAGCAACCAGTGCCACCTTTTCATTAAAGAATTACAACTCTTTACATATACAGAGGTATGCCATAGATAGATCCTTTACCTATAAGGGTCACCACGTTCCTATCACACGCTCCCCGACGCGCGTTTCGGAATCCTTCCTTCATCAGGGGGTGGCTACATAATGGATCCGGAAGTTTTTTATATGTGGAGGCTTAATCACGCCAATCTGCTTATTGGCGCTGATTGTGATAGCGGTGCTCCGGGTGTGGGGGTGGCGCATGCGCAGTCCGGAGGTCCCACAATCCTGAGCGCCGGACCACGTGACCGGAACACACAGGCACTAAGCCCGGCGTTACCAAGGTCACGAGGACGCAGCAGATCAGGACGTGGGACACGGAGCACGCATGCGCACCACCAGGAGCAGCGCATCAAATGTATATATATACGGTCAAATAATATCCTGGCTGCAATGATAATAAACTTCTTTGGATTCGTGGATACTTTGTGGAACTAAGAAGCTGTCATGAAGATTTTACCTGTTGGATATTCATATCTCAATTTTTTCCGATACTATTGGACTATATAATTTATTGTATAATTTTCATTATTTATTATGTGATTTATATATATAAGAAATATTTTTCTAAAAATTACTTGGTTGTGTAATTATCTATTATTAATTTTTATTATATTGTGTGTATATTAGTTATTATTTATATTTATTTTTGTATTTATATTGAATGTGTAATTATTTTATATATATATATATAAATATATATATTATTATATAATTATTATTTATTGGTTAGGATTATTATATACTATACATTATGTCCTTTTGTATTTTTTAATTATTTTTTAATTATTAATTATCATATTCATACTATATTTATTATATTTTCATTATTTATTATTCATTTTTATTTTTTATTTATTATTTTTTATTCTTTATTATTATTATTTATTTTTTATTTATCGTTATTGTATGTGTAATATTATATATATATATACACTTCTATATTGTTTATTGATGGATTTATATTATTAATTTGTTCAATTATTTATTTTTGTATATTATAAATTTTTTCTTATTATATAATGTATTGGAATATATTTATATTATTGTACTGTGTATGGTAACTTTTGTTATCAATTGAGGGATATAATATAATATAATGGATGATGGTGGAACCTCTGCCTTATTACATTTGATGCGCTGCTCCTGGTGGTGCGCATGCGTGCTCCGTGTCCCACGTCCTGATCTGCTGCGTCCTCGTGACCTTGGTAACGCCGGGCTTAGTGCCTGTGTGTTCCGGTCACGTGGTCCGGCGCTCAGGATTGTGGGACCTCCGGACTGCGCATGCGCCACCCCCACACCCGGAGCACCGCTATCACAATCAGCGCCAATAAGCAGATTGGCGTGATTAAGCCTCCACATATAAAAAACTTCCGGATCCATTATGTAGCCACCCCCTGATGAAGGAAGGATTCCGAAACGCGCGTCGGGGAGCGTGTGATAGGAACGTGGTGACCCTTATAGGTAAAGGATCTATCTATGGCATACCTCTGCATATGTAAAGAGTTGTAATTCTTTAATGAAAAGGTGGCACTGGTTGCTTCACATATTGTGCATGATTCTATTGCACAGGCACTCTGCACTTTACTTTGGATATATGGAAGCTTTGTGAATATACACAATTGATGTTTAAAAGCATATGTGTTCATGTGTTTTTTCTTTCTAAAATATTTTTCTTATATATGATTCACTGTGTGACAATTTTGCACATTGCACTTTTTTTGTTATTTATTTATTTTTTATGTATTATAATGATTTTTATGTAATCTTTGCACCTTTTCTACAATCCTTTTCAAATTGTTATTCTATAACATGTGGGGTATGCATATCTGATATATATATATATATATATATAAATTGGGTCTCATTATTTTACAATTTTGTGGAAACTGTTCCTATACGTGCACTCTTTTTGGTTTTAATTGGTTTTAATATAACCACCTGTATAAATAAAATAAAATATAATTTAATAAATACACCCTGTCTGGTTCTTCATGGTTAAGAGGTCCTTTGATTGGTTGGTTGGTGCGTTTTATCCTTAGTAGTGTGCAATCACTAATTTTACTAACACTGGTGGTATATAATTTTTATTATTATTATTATTATTTTTATGGTTACTAAGAATTGATTGGTTTATTATATTCCAGTGCTGGTGTGTTTTCTCTTGCCACGTAACCAAAGATTTCCGAACCAGCAGATGGATGGGAGTCCCACAAATCGATCCGCCTATGGGACATCTCATGCGTAAAGGGTCATCCCTATGTTAGCTTATGTAAAATATATATATATATATATATATATATATACACACACACACGCGTCTCTACATAGAATAGGTGATAACCAGCTGATCTGTTGAGATTCTCAGCAATTTCAAGAATGGGGCTATAAAATCTCCCATCTGAACGGAGCTGACACTGGACCTGCACCACCGCTGCACTTAGAAAGAAAAGTTTGTTTAAAAAAAAAAAAAGACACGACAAGAGAAAGTAAATATATAAAAATGTATTTGCTATATAACATAAGCAATATATTCATATGACATTATGAGAGAGATTGGAAGGCACAAAATGTAATTTTAAAAGGCACATGTCACCTACTAATAAATATAGGCTTTAGAAAAACTGCCCAAATCACAACATAATTAAAATATCATACAGGACAAGCAGAAAGATCCTTCATAATTACTGCAGTTCAGAGCTCTATGACCTCTATGGGTCCTGGGCATTTTTCGGGTGACCACAAGGTCCTGTCCTATATATTCCAGCACAGAGGTCCAGGCCCCTTCCGTTACTGCTACACATCATCTCCCGTGGCTAATCATTCCTAGCATAGAAATCCAATAATAAACATTTGGTCCTTTAATACAAAGTGTACACATGAACGTATCAACTACAAAAAACGAGTACATATTATCTGGAAACAATTTATAAAAATACTGATTTTCATTGGAATAGTACGATCTTGGCAGCGGATTTCATACAAGGAGAAATATTTCACGATTCTGTACAAATAGTAAACATTAACATGGGACTGATTACGTCTTCCTGTCATTTTAAAGGGCTGTCTGATATATCCCAAAAGTTGCCCGTTAGCAGGTAGTAAACACAGCATTAATAACTGATACCCTGAAATTAAAGCAACTTATTGCCCCATTTTTTTCTGTTCCTTATAAACTGATTAATATCTCAAAAGTTATTTTTATTTTTTTTTTTACAGGTATCAGTACAATTTCTGGTAGACATGTTCCTAATAACAGACACATACCGTATTTTTCGGACTATAAGACGCACCCAGGTTTTAGAGGTGGAAATTAGGGAAAAAATATTTGAAGCAAAAAAATGTGGTAAAATATTTAATAAAAAATAACATACTATTATATGGTGTTAGTATATATAATAGTATGTTATTATGTTGGAAGCTACGGGTAGCAGATGGTGCTGCGGAACTAGTCTGGTGTCTGTAAAGTACAATATGAAGACGCTGGAGGGGGAGTATAAGAATGGGGGCACAGGACTTATATGTAAAGCACCACTCCAGCACTGACAAAATAACACTGGAGTGCTGCTTTAAGATCCCATGGGAGAACTATAACTCCCAGCATGTCCTGCAGATCCTATGGCATGCTGGGAGTTATAGTTCACCACAGGAGTGGCAGAGTGCATTTTTATGTGTTGTAATTACTAAACTTTTCATTAATTCTCGCTTGTACATCAGTGCAGGTCCTGCAGCTAGCCACGCTAGAAAACCGAAAGTATCTCTCTACAGCTTACAGGACCTGTGGTGAGGTAATGCAGGGCTGGAGCATCACATGACTGCACAGAGCCCTCCCTCTGATTACCTCACCACAGGTCCTGTAAGAGGAAGCTGCATTGTTTCTAGTGCGGTGTCTGCAGGACCTGTGGTGACATAATGAAGAGGGAGGGCTCTGTGCTGTCATGTGATGCTCCAGCCCGCCCTCTTCATTACCTCACCACAGGTCCTATAATGACGGCAGCACTCAGCATCAGCACAGTCAGTGCTCTGCTGTCAGGTATGAGACTGCAGCGATCTCTGCTGTGGCACACTGTTCCTGCCGCCTCCTTCTCCACCAGACACACAATCTCTCCAGCCGCTGCAGGAATCCGGCGCTGGGGAAACCATGTGGGTCCGTTGTTTGAGTGAAGGAATATTCATTTGCTGCTCCCTGCCCACTGCTCGGCGCTGACAGGTGTGTGGTGAAGCGGCTAATGAATATTCCTTCACTTTAAGCATCGGGACCACGTGGTTTCCCCAGCGGCGACATTTTCCTGCCTCCTGCGAGTGCGATCCCACTCCACCGCTGCCCCTCTCCCCACGTTACATTCGGACCATAAGACGCACCCCACACTTTCCTCTCAAATTTGGAGGACAAAAAGTGCGTCTTATGGTCCCAAAAATACGGTAGGTGGTTTCAATCATACCTGCATGTTTTACTGTACGACATCTGGTTTGCCAGATGCATGTGGGCATTTCATGACAAGTGTATTACTGCCTTCTTGTTCACTAATACATAAACAAGCACAAGGAAATAGTGAAATAGTGGGGGAGCACTTGGGTGTTTGTAGGGGGCTAACGGTAGGCCTCTAAAGCAACCAAAATTGCTGACAAGTTAATTTTTCAAGTTTCAGTAAGAAGAGCAGCTCTGAAGTACAATCTGCTGGTCCAACAAGTAAAATACTGAGCAGATGAAGAGAACACGAGTAAGAAGAGCAGCTCTGAAGTACAATCTGCTGGTCCAACAAATGAAACACTGAGCAGATGAAGAGAACACAAGTAAGAAGAGCAGCTCTGAAGTACAAACTACTCGTCCAACAAGTGAAATACTGAGCAGGTGAAGAGAATGTGAGTAAAAAGTGATGCTCTGAAGTACAAACTGCTGGTCCAACAAGTGAAATACTGAGCAAATGGAGAGCATGGATTGCTTATATCCTCTTCACCTGCTCAGTATTCCACTTTTTGCATCAGCAGTTTATACTTCAGGACTGCTCTTCTTGTTTAAATTCTTTCTATCTACTCAGTTTTTCACTAGCTGGACTGGCAGATTGTACTTCAGAGCTGCTCTTCTTACTCATATTCTCTTCATCGGCTCAGTATTTCCCTTGTTGGATCAGCAGTTTGTACTTCAGAGCTGTTGTTCTTACTCATATTCTCTTCATCTGCTCAACATTTCACTTGTTGCATCCACCAGCAGTTTGTACTTCAGAGCTGCCCTTCTTACTGTAACTGGCAGCACCTGTGCGTATTATTATGTACACGGAGGTATCCTAACTTCCAGATGATGGTTTATAAGGAACGGAACAGAGGTCTTAACCTATGGAGAATATATCTATTGGAAACCAAATAAGTGCAATATTTTGTTTATCTGGCAAATTATTCCCAATTATGAAACAAAATACCTATAATTTCACTAAAAGCTTTAAAATAGTTTAGAAATAATCATGTAAATAGATTTCATTTTAATTATTAAAAATAAAATAGAAAATATTAAACTAAAATATTTCCTCAGCATGTGCTTCATATCAACAATTTTTATCCAGGGAGCAGTAATAATCTGTTAAGACTTTCCAAGCTTTGGGGGCCATGAACCCATCTGGGGGGTTTTGTGCTTCACGGGCCAGTTTTCTCATGCGGGTTCCAGAGATGAAGTCAAATTCACTGTGTCTAAAATGGAAAACAGAAACCAAGTATGCGCAAATATTAATATCACAGGAAAATTACAATTCAGCAACACCCTTTTATATTAAGGGGGTCCTACCTGAGGCGACCCAGGATTAGTGGATATTGTTTGCTTCCTTATTACATTAGGAATTAACATTTGAAAAATTGAATTAATTGGACACACAATGTAATAATAGTAGCTGCACTGCAGAATAAAACTTTTTTATTTTACTTCTCTGTTCTGCCTGGTTTCCCAGACCGCCTGGCCGGAGAGGAGCCACACTTATATGTGATGTGCTCACAGCATCTTGTAATAACTCTGCAGTGGAAGCAGGACTTGTCTGAAAGGTGCATGTCATCTGTGCTCTAATCTCATGACACTTTCTAAACATACAGGAGGATAGACCAGGAGATCACAGCGGTATCCTTACATCTCACACTGAGAAACCTAAATTATCTTGGGGGCGTGTTCTTTTTCTTCTGTGTTCCTGTCTGCTTATGATTGGACAACTCGTACAGGGGGATGAAGTACACGCCCAAAGTGAAAACTATCTGCTAACACCCATTTATACTTAACAAAAGTGAACTCATTAGGTTCCAAATATTCTGATTGATAATATCTCCACAATGGAGAAGCAAAATAATAATAGTAATAAAAAAAAGCTTTATTCTGCTCTAAAGCCACTATACATTGTCTGTCCAAGTTCAACATAAAAAGAAATTGGTGAAATGTCCTTTTTCGATAAGCGCCTAGACAGTCCTGCACAACTCTCATTTAGCTAGTAGAAAGGGTTCTTCAGAGTGGAACCCCCAGAGCTTGCAGGGGGTGTCGGGCAGCATACCACTGGACCCTAAAAACTAGTACATCAAGTCTCATCTCTCCAACATGACTACATCTGAAAGTGTTAGGCTGCAATTTAAGGATTTTACTGGAAGGCCATTTGTGGCCCCTTGGCTGTTAATTGGGCATCACTTACCTTTCCCTGTCATAGAACTCCATGGCTTTGTTCTTTGTGTTGTAGGCAGCCACTCTGAATGGGATAATTTCCACAGACGTCAGCCCTGGTGCCATACTCAGCACTTTTCCACCATGTGTTGGCTCATAGAGATCCACTTTGGTCTCCGGATGTGGCATGCCAGCAGGGTCCCTCCCGACAATATAGAAGTTGGATCCAGCGATCATGCGACACCTGCAGTGCCACTGAACCTGTGGAAGAGAGAACATGGTACATGTATGACTTTTTACAAGCCGCTTTACATATATAAGCAGCATACATATTTGCTCTATAGCTTCTTGAGTGGAAAACAACAGCGTTATTTATTACACTTGTTACATGTTCGCAGACAAATATCGTGGTTCGCTGGGAATAAGTTTGGAACCAATTTTGAGACTTTATACTATTACAGTAAGGCATTTGTCATGCATTTCAATGTGCAGCTACCTGAAAAGACCTCACTGGAAATATCCCAAAGTCTAGTCGTAACAGCGCCAATAGGGCAGGACCCAGATATGTGCAGCCAGCTGTATTTTGGCACATTCACTTATTGAAGTCAAGACCTTAAAAGTGACTGTTTGCCATGAATTGCATTTCTTTTTATCTAAACAGATTAAACATTCTTGGCTTCTTTCATAGCTGTCAAAGCTCTGCTTTATTCTGGTACAGAACTAATAAATCCTAAGGATCGACAAAGGGGAATCGGTCAGCTACTTCACATGGCTCTTTTAGAGGGCAACATGAGGTAGTGACAGGCACTGACCACTTTCCGTATGATTATGGGGTCGACTGGCCAAACATACAGCTCAGTCTGTAGTGAGCTATGAGGCAGGAGTCCTAGGTGTTCATGATACACTAGAAACACTGGGACACATCCACCTTCCATCTACAGCTTTTATGACATCCAATCCTCAGTCAATATGCATTAGTGTGGAATTGGACCCCACTTTGCAGCTACACCAGCTCCCATTTTTGCCCATTCATCCAGAACAACATTTGTGAGGTCAGATACTTAAGTTGGAAGAGAGAATCGGGTTCACAATCTCCATCTTAGTTAATCCAAAATATGTTTGATGGGGTTGAGGTCAGGACTTTGTCATGTTCTTCACACCAAACTCACCCAACCAAGTCTTTATGGACTTTACTTTTTTTCATTAGGGTACAGTCATGGGGAACACAAAAGGGCCTTACCCAAATTGTTCTCATAAAGTTGAAAAATGTCCAAAATGTCTTTTATGCTGAAGAATTAAGACAACTCTTCTCTGGAGCAAAGGGGCCTAGGTCAGCTGCTGAAAACCAACCCCATAGCATTGTCCCTCCTCCACCAAACAATGCAATCAGGTGTGTAACGTTCTTCTGGCACTCACCAAACCTAGAGTCGTCCATCAAACTGTTAGATAGAGAAGTGGGATCACCCACATAACATTTCCGCGGCTCCAGAGTCCAGTGATGGTACAACCATGTGACCACTGCAGCCAATCACTAGCTGCAGTGGAGTGGTGATGCTTGAGTGTACAACAAGAAGCACGGGATCACGGCCGCAAAGTTAATCAAGACCAGTGAGAACCCCCTTTGAGTGGCACCACAGAGGATTTAACAAATGAGTATTTATAAGGGTTTTTTTTTTTATTTTCTCAGATTTGTTTTTAATCCTAGACAATCCCTTTAATAACATATTATACAGTAAGCTCATAAAGGACCCCCTAGTGGTGGACATCAGAAATGCAGAATGATGACTGCTATAAAGATAAAATCACAAAATAACTGATGAAGTACGGTATATATAATAAAGGTGTAGATTTCCTTTAAAGCTAAAAATATTACAGTAGAATTTACGGTATGGAAAAATGTCCGTATCCACTCAGTCAAGGACATAATTGCATATATATGTTTGGAGGAGCACATTATGTAGGAAGTTTCTGTCCTGAATTTTACTGTATTCTTTCATGATATAGATGTATGATTGAGGTCACCAGGTGAAGACGTCCACCTAAAAGACGTCATCTAACCAGATCAACCAGATGGAAGAGCACCCAGTGATTGCCTCCAAAGTCAGCTCCAAATGGGGCATATATGGATATATGTCCGCATATCCTAACTACAGTGTATAAGGAAGGGGCTTCCTAAAGCAGGAGACCCCCTTTAGCATAAACATGTGATATTATTGCCATTATTTATCTGCTCACCTCTGTGGGTCCTGCGTACAACATTGGTGAAGGGAAGATAGCAACAATGGTAGATTTTGGGTTCAAGATGCCTTCTTCGAGTACAGCTGCATGTTGCTTCATACGCCAGTCCAAAGGCACATCATCATCTTTGGTCCACCCTCCGAGTGGGTGTAAGAGTAGCACTGGGCATTTATATCCTCTATCCAGAAGGTGGCGCCGAGTATCCTGCATAAGCAAAGCATGTCCGTTATGGACAGGATTGCGGAGCTGGAAAGCAAATACGGCATCTAGGAGAAAAGAAAAATACGGATAATTTTATACAAAAGAGACATGTTTTGAGTGGTAGGGTCAAGGTGCTGAGACCCCCAACAATTGCTAAAATGAAAAAGAAAAGCGCTTGCTGCCCGCCTCCGCCACTAAGGACAATCTCCAAAGACTTTTCTCAGCGGAGCGCCTCTGCTCATTTATCTCAGGATCAGCGGATGGCAGAACTCAGCGGAGCACCTCTGCTCATTCATCTCACCATCAGCGGACGGCAGCATTCAGTGAAGCGCCTCTGCTTATTTATCTCACCATCAGTGGATGGCAGCACTCAGCGGAGCGCCTCTGCTCATTTATCTCACCATCAGCGGATGGCAGCACTCAGCGGAGCGCCTCTGCTCATTTATGTCACATCAGCGGATGGCAGCACCCAGCGGAGCGCCTCTGCTTATTTATCTCAGCAATCAGCGGATGGCAGCACCCAGCGGAGCGCCTCTGCTCATTTATCTCACCATCAGCGGATGGCAGCACTCAGCGGAGCGCCTCTGCTCATTCATCTCACCATCAGCGGACAGCAGCATTCAGTGGAGCGCCTCTGCTCATTTATCTCACCATCAGTGGACGGCAGCACTCAGCGGAGCGCCTCTGCTCATTTATCTCACCATCAGCAGATAGCAGCACTCAGCGGACCGCCTCTGCTCATTTATCTCACCATCAGTGGATGGCAGCACCCAGCGGAGCACCTCTGCTCATTTATCTCAGCAATCAGCGGATGGCAGCACCCAGCGGAGCGCCTCTGCTCATTCATCTCGCCATCAGCGGATGGCAGCACTCAGTGGAGCGCCTCTGCTCATTTATCTCACCATCAGCGGATGGCAGCACTCAGCGGAGCGCCTCTGCTCATTCATCTCACCATCAGCGGACAGCAGCATTCAGTGGAGCGCCTCTGCTCATTTATCTCACCATCAGTGGATGACAGCACTCAGTGGAGCGCCTCTGCTCATTTATCTCACCATCAGCAGATAGCAGCACTCAGCGGAGCGCCTCTGCTCATTTATCTCACCATCAGTGGATGGCAGCACCCAGCGGAGCGCCTCTGCTCATTTATCTCAGCAATCAGCGGATGGCAGCACCCAGCGGAGCGCCTCTGCTCATTCATCTCACCATCAGCGGATGGCAGCACTCAGCGGAGCGCCTCTGCTCATTTATCTCACCATCAGCAGATAGCAGCACTCAGCGGAGCGCCTCTGCTCATTTATCTCACCATCAGTGGATGGCAGCACCCAGCGGAGCGCCTCTGCTCATTTATCTCAGCAATCAGCGGATGGCAGCACCCAGCGGAGCGCCTCTGCTCATTCATCTCACCATCAGCGGATGGCAGCACTCAGCGGAGCACCTCTGCTCATTTATCTCACCATCAGCGGATGGCAGCACCCAGCGGAGCGCCTCTGCTCATTTATCTCAGCAATCAGCGGATGGCAGCACCCAGCGGAGCGCCTCTGCTCATTCATCTCACCATCAGCGGACGGCAGCACTCTGGGAGCACCTCTGCTCATTTATCTCACCATCAGTGGGCGTCTCAACATGGAGTAAGTTGACATATTAATGATTTACCTTTTCCAGGCTGTTGCTGTGTACACCCAATATCTTAAGAAGTGTCTTATGAGGACATGCTGGCCCAGAAAGCTTCACAGAAGAGTACCAGATTGCTTTATCACACAGCAAACAGTACAACAGGGAGGGCATGTCAAGGAGGTTTCTTGAGGACAGAGTTGACAGTACTAGGTACAATATCTCCTTCCTCCCCATGCACAGCGCAAAACAAAGAGGCTCATTCATTGAGTTCTGCATCTTACATGGATCATAAATATGTCATTAACGGGATTGTGACAAGATGGAAGTTATCCACTTTCCATACATTAGAGGAAAACTTACCCATCACTAGGGGTCTGTCTGATGATTGCCCACTGATCCTAAGAAGCCCTGAATGGAGTGGTAATCCATCATGCACTCCTCTGTTCAATTAATTTTTACATGGGACTGCTAGAGATAACACAGCTGATCTTCATGCACTCTAATTTAAAGAAGCAAAGTTTTTATCCTCTTAACCCCTTCATGACCTGAGGTATTTTCTGTTTTGCGCTTTCATTTTTCCCTCCCCTTCTTCCCAGAGCCATAACTTTTTTATTTTTCCGTCAATAGGGCCGTGTGAGGGCTTGTTTTTTGTGGGACAACAAGTTGTACTTTTGAATAACACCACATTGGTTACCATGTCGTCTACTGGAACATGGGAAAAAAATTCCAAGTGTGGTGAAATTGCAAAAAAAAGTGCAGTCCCACACTGGTTTTTTGTTTTGCCTTTTTAATAGTATCATTACTAAAACTGACCTGCCATTATGATTCTCCAGGTCATTAGGAGTTCACAGACACCAATCATGTCTAGGTTCTTTTTTATCTAAGTGGCAAAAAAAAATTCCAGACTTTGTTATAAAAAAAAAAAAAAAAAAAAAAAAAGATTCCGCCATTTTCAAAAACTCATAGCGTCTCCATTTTTCGTGATGTTGTGGGAGGGCTTATTTATTGCGTGCCGAGTTGATGTTTTTAATGATAACATTTTGGTGCAGATACGATCATTTGATCGCCCATTATTACATTTTAATGCAATGTCACGGTGACGAAAAAAAACTTAATTCTGGCGTTTTGACTTTTTTTCTCACTACGCCGTTCAGAGATCAGGTTCATCCTGTATTTTTAAAAACATTTTTTTCTTTTTTTATTTTACTTTTGGCATGCTTCAATAGTCTCCATGGGAGATTAGACGCTGCCACAACCTGATCGGCTCAGCTATATAGAGGTGATGATCAGATCACCTTTATGTAGCAGAATAACTCACTTGCTATGAGCGCCGACCATCGGGCGGTGTTCATAGCAATCCAGCAGTGACAACCATAGAGTTCTCCAGGAGACCTCTGGTTGTCATGCCAACCCATTGGTGAATCGCGATCACGTTATGGGGGTGATTGCCAGAATCGCATGTTAAATGCTGCTGTCAGCGTTTGACAGGGGCATTTAACGGGTTAGCAGCCGCGGGTGGATCGTGATTCCACCGGCGGCTGTTCCGGGTACATCGTGTTCAAAACAGCAGACATGTACCGGGAAAGATGTGGGCTCACCGCCGGAACCCACATCAAATAAATATACGCCCGATGACGGAAAGGGGCTAATATATTGCAATCGTCATATTATATAGCACTGTGTACTTACAATTGCTCATTTTGCCTTTCTACCAAGATAATTCTTCTCTTTTATCTGCTCTATGTAGAAACAGGAAGTCTATTTTCCCTGCATTTATCACCCCCACTTCAACACCCTGCCCAGCTTTTCTCTTCACTCCCTAGCCATTGACTTTTGCAGTGACTTATGAGTCATACAGGGAAAAGTGACCTCCTGTTTCTACATAGAGTTTATTAGGACTCAGCTAGTCAGATTTGAATCATGTGAGGTCACAGACCTAATGAAAATAGTATAAATTAGCTGGGTAGAAAGACAAAATGAGCACTTGTAAGTACAGTGCTGTATAATATGATAATTGCAGTATAATAAGAGGATACACATTTTGATGGGAGTGAGACTTATTTAAAGGTGACCTGTCATGTCAAAGAACATTATTAATCTGCAGATATGGGGTTAATCTGCAGGTAAATACCACTCTAAAGCCATGTAGCCACAGCAGTGAAAGCCCGCCTAACAGGAGGAAATGGACTTTTTCCCCTCCGTCAGCCTCCAGCTTTAAGGTTTAGAGGCGCAGCTTCAGTCACTGTTCTCGACCTGGTGAGCAGCAATTTAAAAATGAATTGTGCTATGCACATATTTGGCAGAGCCCTCTTTCTCATGATGAGAGACCCAGGGTCGGACCCCTGGTGATTGGGATCTTGTTCCTTAAACTATGGATAGAGAATTACTTCCAAACTTGGTATAACCCTTTTAATAGGTAATAAAATCAGCTATGCACAGCGCCTTTTTCCAAATTTACAAATGTTATTGATCACCACTGTAAGCGCCAAAGGTCATCACTGAAGGGGTGATACTAATAACACGCTGGGTTACATACAGTCATATGTTAAAGTTTGGGCACCCCTATTAATGTGAACCTTTTTTCTTTATAACAATTTTGGTTTTTGCAACAGCTATTTGAGTTTCATATATCTAATAACTGATGGACTCAGTTATATTTCTGGATTCAAATGAGGTTTATTGTACTAACAGAAAATGTGCAATCTGCATTTAACCCCTTCACTACCAAGGGTGGTTTGCATGTTAACTACCGGGCCAATTTTTACAATTCTGACCACTGTCCCTTTATGAGGTCATAACTCTGAAACGCTTCCATGGATCCCAGTGATTCTGACATTGTTTTCTCGTGACATATTGTACTTCATGTTAGTGGTAAAATTTCATTCATATAACTTGCGTTTATTTGTGAGAAAAACGGAAATTTGGCGAAAATTTTGAAAATTCCGCAATTTTCCAAATTTGAATTTTTATGCCCTTAAATCACAGAGATATGGCACACAAAAAAGTTAATAAGTAACATTTGCCACATGTTTACTTTACATCAGCACAATTTTGGAACCAAAATTTTTATTTGTTAGTAAGATATAAGGGTTAAAAGTTGACCAGCGATCTCTCATTTTTGCAACACCATTTTATTTTTACGGACCACATCACATTTGAAGCCACTTTGAGGGGTCTATATGATAGAAAATACCCAAAAGTGACACCATTCTAAAAACTGCACCCCTTAAAAGGTGCTCAAAACCACATTCAAGGAGTTTATTAACCCTTCAGGTGCGTCACAGGAATTTTTTGAATATTTAAAAAAAATTAACATTTAACTTTTTTTCACAAAAAAAATTACTTCAGGTTCAATTTTTTTTATTTTACCAAGTGTAACAGGAGAAATTGGACTGCAAAAATTATTGTGCAATTTGTCCTGAGCACGCTGATACCTGATATGTGGGGGGGAACAACTGTTTCGGTGCATGGTAGAGCTCAGAAGGGAAGGAGCGCCGTTTGACTTTTTCAATGCAAAATTGGCTGGAATTCTGATCGGACGCCATGTCGCGTTTGGAGAGCCTCTGATGTACCTAAACAGTGGAAACCCCCCACAAGTGACACCATTTTTGAAACTAGACCCCCTAAGGAACTTATCTAGATATGTGGTGAGAACTTTGAACCCACAAGGGCTTCACAGAAGTTTATAATGTACAGCGGTACAATTAAAAAATCATATTTTTTCCACAAAACGATCTTTTCACCCCCAATTTTTATTTTCCCAAGGTTAACAGGACCCTAAAAGTTATTGTGCAATTTGTCCTGAGTACGCTGATACCCCATATGTGGGTGTAAATGACTATTTGGGCACATGGCAGAGCTCGGAAGGCAAGCAGCGCCATTTGACTTTTTTGGCTGGAATTGAGATCGGACACCATGTCGCGTTTGGAAAGCCCCTGATGTACCAAAACAGTGGAAACCCCCCACAAATGACCCCATTTTGGAAACTAGACCCCCAAGGAACTTATCTAGATGTGTGGTGAGAACTTTGAACCCCCAAGTGCTTCACAGAAGTTTATAACGCCCAGGTGTGAAAATAACAAAAAAATTTTTTTCCACAAAAATGATATTTTTGCCCCAAAATTTTTATTTTCCTAAAGGCAACAGGAGAAATAGGACCCCAAAAGTTGTTTTGCAAATTGTCCTGAGTAGGCTGATACCCCATATGAGGGGGTAAAACACTGTTTGGGTGCATGGCAGAGCTTGGAAGGGAAGGAGCACGATTTGACTTTTTCAACGCAGAATTGGCTGGAATTGAGATCAGACGCCATGTTGCGTTTGGAGAGCACCTGATGTGCGCAAATAGTGGAAACCCCCAATTCTAACCCTAACCCTAGCCCTAACCCTAATGGGAAAATGGAAATAAATAAATTTTTTAAATTTTATTATTTTTCCCTAACTAAGGGGGTGATAACGGGGGGTTTGATTTACTATTTATGGCGGTTTTTATGTTTGGCAGCTGTCGCACGCTAAAAGACGCTTTTTATTGTAAAAATAGTTTTTGCATCACCACATATTGAGAGCAATAATTTTTCCATATTTTGACCCACCGAGTCATGTGAGGTCTTATTTTTTGCGGGACGAGTTGACGCTTTTATTTGGTATCATGTTCGGGCACGTGACATTTTTTGATCGCTTTTTATTTCGTTTTTTGGGAAGCAGAATGAACAAAAACCAGCGTTTCATGAATTTCTTTTGGGTGGTGCGTTTACGCCGTTCCGGGTGCGGTAAAATTGATAAGGCGGTTTTATTCTTCGGGTCAGTACGGTTACAGCGATACCTCATTTAGGTCTTTTTTTATGTTTTGGCGCTTTTATGCAATGAAAACAATTTTATATAAAAAATAATTATTTTTGCATCACTTTATTCTGCGAGCTATAACTTTTTTATTTTTTCGCTGATGATGCTGTATGGCGGCTCGTTTTTTGGGGGACAAGATGACATTTTCAGCGGTACCATGAATATTTATATGCGTCTTTTTGATCGCGCGTTATTGCACTTTTTGTTCGGCGGTATGATAAATCATTATTTTTTGCTTCGTTTTTTATTTTTATTTTTTAAGGGGTTCGCTTAAGGGGTTAACTATTGGGACAGTTTTATAGGGCAGGTCGTTACGGACGCGGCGATACCAAATATGTGTACTTTTATTGTTTGTTTTTTTTTATTATTTCCAAAAAATGAATTTATTGGGGAATAATTTTTTTTTGTAATTTATTTAGCGATTTTTTAAAAAATATTTTTCCACTTTTTTATTTTTTATTTTTATTTTTTTACTTTATTACAATGTTCCCGGAGGTCCCCGTCGCCATATTGGATCCGGGGACCTGCAGGAAAGGAGCCCCCGGCAGCAGCGCTGCACATTGCGCTGCCGTGGGGGGCTCAGGGAAGCACGGAGGGAGCCCCCTCCCTGCCGATGCTTCCCTTTAACCCCCGGTACACCGCGATCATGTTTGATTGCGGTGTGCAAGGGGTTAACGTGTCGGGGGCGGTCCGTGACCGCCCCTGACACATTGTGCCGGGTGTCAGCTATGATAATTAGCTGACACTCGGCCGCGATCAGCGGCGCTCACCACGTGGGCGCCGCTGATCGCGATGACGTAATATTCCGTCCATGGTAATTAGGTCCATGGTCACATGGACGGAATATTACGTCAATTGTAGGTAAGGGGTTAAACTAAATCTGACCGGTGCAAAAGTATGGGCACCCTTATTATTTTCTTGATTTGAACACTCCTAACTACTTTTTACTGACTTCCTGAAGCACTAAATTGGTTTTGTAACCTCATTGAGCTTTGAACTTCATAGCCAGGTGCATCAAATCATGAGAAAAGGTATTTAAGGTGGCCACTTGCAAGTAGTTCTCCTATTTGATTCTCCTATGAAGAGTGGCATCATGGGCTCCTCAAAACAACTCTCAAATGATCTGAAAACAAAGATTATTCAACATAGCTTTTCAGGGGAAGGATACAAAAAGTTGTCTCAGAGATTTAACCTGTCAGTTTCCACTGTGAGGAACATAGTAAGGAAATGGAAGAACACAGGTACAGTTCTTGTTAAGCCCAGAAGTGGCAGGCCAAGAAAAATATCAGAAAGGCAGAGAAGAAGAATGGTGAGAACAGTCAAGGACAATCCACAGACCACCTCCAAAGACCGGCAGCATCATCTTGCTGCAGATGGTGTCACTGTGCATCGGTCAACAATACAGCGCACTTTGCACAAGGAGAAGCTGTATGGGAGAGTGATGCGAAAGAAGCCGTTTCTGCAAGCACGCCACAAACAGAGTCGCCTGAGGTATGCAAAAGCACATTTGGACAAGCCAGTTACATTTTGGAAGAAGGTCCTGTGGACTGATGAAACAAAGATTGAGTTGTTTGGTCATACAAAAAGGCGTTATGCATGGAGGCTAAAAAACACAGCATTCCAAGGAAAACACTTGCTACCCACAGTAAAATTTTGTGGAGGTTCCATCATGCTTTGGGGCTGTGTGGCCAATGCCGGCACCGGGAATCTTGTTAAAGTTGAGGGTCGCATGGATTCAACTCAGTATCAGCAGATTCTTGGCAATAATGTGCAAGAATCAGTGACGAAGTTGAAGTTACGCAGGGGATGGATATTTCAGCAAGACAATGATCCAAAACACCACTCCAAACCTACTCAGGCATTCATGCAGAGGAACAATTACAATGTTCTGGAATGGCCATCCCAGTCCCCAGACCTGAATATCATTGAACATCTGTGGGATGAATTGAAGCGGGCTGTCCATGCTCGGCGACCATCAAACTTAACTGAACTGGAATTGTTTTGTAAACAGGAATGGTCACAAATACCTTCATTCAGGATCCAGGAACTCATTAATAGCTACAGGAAGCGACTAGAGGCTGTTATTTTTGCAAAAGGAGGATCTATGAAATATTAATGTCACTTTTATGTTGAGGTGCCCATACTTTTGCACCGGTCAAATTTTGTTAAAATGCAGATTGCACATTTTCTGTTAGTACAATAAACCTCATTTGAATCCAGAAATATAACCGAGTCCATCAGTTATTAGATATATGAAACTGAAATAGCTGTTGCAAAAACCATAATTGGTATAAAGAAAAAAGGTTAACATTAATAGGGGTGCCCAAACTTTAACATATGACTGTAACTGTGCACACTTTGGGATATAGACCATGCGAGCGTGGCTGCAGGAGGAACCTGGTACCCCACAGCAGAGCAGCGACTTACCGGCATTCATTTCTTTAGCCTTTTGTTTCAGTTCCAGGGGGGTGAGCCGATACTGATCTAAGCCATCGGCCCATCGGATTCTTTCCAGAACCTCCAGATCGCCGCCAACGAGCCAATCTCCACTTTCGAGGACCATCTGAAAGGGAAGACAAGCTTTTGTGAAACCTAAATTCTGATTATATTGATTCTCACTTACTGTGAGGAAGCTTGTGATATATAATGTCATTACAGGTGGTAGAGAAGATAAACATGGCCGCTTCTTAAAAGTTGAACTCCAGTTTCAGAAAACTTTTAGACATTTCAAAAATGTTGATAGGTGAGCTTCCAGGAGCGGAGATCCTTACTGCTCACTGAGACACAGAAGTAGAAGCTCTCAGGAGAGCGTTGCTCCCCTTTAGCTCTCTTCAGCCATTTTCAGACATGCAAATTGCCTCTTCAGGGAGTGAGACGACTTGAACTCTATATAGCGCCACCTATTGGAAGTAGCAATCCAAAAAAGTCACTATTGACTCTTTGAAGAGCTTTGCCACATGGCTTAAAATGAAAGCCAACCCAGAATCTCAATTTGCAGACACATGTTTCGGGGTGCTGCCCCTCCTCAGTGCAAAGCAAGAGAAATGATTTGGCTTTAGAGACAGTACAGCTGTAAGTCCAGCACCTTAGCCCATCTGTTTCAGGACTTGGAGGTGGTCTCAGCCCAGGGCTGTTTTTTTCCATGAGATGGGATAATCATTTTGACTCCGGTGGTAATCTAAACCAGTCTAAACTGGTTTCCAGTGTGTTTGGAGCATCAAAATGGTTTTACAGTAAAACGATATTTGGCCAATAGCAATCAGAGCTCAGCTTTCATTTCCCGCTAGCAGTGTAGGAAATAGATGAGACGCACTCTTCTGCCACTACTAGCAATGGGCGGTCCGGGTCTTTTTGGTGAACTAGATCTGGTCATTAAAAATAGCTGTCTCTATTGGATCACAATGGGACCCCTATTAAATACCCGCAGGAGAACATGTATTTACAGTGAAATAACCCGGCCGACCTGAAGCCAGTGACGTAAGATTATTCAGGATTCTGACCTGAGCAGCAGGTTGGGTGGGCGCTGGGCAGGGTATCAGTCACATTGGCAGCTGGACTGTGCCCCTAGTGAGAGGTATTTGTTCTAGCAAAAATCAGTGTAAATACGGTAGTACTGAAGTGGTATAACACAGGAATCACAAATCCCATCACCTGACTACACACCAAGTGGAACGTTTTGGAACTTTTTTTTTTTTTTTTAAACTTAAATGCATTTACTGTACGTTTCATTAAACTTTTCGCACCGTTTTCCTTCTAAAGCCATTGTGTTGCACTAGCTATTGCTGGCTGCTGAATAAGTCAACTGGGAATCTGTCAGTGAGCCCACTATGGCGTTCTGATATTAACTCTTATCTGCCTTTTGAGCAGCGATTTATGACAGCAGTCTGCATTAAAGTTGAATTTACAGAGAAACAAAGAGCCTGTAAAAGTGAAATATTTAATAAAAACCTAATTACAAAAATGAATCTTGCATTTAATTAAAAACAAAAATCCCCGACGAAAGGGCTGATTTCTTTAATATATCAATCTCTATTGCGTACAATTCTGGGAGACCCTATGGCACTCACTAAGGCCCGGTGGGAAGGGGAGGTGGGACAGATATCGTCTGAAGAGTGGGAGGACATACCGGAAGCTACAGGTAAATTGTCAATAAACACAGTGCAGAGAAGATCCCAGTTGTTCCTTATTCATAGGGCTTCTAGGGCACCAAAGATGATGGAAAAAGTGAAGAAGAATGCCCGAGATGTAGTAGAGAAGAAGCTGACCTGGTACATATGTTCTGGTCATGCCCCAGGCTTGGAGGGCTATGGGAGGATGTGGATAAATTGGTCGGAGAGGGGTTTATTGTACATTTGGACATGAAACCTAAAACGTGTATCCTGGGATATCGGGGGATTGTGGTATTAGTGCATCCATTCAATTGGGAATAGGCAAAATCTTGTATCCTACAAGAAAGTGTATCGCCAGGCAATGGCTCCCGTGCAGTCCGCCGGGGACTGAACAGATAATTAGAGACTTGAATAACCCCATTCTAATGGGGAAAAAGATATATATTAAGAGAGGTGCTGTTAAGAAATTTGGGGAACAACGGGGAAAATGGATGAAATGTACCCGGGTTGTTTCAGAGGCCCTCGCTGGAAATGGGATATTTAATACATTTATGTTAGAGTAGGATATAGAAGGGCATAGGAATGATAGAATCTGAAGAATGAATGTATTAGTGATTATTGCAGAGAAACACATAGGACAAGAAGACATACCAGACAAGGGGAGGGGGGGGGGGAGCTTAATTGGGGTGGGGGTTTGTTAATTGGTTTACAATAAAATTTTAAGGTTACACTATGATACAATACAGGTATGATTATAACAATGTCTTGAAAACGGGTGGATTTACAGTGTGATGTAATATAAGAATGTAATATGTATTGCTGGGACATTGTGATTGGCATAATAAAAATGGTTTTAATTAAAAAGAAAAAAAAAATCCCTGAAGGTGGACAACCCCTTAAAATGAGGGAAAAAGCTGAAGTGTGTGGTGCACTGCCATTGTCTTCTGGGTATGGTCGTAGATGGCCATTTGGGCTGCTGCACAACGCATCATGTCCGGTGAAGCGTGGCATCATCTACCCTAGCGTGGTAATTTGCAGGACAATAGGTACTGGCACACCGGCAATTCACAGGAGCACGGATTGTGTGTGAACAGGCGTGCTGCGGTCTGACATCTTCCTGCCGGTCTCTGCTCCGTGAAGGGATCATGATGGTCAGTATTGTCTCTTACAGCACAAAGTGGTTCTGTATGTCTTGTTGCCCACCCTGTATATAGTGCTAACTGCGGAGGGCAAAGTCACAAAACCCCAAAAGGCAAACGTAAAACAACTACTTTTCATCAGTATTGGCTACTAGCACATGAAGACAATTGCAGGACCCGTCTGGAGGGTCACAGTGTGTAGCAGGGGGTGTACTTATTTATACAAGCGATGGAAGTAGGGCATTGTTTTTAGCAACTTTGGAACAAGTCATATGCCATCAGAGCTTAAATTATCTCAAGTGAAACAAAATCAGAAGTAATCCCAACAAGAAATACTGTAATGCCGCCATACAGTTAGGTCCATATTTATTCGGACAGAGACAACATTTTTCTAATTTTGGTTCTACACATTACCACAATGAATTTTAAACAAAACAATTCAGATGCAGTTGAAGTTCAGACTTTCAGCTTTCATTTGAGGGTATCCACATTAAAATTGGATGAAGGGTTTAGGAGTTTCAGCTCCTTAACATGTGCCACCCTGTTTTTAAAGGGACCAAAAGTAATTGACTCCAAGGCGATTTCATGGACAGGTGTGGGCAATCCCTTCGTTATGTCATTCTCAATTAAGCAGATAAAAGGCCTGGAGTGGATTTGAGGTGTGGTGATTGCATTTGGAAGGTTTAGCTGGTTTGCTTTGGCTTTATGTTTTGGGTCATTTTAATGTGGATACCCTCAAATGAAAGCTGAAAGTCTGAACTTCAACTGCATCTGAATTGTTTTGTTTAAAATTCATTGTGGTAATGTCTAGAACCAAAATTAGAAAAATGTTGTCTCTGTCCAAATATATATGGACCTAACTGTACCTTCCCAAATAGCTGTGCCGCTACTTCACATACCATCAGCCGGTACATTCCTAGCTGACGGGAATGCTGGGGTAATAAGGCAAGTTTAGTCCACAGTGGAGAATTTCCTTATTTGTCCGTCCTCCAAAAAGGTAATTTCAATTTTTTTAGTTAATACTTCTAGTTCGACAGAAGAATATGTGGCACACAACCAGAAATAATACCGCCATCCAGTGCCTATACAATAGCACAGTACCACCATGACTTCATAACGCACAGCTTACCTTGACATGGGGATGCTGGGCACAGGTAGTGCCCCAAACTCGAGCGCATCGTTCTTCTTTTCTGTGCTCATAAAACTCAGGGTTACGCAAAATGGCCACTCTTTTCCCCTCATAAGAAAGAGCTATTGCATTGGTGTCGCTGAGTTTTTCCTTATCCTCTGAAGAGACTGGCAGCACGATGGGAATGCTCAGGTTGATCACACCGCCTACAAACATGGGCTCATGATTAGTATTTGTGCATCCATTCATTTAATATTAAATATGCCCCTGCCGGTCTAAATAGTGAGTAGTGAGCTCCCCCTAGTGGTGGCTGTTTGTTTTATTAATTAAAGGACAACCCCTATCATATGTCCTGTTAGGGAATATGGAGGCCACAAAAGACCATCTGTGTAGCAAAACAGAGAGACGTTGGCCCCCGCTATGGTGAATTTAGCACATCCACGCATTATATGGACAGCCATTCATGTGATAACAGGGGTAGGAGAAATCAGACCTTGCTAATAGCCAATAGTTTTTTTTTCTTTTCAGTAAAAGTGGGATCCATTTTCAGTGTTTCTATATTTTTTCTGTGTGTGCATTGAAAAAAATATAACAGTGTCTTCTCCATCTACCAAAAACCATTGATGACACTGGTGTCTTCTTACTTCATAGATGGGACTTAGTGCCCCTCATGCACCATGGCGCGACTGCTACCTTACAGCCACTATAGCTAGCACTAAATTACTTGCAGCTTGTAGCTGTGCCCTTTCTAATTGATGGGGACTGTCACAATTCCACCGCTCAGTGTGTCTTGGACGCAGTGACTGACAGCTCATTTGTCTAATCTAGTACGGGTGTGTGCCGAACTTTCAGTAGCATGATTGACAGCCTAGTTGTCCAATCTGAGGTGTTCCTTGTTCTTAGTGATTACCTAGTTATTTTACTAAGCTGTCAGTAGTGTGGTATTTTCTCTGTGCTTTGTGCTCTGAATTCAGACATTCTGATCTTGTGTTGCCGGACCATGGATTTGCCTATTGACTACCCATCTGTATTATCCCTTTTGCCTTGACGCACTCTAACCTTGGAATTCCGCCCCCGGACTGTGACCTGACTGTGCCTTTCTCTCTTCTCTCGGTTTATGGTGTACCCTCCTGGCTCTTGACCTCAAACACCTTGACTACCCTGACTCACGGCTTGTCTGTGAGAAGTGACTCAGCGTCACAGGGATCTTACTACATAAACTGCTAAATCTGCAACAAAAATCCTAAAGAATCCAAAGGCATATCGGGCATGTGCTGAGGGTTTGATATTGTTTTTCCAGTTTTGTCTCAAAACTCAATATAATTCTGTAAAACCACAGTCAGTCATACTGAGCCTGGTGGGAGGATGCCTGATAAAGAGCCGCTGAGCAGAAACTTCTCCCAAAACCTAACACTGACCTCAGCGATTCAGAGCAAAACGTAGCTCAGATGGATCGGGATACCGGTAATATAATTATGATCTTGCTGAAAGGTTCCCTTTAAAAGGGGGATGTCCATTAATGAGCAACCTTTTTTAAAGTTAAAGTTGCCCCAAAAAATAAAAAAGCACATAGTGTTCTCACTGACTGGCATCGTACCAGCATTGTTGGCGCTGTGTCTCATGGCGGTCATGTGAGATTGTTATGTCTTATGAGTACTGCAGTCTTTCAGTGGCTGCAGCCTTCACAATTCCAAAGACAGTGATTGTCTGAAGCCCTTACAAAGCAAAACATAGCAGGGACAGTGATCCAGGAAGCTAGTCTATTTTTCCCCCAATGTGGGGCAATTAGGGTCCTCCTCAAGGTTTTTTTTTTGCTTTCCTCCATGTTAGGCTATAGGTTGAAATTCTTGGACTTGTGTCTACCTTCAACGTTAAGGCTGAGTTCACATGTCGCGTTTTTTTCGCGGCGGTTTTAAACTCGCAATTTTGCCGCGAAAAATAAACATCCCATGCATTCCTATGGGATTCCTCAATGCTGTGCAAATGCTGTGGTTTTTCCGCAGAGGAATCGCTTCGCGGTAAAAAACGCAGCATGCTGATTAATTTAGCGGAACTGCGGCGATTCCGCACCTATAGGATTGCATTGTTCCGCTTACGTCCCGCATGTGGCTATGCCCACCATGCGAAAAGTAAGCAGATCATTTGCGGATGGTACCCACGGTCCGGAGGAGAGGAGACTGTCCTCCGGGCTGTGGTACCATATCCCTGTAAAAAATAGAATTAAAATAAAAAATATTGTTATTCTCACCTTCCGGCGTCCCGCGCAGCCTTCCCGCTTCTCTCCACGCTCCCGGCATCTTCCGGTCCCAGTAATCCTTTGCGAGAATGACCGCGATGACATCGAGATCTCGCGGGAGCGCGACATTTCACGGTCATTCGCGCAAAGGATTACTGGGACCGGGAGCGTGGAGAGAGGCGGGAAGGCTGCGCGGGACACCGGAAGGTGAAAATAACAATATTTTTTATTTTTTTATTATTTTTTACATTTTATCTTTTACTACTGAGGCCGCATAAGCGGCCTCAGTAGTAAAAAGTTGGTCACGCTTGTCAAACACTGTGTTTGACGAGTGTGACCAACCTGTCAATCAGTTCTAGCGATGCTCCAGATCGCTTGGAAAATGCTAGCATTCTGCAAGCTAATTACGCTTGCAAATCGCTAGGTTTTCCGCTGGAAAATTGCAGGAATTTAAAATGCGATTTTCCCGCGGAATGGAATTCCGGAATTCTCGCAGTAACTTCCGCGAGAGTTCCACTACTGTGCACATAGCCTAAAATCTATGAACCTATGTGACCGCCAAGAGACAATGCTGGTACAGGGCCAGGCCGGAAGACAAGTATTAAATTAAACACTATTGCATGCATGTATGAAAGGATCTAACTCAATGGGCAGAAATGTAATTCAATCGTTGGTCTGGTTCACAAAACTGTATAGGGACAATCGTTCTGTCCCCACACAGCATGCATTGTCAGTAGTCGGCAGCACATCCCCTCTTTACATAAGGAAATGTTGCTGCCGAGTAATGATTCATAGGACAACAGAAATGATATGATCAGCCAATGATCAAGCGCTCGGCTTATTGTTTGCTGATCAGCGCGTATTTATATGGACCGCTGATTAGGAAGGAGCTTAATTGTTTTATTACAAGGTCACCTGCCAGAATGCTGGAAATAAAATAGACATTGTTACATCACATAAACACAGAGACATTAAAGAACATTACTTCTAATTAGCCGTCTTACCATTTAGATTCGAAGCAGTGCAGCGCTAATCAGCAGCCACCATTTACAGTGTGAGGTTACCTTCTGGCTAATCCCGGGGGTCCTGCCGCCCCCTCCTCACCACACGCTGTAAATGTCCCGCTGACGAGTATTATCAGCTCGCTACAAATTACGGAGAACAGATTACAGGACAGTGACACATACTCATTGAAGGGTGGAGCAGGGGAATTAGACATTTACTGAAGTCCCACCCTTGATTAACATTGGCTACTTACTCAGTGTAAAGAAAAAACGATGGTTACATGGAAACCATCAACAAGCAGGTGAGCTTCTGATGATAGAACTGAGAGGAGTGTCGTTAGTACTTACAAAGGAGTCTGTAGCTCTTTCTACCCCTCCTATAGCGCTTACAATTGTGTATGTTATAAGAACACAAGTGAATCCATACCTTTATGAGACAAAAATGTTACTCTGGTGCAGAAGGATCCACTTTAGAAGTGATAAGTAAATGATGCTGGAAGTGCTCTGGCCAGCATGGAGCACTTCCACTTCCTTGGCTTCACTCTCCATTCTTTCCGCCTTTCTGTTGCAGAGAAATCCACTTAAGACGCGATATGCCAATGAGTCTGGAAGTGCTCTGGGCGAGACTGATATATCCTTAGCCTATCTCCGCCCTCCGCTAGGTGACTGACAGCGCTGCTGCAGCATGTCGATCACTCAGAGGACGGAATAAGGCTGAGAATGGAGCCTGGAGGCCGCAGCAGTGCCAACTGTCAATCACCCAGTGGAGGGCGGAGTCAGGCTAAGGATAGATCAGTCTCGCCCAGAGCGCTTCCAGACTCATTGGCAGATTGCGTCTTAAGTGGATTTCTCTGCAACAGAAAGGCAGATTCGCTTCATAAAAAGGTCTCGATCACTGGCATTCTTATAAACGACACACATTTGGGGTGTGGGGGAACAGATTGACAGGTTCCCTTTAAATCAGCCCAAATGCAGGCTTTTTCTGCCTTGTGTCTGCAGGGTTTCTTCGCTGTATGTAAAGGAAAGTTTATAGTACATACGTTAATTTGGTTCACAGTCCCCATGTTCACACCGAGGCCTAATAAGTATTTAGTGTATTACTGCACTATTCCACGTAGGAGCAGACACAGTTTCTTAAGATGCGAGCCTACGGGTAACGAACGCCATGAAACATAGGTCTCCCAACAGAAACCTTATATGCTCACTGTTAAACACAGCCTGCTTGCTGACAGTTTCCTTGGTATAGGGGTTTTCTTCTACATTGCACAAACTAGAAAAAAATGCTGATTTTGATAACAAAAGAGCCAATGTTAATCAACTAGTAGACACCGATACCATTTATATAAGGAGAGGCAATTATTCTTGATACGTCATTCTTATGAAATCAGTGTATGGATGGTACGTGTCTTCCAAAAGGTCACAAGTGTTTGAGTTCTAGTAATAATCTCATGATGCTTTGGTACCAGCCACACACTGACCCCCGGGGTACGGTTATCGTTCTGACAACATTGATTCATCTGTGTATAGCGTGGTATTGCAGCGCAGTCGTTTCCGTCCCTTTAGGATTAGGTGGGTTGCACTTATAGAACATTTCCGGAAATAGAATTAATTGGGTCTCAAGTATCGACTTTCCCATAAGTGCAAAAACCACTGCGACCACCGGCTGCCGTTTACTTACCGGCAGCATTCAATTATTGTAGCGAAAATTGAACAGAAATCTCAGTAATTTGACGATTCAGAAGGAATGCTCTTCACATAAAGTAACTCACCAAGAGACTTTGCGAATGTTAAGTCTGAGTTATGCCTCGCATCTAAAGAGAAGCGTAGTATGATAAATCACAACACAACTACTTAACCATTCATGGTATCCCTAACTAGAAAGGCTCAAGCGCAAGAAAACCGCCGATCTGGGAAAGTGGCGGCTCGTCTGGGATTTATGCCCAATATCGATCTCCCCGAATCGTTATTTGGAAGAAGTATTTCGAGTTGCGTCACCTTCTCACAGTGTTGAAACCGTGAATGACAGGACCGGACTGACGCATCTTCTTCACTTGAGAGGGTCACATAGAAAATGTTGCCTTTCTCTATATATTGGATACTTGTTACGGCTCACTTTCTTCATGGCTATGGTTCACCAAGAGCTTACGGCTCTCGTGGCTACCACACATGTGAGACTAGAGCCAGCCAAACCTGTAGAGATCGGCAAAAATGGATGGCAGTCTAATGGGTATGGAGGTCTCCGGACTCTCCCCCAACAGATATGATACTGGTGGAGAAAAGGACCCGGAATGTTGGAACTCCAATGACGCCCATAAGCCACCGCCAGAGGAGTCTTACTACCTATAGAGAAATGGCTGACACATGTTGGCTGAGCTAAGCGATTTGATATGTGGGGGAGATAGCGGCCAGCTGAACAAACATGGGGGACCTTACAGGAGCTGTCTGGGCATATGGTATTGATGGACCATCTACAGGATAGGTCATCATAGCAGATTAGTGGAAGACCGGCATCTGATGCTCCATCTAGATGGCTGCTTTTTTGGCTTCATTCAAAGTGTTTGCATCCATCTGGCACCGGTACAAACCTCAGCTGATCGGCGGGGCCGCTGCGTGTCCGATCCCCACTGATCTATTACTGATAGGTCATCAATACTGTATGGCCGGACAACCCTTTTTAGTAAGCCAACTAATTATATATAACCTGACAGAAGAGTTGTCATAGCAGCAAACTACTGAAGAGGCTTTCTGAAAGCTATCACTCTGATGCCAGGACCCCCGCCGATCCTGAGATCAGAGGGCACCTCTACTAAAATGTCAGCTCTGCTATCACTGCCCGTTCCATAAAAGTGCATGGATCCTTCATCAGGCATGCACATTACCAGCACTCTAACCAACGGGACTTGGTGACCCCCATTCTCAAGCTAAGTAGGGGTCTCAGCAGTCATACTACCAGCAATGATATATTTATCATCTGCGGCTGGGTGAGAAGTGTTGTTTATGGGAAAACCCCTTTATGTTTAATGCGATCTGTGACTTTGGCCAGGCAGCAGACAATGGTGGATCTATCATGAGCGTAGGAATCTTTTACATGCATCTCCTAAGATTCAATGGGATGTACTCATTTTAGTCAATGAAAATAGATAACGTGGGGCAGCTTTCCTCAGAGCTCTGTGTTGTGTTGTTCCTCTGTTATTCCTCCTGGAAATGCTTAAATGAATGGAACACTTGGTGTAATGTGTCTCTGCATACACTGACACTGTCAGATCAGCAATAACTGTTTAAAGATACAGAACATAGACAATTTATTTCCAAAAGTCATGGCAGAGGAGTGTGGCCACCACAGTGTTAAATGGGAAAATAAAGATGGAAAACAATTGTTATGTCACAGTGAATACTATTATATAGTAACATAGACAAGTCAGGAGAGGAGACGATACTCCGGACATAAGCATTCCAGACCAATCTGATGCACTGTGTCATGTCTAGTGCAGCGCCTGAGGGGATGGGGCATGACGCAGGGAGACATGCACAGTCTGCAGGCTCGGAGCCAGACATAATACACGTAGCATTGTGTTCTTATAGTTAGAAATCTCCGGCAGCAATCTAACCTTCGGAAAACCTTTTTTAGAGCATGACATTTCTAACGTGAGGGTCTAGCAAAAGTGATAAAAAATAATCCATACCATCTATAAGGGTGTCAAAATGAAGAACCTGCAGATACTGCCTCTCCCGCATGAAGCCCTTGAGTGGGGTGGCCCAACCTTCACTCAGGACCTGGACCCACTGGAGATCCAGCTGTAAAGACACATGAAATCACATTTACGCCATGGAATTTTTTGTTAAGTATTACAAGTTAAAGGGAATCTGACATCAGGTTTTTGCCACCGAATCTGAGAGCAGCATAATGTAGGGACAGAGACCCTGATTCTAGCGATGTGTCACTTACTGGGCTGCTTAGTGTAGTTTATATAAAATCACTGGTTAGTCAGCAATAGATTATCACTAGAGGACTATTAAACCTGCTGCCATGTCGTCCTCCATATTAATGAGCTCTGCATAACCCCGCCTCCACCACTGATTTGCAGATTTCTGCACAGTGTACACAGAAAGCAGCCAATCAGTGGTGTGGGCAGGGTTATATAGGGCTCTGCATTCAGAGAACTATTAGATCTGCAGCAGAGAAAGCAGTGATTTCATTAAAACTGCAGCAGGCAGCCCAATAATTGATACATAACTGTAATCAGGCTCTCTGCCACTACATCATGCTGCTCTCAGATGGGGTAGAAAAACCTGGATGGATTTCTAACTCCACTAAATAGGAATATTATACTATCATAGGAATATTATACTATCATAGGAATATTATACTATTATAGGACTATTATAGAATCCATCCGGAAAGGTGACAGTAAATGACTACTGCTGCCTACATTCCCCTGTATTCCTCTATGTACCTACACTTTGGGGGAATTTGCTGGTTTTCAATAATATCGCAAGTGGTGGCTCCTATTCCAGGACCTCGCTGGTATCAGGGAGATCTTTACAGTGACCCATTTCTTCACAAAAGTTAGTAATGGCAGAGTGAGAGGGGCTAGATAATATACACCTGTGGCAATGAGACTGAAGGACCACCCTGAATCCAGTGATTGGAGACGAGTGCCCCAATATATTGGTGCACGTGATGTCAACGTTTGGGTGCATCTCCCTCAAGATCACTGCGGATTCAGCATACCGTGCCTTTAAATAATAAATCTCTCATCGTCACCGTGGACGGAGCTTTTACCTTAGTGATCTCAATGGCAGGCAGGTTTTCAGCTTCCTCCCGAGCCTGATTCAACTTGTTCTCAGGTACAAACAATTCATGGACGTCCTTTGTAGCTCCAGATGGGACAATTTCCTGGAGAAAAGAAATCCAGTATCTGATCAAATACCAAAAATTCCTAGATACCATCACAGTCCAGTAAGACTACATGTATAACATCTAGGTGATCATCAGATCTGTACATGGAAAATATTAAATGTATGGGGGGGGGGGGGGTTTTGTCCAAAACAAGGATCCCTGTGGTTTACAGTCGATGGATGAAACAATGGAAATGTTCCTTGACTGTGAGATCCCTGGTATCAGGGATATGGGAAAACATCTCTTTTTGTATATAATTTTTAATTATGTATATATTGGCAGCACGGTGGCTCAGTGGTTAGCATTGTATGGTGGCTCAGTGGTTAACATTGCTGCACTGGGGTCCTGGGTTCAAATCCCACCAAATCTGCAAGGAGTTTGTATGTTCTCCCCGTGTTTGCGTGGGTTTCCTCCGGGGTCTCCGGTTTCATACCACACTCCAAAGACATACAGATAGGGAATTTAGTTTGTGAGCCCCGATGGGGACAGTGATAATGTAAACCATTGTGGAATATGATGGCGTTACGTAAGCTAGTAAAATAAATATTAGGTCTTGTTATCCGGACCGTGACATTGACCAATTACTGAGCACACTTCCCCTGACACTTTGGGTGTGATTCTACATTGCAGAGTGTAAGCTTTCAAGGTGCTTTTGCTTGATTCATCACTTACATTTTTTTTTTTAAAAAGTCATAAAAATAAAAATTGGCATAAATTTACTCCAGCCCAACCAAGAGTGATTTTATACACGCCAAAACCTTTGGCACAATTTTTTTGCCACATTTTTGCACTAAAAATAGTTGCAAAACAGGTTAAAAGGTAGGAGAAAAAAGCTAATTTTTCTATTTTGCACAAAATTCATGAATTTTGTGCACCCATTTTGAGGAGTCAGAGAATACCACAAGAACAAATATATGCAAATGATGAATCAAGCCCTAAGTTTTTGCTAGTTATAGCTTTCGTACCGAGTCTGATGCACAGTATAAGCTTCCTGATCGGATACCTGACCTGCGTGCATTCTTTACCCCTTCTTTCAGACACTTCAGATTGCTGAACATGGGCTAATTTAATCCTACACTTGCCAGAAAATTCTGCATTCAGTTCCATTCTCCTTGCACCGTCTCCGGCTTTTTCCTGACACCCCTGCTTGCTGATTTTGTCCTTGTCTTAGTGCCTCTAGTTTGTTCCCAACTATACCACTATTCTGCTGTAAACTCGCTTCCTCAGCCAGCAGCTACTTCATGGACGCAACCCTGGCACCTTTGTGGTGAGGGCCATATCCCTGTACATGAGTGAATACTGAAGTGTCCCTAGGACCTGTTAAACCAAGTAGCTAGTGATACAATTCCACCACTCACGGTATCCTAGGGACGCTGTGAATGACAGCTCTGCTGCTGTATGGGATCACGGGCTTGCTGAGCTGCCAGGATTGTGAGTAACAGCTCTACAATGACAACCAATACCAATGACAAAGCCATCCCATCTGGCTGGGTCTATGGCATCTCCTTCAGGTGTTATCTATTCTGGGTGATTACAGGACTATTTAGTACTCTGACAATTGTCAGACCTTTGCCAATTGTACATTTGTTCAGTGGTGTGTTTGCTCTGTGCTTGGAGTTGTATTCTGATCTCTGTTGCAGACCTTGGATTTCAGTTTCTGACCATCTTACCCCTTTGTCGTGATCCCCTACCTTCCTTATTCTCTGACTTCGGACTGTTACCTGACTACACTTTTATCTATTCCCTTTGTCTATTATAACCCCTCTTGGCGCTGACCCCGACCTTCTGACTATTCTGCCTCATGATAAGTCCGGGAATAGTGACCAGCGTCACACTGAGTAGTGACTAGCGTCACAGCTAGGACAAAGACCATCTGTGTAAGCGCTAAGAATTGTCAGATTTCCGTGTACAGTCCATAACATAACAATTTTTACCTGTCCTTTAAGGATGAGTTCACACAAGGATATCAAAAGTGGTAAAGGAAAGCACCATTTACAGCACTCACAAGTTGTGCTATCATAATTTGCTGCAAATTTCTTTAATAAGTCCAACTTCTCAGTGTACAAATTCAATACATTGTGGCTAGAAAAATCCTCGACAGGTGGGAATTCACATGATGCCTATTGGATGGTCAAACATAGGTACATAAAGCATAAAATATCCCAACAGAGTATTGACAAATCAAGTTTTTTTTTTCCAAGCTGTATACTAATACAGGGAAGGCTGTAAAGTAAAATCAGTCAGTGGGAGAACAGAGGCTAGCCTCCTTTTCCTAGATCCAATAAGAACTTTGAGTCTGCCCCTGTAGTATATAGATCACCACTAATTATACACAATATTGTAGTTCCCTCACCCGCTCCTGCAGCAACTCCACAATCTGCTGGATGCATTCATTTACACTGTGGAGATTGGTCTTCAGCACCAGTTCTGGGGCATCTGGTTTCTCATACCCAGAGTCAATTCCGGTAAATCCTGCAAATAAATGGTGACACCGGGCATCTCAGTAATGAGCGGTCCTAAACAATTCAGTGTACTCCTACATACATGGAGACCTTCAAAACTGGTACTACAAATTGTCTATGTTCCTCAAGTATACCTTTGATTTCTCCAGCTCTGGCCTTCTTGTACAAGCCCTTCACATCTCTGCTTTCACAGATAGCTAATGGAGCATCCACGAAGATCTCGAAAAATGGCAATCCAGAATTTTCATGTATTTTACGAGCTTCGTCACGATCCTATTGAAATAATATAGAATCATCACTATTAAAATGTCTACTGTATGTTCCCTAATACGGAGGCTTAAACAGCTCATCTGATAAGCCTAGATTTATAAATACTTTCCTATTCCAAACAATAAAAATGTCTGAGGATTTTTACATTGTGCGTTTCTTCTGTTGTTCTTCCTAAAAATATATGAATGGAAATCACCATTCTTCTGGTCAATGAGGCGGGTCCCTACCCAACATGACACTGTCTAATCAATCAGTGCTGACAAAGTTGGGAGACATCCACAAGGTGAAAAGTATTATTGTCACTCTTCATATATTTCCAGGAAAAGGAACAAGAATGGTACAAGAGCTCTAGGCTCCAGAATGTAAAAGTATTTACCAAGATAGACATGTGAGGATAGGTGCAGGCACTCTATGTAAAATGGTGAATACAAACTAGTGTACAGCCAGCCTAAAAATAACATATCCACATATTGCGGGGGACTTAAGGTCCATGGCTAGGTCAGTTATAGACTCATTATTGGTTGTTACCTTGGTATAAGGAGAAATGAAGCTGGTAATGCACACCAAACCGGCATCGGCAAACAGTTTTGCTACTTCTGCAATTCGGCGAATGTTTTCTTCCCGATCCTCAGATGAGAAGCCAAGATTTTTGTTCAGCCCATGACGGATGTTGTCACCATCGAGAGAGTAGCAGGGAATAGCATGGGACACCAAGTATTCTTCCAGGGCAAATCCCAGAGTTGTCTTTCCAGCTCCAGACAAACCTGAGATTGATGAAATGATAAGGGTTATATAAATCGCATTCATAACATGTAAGAATATAAAGTCACCTATTCACATCAGAGTAACGTCAGCCCAGCCTGCCGACATCGTCAGTCCAATGCGTATGGAGGCCTCTTGATTCTCCCAACATATGAATGATGACAAAGCATATCAATTTCAGACAGCTGATCTGTTTGTGCTCGACAAGATAAGCTGCTGCCAGAGATGTTTGGCAGCAGCTCTCTCATAGAGGACACAGGATCACTCAATTGAGCAGAACAATCAAGTGTATGGAGGAGTCAGGCGAGAGCAGCTGGCCAAAGCTTTAGTCAAACCATCGGTCGGCCGACAAACACCTAAGGTTATGGGCCTCCTAAGAAGTATATCTAAACTCATGGACTCACAAAAGATTCAAGTCATCAGAGCCACAAAATCCAATTTTACTAGTTTCCAAATTAGGGTTCGTTTGATAAAGGGAAAATCAGGGGGTTTAATTACCGGTAACTACAGTAAAAGTTATTTTGAGTAAGAGATTGTGTTACATTCATAGATGTAGTGTTCATTTTCACCACATATAGAATATACTTGTGGTGTCATATCTGACATATAAAATTACAGTATTTTTTTCATCAATACCTATACTATAGCTAAGGCTTACATGTAATGGGCAGATCATACCTGTTAACCAAACAGTGCAGCCGCGGAAGCCTCCTCTGGTGCCAACAACTTGACCTCTCTTGTTTCTACTCACATGGTGGGACTGGTAGACAACATTTGTGGACTTCTGATATTGAGCCTGTGAATAAATAATTAATGTCAATTACATATGTAATGATCTCCACCCATAAACTACTTATTTTAGAACAGTCACCATATAGTGATGCCATAATTAACATTGATAGTGACTGATCCCCCATTTGACACAGATCTTTGACAAAGTGGCAGTAAGGGGTCATTTACACTTGCCAACCACGACCATTAAACATCCAACGAATGGCTATATGCAAGGTGATCAATTCTTATATTATTCACGCCGATAATCCGCAAACAACCTTTCTAACGATCGCTCAGTCACTATTATTGACTTGTCTAAATGAGCACCCCAAAATAAAAAAGCAATGTGAAGACTCTTTTACAAGATACTGTATGTTAAAAGCGCTTGTTCCTAATCATTTCTGTGCGCTAACATGCAAGCAATCAACTGCCCAAGAAGCAATCACTTTCTTAATGGATGATTATATCTTTATGCAAACCTAAGAATCATCGATTGTAGACGGCACATCCCTAGATGTAAACTAAACAGTGGATGTGCTGCCAAGAATAGGAAACCTGTATGAAGACAAATGATCATAATAACAATCATTCTTCCCCAAACCATACTTGTAGATAGATGATTGCCGCATGTAAACGGAGGTGTAAGGAGCAAAGGTCAACCAGCTACTTCCGGGATCAGAGCTCCTCACAAGCAGATTCTGCCTGTGTAAAGGGACTTTAAGGCCCTGCAAGATTAGACCACTAGGTCATAGTTCATAAAGCATAACCTGATTGGATTATGCAAATTATGTGCTCTACTAATGATGTCTGGATTACTACTACAACATAAACACATCAGAGACTTTTTTAATGATTTTTTGTTTTTTAAAGATTTGTAAAAAGGATTTTTTTCTTCAAAGATTCCTTGTGGGAAGCCAATTTTACGAAGTCAACCATCCAAGTCATTACACTACAGAAGACGTAAACAGGATCTATTAGGCTGCATGTTGGCAGAGCTGGCACAAGGCTTTTCAGATTTACGCCTAGATACTCTTTTCTTTCTAAAAGGAATTTTATATAATTACTTGGGTACTTTCATGATTAATGTGATAAATGATATAATCACGTAACACCCAACAAACAATAAGAAGATGTAATATGCCAGCTACAACCATACCGCCATCGCCTTCCCTAACATTAAAATAATCAGGCTCACTATAAGCGTAAGGTAAGGAAAAATGGTAAGTAGGTTTAAAAAAAATGCAGCCGGCAAACATCAGGTTCCTGGGAATGCCAAATAGACTTAATATGCTAAGCTAATGAGATGCAGCCTGTAGAGGCTTGCTTCTGACCTGGAAACTTACCCAACACATATTCAGTCAATGCCATAAATCAATAGTACGACACGTCTCCGCTACCATTACTATCGTAATTTACTATAGACTGCCAGATTTCTAGACATTTACATTTTATAGATCAATGAACTCTAGCGTAATGACAACATACTTTACATATGGTTTACAAGTGAATTTTTTACCCTGTTAGATATCGAATCTCAAACTACAAAGTTCATTGAACTCAAAGAGTGATAGTTAATAAAGATGAATGCGTAAGACAATGCTCCCGATAGACCATACATTTTCTTTATCTAATGCACTAAAAGATCAGTGACATTATTCTCTAGAGTTCTACAGGGTCCCAGACTCAAGAGATAGCTGTCTGTAGCACGATCATTTGGCCTACCGTTTGGCCGACAGCTATTTCTCCGGACTTCTTCATACACAGGAGCGCTCCTTGTGTTATCTATGAAAGAGGTGCTGCCAGACTCCTCTGGTGGCAGCTTAGTTTGCCGAGAACCGAAAGATCAACAGCCTAAAATCGGACGTGCCAGATCCATATCTCCCTCTATCGGGGAAAAGTCGGAATCCCCCATACAAATTAGACTGTCAACCGAGCTTGCCGAGATTGACAGGTTCAGCTGACATTAGTCTAATGTGTATGGAGTTCTTAATACCAATCTAAAGGCCATGGAAGTTACCTGATAAAACGGTTTAAAAATGTAAGAACAGAGAAAGGGATTTTTTATATGTGAATAAGCCGGCTGGGTATGTAGCAATCCTGGTTAGGACATGTGAGTATTCAGGAAGGAATGTCATGGAAAATGAAGATGTGGAGAATCTGCCTATTTAGCATATACAGAAACCATTTACCATTAGTGTAATAAAGCAAAGAGTCGTAGTGAGTTCATATTCCCGGTAGATTCCCAATCAGTCCCTCATCAGGATACTGGAAGTTTTACAACACCCAGTTATCTGCTCCATATTTGCGGTTGCTATAAACAGCCTGCATTCTGCTGACCTCTGTTTTCAGAGCGTTTTTGTTTCTGCACATATAAATATATTTATCTCAACCAAGCAACATGCACCTAAAAAAGTCCCATATTAAATGTAAGGACTTGTTCTTACATGGAGGATATGCTGTGGATTTTCCATTCCCATTTTGTGGGAAGATTTTCTGCATCATACACTAGCAGGAAGGTGAATGAGATTATAACAAATATTATCCACATGCTGCAAAAAAAAAAAAAAAGTCATTGTAGTCCAGTCAAAATACAAAAAAAAAAATCCTTTACCCTGAACAAATTCCAAGAAAGCGTTTTATTGTTTTTTTTTTTTGTAGTATTACATGTAGGGAAAAACATACTAAAAGTTTACCAAGATAGGGTTACCACAAAGGGTCCAAATGTGAAGTCAAAGAATATGGCCGCCAAAGCTGTAAAATGTTAAATGCGACTCGCCTTTCAGTGTCTATCATATTTCTTTTACAATTAATACTATTATTATATTTATTATTTAACGATTTATCTTCTTTTACAGAACTGAGAATGAAGGAAAGTCAAGAAACTTGCCCCTTATGCAGCCATGAAGTAGAAGATGACGGAGAAAGAGTGGCGATTGGTGCGAAAGGAGCTGAAGGGATCAATAAAGCCAGTATTGAGAGGGGCGTTAGCACTGTGGTAGCTGCTGGAGCAGTGGTGCACAAGAGATGTCGTATGAACTACATAAACAAGAAGCAAATAGACTTGCATAAGAAAGCTACTTCCGTTCATCGTTCACCTGCCAAGAGAGGTACACGGGTGTCTACTGGATCCTATGATAGGCAACAAAAACCCCTGAAACATGGTATGGCGTAATGGCGATGGGGAAGAGCAACCCAAACACCAGCGCCAGTATGCACACGCTCAAAATACAATGAGGAAAAGGAGAAAAATACGAGCATGCGATGAATAAAATGATCAATTTTATTAGAGTAGAGTACTATAAGTAACATATATATATATAACAATGTGCTTATTAGGGCAAAAATCAGACAGTATCCACCCAGATGACCCTAAACCTCCATGAAGATGGAAAAATTATCCCCAGAACGCACCCCCATGAGGGTCCCTAAACTCCCTCTTGAGAAAACGGCCTGAGACGACGCGAGACGCGCGTCGGGGGTGGCGTGTCCTGGCTCTCCCCTTCCTCCTTGTCTCGGTAAGCTCCCCTGTGACTTTTCATCTCCTCATGCTATCTTGCTGCTATCGGCGGCAGACTACTAAACAACACTGACGCCCCCTTTTTTACTGTAAACTTATGATGGTTATACCTGGGATTTCCTGTCTGGGCGTTCTTTTCACTTTGTCATTGTGGTTTATGGACCCTCATGTGGGTGCGTTCTGGGGCTAATTTTTCCATCTTCACGGAGGTTTAGGGTCATCTGGGTGGATACTGTCTGATTTTTGTCCTAATAAGCACATTGTAATATATATGTTACTTATAGTACTCTACTCTAATAAAATTGATCATTTTATTCATCGCATGCTTGTATTTTTCTCCTTTTCCTCATTGGATCCTATGATAGCACGACGCAGTGTTTGTTCTGTGGACATGAAGTGGTGAAGATAAGATCTAGTAGTGATTTCGATGACTATAGCTTTGTTAAAACGGATGGATTTGTAAGGTCCATCTTGTCACATTGCAAACCCATCATTCATGTTTTGCCGGTGGACCTGAAGCTGAATTCATGTACTGACAATGGTTCTGACACTGACTGCATTCATGTACTGATGGCAGTTCTGGTGCTGCATTCATGTTTGATGGTGGCTCTGGTGCAGCTCTCATGCGATGATAGTGGTTCTGATCTTGTACACATGTAGCAATCCAAAACATGTTTCATGGCTATGTTAAAATTTATAAAATGGCAAAACTTAGATATTTGAGATTATGAGGAGTATTTGGCAAGTTCCTGCCCCAAAAAACGTAGTTTCTGTTCCAAAAAAAAATCAATGTAAGCACACACTAACTTTACCTAAGAAGAAACTCTCAAAATCGTTGTGAAATACTCACAATTTGGTTCCAGTGATGAATTTATGCACTGAAGGTGATTCTGGTGATGTATTCATGTAATTACCCCTTTTAAAAAAATGGCAGTATTGGTTCTGTATGGCAATGTGGCCTTGGATCAAAAAATGTTTTGCGCCCCTGCTGTATATTGTATTTATTCGTGGTCACTTAATAGAGGTGCACCCACATCACCCTAATAAAACGAAGGTTTATGGAAGAGTTTCAAAGGAAATCTCCACTACTCACGACCTAAAGGTTATTGACATCTCCTGACGCTGGACTTTGCTTTTCAATACACTAGAGGTAAAGGAAGAAAGATTACAGATCTTGAAGTCACCTCAAACCACAACACAAAGGTCATGAGTTCAATGAACTTTATGATCAAGATAGTCCTCATAACATACCATAGCTTCTAATTCCCGGTAGCTTCCCCAGCAGTTCATCATAAGTATATTGGAAGTTATACAACAGCCCGTTCTGTGCTTCATCAAGAGCTAAGGCTGTCAAAAACAACCTGAGTTCTGCCGACGTGCTGAAGGCAATGTCAGGAAATTTAGGTTACCTGCAGCCTTGTAAAGTTACTATGGGATTACTCAATGGAACATTTGCAGCAATACTATATGAAGGAATTGCTGGTTCCACAATTCAAAGTCAAAGATAAAATGGAAACTTTCTCATTGTGTCTATAATTATTAGCTGCAGGCCATATACATCATAAAGAGCTTATCCTCAGCTCAGGCACTTTCTGTCTGTTTTACAGTCAGCGTGCTACCAACATCAGCTTAGTGTGTTGACTATTTATGGAGAGGATTTACGAGGGTGGAATTGCTTTAGGTTGTTTGCTTTTCTTGGTCAATTGCACAAAGTTCACCCCTATAAAAAAAATCATAGAAAGCTTCAAATAAAGACAATGATACTTAGGATTCAAAAGTTATTGACATCTGCTGACCCTGGTGTTTGTGTTTTACCAAATTAGTGGAAAAAAAGAGGAAAGATTAGAGCTCTTCAAGTCACCTCAAACTACCAACCAAGGCCGGGGCATGCAATGATCTTAATGAGCAATATAGACCTCATAACATATACTGTAGCTTCTAATTCCCGGTGGTGTCCCTAGATCAGTCATTCTCTATCTTTTTTAGGTACAGGGTGCTACCCACAACAGCTCAGTGTATTGGCTATTTATGCAAAGGATTTACTAGGGTGGAATAGAGGATTTTTTATTTTATAGGAGTATATCCTCCAATTGGTGTTCATCGGTTGATTTTGAAACAGTTTTTCTTTTCTTCTGTACCTTTCCATTTCAAAGTTATTGCCCCCCCCCCCCTCCGTCAATAAAGGTGACACTTCACTATGACCACAGCTGTGTTTTGACTGGCCAGTGATAGAGGAAAAAAAAAATCAGATGCCCACCGAGAGTCAGAAAGGTTCTGTGGTATAAACTCGGTTGAAGGGAAAATTTGCATCATAACACGGGGCGTAACTTTGGAAACGAGGAGTACGGAAGAAAAAGAAAAACTGTTCCAGAATCAGTTGAACATCACCTATTGGAGGAGATAGTCTGTTTAAAAAGTTTAAATTAAAAAATCCAGTGAAAAGTCCTCGGGTGACTTGGCGATTTATGGAAAGGATTTACGGACCTAGGGTGGAATTTCTTTAGGCTGTTTGCTTTTGTGATCATTTGCACTCACTTCACCCCCTATAAAATGACATAGAATGTTTTCAATGAAAGATCCAGGTACTCATGACCTAAAGGTTATTGACATCCCCTGACACAGGACTTTGGTTTTCAACAACCCAGTGACAAAGGAAGAAAAATAAGCAGCTCTTCAAGTCACCTCAATTTACAACACAAAGGCCAGAAGTTCAATGAACTTCACCATCAAGATAGTCCTCATAACATATCTCTATAGAATGATGGCTAGATAATAGCTTAGTCTATAAATTCGAGAGTCAATGTCTTTGCAGACATGGTCTCAAAAGTCACAGACCTCAACGTGGGAGATCTCTCAATCACGTACTAGGGTAACCTTTGTCATGTGTTATAGGTGTCCTCTTCCATCATTTCATTTATACAACATTAACCTTGGCAACAAATAAACTATGCTCCGAAAGAGAAGAACGATGTATATTCTCTGAGAAGAATGGTGGCATGTTCTTGTTGATGTACTGCAAATCTTTGACATTTAAAGTACTAAAGCATGGTGTCCTACCAAGGAGAAAGACCCTTCAGAAATACAATGGCTGATTACAATAAACCATAGCTGGTTACTCCATCCAAGATGGGTGAAATTAACAAAAAAAGTAATTCAGCCCTTGTTTTTGGGGTTTTGTTTTTATGGTGTTCATTGTGAGGTAAAAATGAACAGACAATATGAGTCTTGAAGTCAGTAAAATTGCAGTGATACCAAACTTATAAGGTTTTATTTAATTTAGTGTTTGAAATAATCAGAACTTTGTAAAAAAAAAAAAAAAAAAAGGGTTGCCATTTTCTGAGACATATCACTTATTTTTCTGGTGTTTTTTTTCCATGTGTAGTTACACTGGTACCATTTTGGGGTACATAACATGTTTGATTGCTCTTTATGTCATCTATTTGGGGGAGGCATAATAACGCATGACTCCCCTTCAGTGTTTAACTTATGACTTAAATATTTTTAAATTTTGATAGATCGAACATGACAATACCAAATATGTTGTTTTTTTACATATATTTCTGAACTGGGAAAAGGGGAGGGGGATGGAAACTTTTATATATTTGTAATACTATTCAACTTTTTACTTTTTTCAGGGGACCTGAACCTCCTATTGCTTGTTCTGTATATTACAATCTTACAGTACTGCAGTAGATAGAAAAATTAGTCATCTCCTTTGAAGCTCAGCCACAGGTAGGATTTCATAGAGGAACTAAGATGGCGCAATATTGTCACGGTGGTGGCCATGGGCGCTGGAATAATTGCGCCATATAACTGGGTCCCATTAAAACAGCTGTCAGAGATTGATGCATTGAAATGTTTAATTAGCCGTAATCAAAACTAGTGATAGTCGCTTCCATCAGAAGTGGATGCCAGCTGTATGGCACAAGCCGTGCGTGGAGTAGGATCCAGGGAGTTGGAAGGGGTTAAATGTTTACTTAGAACATTTTCAGCTTGCTCTTTGATCCAAAAGTATAACACCAGACAAAAATTACACAAAGTGCTTTACCCAACCCTACACCAATCTTCATTGAAACAGGAATGTTGTTGGGGTCCCTAGTAATGTGGTTGGGAATCACTGACGTAGGGGGGCAATTTACCAGGCCCTGGAAATATTTGTCTTCAAGGAGGGAAGATGAATGGTTAATAATGCTAATAGGCAAGTGGAATTTATCATATCATTGTTGGCCAACAAGAATGTAGATGAGGACACATGTAAGTTCTAAGTCAAAACCAGGAGTGGAACAATCAGAGTATAAGGCTGTGTGCACACGCTGCGGATTTTGCTACGGTTCCGCAGCGGTTTTGGAACAGTAGCATGATTCCCTATGGGAATCAAAAACCGCAATGCAGACGGTGCGGAATTTTCCGCGCGGATTATCTGCGGTTTTCAATCCGCAGAAAGAATTGACATGTCAATTCTTTCTGCGGATTCCACTGCGGTTTGCCATCTCCTTCATTGAGGAGATGAAAAACCGCAGGGCAAAACCGCAGAGCAATCCGCAGGTAAAACCACAGGTATTTTGACCTGCTGTTTCACCTGCGGATTTTACAAAATCCGCGCGGATGAGAATCCGCACCTAATCCGCAGCGTGTGCACTAGGGTGACCGGATCTCATATGGGGGGGAAAAAATGTCAGAATCTTGTTCGTCTGGACCCCACAAAACGATTCCCCTTTCCAGATATTGAGAGAGCCAAAATTTGAGCTAATAAATTGCTCAGTAGCACAGATGAACCATCAGAGCACGCTAACCTACATGAGTTGATAATTTTACATAGTTATCTAATCTATTCTAGAGCTTTTGTTAAAGTAGTTTTTGAAACGTCAGAATACAATGCTCGGCATTTGCTTACAACTTGCAGGACATATTGCTTTTGTTCTTCATCTTTTGTCAGAAGGTCGTTAAAGTCGGTTACTTCCTACCTCTTTTAATTTTTCTTTCCTAACTTTTGGATTTACAACCCTAGCGTGCTCTGATGGTTCATCTGTGCTACTGAGCAATTTATTAGCCATTAACAACTTTTCATTGTCTGTAATGGTGGGATCAAAAAACGATAATCCCACCAACTCTGCATTCAAATACCACAAATGGTTCGAAAATTTGGTCAGGGCTATTTCTGCAATGTTGTTGTCACATTCTTTATAGTCTAACAGACTATGCAAAATACCTAAATCTTAAAATACCTCAATTTGGATTTTTTCAAACTTTGAGCGACGAGCGGCACGGATTAACGTCGTTTGATCGAGCTCAAATTTTGGCTCTCTCAATATCTGGAAAGGGGAATCGTTTTGTGAGGTCCAGACGGACAAAATTCTGACATCGATTTTTTGCAGTCACCCTAGTGTGCACACAGCCTAATAGAAACACGTCACCACTTCCGGATATATCCCCAACTCCTGGTTTTGGCTTACAAACACTGAGGTAAAATACTGTCCCTTGGGTTAAGAATTTGGAAGAAAGGAGGATCACACATGTGCAGCAACGTTCTCAACAAGAAGTGCTCAGTAATACATGTATAACTAGAATTAACACTATGCAAAAGTTATTGCAAGGATAAAATCATATATTACACTCCAGCCCTGTTTAAAAGAGTAGGAAAAAAATATATATTTTTTTCAATGTGCATATAATGGGTCTTTAGTTGAAAAGATGATGCACATGGCTGTTAGTAAGATGAGATAAGGAGGTTTGGGAAAGTAAACAATCTGCATTTAGAATCCAGATTAAGGTTTACTTTCCCAAACCTTCTTATTTACCTGTATTCTTGTAACCTTCTCTACATCACAAGGGGCAATGGTACGCATTAAAAAGGTCCTTTTATAGGTGCCAATAACATTCTTCCAGCTCATGTAAATGCGCTGCAGATCAGCATATTTAAATAGATCATACGCAACTTGTTCATCGGCGTATGATATTTAGACGGTATCGCCAGCAGCACATCGCCCAATGTCATAAGGGGGAGCATTGCCGACAACACGGATGCTGTATGGGTACAGAACAATTGCAACACTCTTTAATCCCTTGAAGAACAATGGAGGGCTGCACCCTGAGACCCCACCGCTGGCTCAAAAAATGGCCGAGAAGCGTGCAGCTTAGGATTCAGACGCGCTCACCTCCTGAGAGAGGAGCACAGATTCAATAGAACGTCATAGACAATGGAGCAATGGGTGCCTGGGTCCGGACCTCAGGAATTAAAGAGAATTAAAAAAAATTCCAAAAGTTCTGTAACTTTTTCTTTAGCATTCCATTTGGCCGGACCTCACGATGATCGAATAGTAATGACAGACCCTATAAGGAATCAGGAAAAGAAAGAGCTACCCTCGCTTTCTCCTCCTGTAACCTTAACCTAACTGGCCCACTTTCTTTCACATATTGGCGCGATTCATAAAGAATGGCAATTCTCTCGTCAGTCTTGATGTTGAGACATTTTGGAGCCATCAGTCTCCATGCCCCGTCAAGCCTCCATGTAGCCCCCGCTCTGCCCACTTGGTCAGAGCCGGGGATAAAATGGCGTAAGAAGACCAGAAGTCGCTTATTTCTAGGCAACCCAGTGTTGAGCAAAAAATCTCTCAATTTTTCAAATATTTTTTCACCAGAGATCCAGCGGAAAAGCTTTGATGAATCTTCCCCATCGTGGCTTCTATATTTAGCCATATATAAGGCTTCATTTACATGTATATGTTTGATCCATATTTTTAGCAGAAAGAGCAGATACCTATAGTAGTCTATGGGGCAGTTTATAGTGTGTTGGCTAAAAAATAAAAATCATGTAGATGTCTTTTTTTGATCCGAGTCATGGATCAAAATCAGCCATTCACGTCCACGGGCCTGGGAAAAATGACAGACAGCATGCGGATGGCGTCTGTGTGCTGTCCATTGTTTCCCATTGTAATGGATAGGAGAAACTTTCCATTTTTTGCATGTGAGAAAATCACTGACGAAACACTGATGGGAAAAACGGACACCGACCGAACGCAGAAGAAAATCAGACCCAAAACACTGGTGAAAATTGATCAGATTTCTTGATACAGAAAACATATCTACATGAGGGTTAAATTAGAGGCAAAATGCCTGAATTCCAAGTTTTTATTTGTATATGTAGGCTTACAAGCCTGCTGGACAGTCCAAAGTCGCCAGGTGAAAGCGCGTGCATTTATATAAAGTCCGCTGTCCTTGCCCTCCACGGGCGGGCCAAGGCTTTATAGATCTGTCCCTGGAAATGGTTTTTTTCCTAAGCAGTGAGCAAATATCTGTGATCGTCAACATGTTACATTTTAATCTGTCACCTGGGATGATCTATTTTGTAATAATTATTTTTTTTTCTGCTATTGAGATATTCCAGGTGCTTGTTAAAAACAAAAGTGCAGGATTTATCAATTGGATAGACTGCAGACTTATCGATCTGGACCGGACATCCCCTTTAAGGATAGGTCTTCAATATCACCTGTGTCCAGAAGCTTAAGGAGTATGGAGCTGTGATGTTCCTCAGCACAGTGTAGCGCCTGCTCTCGGGTACTGCAGCTTAGATCCTATTCACTACAGGCCATTATCAATTTGTTGCTGATGAACTATCTTAGGCTATGTAACCGATAGCTGCAAATAGCCAATATTGATGACCTATTAAAGAAGCACTCCTTCTTCCAACAAACGTTTAATCCTCTTCATTTATTGCAGTAGTCATATTATATAGCCCTGTGTTCTTACAATTGCTCATGTTGCCTTTCTACCCAGCTAATTCTTCTCTTTTCTCTGTTCTATGTAGAAAAAGGAAGTCTCTTGTCCCTGCATTTATCATTCCCCTCTAGAACTCCTGACCCAGCTGCTACTTCCTCCCCCTGCCAGGGACAATTGACCTCCTGTTCTACATTAAGCTTAGAAGGATTCAGCTAGTCAGTTTTTAATCAAATGATGTAATAAACCTAATGGGAAAGAGAAGAATTAATTGGGCATAAAGCTAAAATGAGCAATTGTAAGTACACAGTGCTGTATAATATTATAATATATTAAGATGAGAAAAACTTTGATGGGAGGAGGAATGCTTCTTTAAGATACCCAGGACCCACATTTTTTACCGATCTGATATTGATGACCTATTCTAAGAATTGGAACTCGAGGACAACCTATCATCTAATTTATGTTTCTCCAAACAGATTCTGGCTGCAGTATTGCATATTTTACTCTGAAAAGCTGCAGTGTTTCCAAAAGAACATACTTTAAGAAGCCGTCCAGGGACTATTTCTCAGCTGCCTCTCAAATGACAAGTCTGAGTCCCAAGCAGCTTCTCCCCACCCTGATCCCTTTGTATGACACGTCTCTCCCAAAAGTATTGACACCCTTGCAATTCTGTCAGATAATACTCAGTTTCTTCGTGAAAATGATTGCAAACACAAATTCTTTGGTATTATTATCTTCATTTAATTTGTCTTAAATGAAAAAACACAAAAAGAATTGTCCTAAAGCCAAATTGGACTAAATTCCACACCAAACATAAAAAAGAGGGTGGACAAAAGTATTGGCACTGTTCGAAAAATCATGTGATGCTTCTCTAATTTGTGTAATTAACAGCACCTGTAACTTACCTGTGGCACCTAACAGGTGTTGGCAATAACTAAATCACACTTGCAGCCAGTTGACATGGATTAAAGTTGACTCAACCTCTGTCCTGTGTCCTTGTGTGTACCACATTGAGCATGGAGAAAAGAAAGAAGACCAAAGAACTGTCTGAGAACTTGAGAAACCAAATTGTGAGGAAGCATGAGCAACCTCAGGGCTACAAGTCCATCTCCAAAGACCTGAATGTTCCTGTGTCTACCGTGCGCAGTGTCATCAAGAAGTTTAAAGCCCATGGTACTGTGGCTAACCTCCCTAGATGTGGACGGAAAAGAAAAATTGACAAGAGATTTCAACGCAAGATTGTGCGGATGTTGGATAAAGAACCTCGACTAACATCCAAACAAGTTCAAGCTGCCCTGCAGTCCGAGGGTACAACAATGTCAACCCGTACTATCCGTCGGCATCTGAATGAAAAGGAACTGTTTGGTAGGAGACTCAGGAAGACCCCACTTCTTACCCCGAGACATAAAAAAGCCAGGCTGGAGTTTGCCAAAACTTACCTGAAAAAGCCTAAAACGTTTTGGAAGAATGTTCTCTGGTCAGATGAGACAAAAGTAGAGCTTTTTGGGCAAAGGCATCAGCATAGAGTTTACAGGAGAAAAAAAGAAGCACTCAAAGAAAAGAACACGGTCCCTACAGTCAAACATGGCGGAGGTTCCCTGATGTTTTGGGGTTGCTTTGCTGCCTCTGGCACTGGACTGCTTGACCGTATGCACGGCATTATGAAGTCTGAAGACTACCAACAAATTTTGCAGCATAATGTAGGCCCCAGTGTGAGAAAGCTGGGTCTCCCTAAGAGGTCATGGGTCTTCCAGCAGGACAATGACCCAAAACACACTTCAAAAAGACCTAGAGAATGGTTTGAGAGAAAGCACTGGAGACTTCAAAGGTGGCCAGCAATGAGTCCAGACCTGAATCCCATAGAACACCTGTGGAGAGATCTAAAAATGGCAGTTTGGAGAAGGCACCCTTCAAATATCAGGGACCTGGAGCAGTTTGCCAAAGAAGAATGGTCTAAAATTCCAGCAGAGCATTGTAAGAAACTCATTGATGGTTACCGGAAACGGTTGGTCGCAGTTATTTTGGCTAAAGGTTGTGCAACCAAGTAATAGGCTGAGGGTGCCAATACTTTTGTCTGGCCCATTTTTGGAGTTTTGTGTGAAATGATCAATGTTTTGCTTTTTGCTTCATTCTCTTTTGTGTTTTTTTTTCATTTAAGACAAATTAAATGAAGATAATAATATCAAAGAATTTGTGTTTGCAATCATTTTCAGGAAGAAACTGAGTATTATCTGACAGAATTGCAGGGGTGTCAATACTTTTGGCCACAACTGTATGCATGCACGTCAGTCATGTGGCACGTTCAGGGAAAAGCCACCAGGGACCAGCCGAGGACTAGTCATCAGAGTCACATAGTTCCTGGAACACTTATCAAAGTATGTTTTCTCTGAAACATCACAACATTTCAGCGTAAAAGATACACAGCTGGAATAAAGTAGCCAGAGTTCGATTTATACGGCCCGTGTTTCCCAAAGATTTTGTCGGGATCTGTTGACCATTTAATTTTGTAGGAGCCTCCCTTCTCTCCCCCAACTGATAATCTTGGGAGAATAGGCCTAAAGCCCCCGTCACACTAAGTGAGATCGCTAGCGAGATCGCTGCAACAGCGATCTCGCCGTGTGTGGTACGTATCAGCGACCGGCCCCCCCGCCGGGTATCGCTGATCGTGCAGCAATGTCCTGGGCCATTTTTTGATCGTTGGTCTCCCGCTGGCCAGTGCGCATCGCTGCGTGTGGCAGCGGGAAATCATCGATCAGCGAGCTCCCAGCGCTGTAAGCAGACGCTGGGAGCTGGTATCCAAGGTAAACAGCGGGTAACTAAGCTCACCAGCGATCATGTAGCGACACACCAGGTCATATCGTTGTCGGGAACCGCTGGTGCGTCGTTTAGTGTAACGGGACCCTAAGTCTTGAATTTCAGCGGCTGAGTCTTTTCTTCCATGCAGAAATAGAGACTAACATTTATCTAATGTGTATGGGGCCTACATATTTCCTTGAAAACACTGAAGTCACAGGAAACCAAGTAAATAAAACTGTACATCTGTTGGGGAACACTTACATAGCCACTGTTGGGGAACACTTACTGTACATAGACACTGTTGGGGAACACTTACATAGTCACTGTCGGGAACACTTACATAGCCACTGTCGGGGAACACTTACATAGACACTGTCGGGGAACACTTACATAGTCACTGTTGGGGAACACTTACTGTACATAGTCACTGTTGTTGGGGAACACTTACTGTACATAGACACTGTTGGGGAACACTTACTGTACATAGACACTGTCGGGGAACACTTACTGTACATAGTCACTGTCGGGGAACACTTACATAGCCACTGTCGGGGAACACTTACATAGCCACTGTCGGGGAACACTTACATAGCCACTGTCGGGGAACACTTACTGTACATAGACACTGTTGGGGAACACTTACTGTACATAGTCACTGTTGTTGGGGAACACTTACTGTACATAGTCACTGTTGTTGGGGAACACTTACTGTACATAGTCACTGTTGGGGAACACTTACTGTACATAGACACTGTCGGGGAACACTTACTGTACATAGTCACTGTTGGGGAACAATTACTGTACATAGTCACTGTCGGGGAACACTTACTGTACATAGACACTGTTGGGGAACACTTACATAGTCACTGTCGGGAACACTTACATAGCCACTGTCGGGGAACACTTACATAGTCACTGTTGGGGAACACTTACTGTACATAGACACTGTTGGGGAACACTTACATATACACTATTGGGGTACACTTACATAGACACTGTCGGGGGAACACTTACATAGTCACTGTTAGGGAACAATGCTGTATGTCTTTCTATGCAGCCGCACACTCCGGTCCCGAGTGTCGACGGCAGTGCCGGGTATTGAGGCAAAGGACTCGTGCAAGTTTTTCGCATTGCACTGGCAAGGGTGACCCCGGCCTAATGTTCATTCTTTCCATTTGTATGTCCATCGTTTATGACGGGTGGAATTGCATGACAGGTTGGTCTTATCATAAGGAGATCGTGACAGATCATAATGGATTCATTGAATTATGAAGGATTCTTTGTGAATTATTTTATAGATCTTTATGTTCATGTGAGTAGAGATTAAAAATGTTTCCCCTAAAAGATTAAAAATTGTTTAACCTGTAGGTTTCCAAAGGTTAAAAACAACAACTAGAGATTTACTAATTGCTCCAGCCCAGACTCTCCATCACTTCTTACAGTGATTGCTTACACTCTGCAGCAGTGACACTATTAGGCTATGTGCACACGCTGCGGATTCACCAGCGGATTTTTCCGTGCGGATCCGCAGGTAAAACCGGAGGTAAATTGACCTGCGGTTTGACACCTGGACAATGGAATAGGTGGCAAACCGCAGCGGAATCCACAGCAAGAATTGACATGTCAATTCTTGCTGCGGATTTAAAACCGCAGCTTTTCCACAGTGAAAAAACCGCAGCATGTGCACAGCAGATTGTAAATCCCATACACTTACATGGTACCGTACACTGTCTGCAGAACTGCTGCGGATCCGCAGAGGCCAAATCCAATGCGGATCCGCAGCAGAATCCGCAGCGTGTGCACATACCCTCAGACTACAGTTTATGTGACCGCTGCAGTCAATCACAGGGCTCAGGAGTTTGTGCCACCTACCGCCTTTGGAACAGCACATCCCTGTTTTATTGGCTGCCATGTTGTCCTGGGACAATGGTTGGGAACAAATATTTGTATGAGCAAAAAAGAAGCTGCACTTACAAGCAAAAGCTAACAAATTTCAGAACTGGTTTTTAGTTTCCTGACTGAATTTGAGCACCGAAGAGTTTTTTAAATCTGCAACATGTCAATTCTTTCAGCATTTTTTTCACCTTAAGGCTATGTTCACATGTTGCGTTTTATTTTTTTCAGCAAGCAAAACCCGCAGTAAAGAAGCTGCTTACAAAAAGCCGTTTTTTATGCATTATTGTTGTCTCTTGTGCATGTTGATAAAGTTTAGGGGCCCAAACAAAGCCTGGTTTAACTTCCTTAGGTTTTTGCACAAAAAACGCAGCAAGTAAATGCGTTTTTTTTTTTTTTTTTTTTACACTTACCCATTGTTTCTTATGGGTGAAAAAATACAATGAAAAAAAAAAATACGCTGAAAGAAGTGACATCCAGCCATAGAGTTTGCTGGTATTGTAAAACACTTAAAATTAAATTTAAAAATTAAAAAAATTAATTTAAAACTGCAGCATGTCACTTCTTTTGTGCAGTTCTGCAGCAGTTTTTCATCTGCTCCATTATAGAAATCTGCAGGTGAAAACTGCAGGGGAAATCCGCAAAAAAACTGGAGGTTTTACCTGCAGATTTAGCAAAATCTGCACGGAAAATTCTACAGCAGAATCCACACCGTGTGCACATAGCCTAAGGGTGTGTGCACACGCTGCGGATTGTCCTGCCGATTTTTCCACGCGGATTTGTCAGAAACCACAGGACAAGAGACCTGCGGTTTATCTGCAGTTTTTCTATGGTTTAGCCTGCGGTTTGACACCTGTCATGGAGCAGGTGCCAAACCGCAGCGGAATCCGCGCAAAGAATTGACATGCTGCAGTTTTTCATTGATTATAATGGTACTGTACAATGCAGCAGAAACTGCTGCGGATCCACAGGGCCAAAACCGCTGCGGATCCGCAGCAGAATCCGCAGCGTGTGCACACACCCTCAGAAACAGACAATCCCTGCATGTGTTGCAACTGTTGAACAGCCGTGAGACATAGAGGAGCAGGGACTCTAACATATTTTTCAAGCACGCCAAAGACACTCGGTTAGCACCCGAGCATGCTCATATAACACCTTATCCGAGCACGTTCGCTCAGCACTAGAATCTACCTATTTCTTTTGAAAATTCTCAAAGGACAATCGTTCCCAAAAGAAAGAACTACTAAAAAACAATGACACAGCGCATTTTGCTATTACAGTTTTTTGTGATATAACACTACAAAAAAAAACACACATTGCTAAAATGCAAGGTTATATTTATTGGGTAAGGTTACTCAGGGTTAGCAATCCAGCTGGCAAATTTTCAAAACAACAGGATAAAGTCTGCAGATTGCACACAAGTGTGTGGAAAAGGAAAATTACTGTATACACTCTGTTCCAAATTATTATGCAAAAAGAGTTTAGGAGTGATAAGGTTAGAATTTTTTTGTTTGTCATTTAAACTCATTGATGGTGATGTGTGTCAGGGCTCTTTATATCACTGAAAGCAATTGCAGATACCTGTGCAAATTAGTTTGGCAGGTGTGTCCAAATAAAGGCAAGACTACTTAAGAAGGCTGTTCCACATTATTAAGCAGCCTACATTTTTTGCCAAAATGGGAAAGAAAAAGGATGTGTCGGCTGCTGAGAAGCAACAAATTGTGGAGTATTTAGGTCAAGGCATGACTACAATCAACATTGCCAAGACACTTCATCGTGATCATCGCACAATCAAGAAGTATGTAGCTGATTCCCAGCACACACGTGTGCGTGCTGATAAGGAAAAATTGAGGATTCTTTCCAACAGGCAATTGCGTCAGGTTAAAAGAGCAGCTGCAAAAATGCCTCGTCATAGCAGCAGACAAGTTTTTGAAGCTGCTGGTGCCTCCAACGTCCCCCGAACAACAAGATGCAGGGTCCTTCAGAGGTTTGCAGCTGTGCGTAAGCCATCCTGTCGACCACCTCTATCCACTGCACACAAGCAGAAGCGGCTCCAGTGGGCCAAACGATACATGAAGACTGACTTCCAAACTGTTTTGTTCACCGATGAGTGCCGTGCAACGCTCGATGGTCCAGATGGATGGAGTGGAGGATGGCTGGTTGATGGACACCCCATGAAAACACAGCTAAGGCGCCAACAAGGAGGAGGTGGAGTAAAGTTTTGGGCTGGAATCATGGGGAGAGAGATTGTCGGCCCCTTTAGGATCCCTGAAGGGGTTAAGATGAACTCCATATTCTATGTGGAGTTTCTAAAACAGCACTTCCTGCCATGGTTCAAGAGAAAGAACCGTGCTTTCCGCAGCAAGATCATTTTCATGCATGATAATGCACCGTCTCATGCTGCAAATAACACATCTGCATCTCTGGCTGCTATGGGCATCAAAGAGGACAAACTTATGGTGTGGCCACCATCTTCCCCTGACCTCAACCCCATTGAGAACCTCTGGAGCATCATCAAAAGGAGTGTTTGTGATGGCGGGAGGCAGTTCACATTTAAGCAACAGCTCTGGGAGGGGATTCTGTCCACATGCAAAACAACTGAAGCACAAACCATCCAAAAACTGACAAATTCAATGGACGAGAAAGTTCAGAAGCTTCTTTCCAACAAGGGGTCCTATGTGCAAATGTAACATCACCTAGAAGAAAGTTTTGACTTGAAAACTGTTTGATTTCATTTTGTAATAAGCTGATAATGCTTATAATTTCACAAGTGACCATTTTTTTGGTCAAAATAAAAATAAAAAAGTTGAAAACTCTGCTGTGCATAATAATTTGGAACATGCATTTTGAGTGTTTCTTATTTTTTAAAAATATACTGTTTTCATAGGCAGTTTGTTCAAAAACATTGCAATTATACTAGAATAGTAGATGACTGGAAAATAACAATGACTGCAATTCATATAGGTAATTTAGAGAAAATATGAGGAAATATGTTTTGCATAATAATTTGGAACACAGTGTATACTCATGTGTAAGCACATTTTTTTTTTGCTGAAAACGCCCCCCCTCGGCTTATACACGAGTCAATTGTCCCAGAGGGCCAGTGGGGGAGGGGAAGCAGTGGGTCACAGAGGCAGGAGCCAGCGGCTGTGGCTGTCACTGTGCCCACTGCTAAAGAAAAATGAATATTCCTTTCTCTTATAGCAGTGACAGCTGCAGTCGCCAGCTTCCAGAAAACATCATACTCACCCTCCTGCGCGCTCTGCATCTTGTTGGTTCCGGCGCCCTCGCAGCATCTCATTGGTTCCGGCGCTGGCAGCTCTTCCAGTGCCGAGCGATCACGTGGCCCCGCTCATTAAGGTAATGAATAAGCACACCTCTCCACTCCCATAGGCGTGGGGTGCATATTCATTACCTTAATGAGCGGGACTACGTGTTCGCTCGTCAGGAAGAGCTACTGGCGCCGGAACAAGATGCATCAAGGCGCGCAGGAAGGTGAGTAGGATGTTTTTTTTATATGAAACATGCATACAACGACAGGGACCGGGGAGCCATGCATAACACGACAGGGACGGGGAGCCATGCATACAACGACAGGGACGGGGGAGCCATGCATACAACGACAGGGACGGGGGAGCCATGCATAACACGACAGGGATGGGGGAGCCATGCATACCACGACAGGAACGGGGGAGCCATGCATACAACGACAGGGACCGGGGAGCCATGCATACAACGACAGGGACCGGGGAGCCATGCATACAACGACAAGGACCGGGGAGCCATGCATACAACGACAGGGACCGGGGAGCCATGCATACGACAGGAATCGGGGAGCCATGCATACAACGACAGGGACCGGGGAGCCATGCATACAACGACAGGGACCGGGGAGCCATGCATACAACGACAAGGACCGGGGAGCCATGCATACAACGACAGGGACCGGGGAGCCATGCATACGACAGGAATCGGGGAGCCATGCATACAACGACAGGGACCGGGGAGCCATGCATACAACGACAGGGACCGGGGAGCCATGCATACAACGACAGGGATCGGGGAGCCATGCATAACACGACAGGGATCGGGAAGCCATGCATAACACGACAGGGATCGGGAAGCCATGCATAACACGACAGGGACGGGGGAGCCATGCATACAACGACAGGGACCTGGGATCCATGCATACCAGGACAGGGACCGGGGAGCCATGCATACAATGACAGGGACAGGGGAGCCATACATACAATGACAAGGACGGGGAGCCATGCATACAACGACAGGGACCTGGGAGCCATGCATACCAGGACAGGGACCGGGGAGCCATGTATATGACAGGGACCGGGGAGCCATGCATACAACGACAGGGACGGGGGAGCCATGCAGACCAGGACAGGGATGAGGGGACAATGCATACCAGGCTTATACTCCAGTCAATAAGCTTACCCAGTTTTTCGTGGCAAAATTAGGTGTCTCGGCTATATACGGTATTTTATACTAGTGAAAAATGCTGTATATTTTCAGGAGTCCAGAGGTTACATAAGAAGTGTTTACATGGACATCGGCCACCAGAGAAAACTAGATTTTAATTATTTCCAAATGTTATCAGATACTGACTTTACTCCTGGTAACACCCTCATTGTCCCTTGTGCAAACGGAGAAACATTAGACACAAGCTTTATTTGCTATTCCCTTTTCTCTACACTGTTCTTTCTTCGCTTACAAAGCACAATCAAATGTTATGTGAACCCACGTGAAAACTTAAGTAGATTATATGGATCTATCACATCACTGAAATCAATTCGTACAGATTTGATACTGGTAAAAATGAAATTGATAATTATTTAGGCTACGTTCACACGTAGCGGAAATTACCGCGAGAATTCCGGATTCCACTCCGCGGGAAAATCGCATTTTAAATTCCCGCGGAAAAACTAGCATTTTGCAAGTGTAATTAGCTTGCAGAATGCTAGCGTTTTCCAAGCGATCTGTAGCATCGCTTGGAGAACTGATTGACAGGTTGGACACACTCGTCAAACAGTGTTTGAAGAGTGTGACCAACTTTTTACTATTGAGGCTGCCTATGCAGCCTCAATAGTAAAAGATAGAATATAAAAAATAATAAAAAAATAAAAAATATTGTTATTCTCACCTTCCGCGCAGCCTTTCCGCCTCTCTCCACGCTCTCGGTCCCAGTAATCCTTTGCGAGAATGACCGCGATGACGTCCGTTCTCGCGGGATCGCGACGTCCCGCGGTCATTCACAGCAGGTTAACAGAAAGTAACGGAAAAACACAAATATACATCCATATACATATTTTTATGGATGGCAAACACATCTTAAAAGGGTTGTCTGCCTTAGAAAATCTATTTTCAAATTGTGATGTAATACAGAGGAGCCTTCAATTCAAGAAGATCAATTAGCTGGTGCAAAGAGCAGCTATAAAGAGTTTTTATTTTTAGAGGGCCGAGCACATTGCTATATTACAAGAGCAGCCAAATGATATCAACTGGCACATGCAATGCGGAAATTCACCTGTGGTGGCGCTGCAGTGGGTCAGTTACTTCCTGACTGATCGCTGGGATCGGGACTATCAGACACCTACTTGCTCCCAATGTCAGTAAACTGGCCTAAACCATATACTGTGAGCAGGACAAGGAGGGCTTGTCTCAATATTTCTGAGTTTTTTCTCCGCTCGTCCTCTGGAGGAAATAAACATTTACTCTTTATACTGTAGGCTGCAGAACACTATTTTATGTCTGGAGAATTTTGTGACTAAGGAAATGTTACTCAGACGAGTTTACCGACACTTTACAGATACACAGTTCATTGTAGGCCTGAAACACAACCCATGTATCTTATGGGATAAAAATGTGTTTCTAAGTACAACGTCTCTTTCAGGAGGATTCCTCCTCGAATCTCACCTGAAAAAGCACTGAAACAATGCCGCAAAAAGGAAACATCAATGTAAAAATGACATTTCTGTGCACGTGTTCAGTCTTTTCCTACTTCTTTAACTATTTCAGGGTTTGTAAAATAATTTTAATGCCATAACAATGTGGGTGGGCTCAGAGGTGGTAGGTTCCCTTTACATGTGGGAATAATTATGAATGGCGGATATCTCTTACGTACATATTTCAACCTGAATAAAAGGATAGGGGGATGGTGTGTAGACACAAGATATCTTACTGCATACTTTCTGCCATCACATGGCACGCACTACCTGATTACCAGGTGTAGAAGTCAGATAGTTATCTATGACTTCCACCCTTTGCACCTATAAAGTCAAGTTCTAGCGTGACCTACAAAACATATGGCATCCAGGAAAAAAAAAAAAACACAGTAATTACTTTTTCAAGCCAAGCCAGAAGTATTATGACATCCAACTACTTAATTACTCATCTTTTCATCATTTTGTATTACATAAATACAATATACATACAAAGAGGAGTAAATTGGTAAAGCAATTATTAGCATAGTAATGCAAAATTATCAAAATCTCAGTGCAACTCTAATCAGTGTGATCCATCACAGCATTATGGCTTCCCCTATTTTAGCAAAAAGGACCCTTAGTTGTTGCTAATTTACAAATATAAGTACAAAAACATGACTTGTCAGAAAGGTGTCAACTCATCACAGTGATGGGTAATGGTTCTCCTTGTGGAGAGTGCCAAGATGGAGTAAGGAGACTTATAGGCCATGCAATGCTCCTCTGGGAAAGCAAATATACAAATAGCCTTTAAAAAAAAACAAAAAAAAAACTGGAGCTCTAATGCCAATTATTGAATGGCGCAATCCTAAATGTCAATATCAACCCTTTAATGAAACTTGCCACATGAAAACAAGGCAAACCAGAAATTCCATTTACAGACACAGGTTTCGGGATGTTTGCCCTTCATCAGAGCAAAGCAGGGTCTTTGAAATCCAAATCCATTGACAAGTTTATATATTATGTCTGCTGCTGAATTCCCGAGAATTTAGCATTTTAATTCATACACAATAATAATGAGACAAACTGAGAACTTGTGTGACAGAGAACTTAAAAGCCATTCCAGTAAGTTCTTTTTATTAAATCTATGCTTGTGTGTATGTAGTTTAATGTGAGTTAATATACTCACCTACCGCTGCCATCTCCAGTATCCGATCATTTCCGGTCCCCTTTTGAGTAACGTCATTGACTCTTCACTCTTCAGACTACCTGACTCATTCTATGCATGAGCCAGAAGTCTATTTTACTATGTAAGGCTATAGTGCCTTGTTCTGACACACCATAGTCCTACACTGTAAAATCCACTTCTGGGACACAAGTGTGCAGTGTGAGCTGGAGAGTGTGAACAGCGGCAACGTCATTCAGAAGAGGACTGGAACGACGCTGAATATCGGATCTGGCAGCAGCAGGTGAGGATCTTAACACACGCTCTACACATGTGCACAGATTTAGAGCAAAATAAAAACTTTATGGGAGTGCTGCTTTAAGGCGTCCCTGTCTCCAGAGCTTGTTTCCTAGCCTAGCACCCGACTCTTTAGCTTGATTTATGACTCAATGTCTGTGTTATGAGCCAGGTAAGGAAATCAGACAGCAGGTTATGGAGATTGGTGTTGGGGCATAGAAACAACCATGGGCAGTATCGACCCGACAGAGCACGCCTCCATCCCCATCAATATAGTCAACGGCCCTCTCAGCTCATCCTCCCAAATACCGTTCTGCTGGCTTTGGACATAAGCCCGATGGAGCCACTGGAGTATGACAAAACACTATGTGAACGTAGCCTAAGCAGTTGATGACAGCAAAGCTGCTATTTTGTCAGCACGCACACTTCAGCTGCGGCCAAGTGCCGGCAAACTCAGATCCCGGCTTCTTTTCAGGTAAATCAAACTTTGGGATCATGAACACTTCCAATACTCTAGACTCAGTTTCTACTCTTGTTCCTTGAGTATCAATGTAAGCTGGCCATACACAATCATTATTCCATTCTTCCAATTAAAAAAAATTGTGCAAAATTTTTCTCAGTAAGTGAGAACCACTCCAGTTGTGGGCATTTATTTTACCATCTTATGATAAAAATACTTGTTAATGCTAAAGATTACAGTAAAAAAACAAACAACCAAACTGTAAAAAGTACGGTACATATCCTGTACAAACTCAATGAGAATTTTAAAAAATTGGCGTATAGGGGAAATCTTTACTTCTGTATTCAACCCTTAGTGCCAAGACTGCCTTTCCAGTTACAACACTGTCATTGTACCTGCACCTAATAAACATTTACATGAAGTTCAGTTGATCCAGAACCACGAGACAAATATTTGCCGTCAGCAAGTAAGCATTACAAAATACTCTCACACCCGTTCCCTCTCCATTTGTATGTACGAGGCTTTTTCAATACTCGCTTCTAAGTATTCGTATACCGTACTTTTTTTTTAATTAAATAGAATACTTTAATAGATTTTATGAACCTGTTTTATCACAAGGATATGATCATATAGGAAGTGTAAGATTTGCAGGGACATTCTTTATCTTAATCTATCCATTTCTACCACTTATTAATTAAAATGAAGTCTAGTTTTCAGAGGAGGTGGACAGAACGATAGCAAAATCCACAAAACAAAGTCGTATTCATGCGACCATGACCTGGCTCGGCTCCAGGCCTGGTTTCTGCAGAAGCCTTCTAGAGTTAAAAACTCAAAGGTCCTTTATGTAAGTGCAATGTGAACCTGAGCATTGCTTTATGAAGTGCCTCCCTGATAGACAACCCAAAAGAGACGCTGGACATTTGCCTTTTAGCAAGAAACTCAATGGCTCTATGTCCATGGAAACAAACCAGGCTGTGTGTAGTCTATCGTTACAACATTTTCTAGCAGCGCTCATGCCACAGGGTTTTTATAGTGTAGCGTTACCCATTTATATCTAATTCTATCCATAGACTTAACATGTAGGTTCACTTCTTGACTCCTCATAAAACATCCCTGACTTAAAAGCTATCGCTCTTCTGCTGTACAGGTCACGGAAATCTTAAGAACATCCATCTAGCATTCAATGGATTTTTATTCTTGCGATCTTATAGACAGAATTTTCTCATGAAAGCTGAAAAAGTGCCCATTGCCGGGATCTCTCTCCCAACCGCCCCATACACAAAGCTATGGCTCAGACAAGGGTTCATGTGTTTTCAGTGAGGAGAGAGGCCAAACCAGCAGATTACCACCTCTGCGGACTAAAGTTATTGGGTGTTCCAATTTGAACCGTCCTCCTTTCAAACGGAAGTCCTCCGTAAACTTAAGAAGGTTGGCTGGTCCCATCAAAATATGAGGGTTAGAACAACTTTAATGTAATATGTATGGGACTCTACCTCCCAAAACATTTAGTAAATTGTTTAAACAGTAATTCCTTAATATTAAGTTATAGGGGCAACAGTGCTCTGCCTCTACTGGAGGGCTGCCTTAGAAAGTCTGGACTAAGGAAAATACCACAGATAAGACCTTTTCTGGTATTCAAAATTTCTTACACGATGACTGTGGGCAGGGACGGCTCCAGGTTTATGTGGGCACCGAGCCCCCCATAGCGCGCCGGTATCCCTGACAGCGAGTGAGCCTCCTAGCTTGGTCAGCATTCAGGCATAGATGAAACAAATGTGTCACAGCACTGTGTCGTCTGTGCGGCCCAACTTTTTTAGCCCCCGTCACACATAGCGACGCACCAGCGATTCCAACAAGATATGACCTTGTCAGGATCGCTGGTGTGTCACTACATGATCGCTGGTGAGCTGCCAAACAGGCAGATCTCACCAGCGATCAGCACCAGCAACACGCGGGTAACAAGCGAGGGTGTCGCTTAGTTCCCCGCTGTGTACCTTAGATACCAGAGTGCTGGTGCAGGGAGCTGGTAACCAAGGTAAACAGCGGGTTTCTAAGCACCGCACGGCGCTTAGAAACCCGCTGTTTACCTTGGATACCAGGCTCCAGCTTGTTGACTGCTGGTCTCCCGCCTGCCACACGCAGTGATGCGTGCTGGCCAGCGGGAGGCCAACGATCAAAAAAATGTCCAGGGCTTTCGAGCACGATCAGCGATACCCGGCAGGGGGGCCGGTCGCTGATACATGTCACACACAGCGATATCGCTGGTGAGATTGCTGTTGCGTCACAAAACTTGTGACTCAGTAGCAATCTCGCTAGCGATCTCGCTGTGTGTGACGAGAGCTTTAATGCAGTAGTAAATCAGATTAGGAGTATAAATTTTATTTTTTTGTGGTGGTTACACAAAAGATATAATTCGCATTTTTGGAGGTGGCATTCAAGAGGCATCATTATCCCCTCCCCCCCCTTCCTTTCCTGTTTTTCATTTGTCGGTCCCCACTTTTTGCTCCTTATTTTCTCCTCTCGTTCCCCTAGTTTCATATATATGGTGGTTGTAACTATGGTTGTCATTGTTTTGACTTGTTTTCTTGTTCAACCTCAATAAAAATAATTGAGAAAAAAAAAAAAAAAGGATGCATCATTACTTCTTAAGGCGTCACTAGGGGGTAATATTTGTCTTAAGGGAAACTTGGGGCATTATTTATTTTAAGGAAGGACTGAGCGGGAAATTTAACCTAGATTATCTCAGTTTGTCAGAGGTGAACAATAAAGTACTAGAAGTGACGTTAAAGCAATACAATGCAAATGATCCTTAACTATGAAACACAAGAACTTTAAAGAGTAAAAGTCCACATACTATGACCTTCCCCAGGAGACAAGGGTTGTTCGAGTTAACAATTCCCTTTAATCTAACCATTACAAATAATACAATGCATCAGCTCATTACACAATAAGTGCACTCATCTATCCAGGAAACCATGAAAATGTACATAACAAACAAATAAAAACCTGAGAGCACACAGAGTAGTGGAAGTTCACAATGTCCTGGATTTTAGATCTAAAAACGGTATGTATGAACCCAAAAAAACTCACACGACAAGATATGGCCTTACCAAAACCCTGTCTGATGACAAATGCACATATAGCAGGATGCAGTGGACCTCCACTAATAAAGGCAAGGGGCAGCTCAGGTGCAAACTACTGATAAAAACAACCACCCCACACCTAACAAACCATGGTGGGGTTGGCTGCCTAGTAGGAAAAATGCACATAGATAAGGCTTGCATAGGACGTCAGTCACACATATAAGTGTGATGCAAAGTGTCTGGCTTGCAACCTATTAATGACGCCCATAGTATTGCACTATAATATGCAACACACAGTGACAGACGCCCCAATAGACCAAGCCAACAGAAAGAGGCCCGGCTGCATCCTGCAAAAATTGATATGATAAGTGCAAAAAATTAATGGATACAATGAGTACATTAAATGAGGTATTGGTTAATATTTTGGCCATAATAGAGCCTGCAAGCCAACGTCAAGGCTCCTCATAATATTGCAGGTCCCCAACACTTCAATTTTTTCTGTTAGCTGTTTTCACATTAGTGTTAGGGACCTGCAATATTATGAGGAGCCTTGACGTTGGCTTGCAGGCTAGTAGGAGCAATGCCTAGTAAAAGACTGTGAAAAATGAGGATGAATGAACTCATGGAGATCAACATCCAACACTGCAGAGACACCATCACATGTTTCTCAATGCAGTGATTCTAGAGCAATGCCCCCATCCTTTATGGGAAATATGCAAAAACATGCAAAACACAAGCCGCGGAGACACTATCATATGTTTCTCAACGCAAGCAATGACTAGCCAGGTCTTCCCCGGGAAGGAACAACCATGGGAAGGACAGTCTCCAATGAAGGAAACCACCTATGCCAAAACATGGTATCCATCCACAGACAGCTGTTTCGGGGTATTGTCCCTCATCAGTGTGGAGTAGGAAACTGGCTAGTAGGAGCAATGCTTAGTAAAAGGCTGTGAAAAATGAGGATGAATGAACTCATGGAGATCAACATCCAACACTGTGGAGACACCATCACATGTTTCTCAACGCAGTGATTCTAGAGCACTGCCCCCATCCCTTATGGGAAATATGCAAAACATGCAAAACAGAAGCCACGGAGACACCATCACATGTTTCTCAACGCAAGCAATGACCAGCCAGGTCTTTCCCCGGGATGGAACAACCACGGGAAGGGCAGTCTCCAATGAAGGAAACCACCTATGCCAAAACATGGTATCCATCCACAGACAGCTGTTTCGGGGTATTGTCCCTCATCAGTGTGGAGTAGGAAACTGGCTAGTAGGAGCAATGCTTAGTAAAAGGCTGTGAAAAATGAGGATGAATGAACTCATGGAGATCAACATCCAACACTGCGGAGACACCATCACATGTTTCTCAACGCAGTGATTCTAGAGCACTGCCCCCATCCCTTATGGGAAATATGCAAAACATGCAAAACAGAAGCCACGGAGACACCATCACATGTTTCTCAACGCAAGCAATGACCAGCCAGGTCTTTCCCCGGGATGGAACAACCACGGGAAGGGCAGTCTCCAATGAAGGAAACCACCTATGCCAAAACATGGTATCCATCCACAGACAGCTGTTTCGGGGTATTGTCCCTCATCAGTGTGGAGTAGGAAACTGGCTAGTAGGAGCAATGCCTAGTAAAAGGCTGTGAAAAATGAGGATGAATGAACTCATGGAGATCAACATCCAACACTGTGGAGACACCATCACATGTTTCTCAACGCAGTGATTCTAGAGCACTGCCCCCATCCCTTATGGGAAATATGCAAAACATGCAAAACAGAAGCCACGGAGACACCATCACATGTTTCTCAACGCAAGCAATGACCAGCCAGGTCTTTCCCCGGGATGGAACAACCACGGGAAGGGCAGTCTCCAATGAAGGAAACCACCTATGCCAAAACATGGTATCCATCCACAGACAGCTGTTTCGGGGTATTGTCCCTCATCAGTGTGGAGTAGGAAACTGGCTAGTAGGAGCAATGCCTAGTAAAAGGCTGTGAAAAATGAGGATGAATGAACTCATGGAGATCAACATCCAACACTGTGGAGACACCATCACATGTTTCTCAACGCAGTGATTCTAGAGCACTGCCCCCATCCCTTATGGGAAATATGCAAAACATGCAAAACAGAAGCCACGGAGACACTATCATATGTTTCTCAACGCAAGCAATGACTAGCCAGGTCTTCCCCGGGAAGGAACAACCATGGGAAGGACAGTCTCCAATGAAGGAAACCACCTATGCCAAAACATGGTATCCATCCACAGACAGCTGTTTCGGGGTATTGTCCCTCATCAGTGTGGAGTAGGAAACTGGCTAGTAGGAGCAATGCCTAGTAAAAGGCTGTGAAAAATGAGGATGAATGAACTCATGGAGATCAACATCCAACACTGTGGAGACACCATCACATGTTTCTCAACGCAGTGATTCTAGAGCACTGCCCCCATCCCTTATGGGAAATATGCAAAACATGCAAAACAGAAGCCACGGAGACACCATCACATGTTTCTCAACGCAAGCAATGACCAGCCAGGTCTTTCCCCGGGATGGAACAACCACGGGAAGGGCTGTTAGCACAGACGCTGGAACACTTCTAAACATACTCAATAACTGTGTCTAAAAGCTTACATTACACCAATAGAGGCCAAAAAAGCGTCCTTTAGGCCCTCGTCTATCCAGGATCTTAGTAATATTACTGACTAATGCAAAAACATTGGCTTGGAAGCAAACTGTGTGGGAAACTACTGAATGGTTAAGTTGTGCCTGAGGGCTTGATTCTTCAAGATTTCCTAAACCCTGCAGCAAACGGATTATAATAATTTAACATAATAATTACACCTCAGCCCATCACCTGTACCACTTAACTCCTTTCCGACATCAGGCGTAATAATACGCAGATGCCGGACTCCCTCCCTTTGATGTGGGCTCCGGCGGTGAGCCCACATCTTCTTCTGGCACATGTCAGCTTTCTTAAATAGCTGACATGTGCCCGAAACAGTCGCGGGTGGCTTGCGATTCCACCCGCGGCTATTAACCCACTAAATGCCGCAGTCAAACTCTGACAGCGGCATTTAACGTGAAATCCGGTCATCGGTGACCCCTGTCACGTGATCGCGGATCACCGATGGGTTGGCATACCAAAAGTAAAAAAAAAGTTTAAAAAATGTAAAAAAAAATATTAAAAAAGTTCAAATCACCCCCCTTTCACCCCATTCAAAATAAAATAATTAAAAAAATCAAACACACACATATTTGGTATCGCCAAGTTCAGAATCTCCCAGTCAATAAAAAAAAACAAAAAAAAAAACAATTAACCCGATCGCTAAACGGCGTAACAAGAAAAAAAAAAAGTAAAAAACACCAGAATTACGCTTTTTTGGTAGCCACAACATTGCATTAAAATGCAATAACGGGCGATCAAAAGATTGTATCTGCACCAAAATGGTATAATTAAAAACATGAGCTCGGCGTGCAAAAAATAAACCCTCACCCAACCGAGATCATGAAAAATGGAGACGCTATGAGTATAAGAAATTGGCGCAATTTTTTTTTTTTTAACAAAGTTAGGAATTTTTTTTTTCACTATTTAGATAAAAGAGAACCTAGACATGTTTGGTGTTTATGAACTCGTAATGAACTGGAGAATCATAATGGCAGGTCAGTTTTAGCATTTAGTGAACATTATAAAACAGCAAAACAACAATTTTGTAATTGCACTTTTTTTGCAATTTCACCGCACTTGGACTTTTTTTTGTCCTGTTTTCCAGTACATGACATTGTAAACCCAACGGTGTCGTTCAAAATATAAGTCGTTCCACAAAAAAAGAAGCCCTCACGTGGCCATATTGACAGAAAAATAAAAAAAGTTATGGCTCTGGGAAGAAGGGGGGGCAAAAAACGAAAATGCAAAAACAAAAATACCTCTGGTCATGAAAGGGTTAAAGGAAACCTGTCAGCAGGCTTTTGCTACCTCATCTGTGAGCAGTCTGATGTAGGCAACGAGAAGCTGAATCCAACGATGTATCACTTAGATTACTAGGTGCAGTCATGCAGACACAATCAAAGTTTTAGATTTCGCAATGAAGCAGAGCTGAGCAAGCTGCCCCCGCCCACACCAAGCTCTGTATATTATAACGTCCATAGACTGTAAGCTACTTATCACAGAAGGGGGCGGAGTCAGACTAGCATGCACTGCTGCTGTGTCCCAGCAATGATAAGCTCCTGGTGCTAAAACAATCATTGCTAGCAAACAAAACTTTCAAGCTTGATGAGAGAGGCCCCTAGAGTTGCATTATAAATGTCTAATATCCACAGGTAAAAAACGTACATGCGGTTTTGGGGCATTTCTGCGGCTGAAACACATCAAAAACACGCTTAAGTATATCAATAAACTTTTCTCAAAGCCAAATACCAGAAAGTATCAAAAAACAATCAGCTTTATTTAAAGCATGACAAACGAACAAGAGACAAAAACGCAGAATAAAAAGTGTGATAAGTGCACGTTAAAAAAATGCAATGAAAAATTATAAAGTTACCTAATTTAAATAATAGGTGCAGAAATTCTGCAGCATCCAAAGCTCATCATGTGAATGTAGCCTTATAGTGGTAAGAGAATAACGATAACTATAGGTTTAACCCCTTACTAGCCTATGACAGTGCAAAAATTACAGTTAAGTTGAAATGCTAGTTTTGAAGCCCAGTAAGCTGAATGAATGAATGATTATGGGAAGCTAATTTGTATAGCTTCAAATTTTGGAAAAAAAAAATATTGTGACTGCGTTCACCATAAAGCACCATAAATAGTCCTTTATTTCACTACATCCTAGTGACACCTCATGAACGATAATCATAAAATGTCTTTTTTTTTTTTGTAGTTGTCAGCATTGTTGGATGTACGCTCGGGAATATGGACTCGCTAGCAGTTCCTACAGTCGAGAAACTTTTCTTTGGGTGTTTGCGTATTGATTTTAATAAAATATATAAGGTGTTGGCCAATCAAGAAATGAACAAAATCCTCAACTCGCTTTATTCTAACTGAAATTTTCATGTTTGTGAAATTCTATTAATTGTTATTTGTGACAAGTGAACTCAATCAGAAGAGTTCTCAGAAGAGCAGCCGTCCTGCATTATCGTGCCACAGTTTGAAAGTGATATTATATTATCTTTTATTTCCACAATAATTGATTTATAATTCACATTTCATCATTATGTTCTATCTTGATAAAGGCATTATATGATACTATCAGACCCACAAGACAGACTTTGATTTTATAGGGTTCCCTTTAGTCCAAAAGTAAAAATGCCTCATCGTAAAGCTGCTTCCTATTACGTACAGACTGACTCGCTGTGTTGCACTGCGGCACTGAAATAGCTCAATTTGTGGAGCACGTGCCATTAATATCCGCTGAAAATGTTAATAATTTGGAAACCAAATATCCATGTGTACAGATAAGTCTGAAGGAAATGGCGTTCTGTACATCTGTTCAGCAGATAGACTAGAATCTTGAAAAAATAATGAGGAAACTAGATTTCCATTGTAATTATTCATTAAAAAAAAAGTCGTTCAGGCTCTTTAGAGAACATTTTTGAAGGAGCATTGGTAAATGCAGCTCCGTGGTACAGCACAGACATTACTGTCCTATGTACTGTACGGTTCACAACCAGAGCCATAAACTCAACTCTTGCGTGTCTTCCCACCAGATAGGACTGTAGGCTCTCCTGGACTCTAAAGGCCCTTTTACATTTAGCGATGCACCAGCGGTCCGACCAGCGATCCGACCCGGTCAGGATCGCTGGTGCATCGCTAAATGATCGCTAGTGAGCTTTCACACAGAAAGATCTCACAGCGATGCAGCAGCGACGCAGCGCACGATACTCACCTTTCACACACAGCGATACTGACGTCCTCCCGCCCGCCTCCAGCGTCGCTCGTCTCACACAGCAGGAAGCCCAGCAGGAAGCCGACGACGAGAAATGGAGCCGCCCAATCTCGCGCGATCAGCGATGGACAGCGGGGGAGCCGGTCGGAGGTAAGTATCACACATAGCGATATCGCTAGCAATATCGCTATAACGTCACAAAACCAGTGACGTTTTAGCGATATTGCTAGCGATATCGCTATGTGTAAAACCCCCTTAAGACACAAAAGGCCCCGTCACACACAGCAAGATCGCTGATTTTGTGACACCACAGCGATCTCGCTGTGTGAGACACACATCAGCGACCGGCCCCCCCGCCGGGTATCGCTGATCGTGCAGGATCATTCTGGGCCATTTTTTGATCGTTGCTCTCCTGCTGGCCAGCACGCATCGCTGTGTGTGGCAGAGGGAGCCAACGATCAGCGAGGCTCCCAGCGCTGTAAGCAGGCACTGGGAGCTGGTATCTAAGGTAAACAGTGGGTAACTAAGCGCCGCACGTCACTTAGTTACCCTATGTGTACCTTAGAAACCTGCGTGTTCGCAGCTCCCAGTGCGAGCAAGCAGGTTTCTATGGTACACATCGGGTAACTAAGTGACATGCGCCGCTTAGTAACCCGATATTTACCTTAGATACCAGCGTCCTCGCTGGTGCTGATTGCTGGTGAAGCTGCCTGTTTGGCAGCTCACCAGCGATCATGCAGCGATGCACCAGCGATCCTGACAAGGTCATATCGTTGTTGGGATCGCTGGTGCATCTTTAAGTGTAATGGTACCTTAACTGTAAGAGTTCCTTGGGGTCATCCCCACATCTCACCAGCCCAAACACTTTTGGAGGTCAATACAGAAGAATATCTTTCAGTCATTCCTCAAAACATAAATCCTGTCTGGGGTTTGAGGTTCAGGAGTAGAGATGGGCGAATCTGAACGGTAAAATTCAGCGTCCGTACCGAACACCTACTGTTCAGGCACGGACACCAAACACGGACTTCACCAGGAAGTCCGTGTTACTGTTCGGGTATTTGTCGCTCATGTGCATAGCAGAGCGGCAAACATCGCTTCTGATCGGCGGTGAAATCATCCCCGCCAGTCAGAAAGCCACGGTTCCTACGCTGTGAAAAGACAGCGTGAGCACTCAGCTGACAATACAAAGGTGACATCAACCCCCCCAACAATCTCCCCACTTGCCATCACTACGTGGGAAGAGCCGGGCACAGCGCCAGAATTGGCGCATCTAAGTGATGTGCCTTTTCTGGGTAGCTGCGGGCTGCTATTTTTAGGCTTGAAGGGCCAATATCCATGGCCCCTTATCAGCCTGAGAATACCAGCCCCCAGCTGTCTGCTTTAGCAAGGCTGGTTGTCAAAAATGGGGGGGGATCTCACGCCATTTTTTTAATTATTTATTTTTGATAACTAACCATGACAACCCTCTACTCTTAATAACTAGCCTTTCTGAAGCTGACAGCTGAGGGTTGCAGTCCCCAGCTGTGAGTTTTTACCTGGTTGGTTATCAAAAATACAAGGGAACCCATGCCGTTTTTTTATTATTTACAGGGCAGGAGCTGGTTAATGAATACTCACATCCGCCACTCCTGCTCTCACTGTTATTAGCGGCAGCAGGTGTCAGATGATGGGATCAGTATTCCCATCAGCTGACACCAGTGACTGGAGGTTAACTTTATACCTCCGATCACAGCTGAGTACTCACGCTGTCTTTTGACAGCGTGGGAACTGCGGCTCTCTGACCGGCGGTGATAATTTCACTGCCAATCAGAAGTGGTGTTTACTACGTTGCCATGCACATGACAAAGTGGCAAACTCTGGATGTTTAGGCCCCCCACTCAAGTGAATGGGGTCTGGGTTAGGATCCAGGAACTGTTCTGGTACCCGAACCAGAACTTTTTGCAACTGTTCGGCCGAACCCGCTGGACCCAAACATCCAGGTGTCCGCCCATCTCTACTCAGGAGCCTTTCCTTATGTTCCCAATTGATGTTACTTCTTCCTCAGCTCCGGATTCCCTCTCTCTGGCACTTTGACCTGTCGTTCAGGGTTGAGTTAGGCCCTTTTGTCTGCCCACACGATCACATTCCCCACCACTACCTCCTGGTCTAACCTCCACATTACTACACCAATGGCAGCACCATGGTGCAACAATGCCCCTTGGTCAGGGTCTGCCTGGGCCTTTGCTGATGATGACTTCTATATTCTTCCCAAGTGAAAGTCAAAACTCTCCATTCTAAGAAATCAAAGATGTTTGGCAATGACCGGATTCACAGCAGCTAAGCAAATACAACAGGAAAATGGAAAACAAACAAAGAAGGTGGGTAAATACACCTTCTTATCTTGGCAATACTCAAGTAATTCTTGGCATTTGTCTAGTATGAGGCAGTGCGGCCATTGGGTAAAACCACAATATGTATTGTTTGTAGAAATTTGGCAGTGTCCCTTGCAATCGGTGGTGCATTTCTATCAATTCAATCTCCTGGCAGGGAGCAGTGGGAAAGACATTTCCTACAACTGATAGAGGTTTAATTTAAAGGGAATATGTCAGCAGGTTTTTACTATGTAATCTGAGAGCAGCACGATGTAAGGGCTGAGACCCTGATTCCAGCGATGTGTACTGAACTGAAAGGTGTACCAAATGCAGGAGCGGACACAGAATTAAGATGTGCTTTGTGGAAGAACAGTATACGGGTCCTTTTTCAGTCCAAAAGTGCATCATACTACTTTGAGCAGTAGTTGTTGAATTGTATTCATTAATGCATCTAGGTATATATGCATCGCTATCTCCTGACTACTACATAGACTTTGTTCTGCACATTTACAGTATCTCCCAAAAGTTAGTGCACCCCTCACATTTGTGAAATTATTTTATTATATCTTTTCGTGGGACTACACCAAAGATGTGACACTTTGATACAATGTAAAGTAGTCAGTGTGCAGCTTGTATAACAGTGTCCATCTGGTGTGCCCTCTAAATAACTCAACACAGTCATTAATGTCTAAACCGCTGGCAACAGAAGTGAGTACATCCCTAAGTGAAAATAGCCAAATTGTGCCAAAAGTGTCAATATTTTATGTTGCCACCATTATTTTCAGCCACGGACTTAACTCTCTTAAACATGGAGTTCACTAGAGGTTTCACAGGCTGCTACTGGAATCCTCTTCCACTCCTCCATGACAACTTCACGGAGCTGGTGGATGCAAGAGACCTTGTGTTCCTCCACCTTCCATTTGAGGATGCCACACAGATGCTCAATAGGGTTTATTTCAGGAGACATTTCTTTAGCAAGGCAGTGGTGGTCTTGGAGGTGTTTCAGGTTGTTATGTTGGAATACTGCCCTGCGGCCCAGTTTCCAAAGGGCGAGGAACATGCCCTGCTTCAGTATACCATAGTACATGTTGGCATTCATGGTTCTCTCAATAAACTGTAGCTCCCGCAGCAGGCAGCACTCATGCAGCCATAACCATGACACTCCCTCCACCATGCTTGACGGCAGTCTTTGTACTCCTCACCTGGCTACCACCACACACGCTAGACTCCATCGTTGCCAAATAAGTTTATCTTGGTCTTATCAGACCACAGGACATAGTTCCAGTAATCTATGTCCTTAAGGCCCCGTTACATTTAGCGATGCACCAGCGATCCCGACAACGATACAATCCAGTCAGGATCGCTGGTGCATGGCTAAATGGTCACTAGTGAGCTTCCACACAGGCAGATCTCACCAGCGATGCAGCAGCAGTCGTTACTTACCTTTCAGACGGCAGCTCTGCTGACGTCTTCCGCCCGTGTCCATGTGCCGCTCGTCGGCGCCAGCAGGAAGCCGGCGATGAGAAAATAAACCATCCCGTTCTCGCGCGATCATCGATATCCAGCGGGGAGCCGGGAAACAGGTACGTGTCACACAAAGCGAGGTGGCTAGCGATATCGCTGTTGCGTCAAAAAAATCGGTGACGCTTTAGCGAGATCGCTAGCGATCTCGCTATGTGTGAAGGGGGCTTAGTTATCATCAGCAAACTGCAGGATTTCTTGTGCATCACCAGAAACTGCAAGTAATTGTCAGATGAGGTCATCTAAGTTTAGGTCATTCAATGACATCACAGGGGAATACTTGGAAAATAAAGACAATTTTTTTTTTTAGACATACATTCAAATTACAAGTGATGATGTAGACAATCTCTACTTAGAAACTGAAAAAGAAATAGGTGCCAAGACACACATGCTCAGAGGCTTGCTGGGAATGAGAAGGGGGTACAACATTCCGCATAACTCAGAATCAAAACAAGTAGGAATAAAGAAAGTGCTGAGATTCATGATTCACCAATGGGCCAAATTACTGATCAAACATGGAGAATTTTCTTTACTAGATTTTCTTAATGGGATTTCAGGGACTATGATATCGATAACCTATTCTTAGTTGAAATCAAACCCCCACCAATCTGAAATTAATTGCCGATCCTTAAAGGGAAACTGTCACCCTCTGGGACGTATACAGACGCATACAGGTAATAGAAATGCTACACTAGTCCGATCTGTCTGCCTCATATTAACAGACTTGTTGTGAAGAAATATTACATTCTGTAATGATTTCTTCCAGGCACCGCACGCCCCAGAGATCCCTGTCCTGTCTTCATTATACATACCACCCTCCAATCCGCGTCAGTTACGGCTCCGGAATCCCGCACCTGCACTCCCTCAGAACTAGATACCTCATCCTCCCTTCTGCGGGCATGGCCATCAGTGATCTTCTGCGGAGGCGAGTCACTGTGACTTTCGGAGTGCGCTCCGATAATATGCTCTCCCCACTTCCTCCTAGCCCATCATCACTAGACACCATGGGTACATAGTGATGACTGTGCATGGAGGAAGTGTGGAGAGCACCTTATCGGCGCGCACATCGGAAGTCACTGGAGCGGAAGTCTCCGCCACCTGCGCAGAAGACCCCTGAATGTAGTGCCCATAGAAGGGAGGATGAGGGATGTATTCCTGAGGGAGTGCAGGGCGCAGGATTCTGGGGCCGTAATTGACGCTGATGGGACGGGGGTAGTATTACAATGAAGACAGGAGGCAGAGATTTCTTTCAGGCACTGCACGCCCCGAAGTCCGGAAGAAATCATTAGAATACCGACAGAATATAACATTTCTCAGCAACGACACCATTAATATGAGCATACAGGTAGGACTAGTGTAACATTTCTATCACCTGTATGCCCATATTAATAGGTTACATATGGGCACTTTCCAGGGGTGACAGATTCCCTTTAACCGAATTGATAATTACATAAATTTATATATTCACAAGTTGTACATTTTTTTTTAAAGATGTAAAGATTTGTAGATGTACATTGCAAAAATATTGAACCCAGTGAGAGCCTCCTGCATCCTGGCTTATGTGCCTACGTAACCCTGTACTTTTAGTAACTTTACAAATATAATTACCCTGTTCAAAGACTTCTACTTTGTACTCCCCTAATCCTCTGCTGAAAATGCTGGCTTTTAATTCTTGTGTACTTGGCTGCTGCCTTTCCTCAGTCCCAAATATGATGTGACAAAGAGTCTTTATATGAAACGGTGTCAATTACTTTCCAACTTCTCTGAAAGACCCACCTAGGCTGAATGCTCTCTTTTACACAGCGTCGTGCTGACATTAGTGTGTCCACAACGGGGTATTTCACTGCCTGAGAGCAGATGACGGATGTATAAAAATCCAATTACAGCAGCATTCAGCAGTCCATGTAGGAGTTCTATGATTACAACTTGTCTCCAGATTTCTATTTATTACAGTAATTGTGAGGTGGTCCCCAAACTGGGTTCATGGCCTCTAGGGTTGCGGAACCATTCATGTCAGTCATCCAGATCACATGGTGCATGAACTAATTAAACATTTCCACATTCACTGCAGGGTCCACATTTTGGTAACGCTTTTGTGCTGTGATACTTTGAGGCATTACCATAAAGAGAGCCCTGTAGAGAATCCATGACTATCCATGAGTCCACGTCAATACTCTGTGGCAATCAGACCAGTCAGTGTGAACTTCCTCAGACAGTCCTGGAATGCTGGCACCTTGGGCTTCTCTTGTGATTACTAGGCCCACGTGTCAAAGAGATGTTCACAATGAATTAAAGAAGTTTTCTCAGGTCTGGCTGACAAAGTAATTAAGAGGTATACTCATCTCCAAGATCCTATATGTAGTAGGTGTAATAATAATAATAATAATAATAATAAAAAAGCCAAGCAGCATTGTGTGCTGACCATAGGCAGCGCTGGCTTCTTGGCTTTTTTTGTTTTATAATAATAATATTAGCAAATACCTCTAATTAGAAATGTAGTATAGTTCTTCTGATAACCTATGTTGCTTAAACCATATGCAGGGCATTGCAGTAGCTTAGGTATCCATGGATACGACCACTCATACAGTGACAGTTTCTAGTGACCATGGATACCTAAGCTTCTGCAATGCCCTGCTCATGGGGTAAATGACATATGTTATCAGAAGAACTATACTATTTTCTAATCAATGTTATTTGCTAATATTATAATTATTATTACTACACCTACTACATGTTAGGAGATCTGAATACACCTTTAGGCCGGGGTCAGACTTGCGTGAAACTCGCACGAGTCTCACATGTCAATACCCGGGACTACCGCCGGCACCAGGATAGCAATACATGCAGCCGCACGTCCCGGTCCTGAGTGCCAGCGGCAGTGTCGGGCGAGTTTCATGCAAGTCTGACCACGGCCTTAAAGGAAATATCCAGGACTTTGTAGAAAAAAAAAATGTGCCTAAGCGCAAACAGACAAGTAGTTGCTACCTAACTGCATGTTGTTCTTTCGCCGCCACAGACCCGCTCCTGCCTGCTATTCAGCTACTTTTACTGATGTCACTTCGAAAGAGCAGGGCGGTCTGCTGTTAAGGGGGCGGGCCTGTCGACGTCGTTCTGATTTACAGTCAGCTTCCGGCAGCTGCCTAACTTGGGGCACCAGCTGTCAATCAGCATGGTAGTCACACCCAGTCGGCAGCGCAGGCCAGGAAAGAAGCCTACCTGTTAGTGCTTAGGCACATTCTTTTTAGAGAGCTATATAAATATATGTTATATACAGAACCCTGGATATCCCCTTTAAGTGAACGTTGCTCTGGGTAAGTGAAAATCTGATTGCTCATCTCTATTATCATGCCATCATGTGAAAACTTAGGCATGATGTTCTATTTATACTGCATAATTTAATAGTTTTTCTTTTTTTGTGCAGAATATGATGGTGGTGGGGACATCCTCGTATAATCTGATGTCGCTTAATAGCGCGGAATTATTCCTCAATCCACAAACACTATTTTGGCACACTGGCCTAATGATTTGTGGAAAATCAGCATTACCCAATATGCTGCAGTCTATTACACTATGTATTTTTGCCATTCATATAGTATTTATGCAATGGTGGGTCATCCACACTAACATGAACCTTCCTAAGATCTTATATATTGGCATTACCCTACTTTTCCAGGAAACAAGTTGGATGATCAGAAAGCAGATATGTAAATGTCATGGAATTCCTTAATAGGCTGACCTACACATGAATGTCTACATTCCGGTAAAGTAGTAGGAATACAATAAACTAATTCAAGTTGAGTCACCAGCCATCACGTACACAATATGTGAAGTCCAAGAAATGCTCAGTCTGGAGCCGCAGAGAACGGAGGCGCTGGATATTCCCGTTCAGGGACGGCGGCTGCTGCGGACTGTATAACATACGTCTACATTTTAAAGATATTGGGCCTAATTTATCAAAACTGCCTAAGGCTTTATTCCCTCGTCCGTGTGTCACAGTCCGAGCGTGGACCCGTGGAGGGCATCCTGACCCCAAATCAGCAAGCTCAAAGATGTATATGAGGCTGCCAAGTTCAAGTCTGGAGACCGGTTACCGGTCTATTCATCACGGACCATGCCGAGACCATGCCACACAGATGTGTGTATCCATCCAAAGAGGAAAAAAAAGTCTGTGGCTATAACAACCAGAGTTCAGCTTTCATTTTCGGATTAGTATATAACATATGGCGAGGAGACCATGTCATGGACTTTGCGGGGATCCTGTCCCACTGACCTACACTTGGATAGGACAACACAATGATTTACGGCACATTTGGAGGCATAGTAAATACAAATTACTATAGAAATTATCTCATAACGTCAGCGCATAAGGATATTTATACAAACTGCATATATAGCAACTTCCCAATACACGCGGAGTACGGGCTACTGTAGATGGCAACCTGTATTCTCCTGAAGGTCAATGGTGATCTTCCGCGTCAATCATTTATAAACTGACCATGACCAAAAAAGTGAGGTTTAACGGTGATAATCTAATAATTATTTTATTGTGAATCATGAATGTTATTTCTTATAAAGGAGACATACAAGTGTCATAGCATGGGCCCCCCTGCTCTGACCACTGTATGGCCCGGACCCTGCCGGTTAGCATTGTGAGGAGCCAGATAACCCCACTCATAGGACTTTTACAACAACTGCATGCTTATCAAACCATTTCAGATTGTACTTTTTAACAAAGATCTTTAGTTTTTCAGCCTTTAGCAAGCAGGTCAGCCTATACAACAACTTCAGCTATGCTGTCAGATGACTGCCCACTAAACAAACAATACTTTCTAGGAGATCTGTAAATTCCACCTTGAAAGTCCAAATGTTACATCTCTGCAGGCAGAGAAATGATATCATTCCTGTTCCCCATGGATTCAATGTAAATGAGGAAAAAGAACAAAGAAGACAAAACAATGGGCCAGTCATAAGCTGAGCTACCTAAACTGCACTTGGTCTACTAGGACACTGCTGACCACTTACATAAGGTCATTACACACTATAGATGGCCAAACACATTAGAAGGTGACTGTCAACCAAATCCATTAACCAACTAATGCATATAGGGATGTCCCATCTCAAAATTCCTGTTTTCAACAAGCCTGGTACTACGTTCTCTGCCTAAGGAAACATGCACACTTGGCCGATGTCGGGTGCATAACCAGTAGGATGTTCTAAACCAACAGCAAATCAGTGGTTTAATAATTCTGATGGGGTTGTACCCAATAGGTGATACATTGCATATTGCTAGGGGTCTGCTTCTGTTGAAATAACAGCAGTTCTGAGTTCCCCACTTGAATGGAGACGGGTAATTCAAAATCTTAAGGACAGAACACATTCTATTAGGCCAGGATCACACATGCGAGAAACTCGGACGAGTCTCGCATCTTAATACCCGGCACTGCCGCCGGCACTGTGGAGTGGAGCGTGTGGCTGCATAGAAATACATACAGTCGCACGCTCCACTCCCGAGTGCCAGCAGCAGTGCCGGGTATTAATATGCGAGACTCGTCCGAGTTTCTCGCATGTGTGATCCCGGCCTAACTGTGATTCTAGGCCTTAGTACTTAAGGTTAGAGCTCAGTAACAGACCCATATGGGAAATAAAGTGACTGTGCAATATTGTACTCAAAGGACCCATGTGATTTAGTCTGCACAAAAAAGTGAACCTCCAAGTGGAGAGTGAAAAAAGTGTAAATAACGCAGACTAAAATAACACCCAAGTCATACGTCCATATAGGCAGCAGCCCATGGAAGAAGCCCACGCGAAACGCGCGTCAGGGTGGAGTGTGCAACACCACAGAGCAGTAATGGGTAAGAGCATTATGAACATATCTGTAGGTTCTGCCAAACATAATGTGAAGCTCCTACAAGACTTACAAACTTGCCAATGGAATTTTTCTCTTATCACACCTTCCACTGGCAGATCTCCTGTGTCTACAGATTATAAATTCTTAATTTGTCTACTGTTCTTTGTTTAGGTTCATGTAAGAAATTTCTACCCCACTAAGCTGGCCACAAAAGAATGGGACTGCACAAACAGCTGGGCCGACTGCACTGCTACATCATTTCCGTAACTCCTATATATTTGTATTGGAAATATGGACAGAGTGTAGCAGAGCAGCCGACTTATCTGTGCCCATCCTACTGTGGCCAGTGGAGAAAATTAGATATTACCATGAATTGTCTCCAATGAATGTCTGAGATATGAATGCCCAATAAAATGACCATACATATTAATTTGGTTCTAAAGTGTACGGGCAGTTTACAGTCTGCAATGACCACCTGCCACTTCACCACCATCGGAGCAACCCCCAACATACTGTCTCCTTCCCTATTACCCTGTTGACTGTAAGCCCACAGGGCCCTCTCCTTTCTGTACCACTCTGTTATTGTTATCGTGTTCATTGTAATTTATAATTGTATGAAACCCCTCCTCATATACAGCACCATAGAATCAATGGTGCTCTAAAAATAATAAAATAATAATAGACTAAATTCAGCCTTTAGCTGAGAGATTTGGCTTGGAACGTCAACCTTCTTGAGATCTTATCATGGGATTACCCTACTTTTACAGGAAGCAAGTCGGATGATCAGAAAGTAGAATTTGTACATGTCATGGAATTCCTTAATATCTCGACCTACACATGAATGTCTACATTCGGGTAAAGTGGAAGGAATACAGTAAAGTAAACCAAAGCTGAGTCACCAGCCTTCATGTACATAATATGACAGGCCCCTATTACACATTGACTATGCGAGTGCTGAAGATAACCAAGTTCCGTACTCAGCTACCTCTGGCATTCAAGCAGAAGAATAGGGACCTTATTCCTGTGATTGCTGTGGATCTCAATGACCCATAACGGAAGATCGATCCTGAGTGTAGGTGATAAGTTGTAATTTTTCATCAGGATGGTCTTTGAAGGCCCATCTAGGAACAAGCGTCATAGTTGTTTGCACTACATGGTCCATGAACTTGGCCACAATGAGCATTTTAATGGGTTATGGTCTCAGAGTAGAAGATTTTAAGAGGTCCATTGACAAGTAGTGCCGCATACCAACATCCTCATCTAGACATATCTTATGGAAATGGTCTGCAGAATTTATGGACTCAAACTCAACTACACCTGGAAATCACCAAAGAAATCGAGCAAATGATAAAACAGTGATTTCTCAATGATAGCCATTTTGTCAAGAAGCACACACAAGAAAATTTCTTAATCTCTAAACTTGTCTAAACACGCGTCTAGTGTACCGATCGCCGTCTTCCGCCCCTCCAATCCTCTTCTCACTTATGTCACTGAAATTTTGACTCCATGGATCACACAGGGGTTTATGCGGGGACCAGAAGTCGCTTACGTCACAATATCAGGCTATGGAGCCATGTTCTTACACTCCATAGGCTTACATTGTAAAAACGACTTCCGATTCACACATAACAGTCTATGTGATATACCGTGAGTGAGAAGAGGTGCTTGACACTAGGAGTTTGATTAGCGACTAGGATCAAAAATGGACATGTCTCTTTTTTTTTGCGGATTGAGTGTCTGGAAAAAAAAAAAAAACACACAAAAAATGGAGACGTGTGAACAGCCCTATAGACTATAACAGATAGGTCTTCTTGCCGTGAAAAACACAAATAGAAGATGAATGAAAATATCAGATGTGAGAAACAAGCCTAAGGCCGGATTAACACATCCCTATTTCCAAAGCACTGACCTGTAGGGGGTCAGCGCATCCTAATGAGTACGTGTTCTAAAAAGGAAAAAAAACAGATGGAACTTGTAGGAGCAAATAAGACATTTGATTTAAAAGGGGCCTGAGGTCAGATTCACACATCCAGTTTCCAATGCACGACCTGAACTTACATCCTTTCATGTGTATATGAGGCTTTAAGTTCAGGTTTGGGAAGTCCACGGTGAGTCTCGGCACTGCAGCGAGTATAGGACCCTAAAGTACGTCTCTATGACCCTGCTTTTACAGAAGACTACAGTAATGAAGGTCCACAAAATATTTGCAAATAATGAATTACCGTAACTTTTTCCATGTTACCCTCTCTGTACCCTTCAAACTTTTTCTTCTGTGTTAAATGATCTACAGTAGACATAATTCGTCCATTGTATTTTATCACTATGTATGTTTTTATGGCCGGACATGCAAGTTCCAGCAGAGATGATCACCCAGCTTTCTGAGAAGCCTGAATGGCAAATCCAATGAATTAGGTGATACATGGGACAAGTGATGTATATCATATATATGGTGATCACCCAGCTTTCCAAGAAACCTGAATGAATGGCAAATCATTTCATTTAGGTGATGTGATGTAGCATTTATAATATATACATACATACACACATATATATATATATATATATACATACACACACACACACACATATATATATATATATATATATATAGTGGTCACCCAACTGACATAACCTTAGAGGAATACAAGATCAAAATATTTACAGCAGAAAAAGCTCTTAAAAATAATCAACTTCTGCTGCAGAACATCTTAAAAGACCTAACCTGTCAATCACTACTTGGCAGCCTACTTTGAGATTTAAAGACCCAGTCCTCCTGAGCAGGGGAGTGAGTGACACAGCCTCTGTGTACCAAGAGAAGAAGCCCCAGCCATGGATCGTGCAGGCAGCTCCCACTCAGGAGGAGCTGTGCATCCAGAACCAGAGCTGGCAAAGTTTCCTACCGGTTGGGACATGCTGGCAGGAGCTGGGCTGATGGGACTTCTGCAGAGGAAGCAGCCAGGAGCGGAGCCTCAGGAGGACAGTGGCTCCAGCAGCGGAGCAAGGAGGTATAAAAGGAGAGGGAGACACGTAGCAAAGTCCCTGGACCAACCTTTCCCCTCCTCCCTCCCCGCCCCTGGTTAACCATTGAGGGGCAGGCTGACTGGAGGCATTGACCAGGGCAGCAGCAGGCACCAGGCTGGGTGGAGCTGGCCTTCTGGGGCCTCCTCCTGACTCTGCCTTCCTCCTCTGCAGCCTGACAATGAGAGGGACTCCTACAAGTCACTGTGCATAAAGTTCACTCTCCTGCTATGAGGAGGATGAGCCCCAGTGAGGGGAACAGGGTTCACCCCTCTGCCTGCTCTTTAGCCTCCTCCCCAGGCTCATCAGGCGCACTATCAGCTGCAGGACACAAGGCTTTATCTACACACATGTCAAGGGAACAGCACCTGACAGCACAAGCCTTATGTAACAGCTAGAGAAAAGGAATTCTAAGGAAAAGTAGCAACAAAGTGGAGAGAAGCTTCCGCATGTCCTTTCACCAGGGACAGTACAGGTGGAGGACATCGTCTCTAAACGCCACTAGACACCTGTTCAGGGAATAGATACCTGTAGGTAAAGGTGCCCGAGCCACTCTCCGCAGCTCTGTAATATATAGGGTAAGACAAAGACGACGGGGGCACCACTGTCAATAAACCCGAGATCAGCTCTAATGTATAGGGTAAGACAAAGAGAACAGAGGGCATCACAGTCAATAAACCCGAGATCAGCTCTAATGTATAAGGTAAGACAAAGAGAACGGAGGGCACCACTGTCAATAAACCCGAGATCAGCTCTAATGTATAGGGTAAGACAAAGAGAACAGAGGGCATCACAGTCAATAAACCCGGGATCAGCTCTAATGTATAGGGTAAGACAAAGAGAACGGAGGGCACCACTGTCAATAAACCCGGGATCAGCTCTAATGTATAGGGTAAGACAAAGAGAACAGAGGGCACCACAGTCAATAAACCCGGGATCAGCTCTAATGTATAGGGTAAGACAAAGAGAACAGAGGGCACCACAGTCAATAAACCCGAGATCAGCTCTAATGTATAGGGTAAGACAAAGAGAACGGAGGGCACCACTGTCAATAAACCCGGGATCAGCTCTAAGATATAGGGTAAGACAAAGAGAACGGAGGGCACCACTGTCAATATACCCGAGATCAGCTCTAATGTATAAGGTAAGACAAAGAGAACGGAGGGAACCACTGTCAATAAAACCGGGATCAGCTCTAATGTATAGGGTAAGACAAAGAGAACGGAGGGCACCACTGTCAATAAACCCGGGATCAGCTCTAATGTATAGGGTAAGACAAAGAGAACGGAGGGCACCACTGTCAATATACCCGAGATCAGCTCTAATGTATAAGGTAAGACAAAGAGAACGGAGGGAACCACAGTCAATAAACCCGGGATCAGCTCTAATGTATAGGGTAAGACAAAGAGAACGGAGGGCACCACTGTCAATAAACCCGGGATCAGCTCTAATGTATAGGGTAAGACAAAGAGAACGGAGGGCACCACTGTCAATATACCCGAGATCAGCTCTAATGTATAGGGTAAGACAAAGAGAACGGAGGGAACCACAGTCAATAAACCCGGGATCAGCTCTAATGTATAGGGTAAGACAAAGAGAACGGAGGGCACCACTGTCAATAAACCCGGGATCAGCTCTAATGTATAGGGTAAGACAAAGAGAACGGAGGGCATCACTGTCAATATACCCGAGATCAGCTCTAATGTATAGGGTAAGACAAAGAGAACAGAGGGCACCACAGTCAATAAACCCGAGATCAGCTCTAATGTATAAGGTAAGACAAAGAGAACGGAGGGAACCACTGTCAATAAACCCGGGATCAGCTCTAATGTATAGGGTAAGACAAAGAGAATGGAGGGCACCACTGTCAATATACCCGAGATCAGCTCTAAGATATAGGGTAAGACAAAGAGAACGGAGGGCACCACTGTCAATATACCCGAGATCAGCTCTAAGATATAGGGTAAGACAAAGAGAACGGAGGGAACCACTGTCAATAAACCCGAGATCAGCTCTAATGTATAGGGTAAGACAAAGAGAACGGAGGGCACCACTGTCAATAAACCCGGGATCAGCTCTAAGATATAGGGTAAGACAAAGAGAACGGAGGGCACCACTGTCAATATACCCGAGATCAGCTCTAATGTATAGGGTAAGACAAAGAGAACGGAGGGCACCACTGTCAATAAACCCGGGATCAGCTCTAATGTATAGGGTAAGACAAAGAGAACAGAGGGCACCACAGTCAATAAACCCGAGATCAGCTCTAATGTATAGGGTAAGACAAAGAGAACGGAGGGCACCACTGTCAATAAACCCGGGATCAGCTCTAAGATATAGGGTAAGACAAAGAGAACGGAGGGCACCACTGTCAATATACCCGAGATCAGCTCTAATGTATAAGGTAAGACAAAGAGAACGGAGGGAACCACTGTCAATAAAACCGGGATCAGCTCTAATGTATAGGGTAAGACAAAGAGAACGGAGGGCACCACTGTCAATAAACCCGGGATCAGCTCTAATGTATAGGGTAAGACAAAGAGAACGGAGGGCACCACTGTCAATATACCCGAGATCAGCTCTAATGTATAAGGTAAGACAAAGAGAACGGAGGGAACCACAGTCAATAAACCCGGGATCAGCTCTAATGTATAGGGTAAGACAAAGAGAACGGAGGGCACCACTGTCAATAAACCCGGGATCAGCTCTAATGTATAGGGTAAGACAAAGAGAACGGAGGGCACCACTGTCAATATACCCGAGATCAGCTCTAATGTATAGGGTAAGACAAAGAGAACGGAGGGAACCACAGTCAATAAACCCGGGATCAGCTCTAATGTATAGGGTAAGACAAAGAGAACGGAGGGCACCACTGTCAATAAACCCGGGATCAGCTCTAATGTATAGGGTAAGACAAAGAGAACGGAGGGCATCACTGTCAATATACCCGAGATCAGCTCTAATGTATAGGGTAAGACAAAGAGAACAGAGGGCACCACAGTCAATAAACCCGAGATCAGCTCTAATGTATAAGGTAAGACAAAGAGAACGGAGGGAACCACTGTCAATAAACCCGGGATCAGCTCTAATGTATAGGGTAAGACAAAGAGAACGGAGGGCACCACTGTCAATATACCCGAGATCAGCTCTAAGATATAGGGTAAGACAAAGAGAACGGAGGGCACCACTGTCAATATACCCGAGATCAGCTCTAAGATATAGGGTAAGACAAAGAGAACGGAGGGAACCACTGTCAATAAACCCGAGATCAGCTCTAATGTATAGGGTAAGACAAAGAGAACGGAGGGCACCACTGTCAATAAACCCGGGATCAGCTCTAAGATATAGGGTAAGACAAAGAGAACGGAGGGCACCACTGTCAATATACCCGAGATCAGCTCTAATGTATAAGGTAAGACAAAGAGAACGGAGGGAACCACAGTCAATAAACCCGGGATCAGCTCTAATGTATAGGGTAAGACAAAGAGAACGGAGGGAACCACTGTCAATAAACCCGGGATCAGCTCTAATGTATAGGGTAAGACAAAGAGAACGGAGGGCACCACTGTCAATATACCCGAGATCAGCTCTAAGATATAGGGTAAGACAAAGAGAACAGAGGGCACCACAGTCAATAAACCCGAGATCAGCTCTAATGTATAAGGTAAGACAAAGAGAACGGAGGGCACCACTGTCAATAAACCCGGGATCAGCTCTAATATATAGGGTAAGACAAAGAGAACGGAGGGCACCACTGTCAATAAACCCGGGATCAGCTCTAATATATAGGGTAAGACAAAGAGAACGGAGGGCACCACTGTCAATAAACCCGGGATCAGCTCTAATATATAGGGTAAGACAAAGAGAACGGAGGGCACCACTGTCAATAAACCCGGGATCAGCTCTAATATATAGGGTAAGACAAAGAGAACGGAGGGCACCACTGTCAATAAACCCGAGATCAGCTCTAAGATATAGGGTAAGACAAAGAGAACGGAGGGCACCACTGTCAATATACCCGGGATCAGCTCTGTAATATATAGGGTAAGACAAAGAGAACAGAGGGCACCACTGTCAATAAACCCGGGATCAGCGCTAATATATAGGGTAAAACAAAGAGAACGGAGGGCACCACAGTCAATAAACCCGAGATCAGCTCTAATGTATAGGGTAAGACAAAGAGAACGGAGGGCACCACTGTCAATAAACCCGGAATCAGCTCTAAGATATAGGGTAAGACAAAGAGAACGGAGGGCACCACTGTCAATATACCCGGGATCAGCTCTGTAATATATAGGGTAAGACAAAGAGAACGGAGGGCACCACTGTCAATATACCCGGGATCAGCTCTAATGTATAGGGTAAGACAAAGAGAACAGAGGGCACCACTGTCAATAAACGCGGGATCAGCTCTAATATATATATAATATACCATGTTTATAAAAGCAAAAGAAAGTAAATGGGGTGTGTGCAGCTAATGCTTCAAGGAAGTCTCAAAAAGGGAGAACTTAGCCAGTGCAAAAAATGGGCAGACCAAGGTGCAAAAACAATTAACAATACATAAGCATAATATGTTTAATATAGCTGTAAACAATGCAAGACAATAGTTACAATGTGAAGGTGCTCCAGGGACGCAAACAGGGCATTTGAATCTCATATTGAGTGTTCTGCCCATTGATGTACAGCAAGTTAATTCATAGTGTAGTACCAGTTATAACCATTAGAGGTCATTAGGTACCCATTTGTCCTGTTCCTGCATAAAATGAGCATTTCTCTTTAAACAGTGTGTTCTGATTAGAACCGCCCCCTTAGTTTCGCGGCCACCGGACTACTACCCCTAATATCCCACATCATCCCGTCAGCCAGAGCCACTGGACTAATACCACTAATATCCAACATCATCCTGTCAGTCAGAGCCACCGGACTACTACCACTAATATCCCACATCATCCTGTCAGCCAGAGCCACCGGACTACTACCCCTAATATCCCACATCATCCTGTCAGCCTGGGGTCAGAACCAGAGCGCTGAGTGGATTTGCCCTGACTTCCATACCAATGATCCCTTTAATAGAAGCCTGGGGTAAGAATTAGAGAGCTGAGGGATTTACCCTAACTTCCATACCAGAGATCCATTTAAGAGAGTCCTGGAGTCAGTACCAAAGCGCAGAGTGGACTTGCCCTCACTTCCATACCAGGGATCCCTTTAAGAGGGGCTTGGGGTCAGAACCAGAGCACTGAGTGCAATTGCCCTGACTTGCATACCAAATGATCCTTTAATACTGTAGAATCCTGGGGTCAGAATCAGAGCGCTGATGGATTTGCCCTAACTTCCATACAGGAGATCCCTTTAAGAGAGTCTGGGGTCAGTACCAAAGTGCAGAGTGGATTTGCCCTCACTTCCGTACCGGAGATCCTTTTAAGAGGGGCCTGGGGTCAGAACCAGAGCGCTTGGTGGATTTGCCCTAACTTCCATACTAATGATCCCTTTAATAGAAGTCTGGGGTCAACATCAGAGCGCTGAGGGATTTGCCGTGACTTCCATACCGGAGATCCCTTTAAGAGGGAAGATGTGCCTATGGAACTATGGGATAGAGGATGTGTGATGTGTATATGGGCACGGGAGGGGGTGATTCATTTCTGTAATGTGCTCTGTGCTCATTTCTGGGGGGCAGACAATGGCTGGGAGCTTATGTTCCTGGGGATGCTAGATTTCTCCCATCCAGTCAGTGTCTGCTGAGGTGTTGTCGTGGAGTGGGAAAACTGTTGCTTATAGCAACCAATCACCGATCAGCTTCTTTTAAAACAGCTCTGGTGAAATGAAAGATGCTTAGTGATTAGTTGGTGATACACACATACATTCAAATAGAAAGAAAGATAGATTTAAATTAGGCTATATGCTTTTTACTGCTCTTAGATATAAATCCAATATTTTATTCTAAGATCTGTTAAAATGTACTTTGATTGTGGTACAACCCCTTTAAGTTTGTTTCCATATAAAACAATGACTGCCTGTTACAACATTGGGAAAATCTAAAAGGAATAGAATGGGTAGTTGCTCCAAATGTAATTCCCCACTGCACAAGAGAAGGTTTACCAAACGTTACCCTTCATTTCAGTTACAGTTGTGGCCAAAAGTATTGACACCCCTGCAATTCTGTCAGATAATACTCAGTTTCTTCCTGAAAATGATTGCAAACACAAATTATTTGGTTTTATTATCTTCATTTAATTTGTCTTAAATGAAAAAACACAAAAGAGAATGAAGCAAAAATCAAAACATTGATCATTTCACACAAAACTCCAAAAATGGGCCAGACAAAAGTATTGGCACCCTCATCCTAATACTTGGTTGCACAACCTTTAGCCAAAATAACTGCGACCAACCGCTTCCGGTAACCATCAATGAGTTTCTTACAATGCTCTGCTGGAATTTTAGACCATTCTTCTTTGGCAAACTGCTCCAGGTCCCTGATATTTGAAGGGTGCCTTCTCCAAACTGCCATTTTTAGATCTCTCCACAGGTGTTCTATGGGATTCAGGTCTGGACTCATTGCTGGCCACCTTAGAAGTCTCCAGTGCTTTCTCTCAAACCATTTTCTAGTGCTTTTTGAAGTGTGTTTTGGGTCATTGTCCTGCTGGAAGACCCATGACCTCTGAGGGAGACCCAGCTTTCTCACACTGGGCCCTACATTATGCTGCAAAATTTGTTGGTAGTCTTCTGACTTAATAATCCACAACTGTATGGTTATGAAATCCCACAGCAGTGAATTTCACTTTCCATTTCCACTTCTAGTTGAGCGGTCTTTCCTTTTTCATAGGTTGGTTCCTCATTTGTTTTAGGGGGAAGCATAAAATACAGCACTGGAGAAAAATAAGACCCTGCATCGCCACCTATGGGACAAATGTATTAATGCAGGAGGATTATTTTCTACTTTTATATTTCCGCAACTGCAATTTTTTTAAGCACAGGTTTATTCAGGTTTAGCTCCTATCCCCAATCCAATGCTGAGTTGATATTTGGGCTTGATAAGGGGCAGATGCTGATGATCATAGCGATTGGGAACTGTTCATACTACATCAGATCTTCTGTCTGACCTATTCTTTTGCCATACATTGGGCTTTATGGAAACGCTTACCATATACACTGGGTTAAAGCCATCTTTCAATATACACTATTGAGGGATTTCAAAGGGAGAATCCAGGCGAATAATCTACTGGCGTATGAAATGTGGGGCATTTACTTTTGGGAAGTTTGCGATGTTTGACAACTAGTTACTAGCGATATTTCTATATTCACAGCTATAGTCCTGTGTAACCGAGTGATTAATACTTCCGACGGTCAATAAAGGCCTATTACACTGGCCAGTTTCTGGCCATAAACGAGCGTCTATATAAAAGTTGATCTGTGCTCGCTTAATGACCCATTCACACTGTGTGAGACAACCGTATGTGGACAGAACAGTCATTAAGGGGGTTGTCCAGGCATGCGTCTGCAGGGTAGGTCATCAAATGCAGATCGGTGCAGGTCAGACATCCAATGCCAAACTGATCAGCTTATTTTTTTCAGCTTTGATGCTGGCTGGATATAAACACGTTCTTGGATTTGCTGACCGCAAAGTGTAGCAGATGCTGACAGCTACTGCAGCACATCTTTTCTGTAACAGTGTAGGAGCTGAGCTTCAGCATCAAGCAGCGGCAGCAACAATTTGAATGGAGTTGCGCTCAGAAGTTCTGTTCAAATCTATATATATATATATATATAACAGTGTATGTATCAACCCAGACCTACTCCACATCGCAACCAATCACTAAGCATCTTTCAATTCACCAGAGCTGTTTAAAAGATGAAAGCTCAGCTGTGATTGGTTGCTATCAGTTTTCTTTGTAGACAGTTGTGGTAACTGAGGCCTATTATTCTTATCATTTTTATGGTGTTATCGTCCTTCTGTAAAGCTGGAAATAACACAATTTATTACTGTGCCAACACAGACCACCCTCTGACACAGACTGCAGGGGGGGCCCAGTATCACACAGGATAGGATTAGATACACGGTCGGCAGACTGTATCACACAGGATAGGATTAGATACATAGCCCAGTATCACACAGGATAGGATTAGATACACAGCTCAGCAGTCAGTATCACACAGGATAGGATTAGATACACGGCTCAGCAGACAGTATCACACAGAATAGGATTAGATACATGGCTCAGCAGTCAGTATCACACAGGATAGGATTAGATACACAGCTCAGCAGACAGTATCACACAGGATAGGATTAGATACACGGCTCAGCAGTCAGTATCACACAGGATAGGATGAGATACACAGCTCAGCAGTCAGTATCACACAGGATAGGATTAAATACACGGCTCAGCAGTCAGTATCACACAGGATAGGATTAGATACATGGCTCAGCAGTCAGTATCACACAGATTAGGATTAGATACACGGCTCAGCAGACTGTATCACACGGGATAGGATTAGATACACGGCTCAGCAGACTATCACACGGTGTAGAATTAGGTACACAGCTCAGCAGTCAGTATCACACTGGATAGGATTAGATACATGGCTCAGCAGTCAGTATCACACGGGATAGGATTAGATTAGATACATGGCTCAGCACAGTATCACACAGGATAGGATTAGATACATGGCTCAGCAGTCAGTATCACAAAGGAGAAGATTAGATACACGGCTCAGCAGACAGTATCACACAGGATAGGATTAGATACACAGCTCGGCAGACTGTATCACAAAGGATAGGATTAGATACATGGCTCGGCAGACTGTATCACACAGGATAGGATTAGATACATAGCCCAGTATCACACAGGATAGGATTAGATACACAGCTCAGCAGTCAGTATCACACAGGATAGGATTAGATACACGGCTCAGCAGACAGTATCACACAGAATAGGATTAGATACACGGCTCAGCAGTCAGTATCACACAGGACAGGATTAGATACATGGCTCAGCAGTCAGTATCACACGGGATAGGATTAGATACATGGCTCAGCACAGTATCACACAGGATAGGATTAGATACACAGCTCAGCAGACTATCACAAAGAAGATTAGGTACACGGCTCAGCAGACTATCACAAAGGAGAGGATTAGATACACGGCTCAGCAGACAGTATCACACAAGATAGGATTAGATACACGGCTCAGCAGACAGTATCACACAGGATAGGATTAGATACACGGCTCAGCAGACAGTATCACACAGGATAGGATTAGGTACACGGCTCAGCAGACTATCACAAAGGAGAGGATTAGATACACGGCTCAGCAGACTATCACACAGGATAGGATTAGATAAACGGCTCAGCAGACTATCACACAGGATAGGATTAGTTACATGGCTCAGCAGTCAGTATCACACAGGATAGGATTAGGTACACGGCTCAGCAGTCAGTATCACACGGGATAGGATTAGATACATGGCTCAGCACACAGTATCACACAGGATAGGATTAGATACATGGCTCATCAGACTATCACAAAGGAGAGGATTAGATACACGGCTCAGCAGACAGTATCACACGGGATAGGATTAGATACACAGGTCAGCAGACTATCACACAGGATAGGATTAGATACACGGCTCAGCAGTCAGTATCACACAGGATAGCATTAGATACACAGCTCAGCAGACGGTATCACACAGGATAGGATTAGAAACACAGCTCATTAACAGGATGTGCCAAAGAAGAGGACATTTTAATTTCAAGAATTCCACTCATTCCATCCGATTTACTGTTTGATTTTAAACGCTCCAGTTTCCACTTCAACTGGCATTTGCAATGTCCATTAACAAGGCTCAGGGACAGTCCTTGAAAGTAGTAGGGATTGATTTGCAATCTCCATGCTTTTCTCATGGTCAACTTCACGTGATCTGTTCAAGAGTTGGAACTGCCAAAAATCTGTTCATCTTTGCACCGAAAGGAAAAGCAAAAAATGCTGTTTATCAAAAGGCTCTTGAAAGAGTTGAAAATAAAATACTATCAATACTTGGGTAATCGTTTAGTTAATTTGTGTTGCAAATCTGTAGTGTTGAATATATGATGTGAAATGTTTTTATGTGCAATATAATCATTATAATTTGTTATAACTAACCACATAGTTACTATGCCCGGGCAACACCGGGCTCTTCAGCTAGTTGTTTATATTAATATTTGACCGCTGGCGGAGCAAAATATAGGTGATTGGTGGGGGGTGTCGGACTACCACTGATCTGCTATCGATGACCTATCCTACATGGATGTCAATACTGTATGCCCGGACAAGCCCTTTAAATATGATAGTTCTGTTCACAGACAGAGTGCATATTGTTGGCAGCACATCCCATTTATAAGCAGCAATGTGCTGCGAACACTGATCTAACTGCATCTAATCGCATTAATAATCCAATCAGCAGAAGAACTAGGGTTTTTCTCATTCGTTGGTCAATCAGTTACAAAGGCTCAGGAGCAGAAATTAACATTTGTTTTCAGATTATCAGCCCATGTAAATTGGAGCGGTTATGTATGGGATTTGTTGGGCTTAGGTAGGTATGCTGTATGGACCCCATTGGATAATCCCTCCCCTCCTATCATTGCTCCATGTGAGAATGACTCCATACATCGCCCAATGCTAGGGAGATGTACACACTAGGTCCTGCCATACAGGCGCCATCTATGCTATAAAGTGCCATATTGTAAAACCCCTTTAAAGATAATCAGGGCAGATGTCAGCAGGCATTTAGGTAAGAAAGATAAATTGTCCCCGTCATGTCATGTTCCACCCCATCAGCTCAGTACAGGGAATTGCCTACTTATTTCATAATGTGCCTGAATACACGGCTATGGACGCTCTCCTCTTTTCATGTCTGGGACATTTTCTGGATGTCAGGATGACTCAGCAGGAATGTGTTCTCCACCTCTAGATCATACAAGTAGCATTGGGTCATTTTATCCCTCTACAACAATGGAAGAAAGTTTCCTGCTGTATTAGGAAGAACACAACACCAAGGCTTCTATTACACCAGTGCAATACTGCCTGTTACTTATTATTACCAGAGTGATGCAAGGGAAACATGGTGGACTCCTTGGCGGCTGCTAGATTACTAACCATCGTATGCTCCTGCTGTATGGTGTATATTCATACATGGTGGAAGTGGAGGGGACAAACATAAGAACAAAAAATTCTGCAAAAACTAGTACAGTTAATGAGTAAAATTTTAAAAGGGCTTGTAAGAAGCCGCATTGCAATTTACTCCTTATAAAAAATGATCTCTACGCTAAAGAATGGAGGGATTATTACATTTCATAGTGAACGGCTCATTGCCCAAGTCACCAGCAGCCCCGGGGTCTCAGATTTACCAGTTACCTAGGTAAGCAGCACACACCGCTGGTGGGCTCTACGCTTCAATCTATTCCTGCTGCTCTCAAGCCGGCCAGATCCAACCGGCTACAATCCCCCTGCCCTTCTCCCATGGGCAGAGGCAAAGCTGCTTTCTGGTTAGCGGGCTGTGAGAGCCCAGTACTGCCAGCAGCATGACCATGCCGCTGTCAGGCTATGTGCACACTTTGCTTTTTTTGTAGCAGCTTTTCTTTTTTGCTGTTTTTTTAATGCAGATTTTATGCTGCATTTTAGGGTATGTGCACACGTTGCGGACTTGCTGCGGAACTGCAAGTATGTGGCCAACCAATGTAATTCAAAAGGAAAAAAAGCTGTGCACATGCTGCGGAAAATTCCGCATGGAATCCAGAGCGGTTTATTTTCCGCAGATTGTCAATTCTTTTTGCGGATCCGCATGCGTTCTTACACCCAGTCCATTAATTAAATCCACAGGGCTAAAAACGCATGCCAATCCGGAAAGAATCTGCACAAAAAACGCACAAAATGCGCACAGATTTTTACCTGCGTTTTCTGCCAAGAGATGCAGATTCTGTGCAGAAAAATCTGCAACGTGTGCACATACCCTTACAGTACCAGCAAAGTCTATAAGATGTCAGAAATCTCATACAAACACATTGCTTTTATTTTCCTGACTGATTTGGAAAACTGCTGCGTTTTTGCAGACTGCAGCATGTCACTTCTTTCAGCATTTTGTCAGCTTATTTGTAGCGTTTTTCACCCATAGGGTAAGTGCAATGGGTAAGTGCAAAAACACAGCAAAAATATAGTAAAAAACGCAGGTATCATCTTTTGTAACTTTTTTATGCAAAATCTAAGGAAGTTAAATCACGCTCTTTTTTTTGGGGGGGGGGGGGGTGAGGTCAGCAGCAACCTGCTTTTTAGAAAAAAAGCAGCCTCTTTACTTCCAAGAGACCAAGTTTTGCCTGCGGAAAAAAATGTAGTAAAAACGTAAGGTGTGAATGTGTGAACACAGCATCATATTCTTCAGGTGATCCCACCACCCTTAGCAAATAAGAGGCCAGAAGGCAAAGGAACAATACACTGTGTGCAGAATTATTAGGCAAATGAGTATTTTGATCACATCATCCTTTTCATATATGTTGTCCTACTCCAAGCTGTATAGGCTTGAAAGCCAACTGCCAATTATGTAAATCAGGTGATTAGCATTTCTGTAATGAGGAGGAGTGTGGTCTAATGACATCAACACCCTATATAAGGTGTGCTTAATTATTAGTCAAATTCCTTTCCTTTGGCAAAATGGGTCCGAAGAAAGATTTGAGGGACTCTGAAAAATCAAAAATTGTGCGATGTCTTGCAGAGGGATGCAGCAGTCTTGAAATTGCCAAACTTTTGAAACGTGATCACTGAACAATCAAGCGTTTCATGGCAAATGTCCAACAGGGTCGCAAGAAGCGTGTTGATAAAAAAAAAGGCTCAAAATAACTGCCCATGAATTGAGGAAAATCAAGCGTGAAGCTGCCAAGATGCCATTTGCCACCAGTTTTGCCATATGTCAGAGCTGCAACGATACTGGAGTATCAAAAAGCTCAAGGTGTGCCATACTCAGGGACATGGCCAAGCTAAGGAAGGCTGAAAAACGACCACCTTTCAACAAGAAACATAAGATAAAACGTCAAGACTGGGCCAAGACATATCTTAAGGCTGATTTTTCTAAGGTTTTAAGGACTGATGAAATGAGAGCGACTCTTGATTGGCCAGATGGATGGGAACGAGGCTGGATCAGTAAAGGGCAGAGAGCTCCACTCCGACTCAGACGCCAGCAAGGTGGAGGTGGGGTACTGGTATGGGCTGGTATCATCAAAGATGAACTTGTGGGACCTTTTCGGGTTGAGGATGGAGTGAAGCTCAACTCCCAGACCTACTGCCAGTTTCTGGAAGACACCTTCTTCAAGAAAAACATGATTTTCATGCAGGACAATGCTCCATCACATGCATCCAAATTCTCCACAGCATGGCTGGCCAGTAAAGGTCTAAAAGAAGAAAAAATAATGACATTGCCCCCTTGTTCACCTGATCTGAACCCCACAGAGAACCTGTGGTCCCTCATAAAATGTGAGATCTACAGGGAGTGAAAACAGTACACCTCTCGGAACATTGTCTGGGAGGCTGTGGTGGCTGCAGCACGCAATGTTGATCGTAAACAGATCAAGCAACTGACAGAATCTATGGATGGAAGGCTTTTGAGTGTCATCGTAAAGAAAGGTGGCTATATTGGTCACTGATTTTTTTTGTTTTGTTCTTGAATGTCAGAAATGTTTATTTCTACATTTTGTGTTGCTCTATTGGTTTACCTGGTGAAAATAAACAAGTGAGATGGGTATATATTTGGTTTTTATTAAGTTGCCTAATAATTCTGCACAGTAATAGTTACCTGCACAAACAGATATCCTCCTAAGATAGACAAATCTAAAAAAAAAACCACTCCAACTTCCAAAAATATTAAGCTTTGATATCTATGAGTCTTTTGGGTTGATTGAGAACATAGTTGTTATTCAATAATAAAAAGAATCCTCTCAAATACAACTTGCCTAGTAATTCTGCACACAGTGTATGTTCCTGAAGGTACAACTTGAGAAAACCCATTTCTGACATTGGGCGTAATAGTACGCCCATGTCATAATCCCTCCCTTTGATGTGCGCTCCGGCGGTGAGCCCACATCTTTGTAGCACATGTCAGCTGTTTTGAACAGCTGACATATGCCCGGAATGGTGACCCTCCCAGGCTGTTAACCCATTAAATGCCGCTTTCAAACGCTGACAGTGGCATTTAACACGCGCCGGAAATCCCCCGATCAGTGATCGCTGTTACGTGATCATGGGTCACTGACGGGTTGGCATGAGAACCAGAGGTCTCCCGGAGACCTCTATGGTTGTCAGTGCCAGACTGCTATGACGGTCGCCCAGTGATCGGTGCTCATAACAAGTGAGCATTTCTGCTACATACAGGCGATCTGATCATTGCCTATATGTAGCAGAGCCGATTGGGTTATGGCAGCTTCTAGTCTCCCATGGACTATTGAAGTGCCTAATGTAGCAATAAAAAAAAAAAAACAATCGCTAAATGGCGTAATGAGAAAAAAGTAGACGCCGCAACATTGCATTAAAATGCAATAACGGGCAAACAAAAGATCGTATCTGCACCATAATGGTATCATTAAAAGTCAAACATCAGTTTGGCACGCAAAAAATAAGCCCTCACCCAACCCAAGATCACGAAAAATGGAGACACTATTATTGGGAAATAGCGCAATTTTTTTTTAAAAAAAAACAACAACTTTATAATTCTTTTTTCACCACTCAGATAATAAAGAAACGAGACATGTTTGGAGACTATGAACTCGTAATGACCTGGAGAATCATAATAGCAGGTCAGTTTTAGCATTTTTTTTTTTTTTGCAATTTCACCGCACTTGGTATTTTTTTCCTGTTTTCCAGTACACGATATGTTAAAACCAATGGTGTCCTTCAAAAGCTCAACTCATCTCGTGAAAAACAATCCCTCACATGGCCATATTGACCCCAAAACAAAAAAGTTATGGCTCTGGGAAGAAGGGGAGCAAAAAACGAAAACGCAAAAACAAAAATACCTCCGGTCATGAAGGGGTTAAAGGTTATGGTCACGTTGCATTTTTGCAGTGTTTTTTAATGCAAATTTTAACCCCTTTACTCCCAAGGGTGGTTTTGCATGTTAATGCCTTGGCCAATTTTTACAATTCTGACCACTGTCCCTTTATGAGGTAATAACTCTGGAAAGCTTCCATGGATCCCGCTGATTCTGACATTGTTTTCTCGTGACATATTGTACTTCATGTTAGTGGTAAAATTTCATTGATATAACTTGCGTTTATTTGTGAAAAAAAATGGAAATTTGGCAAAAATTTTGAAAATTTCACAATTTTTATGCCCTTAAACCACAGAGATACGGCACACAAAAAACTTAATAAGTAACATTTCCCACATGTCTGCTTTACATCAGCACGATTTGGGAACAAAATTTTTTTTTAGTTAGGAGGTTATAAGGGTTAAAAGTTGACCAGCGATTTCTCATTTTTGCAACACCATTTTAATTTTAGGGACCACATCACATTTGAAGTCACATAGAAAATACCCAAAAGTGACACCATTCTAAAAACTGCACCCCTGAAGGCGCTCAAAAACCACATTCAAGAAGTTTATTAACCCTTCAGGTGCTTCACAGGAATTTTTTGAATGTTTAAAAAAAATTAACATTTAACTGTTTTACTCAAAAAAAAATTACTTCAGGTCCAATTTTTTTTTATTTTTCCAAGGGTAAGGCCGGAGTCACACTAACGTCCCAATGTTATTCTATGGGGCAGCTCCCATCATGCGTTTTTTTATTGTATCCGTTCCTCGGACCGAGCCAATTGCAGCATGCTGCGATTGTCACCGATTTTCGGATCGGATTCGCCAATGCAAGTCTATGGATGCGATTAAAAAACGCATTGAAATGCACCACACGTGTGACTTGCGATTAAATCGCACGACTTCTCCTGGTCAACAGGAAAGAGCATCAGGCATTGGTATTTGATGTCAATTTGATGCTTAGATGCGAATAAAATCGGTTCATCGCTGGAAAATGGGATGACAGACGGATCCCTGGACAAGAATTCTTTGTGCGATTTCATACCGTTAAAATGGGATCGATTTTTTAATGGTTGTGTGTGACTCCAGCCTAACAGGAGAAATTGGACTGCAAAAGTTATTGTGCAATTTGTCCTGAGTACGCTGATACCTGATATGTGGGGGGGGAACCACTGTTTCAGCGCATGGCAGAGCTCAGAAGAGAACGAGCGCCGTTTGACTTTTTCAACGCAAAATTGGCTGGAATTGAGATCGGACGCCATGTCACATTTGGAGAGCCCCTGATGTGCCTGAACAGTGGATACTCCCCACAAGTGACCCCATTTTGGAAACTAGACCCCCCAAAGAACTTATCTAGATGTGTGGTGAGAACCCTGCACCTCCATGGGCTTCACATAAGTTTATAACGTACAGCCGTAAAATTAAAAAATAATTTTTTCCACAAAAATGATATTTTCACCCCCAATTTTTATTTTGCCAAGGGAAACAGGACTCCAAAAGTTATTGTGCAATTTGTCCTGAGTACACAGATACCCCATATGTGGGGGTAAACCACTATTTGGGCACATGGCAGAGCTCAGAAGGGAAGCAGCGCCATTTGACTTTTTTGGCTGGAATTGAGATCGGACGCCATGTTGCATTTGGAGAGCCCCTGATGTGCCTAAACAGTGGAAACCCCCCACAAATGAAACCATTTTGGAAACTAGACCCCCCCCAAGGAACTTATCTAGATGTGTGGTGAGCACTTTGAATCCCCAAGTGCTTCACAGAAGTTTATAACGCCCAGGCGAGAAAATAAAAAATCATATTTTATCCACAAACATGACCTTAGTCCCTAATTTTTTTATTTTCCCAAGGATATCAGGAAAAATTGGACCCCAAAAGTTGTTTTCCAATTTTTCCTGAGTACGCTGATACCCCATATGTCGGAGAAAACTACTGTATGGGCACATGTCAGGGCTCAGAAGGGAAGTAGTGACGTTTTGGAATGCAGACTTTGATGGAATAGTCTGCGGGTGTCATGTCGCATTTGGAGAGCCCCTGATGTACCTAAACAGTGGAAACCCCCCACAAGTGACCCCATTTTGGAAACTAGACCCCCTAAGAAACTTATCTAGATGTGTGGTGAGCACTTTGAACCCCCAAGTGCTTCACAGAACTTTCTAACACTCAGGTGTGAAAATAAAAAAAATCATATTTTTTCCCACAAACATGACCTTTTAGTCCCCATTTTTTTTTATTTTCCCAAGGGTTACAGGAGAAATTGGACAACAAAAGTTGTTGTCCAATTTGTCCTGAGTACGCGGATACCCCATTTGTGGGAGAAAAATACTGTATGGGCACACGTCGGGGCTCGGAAGGGAAGTAGTGACGTTTTGGAATTCAGACTCGGATGGAATGGTCTGGAGGTGTCATGTCGCATTTGGAGAGTCCCTGATGTGCCTAAACAGTGGAAACCTGTAGTAGAGCAAGAAAAAGTCAAACCCATAAAAGGGAGCACCTCAATTGCATAAGAAATATACACCGTGTGCAGAATTACAGTATTTTTCGGACTATAAAACGCATCGGACCATAAGACGCACCCCAATTTTCAGAAGGAAAATAGGGAAAAAAATAATGTGTCAAATGGGGGGTCCGTCTTATAGTCTGAATTCAGCTTACCTGAGAAGGGATCCGGCACAGGTGGAAGAGTGGTCACAGGGGTCATTGAGTGGTCCAGGCTGGTGCGGTGGCTCTGTGCTGGGGTAGGTGGGCTGTGCTGGGGCAGCTGGGCTGGGGCAGCTGGGCTGTGCTGGGGCAGCTGTGCTGGGCTGAGACAGGTGGGCTGTGCTGGGGCAGCTGTGCTGGAGAAGGTGGGCTGTGCTGGGGCAGGTGCGCTGGGGCAGCTGTGCTGGGGCAGGTGGGCTGGGGCAGCTGTGCTGGGGCAGGTGTGCTGGGCTGGGGCAGGTGGGCTGTGCTGGGGCAGGTGGGCTGGGCTGGGGCAGGTGGGCTCTGTGGGGTGAGGGTGGCGGCGGGCTGTGCTCCGGTGGAGGGGCGGCGGCTCCGCCGGCATTTCCTCTAAGCCCGGAGGCCCCCGCACATCCGTTGCTGGCTGCCGCCATGTTGCGGTGGCCTCCAGGAACATGGATGCCGGGAAGATGGCCGCCGGTCTGGGGACGGCGCATGAGCAGGTTCAGATCTCGTCCCAAGATCTCGGGGGACGAGATTCAAATCTCGGCATCGAGATCTCGTCCCCTGACGAGAGCCACTACCCCTGCACCGGAGCACAGACCGCTGCCACCACCGCACCACAGAGCCCCGCGGCACCCGCACCAGCCACCAGCCATGGACGGATGTAAGTATATTGCGACCATAAGACGCACCCCCCACTTTCCCCAAAAATTTTTGGGGAAAAAAGTGCGTCTTATGGTCCGAAAAATACGGTATTAGGCAAGTTGTATTTGAAAGGATTCTTTTTATTATTGAATAACAACTATGTTCTCAATCAACCCAAAAGACTCAGATATCAAAGCTTAATATTTTTGGAAGTTGGAGTGGGTTTTTTTAGATTTGGCTATCTTAGGAGGATATCTGTTTGTGCAGGTAACAATTACAGTGCAGAATTATTAGGCAACTTCATAAAAACCAAATATACCGGTATACCCATCTCACTTGTTTATTTTCACCAGGTAAACCAATAGAGCAACACAAAATTTAGAAATAAACATTTCTGACATTCAAAAACAAAACAAAAAAAATCAGTGACCAATATAGCCACCTTTCTCAAAAGCCTTCCATCCATAGATTAAAATTCCCCCCTTTTGAGGGGTTACCATTGTTTCATATTAGCAACTGGATATTTTTTCAAACCAATCTTTGATCACAAATGCTGTTGGACCCTCTTTTTGTATTGTATACTCATTGCTAAATTTTGTCATTTGTCACTCTCTATATATGCAATTTTTTTTTTGAACATATTATATTCATATAAGTTTTTTGTGATACATGCTTGTACATTTGTAGGCATACATTTCTACAGCTAGTTATATTTATTCATTCAGCTCCTTTTATGGGAGCCTGATGTGGTTTGCCATTGCCTTTATACTGAGGTGTGGCATTTGGTCTTGAGTCTCCTTTGCACACAGATGCAGTTGTAATTGTTTTTACACTATGTTTTTTGTTCTGTCTCTGTATGTATTTTTTCTCTAGCAACCTTCCACGACAGCATAGGAGGATGTCTCCACGGCCTAATGGGGGACAGGAAGTACGAGAGGTTAAAAGGTCCCTCCCACCTCCCTCTCATCAGTGTCTTTCCTGTCCCTCATGGAGCATGGAGAGGTTCGGTATGCTGTGTGGCCGGCTGCTGCAGCGTACCTGGTGTCTTTAAGCCGGGCAGTGGTGGTTGGCGGCTCTGCCTCCCCTCCTCCAGACTGCTCCCGTCTTCTTGGAATTCGGGACCTTTCCTGGCCCACCCGCGTTCCCCCAGGGGGAATAAAGAGGGCCAGTTATCCCCGACCGGAGGCCTCCCGCAGCTCTCTGGTCTCTCCTCCTCCTGCCGCGCGCCGTGCGGTGACCCGGAAGTGACGTCACGCGCGGTCACTTCCGTCTATGTCTGACGACTTCCTATCATGGCGTCCCCCATTCAGCTGCCGGCACGTGGAGCTCGCCAGCACCTGCTCCAGGACCCAGGGAGGAGGAGGGGGCAAAAATGAAAAACTGCGCTGAGGGCGGGGTTAACCCCTTATTAACCCGCCAGAAGACGTCGACAGGTAAGATGCCCCTGTCAGCATGGACGGTTCTTCCTGCCCTGTGTCTGCAGAGCCCAGCGCTGCCCCAGCCACAGTGAGTGTTATCTGGGGTGGGTCCTAGTGGTGCGGTCCTGGGAAGGAGGTCCTCAAAATGCTTCTCCCCCTTTTTTATAGGGAGAAAAGTCTGCCCACAAAAACACCAATACCACCAGCAAGTCAGCCAAATGTGCCATATGCAGTACAAAACTTCCCTCAAATTGGGTGAAGAAATTATGCCAAACTTGCACGGACAGGGTGGTCAGGGCTGAGCACCCGTCATTGATTGACGAGGTCCGCAGCCTGGTCACTCATCAGGTTCAGACTTCTATAGCCGCCCTGTCCCCCCCTCCGCCACATCCTCCTCCTCCGATTGTAGGCTCACCATCCCCCAAAAAAACGGAAAATGCAATTAGAGGACTTGGAATCTGAATCAGAGAGGTCTTACAATTCAGGCTCAGAGAATTGGGAACAACCGGGAACTTCCAAATCAGCCGAAACTAGGACATACCTCCTTTCCACGGAATATGTGGAGGAGCTGGTCAGTGCAGTGCGGGCCACCATGGGCCTAGAGGACGAACCAGTTACTCAGTCAGCAAAGGACGGCATGTTCGGAGGATTTGAAGGACCCAAACAGGTTTCCCAGTCCATAAGAGCATAGTAGACATGATCTCTCAGGAATGGGAGTACTCAGAAAAGCACTACTCAGCCCTGTTGGAGCTCAGGCATAGATTCCCCCTGGAAGGAGAGGAGTTTAAATGGGACATACCGAAGGTTGATGTCCAGGTGGCAAGGGTGGTGAAAAAGACGGTCCTTCCATTTGATGACGTGTCCCAGCTTAGAGACCCGATGGACCGTAAGGCAGAAAGCCTCCTAAGAAAGGCCTGGGAAAGCTCTGCCTTCTCCCTAAAATCAGGAATAGCGTCCACATGTGTCTCTAGATCTCTCTTCCAATGGATAGAGGAACTAGAGAGTCATATTTCTCAGGGAACCTCAAGAGGTGACCTCCTTAACTCACTTCCCAAACTACAGAAAGCTACAGGCTTCTTGGCCGATGCATCAATGGAGATGATCCGCACTTCTGCCAGGGCCATGGTGCAGTCTAATTCTGCAAGACGGGCCCTTTGGCTTAAAACCTGGAGCAGGGATGTGACCTCCAAGGTTAAACTCTGCTCTTTAACTTTCAAGGGTGAACATGTCTTTGGCCCGGCCTTAGATGAAATTCTTGAAAAGGCCACAGATAAGAAGAAGGTGCTTCCCGAGCAGAGGACCACAAAAAAGCGGCTTTTTCGAGCCCCCCAGAATCAGCCATCACAGCCGAGAGGCAAGGGAAAGACAGGAAGATGGAGTTACGCTAAAGGGAGAGGCAGGAACATCCTGGTCCCCCAGCAGCAGCAGCAGCAACAGCCACAAGAAAAACAATGACTCGACCCCGGTGGGGGGAAGGCTTTCGAGTTTCATTCACTCTTGGCAGATGATTTCCAAAAGCCCCTGGGTCCTCAGCGTGATCAGGGAGGGCCTACTGCTAGAACTCGAATCCTCCCCCCCACGGGGTATAAGAGTTACCTCCCTACCACCTCGGGAGACTCCAGCACTAAAATCCGGCATCCAGCTCCTGCTACAATCGAACGCCATCTCTCAGGTCCCTGTGGAGGAACGGGGAAAGGGGCATTATTCCAGACTGTTCCTAGTGAAAAAACCCACAGGAGAGGCAAGAATAATAATAAATCTGAAAGGCCTCAACCGACACATCGCAAATCACAGATTCAAGATGGAGTCGGTGAAGACCGCCATTCTTCTGATTGGTTGCCATAAAGTAAGACGGCCCTTAGACTTGAAGGATGCCTATTTTCACATCCCCATACATCCTTCTCACAGGAAGTATCTGAGGTTTGCGATTCGTCAGGGCACAGAAGTCAGGCACTATCAGTACAATGTGCTTCCCTTTGGGATATCCTCTGCCCCTCAAATATTTTCCAAGATTATGGCAGAAGCTGTGTCCCACATCAGAGGCCAGGGCATATGCATTGTGCCCTACTTGGACGACCTACTGATAATAGGAGCCTCCTACCAGATCCTGGAAAGCCAGGTGACTCAAACCCTAAGTATTCTTCAATCACTGGGGTGGATCCCGAATATAAAAAAATCGCAGATCCAACCCTCCCAGGAGATAAAATTCTTAGGAATCCTCCTAGATTCAGGAAAACAAATGAGCTTCCTCCCAGAGGAACATCAGAGGTCCATAATATCAAGGATCTCGAGGACCAGGGAACAAAGGTCCCCAACCCTCAGGTCAGCCATGTCCATACTAGGGTCAATTACCTCCTGCATCCAGTCAGTGCCTTGGGCGCAGGCCCACTCCAGAATACTCCAGTCCCACATCTTAGGAAACTGGAACGGAGATCATACCTGCCTGAACAAAAGAGTCCAGACCCCAGGAAAGGTGAAAGCTTCACTAGTATGGTGGATGGACCGCAAGAATCTGTGCAAGGGAATCAACTGGTCCCAGATCCCCCTGGCCACGGTAACATCAGACACCAGCAAAAAAGGCTGGGGAGCCGTAGTGTCCCGACAACCATTCCAGGGGTTGTGGAGTCAGAAAGGGAGTGCAAAATCCTCAAACTTCAGGGAGCTGAAGGCCGTGGAGGAAGCTTTTCTGGCAGCAAAACACCTTGTCCAGGGCCATCATATCAGAGTCTACTCGGACAACATAACAACAGTGGCCCATCTCAGACACCAAGGTGGCACGAGATCCAGCATCCTAGAGGGCCTTTCAGGCCGAATATTTTGCTGGGCTGAAAGACACCTCCGTTCTCTAACGGCAGTCCACCTAAAGGGTACCTCCAATCTTCAAGCAGATTTCTTGAGCAGAAAATGCATCCAACCTGGAGAGTGGAGCCTGAATGAAAGAATCTTTCAGAGGCTGGTCATCAGGTGGGGTCTTCCGGAGGTAGATCTACTGGCCTCAAGAGAAAATGCCCGAGTGGGAAACTACTTCTCCCTGAACCCCAGAGACAGATCCCTGGGGGTAGATGCCTTCGCCCACAAGTGGAGGTTTCGTCTGGCGTATGCCTTCCCGCCAGTTCCAATCCTTGCCGCAACCCTAAGGAAAATCCGGGAGGATCGGACCCAAACCATTCTAGTAGCCCCGTTATGGCCAAAGAGGAGCTGGTATTCTCTAATTATGGAGCTAAGATAGACGGGCCTTTCCACCTACCCCTGGAAGACGACCTTCTCTTGCAGGGTCCTCTACATCACCCAAACCTCCGGGGAATGAAGTTAGCGGCCTGGTTACTGAGACCCAGATCTTGAGGGCCAGGGGGCTATCAGAGGCAGTAATAAAAACCCTCCAGAAATCTCAGAAACCGGTCACCATTGCTATAACAAAATATGGAAAAAGTTTTCCTCATGGTGTATGCCAGACGTGCCTGACCCAGAAAACCCTAATATTTCCCGTATCCTGGATTTCCTACAGAGGGGGCTTGAGCTAGGTCTAAAACCCAGCACGCTTAAAGTTCAGGTATCAGCATTAAGCTCCATGTTCAACTGTGACTTGGCCAACCACAGGCGGATAAAAAGATTCATCACATCAGCCACTAGGCTGCATCCAAAAAGACTAGTCGCCATTCCACCATGGGACTTGAATGTGGTACTTATGGGACTCACTCAATCTCCCTTTGAGCCCCTGCCATCTTGTACTCCTCAGCTCCTCTCCTGTAAGGTGGCCTTCCTTATAGCCATATCCTCAGCAAGGCAAATAGGAGAGCTCCAAGCTCTCTCAATCAGGGAACTCTACCTAACAGTTAGAGATGATTCCACAGTTCTTTCCCTTGATCCATCGTTCCTACCAAAGGTTGTATCTGATTTCCATAGATCGCAGGAAATAATTCTTCCCTCGTTTTGTCAAAACCCAGCAAACCCTAAGGAAAGGGTGTTTCATACGCTGGACGTGAGGCGCATAATTCTCTACTAGAGTGTACCAAATCCTATAGAATTGATCTCAACCTATTTATACATACCTCTGGTCCAAACAAGGGAAAAAAGATAGCAAAAAACACCATTGCCAATTGGATTAAGAAAGCCATCTCTGAAGCATACCTGGCGCAGAACATCACTCCTCCTACGGGGATCAGAGCGCATTCAACACGATCTACCTCTGCATCATGGGCTGAGAGGGCAGGCGCATCTTCAGAGCAGATTTGTAAGGCAGCGACCTGGTCCTCCTTACATACTTTTACTAAACACTACAGGTTGGACCTTGTGTCCAACAGGGATCTAGTCTTTGGCCCGAAAGTTCTTCAGGCCATTGTCCCCCCTAGTGCAGTACAGGTTGTTCTGCCTCCTATGCTGTCGTGGAAGGTTGCTAGAGAAAATAGAATTAGTCTTATCGGTAATTCGGTTTCTAGAAACCTTCCATGACACCACTATTTCCCTCCCTACATTCTTGGACAAATTCTGAGAATCTTAAGGTAACCGGTGCTATGGTAATCAGTTATAAGTCACTGGTGAGAGGGAGGTGGGAGGGACCTTTTAACCTCTCCTACTTCCTGTCCCCAATTAGGGCGTGGAGACAACCTCCTATGCTGTCGTGGAAGGTTTCTAGAAACCGAATTACCGGTAAGTCTAATTCTATTTTTGGTGAATAATAAAAATTCAAATTTTGTATTACACATATATTTGGTATATATATATTTCTTATGCAATTGAGGTGCTCCCTTTTATGGGTTTGACTTTTTTTTTGCTCTACTACATGTCTACTTGCATACCCTGGTGAGACCTCTTGCTCTTACATATAAATATAAATCTCTCTGGTGGTGCCCTCCATTTACTGTGTATAAACAGTGGAAACCTCCCACAAGTGACCCCATTTTGGAAACTAGACCCCCCCAAGGAACTTATCTAGATGTGTGGTGAGCACTTTGAGTCCCCAAGTGCTTCACAGAACTTTATAACTTAGAGACATACAAATAAAAAAAAAATATATTTTTTTCCACAAAAATGATATTTTTTTGCCCCTAATTTTTTTCCCAAGGGTAACAGGAGAAATTGTCCTGAGTAGGCTGATACCCCATATGCGGGGGTAAACCACTGTTTGGGCGCATGGCAGATCTTGGAACGAAAGGAGCACCGTTTGACTTTTTCAACACAGAATTGGCTGGAATTGAGATCAGAAGCCATGTTACGTTTGGAGAGCAAACAGTGGAAACCCCCCAATTCTAACTCCAACCCTAACCCCAATCTCAGTCCTAACCCTAATGGGAAAATGGAAATAAATACATTTTTTTTTAAATTTTATTATTTTTCCCTAACTAAGGGGGTGATAACAGGAGGTTTGATTTACTATTTATGGCGGGTTTTTATGTTTGGCAGCTGTCGCACGCTAAAAGATGCTTTTTATTGTAAAAATAGTTTTTGCATCACCACATTTTTGAGAGCTCTAATTTCTCCATATTTTGACCCACCGAGTCATGTGAGGTCTTGTTTTTGCGGGACGAGTTGACTTTTTTTTGGTACCATTCTCGGGCACGTGACATTTTTTGATCACTTTTTATTCCGATTTTTGGGACGCAGAATGAACAATGAGCTATCTCTTACGGAAAATCTCATGGCTGTTTAGAGTCTATTGTGGTCAGCCTGGATGCTGACAAAGCGTTTGACAGGGTTGCATGGGATTATCTCATCGATATCCTGGAGTTTAGAAACTTTGGTCCATGGTTCTGTGAGGCAATAAAGTTGCTATATAGGGGCCCAGTGTCCAGGCTGGCCATACATGGTATACTCTCTTCCACATTTGAAATCCAGAGAGGAACGCATCAGGGCTGCCCCTTGTCGCCCTTACTTTTTAACCTCGCTTTAGATCCTTTGCTTAGAACCCTCCAAAATTCCTCAATATACAGGGGCATAGAGGTGGGTGGCATTAATTTTCCAGACATAGGAAAGTACAATCTAGCAGCAAAACTCAGATATACCATCGATTGGTTAAGGGGTAGCTCACACTTCGCCAATGTACTTGTAGACCAACAATTAAGCCCTCATGTCTCCTTACCAGCATTACAACATATGGCCAACGATGACCTCATTGCAGATATAAGAAACCACCCCACCTTATGGCAAACTATACAGACGTGGAGGAAGTGCAGGAGACTGTCATTTGAGAAGCGATGTCTCTCCTTTTGTGCCTTTTCTGGCTAACCCGGGCTTTATGAGAGGTAAACCACCCATATCTTACATCAAGCTGGCTGGGCAGGGTTGAATCTTGGCAGCTGACCTATTAGATGATAGATTCTCCATGCTTACATTTGACATAGCAGCACAACGTTTCCCAACATTTGTAAACAAACCCTTCCTTTTTCTTTAAGCAAGGAGCTTAACTTTGAAGAGTATAGCAACTAGAGGGGGAGATAGAGGGAGGAATGTTTTGGATGGCTTCCTTAGGACCGCCAGGTTGCAGATAGCCTCGACAAGCAGTATCTACACATTGTTGCGTAAGCATTGGTCATGGGAGGGGAAAAAAACAGGCCCAGCACGATGGGTTGATTGATGATATACAGAACATCACAGTTGGGGATATCTTAGAAGCCACCTTGATGCAACGGAAGGTGATCCCCTCCAGTAGTTATGCAGACATGTCTTTATTACTCCTTCATAGAGCTTATATTACTCCACACATTAAGTCTAGGATGTCTCCAGTGGGCACATTCACATGCTCCAAATGCGGGACAGGAAACACAGACATATTTCATCACATGTGGGGATGTCCCAAAGTGCAAAAATTATGGCAGTCTATCCATACCGAATTGCAGAATCTCGGTGGGATATCGTTTCCTTTGCCACAACCCAAATCTCTCATATACTCCAAAATAATGTATATTTTTTTGAATGGACTGGTTAGACACCCTGACAAATAAAGAAAAATTGACTGGGAGGTTTTTGGGTACGTGGTCATTGTTCATCCCATCACTGTCTCAAGACACCAGGGACAAACTAAGGACACATTTTGAAAACACCCAGTGGTATCTTCTTCAGAAAATTAGTGGACATAATCCTATTCCTTGAACTTGATAATCAAATGCAGAGTCGTTTAAGGGGTTTATATGTTGGGGGGGAGGGTTACGGGAGGCGGGGAACATTTATGAGTAGTATGCCTATCAAATAAGTACATAACAAGCTGGACTCCTTCAAACCTGCATGACTTACTTTCTGGTAATGCTCTTTAAACTGATATTGTGAGTCTTACACCTGCTAAACAGCTTGTTACTTCAAGATCTGTATGTATATCTTTTATTATAATGCTCTTTAATTCAATAAAACATGTTGGAAAAAAAAATCAATGTAGTTTTTGTCCACATCATGAAAGCAGGATTTTAAAAAACGTTTTCACTATATGAATGTACTGTACATGATATGGATAACAACACCTCTTAATCAATTATTTCTTATACTTGCTTATGTAGCGCCATGCTATTCCGTAGTTCTTTACAGACATCATCTTTGTCTCCACTGTGGATCACAATCTATCCCTATCAGTAGATACAGTTGAAACCAGAAGCTTACATACACTATATAAAAAGGCACATATGCATGTTTTTCTCAATATCTGACATAAAATCAGAATAAATCTTTCCCTTTATAGGTCAGTTAGGATTACCATAATTATTATTTGCCAAATGCCAGAATTATGGCAGAGAGATAATGTTAAGGCATTTTTATTACTTACTGCAAAGTCAAAAATTTAAATACACTAAGATTACTATGTCTTTTAACAATTCTGGACTGCCCATATGATAATGTCATGTGTTTGGAAGCTCGTGATAGGCTTTTTGGCAACATCTAAGTTAATTAGAGACACACCTGTGGATGTATTCTAATGCACACCTGAAACACACTACTTCTTTGTGTAACATCATGCTAAAGTCTCAAGAAATCAGCCAAGATATCAGGAAGGAGAATTATGGACTTGAACAAGTCTGGCTCAACCGTGGGTACAATTTCAAGATACCTGAAGGTGCCTCGTTCAACTGTACAAACAATTATACGCAAGTACAAACAAGATGGGAATGTCCAGCCATCATACCGCTCAGGAAGGAGACGGGTTCTGTGTCCCAGAGATGAACGTGCTTTGGTCCGACATGTGCATATCAGCCCAAGGACAAAAGCAAAAGACTTTGTGAAGATGATGGTGGAAGCTGGTAAAATTGTGTCAATATCCACAGTGAAACGAGTACTGTATCAACATGGGCTGAAAGGCCACTCAGCCTTTAAAATTGAACTTTTTGGGGTTCACGACCCTCGTAAAGTTTGGAGGAAAAGGGAGAAGCTTGGAAGCCTAAGAACTCCATCCCAACTGTGAAATACAGGGGTGGCAGCATCATGTTTTGGGGTTATTTTGCTGCAGAAGGGACTGGTGCACTTCACAAAATAGATGGCATCATGGGAAAAACAGATTATGTGGCAATACTGAAGCAACATCTCAAGACATCAGCCAGGAAGTTAAAGCAAACCTGTCACCAGTTTTGACCTATGTAAGTTATGGCCATCACCTTTCAGGGCTGACATATACAGCATTCTATAATGCTGTATATCGGTCCCCAACCCAACCTGGAAGAGAAAAAAAATGTGTTATTATACCCACCTGCGGGGCGGTCCGGTCAGTGTCGCTGGTCCTGGTCCAGCGCCACTCATCTTCATGCGATGCCGTCCTCCTTCTTGCTTCATGTGGATGTCATGTCCCTGCGTCATCCACACAGTCTGCTCGACATCGCGCTCCTGCGCAGGCGTGTTTATGTTCAATTGGTTTCTTGTTTTTGCAAGATTAGGGAGGTCTCCACCCCTCCCTTGTGGGCCATGCACACATAAGCAGTTTTCCACAGCGTGTCCACATCGGACATTACCTTTCTGAATCCTGCTTATACAGCTACTATACACATGGTCAGGTTTTTAAATACATCGGTTAGGAATGCTCTGATATGGGTATACCTTGACGTTTGGTAGAGCAGCTTAGTATACGTTTGTTATACTGTGTTTTTCTGTGTTTCAGTACTTCTCTACCCTGTTGAGGGCGGAGCAGAGTACTGCAGTGTGCAGGCGTTGGGCCTCTCTGACCTTTCCCGGCACCTGCACACTGCAGTACTTTGCTCTGCCCTCAACAGGGCAGTTAAGTATGCCTGCGCAGGAGCGTAACACGAAGAAAGCAGGGCAGCATTGCATGAAGATGGGAGGCGCCGGATCAGGATCATCGAAACCCCTCAGACCGGACTGCCCTGCATGCTAGTATAATAAAAGTTATTTTCTTCTCTTCCAAGTTGGGTTGGGGGCCGATATACAGCATTATTGAATGTTGAATATCACCTTGAAAGGTGATGGCCGCAACTTATATTGGTTAAAACAGAAGACAGGTTCCCTTTAAAGCTTGGGCAGAAATGGGTCTTCCAAATGGACAATGACCAGAAGCATACTGCCAAAATGGCAACAAAGTGGCTTAAGGATAACAAAGTCAATGATTTGGCGTGACCATCACAAATCCCTGATCTCAATCCTATTGAAAATTTATGGGCAAAGCTGAAAAGGACGATGTGAGCAAGGCGACCGACAAACCTGGATCAGTTACACCAGTTTTGTCAGGAAGAATGGGCCCAAATTCCGACCAACTATTGTGAGAAGCTTGTGGAAGGAAATCCCAAATGTTTGACCCAAGTCATTCAGTTTAAGGGCAATGGCACCAAATACTAATGAAATGTATGTAAACGTTTGATTTTGCAGTAAGTAATAAAAATAAAGTAATAAGTAATAAAAATGTCTTAAAACACTCTCTCCGTAATTATTCTGGCATTTGGCACATATTAATAATTATGGTAATCCTAAAGGACCTAAAAGGGGAAAGGCTTATTCTGATTTCATGTCAAATAATACCTTTATATCTGCAATGCGATATCTTATCCAGGGAAATCCAACCCAGCTGTTAAGGTACTGTCACACTTAGCGATGTATCAGCGATCCCGACCAGCGATATGACGCGGTCAGGATCGCTGGTACATCGCTAAGTGGTCGCTAGTGAGCTGCCACACAGGCAGATCTCACCAGCGACATCTCGGGGGACGGGGGTCGCTACTTACCTGTCAGACGAGGCGATGAAGACGTCCTCCCGCCCGCGTCCACCCGACGCTCGTCGTCACAGCAGGAAGCTGACGACGAGAAACGGTCCAGGACGTTCTCGCGAGATCAGCGATAACCAGCGGGGGAGCGGTCGGAGGTAAGTATCACACATAGCGATGTCGCTAGCAATATCGCTATAACGTCATAAAAACCAGTGACGTTATAGCGATATTGCTAGCGATATCGCTTAGTGTGACAGGCCCTTTAAGCTCTATGGGCAGGGCAGTGATCTTCCTGAGAATCTGCTTCCAGAGCTTATTGTAAATAAAAGGGGGCATTTTGTGGAATAGACCCTTCATGTTCCACCATGACCGTAAACCTAGTGCACAAAGCAACATCAACGCTTCTTGGTATTTTTTTTATAAACAGTTTAATCTGAAGATAATTAAAAACGGGACAAATTATTGATTATATTTATTCATTTCAGAAAATAAGAATCACACACAAAAAAATATCGTCTCACCCCAATAAAAACAAGATTTTACCTTCTTGTACTTTAAAGCATTGTTTTCATATAGTCAGTTTTTTATTTTAATTACACAATATTGATCCATGTTAACAATACACTTGGTAATATTGTAGCTCATAAATAAAAGCTATTGCACAGAAGAAGTGTGTGTCATTACACAGAGCAACCAAACCACATGCTTGCTTACCTTTCTGGCTATGTTCACACGCAGCTGATTTATTGCAGACATTTCTGCTTTATCTCATTTAGCATTGCAGAAATCCATGTACTGGAAAGTAGAACCAACAACTATCGAAATATGTAGCCTTAGTGGTCCTATGGACTATACCCTGTGAATCACAACAAGTTTTAAAGGATCTTTAGAATAAAGTCTTAAAATTCCATGCAAAAGAGTGTTGGGATTTTTCCATTTTTTTGTTATCTACAAAATATCCAGGTCACGGCACTAGTGGCAATTGCTGTCTATATCTTGTCTATTACTTTCTACTTTGCACATTCAGCAGATATAACCTCTCAGATTCATTCAACAAAGTTTGTAGTCACAGAATATTTTGCAAGAAATATACATATGTAAACTTAGCCTTGATGATCATTGGGGGCCCAACTGCTGGGACCCCAATGATCTCAAGATGGGAGCAGAAGTGCGCATGCTCTACCTCAACCTTGCATATTATCCAAAGTGTTGATAGCGGGCATTGCTTCCTCAGTACTGTAATCTAAAGAGTTAACCCCATGTAATGCTCAGTGTTAAATGCTTGTCGGTCACTGGTCAATTATTAGCATGTTTACACAGGCCAAATTGGATTCAGATGTGCACTGAACTGTCTGTAATAGATTGATCCGTGCATGAGGTGAAAAGCAATAACAGACACTGCCCAATAGGATTCCTAGCAGAGCCTTCCATGTTTCCATCACATGTCTGCAGAAGGTGATACTTAAAGAAGCACTCCTCCTCCTCCCATCAAATATTTTATCCTTTTCATATATTGCAGTCATATTATACAGCACTGTGTACTTACAATTGCTCATTTTGTCTTTCTACTCAGCTAATTCTTCTCTTATCTATGCAGAAACAGGAAGTCTCCTGTCCCTGTATGACTTATTCCCCTCTTCAACTCCTGACCCAGCTGTTCCCTCTTCCCCCTGCCATAGACTTTGCAGTGACTCCTGACTTGTGCAGAGAAAACTGACCACCTATTTCTACACAGAACTGAGAAGGATGCAGCTAGTCAGATTTAATCACGTGATGTCATAGACCTAATGGAAAACAGAAGAATTAGCTGGGTAGAAAGATGAAATGAGCAATTGTAAGTACACAGTGCTATATAATAGGATGACTGCAATATATTAAAGGGGCAAAAACTTTGATGGGAGGAGGAGTGCTTGCATGTATGGATAGGATTTTTTAATTGCTGTTAATTCTTTCTACGTAACTACATAATAAAGTCAGACATTGTATTTGCTTCAGTGGACTTTGATGATACTTATTTACTTAAATGGTTGCTAATGTTAATAATTTTTATTGTGTTTAAAAAAAAACAATAAAAAGATTGATCTGTGCACATAGACTGCATTGTTCTCGGCAACACCTGTTTACACGGGATGTGCCGCTGAGAACGATGATCTTTGGTGCTGCTCAAAAAATCATTGCAGCTGACGAATGAATGTTTTCGCTCGTTCTGTTCAGACTGCAAGATTATCGACATGACGTGACCGTTCCTAGGATCCCTTGTTTATGATAACCTTGCAGTGTAAATGGACAATAACATAATCACTCCTCGGTTATATGTCTAGGAAGAATCGTGGATAAATACAGAAATGAAACACTCCAGCCAAATATACTGCTTTAAGCATGGGCCTGAATACTTTCCTAATCACCTCATCAAACTATATAGGAAAAAAAAAAATCACATTGCAGTCATACACACAACACAAAGTGGCAATATGACAGCACAACTTATCTATAAAACCTCACAGAAAAGTAACACTACAAAATATTGCAAACTGCTTTTTTATACTCGATTGTTCCCCATAAAGAACCAAAACTGCTCAGATAAACTAGATTCAGAGGAAGGGGAGAATGAAAAAGAGTGCTGCGCCCTCCATTTCTATCAAAGAGAACTTGTCAGCTCTCCTACAGAAACTTTGTAAAATTCCCAGCTTACCTTTGTTACTCACCCTGGAAATGTGGACTTAAGGCCCCGTTACAAACTTCAATGTCACAGCGATCCCACCAACGATCTGACATGGATGGGATCGCTGGGACATAGCTGATCGCTGGTGAACTGTCACATAGACAGACGCACCAGCGATCAGGACCAGCGAGCAAGCTGGTATCCAGGGTAAACAGCGGGTAACTAAGCACCACGCGGCTCTTCGCTACCCGCTGTTTACCCTGGATACCAGCTCCCAGCGTCGCTGATCGTTGGTCTCTTGCTGTCACACGCAGCGATGTGTGCTGCCCAGCGGGAGACCAATGATAGATTTATGGCCCAGTCCATTAGGCAATGATTAACGATCAGCCAACTGATCGTTGCTACATGTAACATGCAACGATGTCGTTTCGACATCGCTGCAACGTCACCAAACTGGTGACATTGCAGCGATATCGTTCACAATATTGTTGCGTGTAACGGGGCCTTAAATTGACAATTTACTGCTACTATTCCCCTTGTCAGTGGCATACGTTAATACTCTTGGGCTGTTTAATAAATGCTGGCCGTGTCAGATAGGGGCACAGAAGGCATTATCTAGGGGGGAATAAGAAGAACTGCATATCACAAAGCTCTAAGATGCATTATTATTTTATATGGAATACAAGACCTGACCGGACCATTAGAGCGGAGAGGTCCTGCTTAAATTGTGTTACAGACAGTTAACCATTTTGACTAAAAACATAATCTTAGCTGAGCAAAATGTTGAAAGAGTAAATACGGTAAATGTTTATTTTTTTATTCAAATATTGATCAGTTGCTGGACTCAATTACCTTATTTTGCAACCTTTTGTAACCCCTTAGTAACAGAGCCAATTTGGTACTGACCGGGCAAATTTTTACTATTCTGACCCACTGTCACTTTATGTGGTTATAACTCTGGAACGCTTCAGCAGATCCCACTGATTCTGAGATTGTTTTTTTCGTGACATATTGTACTTCATTGTTAGTGGTAAAATTTCTTCAATATGACTTGTGTTTATGAAAAAAACGGAAATTTGGCAAAAAATTTTAAAAAACGTTGCAATTTTCAAAATTTTACTTTTGTACTCTTAAATCAGAGAGAGATGTCACACAAAATAGTTAATGAGTAACATTTCCCACATGTCTACTTTACATCAGCACAATGTTGGAAACAATACTTTTTTTTGTTAGGACGTTATAAGGATTAAAAGTTGACCAGCGATTTCTTATTTTTCCAAAAAAATTTACAAAACCATTTTATTTTTTTGGGGACCACCTCACATTTGAAGTGAGTTTGAGGGGGGGGGGGGTCAGTATAACAGAAAATACCCAAAAGTGACACCATTCTAAAAACTGCACCCCTCAAGGTGCACAAAAAAAACATTCAATAAGTTTATTAACCGTTCAGGTGCTTCACGAGAACTAAAGCAATGTGGAAGGAAACATTTTTTTTTACTTTTTAACAAAAAATTTACTTTGAAACCAATTTTTTTTTATTTTCACAAGGGTATCAGGAGAAAATTGACCTCAAAATTTGTTGTGCAATTTCTCCTGAGTACACCGATACCTCATATGTGGGGAAAAGCCACGCAAAATTGGCTGGAATCAATGGTGGCACCATGTCGCGTTTGTGGAAACCTTCCAATTCTAACTTCAACCCTAATCCCAACCCTAACCATAACCCTAACCACAAACCTAACCCTAACACACCCCTAATCCAAACCCTAGCCCCAACCCCAACTTTAGCCTCAACTCTAACCCTAACCTTAGCCCCAATCCTAACACTAACTTTAGCCCCAACCCTAATGGGAAAATGGAAATATATTTTTTTACTTTATTATATTTACCCAACTAAGGGTGTAATAAAGGGGGGTTTGATTTACTATTTTTTTTGTATTGATCACCGTGATAGGATCTATCACGGTGATCAAAATGAACCAATATGAAAAATTTCCTAATGTTGCCGAGTGCAGGCCGGCAGATCTCTGCAGGTGCACAGCGCTTCCACCCGCCATTTTCTCCCAAAAGAAGACACCTGCGGCCCGGGGGACTACACGGGGGATTGCAGGGACAAAGGAGGTAACGAGTGGGGGGGGATAGGGGGACCCCATTTCTTTCTCCTCTGCGATCACATCAGAGGAGAGAGAAACTAAATGGTAAATCAGACTTTTTTGCGGCCGCCGTTATACCGTTAACGGCGATCACAACACTGGGGTCGGTAAAACCTGACCCGAATCATGTTCTCTGGGGTCTTGGCTGCCCCAGGTAGCCGAGACCCCAGAGATATTGCGACTCTGGGGGCACTATACCCTTATTCCTCAGTGCCGTTAAAAAGCGGCGAACCCTTAACTGCTGCCGTTAAAAGGCGTATCGGCGGTTGTTAAAACTCCATGCTGAAAGTGCAGTTTTAGCTGCCTTGTTCATGCACGTCGAGTAGCTGATTTCAACAGCAGGTCAAGCAAATATCTGTACTTCTGCTCTCCTCCCCCATGCTCAGGCAAGGAGAGAGTTTGTAAATGACGTTTGAGCATGGAGGAGGGAAGGAGAGAAGCGCACAGTGGTGTATGGTTATTTACTAGACTTGGAGTTCAAACATCTACACTAAGTGCATTAAAAAGGCAGATAAAACAGCCCTTTCAGAAAGGAGTTTCAGGGAATAGGAAGTGAGATAAACTATTGGAGTACATTATAACGATTTATAACTTTGCAAAGCCTGATCAATAATTAAATTAAAAAAATTAGTTACTCTTAAAGGCAATGATACATTTGTTTCTTGCGAAACAATGATATACGGTAAATCTCATTAGCTGGAATACATAGGTCCTTATATTTAAACGTTCCATAACACAAACTTAGCAAATAAAATATTGTGTAAAATACAGTATGTGGCCAGGCGTTTGCTCACAGACGGTAGTGTGACTATGGTTTTGCGCCTTCCAGCTGGACAATCTGTAATATTTTGTGTTGCGTGTATGATTTGGTCCAATAGTTTCAATTGTTCTAAAAAGTTACAGTGACAAAAAAAAACGTTATAACCAGGACATCTACAATATCTTGAAGGAAGTTCATTTTCTTATAATGTAACAGCAAATAACAGAACGGTATGTATTTTGCACAGATTTTTACATTATAATTCTCACACCTGTTGAATGGAATGATAAATGGGACTGTCTGGGAAAAAAATAAAAATTACCTGAGTGTAGGAAATGTTATAACCTTCATGTCAGGCCCAATTCTTGGTCTGCCATTAGAGGTGATATAATGAGGTCTTCTGGATATATACACTTTTTTATCTTGAATTTGCTGATCTTTTCACATAGAAAACACAGGAATTGTGATCACTGCATATTTTCCAGCATTGGCCATACAAACGTGACCAAAATGATTAATTTTGACCAGTTCACCCAGTCAACAGTTTTCAAATGCCAGTGACCAATGGCCATTTGCTGAAAAAGCAATGATTATGTTGGATGTTTCTCAGTCTTCGGCTACGGGCATTACAGACTTATGGCTTGACTGGCCATTTACGACTGATCATTTGTCACTTTGCCCATCCTTGATCTGTCAAAGTCTGTCACCAGATATTTGTTAACCCATCTGAGACCAGCATGATGTAGAGACAGAAACCTTGATTCCTGTGACGTGTCACTTACTGAGCTGCTTAATGCAGTTTTGAAAAAAGTCAGTTTTCTCTGCTGCAGATCTATCAGTTCTCCGGATGCCGAGCCCTCTATAACCCCGCCCACACCACTGACTGGCAGATTTCTGTGTACACCGTGCATAAGCAGAAAGTTGCTAATCAGAGGTCTGGGCTGATTTATACAGAGCTCATGAATATGGAGGGCAACATGTGTACTAGTCCTCTAAAGATAATCTCCTACTGCTAAAAACAATGAATTTATTAAAATGACAGGAAGCAGCTCAGTAAATTACACATCACTGGAATCAGGGTGTTAAGCTCACTTGGTGAGGTGGATCCTCCACGTCCACAGTCTGGGTGGGCACACGGGCCATAAGTGTTGATGTAGCAGAAGATGGGTGAGGCACGCAGGTAGCTGAGGTACTGGAAGTCACAGGCAGACAGGTAGATGAGGTATTGGAAGTTGCAGGCAGACAGGTAGCTGAGGTACTGGAAGTCACAGGCAGACAGGGAGATGAGGTACTGAAAGTTGCAGGCAGACAGTAAGCTGAGGTACTGGAAGTCACAGGCAGACAGGGAGATGAGGTACTGAAAGTTGCAGGCAGACAGTAAGCTGAGGTACTGAAAGTCACTGGCAGACAGGGAGCTGAGGTACTGAAAGTCACAAGAAGACAGGGAGCTAAGGTACTGGAAGGTAGCTGAAGTAAAGGAAGCCACAGGCAGAAAGGTAGCCGAGGTACTGGAAGCTGCAGGAAGACAGGCAGCTGAGGTGATAGAAACTGCAGACAGACAGGTAGCTGAGGTACTCGGAGACTTAGGCTGACAGACAGGTGACTTGCTGGAAGCCGTAGGCAGACAGGTTGCTGAGGTACTGGGAGCTGCAGGCAGACAGGTAACTGAAGTAAAGGAAGCCACAGTCAGACAGGTAGTTGAGGTACTGGAAACCGCAGGCAGACAGGTAGCTGAGGTACTGGAAGCCACAGGCAGACAGGTAGCTGAGGTACTGGAAGCCACAGGCAGACAGGTAGCTGAGGTATTGGAAGCTTCAGGCAGACACGGAGATGAGGTACTGCAATCCACAGGCAGACCGGTAGCTGCAGGTAGACAGGTAGCTGAAGTACTGGAAGCCACAGGCAGACAGGTAACTGATGTACTGGAAGCTGCAGGCAGACAGGATAGCGCTACACAGACAAACTAAAAGTCTAAATATGAAGACAAGTGTGTAACTCGGTGAGCCTTACATAGGTCCAGACAGATGATCATATGGGATCATCTGTAAAGTGGAGCACAAGAAAAGTTTAGCTGACCGTAGTGAGGGAAACAAAGTCTGGATTCAAGACAAGTGCCTAACACAGGGTCTCTGCTCCTACTTCATGCTGCTCTCAGACATAGCAAAAACCTGCTGCCAGATTCCCTGTAAATTTATGGCAAGTTTAAGACACACAACCCTGGGCTACTCAACAGTCTTGCAGATGTCTCAACAACTATCCAAGTTAGTACAATACCTAGTCGTTGATAATTACATCTTGAGAAAGCATGAAAATCTCAGACTTGAACTTAAACAGACCCAACAAACAAGTGAACACAAAATGCAGTTTTTAAATGAAGGTCTTTATTATTAAGGGGAAAAATAAATCCAAACATACAGGGTCATGTGTTAAAAAGTGATTGCCCCCTAAACCTAGTAACTGGTTGGGCCACCCTTAGAAGCTACAACTGCAATCAAGCATTAGCGATAACTGGGAATGAGTCTTTTACAATACTCTGGAGGAATTTTGGCCCACTCACCTTTACAGAATTGTTGTAATTCAGCCACATTGGAGGATTTCTGAGCATAAACCGCCTTTTTAAGGTCATGCTACAGCATCTCTATAGGATTAAGGTCAGGACTTTGACTAGGCCACTCCAAAGTCTTAATTTTGCCTTTCTTAAGGTAATGAGACGTGGACTTACTAGTGTGTTTTGGATCTTTGACCTGCTGCATAATCCAAGTACGCTTCAGCTTGAGGTCACGAACAGATGGCCTGACGTTCTTCTTCAAGATGTTTTGGTAGACAGCAGAGTTCATGGTTCCATTTACTACAGCAAGTCTTCCAGGTCCTGAAGCACCAAAACAGCCCCAGACCATCACACTACCACCACCATATTTTAATGTTGGTATGATGTTCCTTTTATGAAATGCTGTGTTACTTCTACGCCAGATGTAATAGGACATATGCTTTCCAAAACTTCCAACTTTTGTCTCGTCAGTCCACATAGTATTCTCCCAAAAGTCTTGAGGATCATCAAGATGTTTTGTGGGAAAATGTAGACAAGACTTTAATGTTCTTATTGCTCAGCAGTAGTTTTTGTCTTGGAACTCTGCTATGAAGGACATTTTTGACCAGTCTCTAATGGTGGAGTTATGAACACTGACATTAATTGAGGCAAGTGAGGCCTGCAGTTCTTTGGATGCTGTTTTGAGTGTTTTTGTGACCTCTTCGATGAGTCGACACTGCGTTTTTGGGGTAATTTTTGTCGGACAGCTACTCCTGGGAAGGTTCACCAATGTTCCATGTTTTAGCCATTTGTGGATAATGGCTCTCACTGTGGTTTGCTGACGTCTCAAAGCTTTAGAAGTGGCTTCATAACCTTTTCCGGACTCATAGATCTCAATTACTTTGTTTCTCATTTGTTCCAGAATTTCTTTGGATCCCTCATGATGTCTACTTCACCTCGTCAGACAGGTCCTATTTAAGTGATTTCTTAATTGAGAACAGGTGTAGCAGTAATCAGGCCTGAGTGAAGCTAGGGAATTTGAACTCAGCTTCCCAAAGATGTGATAAACCAGAGACTATTTATGGGAGGAGCAATCAATCCCTTTTTCACACAGGGCCCTGTGGGTTTGGATTTCTTTTTCCCTTAATAATAAAGACATTTATTTAAAAACTGCATTTTGTGTTTACTTGTGTTATCTTTGTGTAAAATTTAAATTTGCTTGGTGATCTGAAATATTTAAGTGTGACAAACATGCAAAAGAATAGGAAATCAGGAAGGGGGCAACAAAAATTTTCACACAATTGTATACTACAAATATAAAGATTTCCTGGGGGATCAGTCTGCCTTATGTAAGTTTTTTTAATTATTATGCCCCACAACAGCATCTCTGCAGCCACACTGATTCACTGCATCTCTTATGCATCCATTGCATCCCTCGACTACACTGCTGCTTATATACAGGGTAGATCTTTATGTCAGTTGCTCATAGAAAGGAATCACAGTGCAGGGAATGGGTCAGTTTAGTTGCCTTACATTTTGGAGAAATATGCAAAGTCCATTGAGCAAAATAACAATTCCAGAACCAAACAATCTCCTGAAAGTTCATGAATAACGTAGTATACTAGAAAAATTACTCTCATTCAGGCTACAATTCCTATCTTGACTGTTACCATCCACAGAAGGTTCTTATCTACTCAAATCTATAGTCACGTATTCTTCATACATGGACTAATCTCATAATTTAAACCTGAAAGCTGCAGAGAATGGAGCCCAAAGAATAAGCTTCTCCTAGTTGTAGTGATAGTGAATCTAAGAATGGCTGGTCCTCCATCGACCAATTGCAATGGTCTATTATAGAGGAAGTGTGCCTTTCCTTTCTACTGCCAGGTCCATATTTAATGTCAGCTACATCTTGGAACAATGGAAAAGCAAATTATTGAGCTAAAAAAAAATTTTTTTAAAATATCACACCATAAAATCCATATACCGGTAAATAAAATAGATTTGGAAAACAAGCAAAAAAAAAAAAAGAAATGCTCTCTCTAAATATTGCACATAACCTCCCACAGAGCACCATAATTACACAGCAATTATTGTCACATTGTCATAATACTGAATGCATACCAGCCCACTCAAGGTCATGGTTAACCATGTCACCCGAGATGGAAAAAACACAAATCATTGATGATACAAAGGAAACTACCATTAAAGCTGAAGAACAGTACCCATTGCCTATCAGCAGCTGGTGGACTACAAATCCTACTTTTGGGTTTATTGCTTCCCCAAAAGCTAAGAAGCCCACCTTAATCATTACCTCACAGCTCATCCTCAGAGGTATGAATTAAGTTTGTAAGTTGACATTCGTCTTTTACATGGCATCTATTAAGAAGGTGGCTGTACTGCTTCTTCAAATCCTCAAAAACACAGACAGACTCTTGAGAATGGGGAAAAGGAAGAAGATTCTCATTAAGCAGCATCTGAACTTGGTACTCTTCTCCAGGATTCTCTGCAAAGTCACAATGGTACAAGACAAACACCAGGTTGGAAGCATAAGGCACGATTCTGCCGCTGCGAAACTTCTGCTCCAGGCGTGTGGAGAAGTTGTTGGCCATCAAAGGTTTCTCATCCTTAAACAGTCCCATTAGAGCCAACAATGGCAAAAGAGTCTCCGCATGTCCAAACTGCATAACTACAGGAGTGGAGATTTGCTGAGATCTGAAATGTACAAAATCATAAAAAAAATATATATATAGTAATTTTCAGTCAAGCAATTATTTTACATGCAAAATCAGGGATCCCATAAAGAGCCTAAGGCCTGTTTCACACTTCCGTTTTTTCAAATCCGTCAAAATCCGTTGTTTTCCGTAAAAAAACGGATCCGCCATTTTTTGCAGGATCCGTTTTTTTTGTCCCATAGACTTCCATTACGGTTACCGCGGATCCGTCAAAAAAACGGATCCGTTTTTAAAAAAACGGATCCGTTTGCATCAGTTTCCGTCAAAAAAACGGAAACGGATCCGTTTGGCGGACACAAAAACGGAAGTGTGAAACAGGCCTTAGGGTGACAATAGGGTCAGGTAGTAAAAAAGAGCACACCATTCTAGCCCAAAATTGACTTACATTGACCAAATCATCACTAGACAGTATAGTGAGCAAATAATGCAAATATTCGATGCAGTAGTCTGGAATCGGCCTTTCCCTTGATGAACTTTCAATCTCCTTTACATAAAAAAATCTACCGTATTTTTCGGATCATAACACGCACTTTTCTCCCCCCAAAATTGGGGGGTGCGTCTCGTTGCCGAGATTTGAATCTCGTCTCCCGAGATCTCGGGACGACATCTGAACCTGCGCATGCGCCGTCCCTGGACCGGTGGCCATCTTCCCGGCGGCCATATTTCCGGAGGCCACCGCAACATGGCGGCAGCCAGCAACGGATGTGCGGGGGCCTCCGGGCTTCGAGGAAATGCCGGGGGAGCCGCCTCCCCTGCACTGGAGCACAGCCCGCCGCCACCCTCACCCCACAGAGCCCACCTGCCCCAGCCCAGCACAGCTGCCCCAGCCCAGCACAGCCCAGCTGCCCCAGCCCAGCCGCCCCAGAACAGCCCAGCTGCCCCAGCACAGCCCAGCTGCCCTAGCACAGCGCCACCGCACCAGCCTGGACCACTGAATGACCCCTGTGACCACTCCTCCACCTGTGCCGGAACCCTTCCCAGGTAAGCTGAATTCGGACTGTAAGACGAACCCCCATTTGACACATTATTATTTTTTTCCCTATTTTCCTTCTGAAAATTGGGGTGCGTCTTATGGTCCGGTGCGTCTTATAGTCCGAAAAATACTTTAGTATCCAGAATTTCTGTCGCTGATAAAATGATGTATGCACTTGTCATTTTCCAACCTATCTACAAATGTAATTAGTTTAGTGATCCTAAAGTGACAGATTTCCTCAAAGAATGAACATAAATAATCAGGTTATTAGCATGATGATCTTTCTCCTACAGACCTGTACCCGTCAAACAGGACCATCACAATATGTTGCCTCGTCTCATGCTCACATACAGTTGTGGCCAAAAGTATTGACACCCCTGCAATTCTGTCAGATAATACTCAGTTTCTTCCTGAAAATGATTGCAAACACAAATTCTTTGGTATTATTATCTTCATTTAATTTGTCTTAAATGAAAAAACAAAAAGAATTGTCCTAAAGGCAAATTGGATATAATTCCACACCAAACATAAAAAAGAGGGTGGACAAAAGTATTGGCACTGTTCGAAAAATCATGTGATGCTTCTCTAATTTGTGTAATTAACAGCACCTGTAACTTACCTGTGGCACCTAACAGGCGTTGGCAATAACTAAATCACACTTGCAGCCAGTTGACATGGATTAAAGTTGACTCAACCTCTGTCCTGTGTCCTTGTGTGTTACACATTGAGCATGGAGAAAAGAAAGAAGACCAAAGAACTGTCTGAGGACTTGAGAAACCCAATTGTGAGGAAGCATGAGCAATCTCAAGGCTACAAGTCCATCTCCAAAGACCTGAATGTTCCTGTGTCTACCGTGCGCAGTGTCATCAAGAAGTTTAAAGCCCATGGCACTGTGGCTAACCTCCCTAGATGTGGACGGAAAAGAAAACTTGACAAGAGATTTCAACGCAATATTGTGCGGATGTTGGATAAAGAACCTCGAATAACATCCAAACAAGTTCAAGCTGCCCTGCAGTCCGAGGGTACAACAGTGTCAACCCGTACTATCCGTCAGCGTCTGAATGAAAAGGGACTGTATGGTAGGAGACCCAGGAAGACTCCACTTCTTACTCCGAGACATAAAAAAGCCAGGCTGGAGTTTGCCAAAACTTACCTGAAAAAGCCTAAAACGTTTTGGAAGAATGTTCTCTGGTCAGATGAGACAAAAGTAGAGCTTTTTGGGCAAAGGCATCAACATAGAGTTTACAGGAGAAAAAAAAGAGGCATTCAAGGAAAAGAACACGGTCCTTACAGTCAAACATGGTGGAGGTTCCCTGATGTTTTGGGGTTGCTTTACTGCCTCTGGCACTGGACTGCTTGACCGTGTGCATGGCATTATGAAGTCTGAAGACTACCAACAAATTTTGCAGCATAATGTAGGGCCCAGTGTGAGAAAGCTGGGTCTCCCTCAGAGGTCATGGGTCTGCCAGCAGGACAATGACCCAAAACACACTTCAAAAAGCACTAGAAAATGGTTTGAGAGAAAGCACTGGAGACTTCTAAGGTGGCCAGCAATGAGTCCAGACCTGAATCCCATAGAACACCTGTGGAGAGATCTAAAAATGGCAGTTTGGAGAAGGCACCCTTCAAATATCAGGGACCTGGAGCAGTTTGCCAAAGAAGAATGGTCTAAAATTCCAGCAGAGCATTGTGGTTACTGGAATCGGTTGGTCGCAGTTATTTTGGCTAAAGGTTGTGCAACCAAGTATTAGGCTGAGGGTGCCAATACTTTTGTCTGGCCCATTTTTGGAGTTTTGTGTGAAATGATCAATGTTTTGCTTTTTGCTTCATTCTCTTTTGTGTTTTTTCATTTAAGACAAATTAAATGAAGATAATAATACCAAAGAATTTGTGTTTGCAATCATTTTCAGGAAGAAACTGAGTATTATCTGACAGAATTGCAGGGGTGTCAATACTTTTGGCCACAACTGTAGCTTTCTCTAAATGTGGAGAGGCTCGTACCTTAGCTCATACTTGGATTCATACTTAGCTTGTACCCCTTCTGAAACTCCATACACAGATGGATGTCGGATGAAGACACCTATAACAACAGTTTTAGCGCTCAGTCCAATGTGTATGGGACCCACAAGACAATGGTTATAGAAGTTATGGATTTGCCATGTCCCTTTTTGGACCGCCGATCCTTTTGTTCTCTTCAAAATAAGCCACCACTAGACATGTCTACCAGCAGCTCTCTCATGGAGAAGAACACAGGAGCACTTGGCCATGCACGTTTGTGTACATGAAAAGTCAATATAGCTGCCGGCCAAACGAACCATTGTTAGTCAACGGTCATCTAATGTGTATGGGGGGATTTAGTCTCACTGGTAAAAGTGCTAAGCGCCTCATCAACTAAAACAACTATCCAACTGTTCTCATGGTCGGCTTTGCTCAATGCTGACATAGTAGGACTCAAACTACACACAACCGTCTCCCACAGACATTTTGATACCCGATGGACTATTGCCATCTGTTAGAAATCGCAGAATCATAGATAGAATAATAGAAACGTAGAGTTGGCAGGAACCTCCTGGGTCATCTGGTCCAACCCCCTGCTCAAAGCAGAATTCGCTAAATCATCCCAGTCAGATGTCTGTCCAGCCTCTGTTTGAAGACTTCCATGGAAGGAGAACTCAACACCTCTCATGGCAGCCTGTTCCACTCGTTGATCACTCTGTCAAAAAGTTTTCTTCTGATATCTAATCTGTGTCTCCTCCCATTCAGTTTCAGTCCATTGCTTCTAGTCTTTCCTTGTGCAAATGAGAATAAAGATGATCCTTCTGCAATGTGACAGCCCTTGAGATATTTGTAGACAGCTATTAAGTCTCCTCTCAGTCTTCTCTTCTGCAAGCTAAACATTCCTAAATCCTGCAACCTTTCCTCATAAGACAGGGTTTGCAGACCCGTCACAATTCTGGTCGCTCTTTTCTGAACTTGCTCCAGTTTGTTGATGTCTTTTTTAAAATGTGGTTCCCAAAACTGGACACAATATTCCAGATGAGGTCTGACCAAAGAGGAGTAGAGGGCAATAATGACTTCGCGTGATCTAGACTGTATGCTTCTGTTAATACATCTTTAAAATGTGCCCATTCGAAGAACTCTAACAAAAAGCTACAACGTCAACATTTTGGAAGAATAATCAATATCAGAGGACAAACTTCGTAAATATGAAGTTTATTGGTCAGTATGGAATCTTAAGCAATAAAACCAAATAAAGCAGTCGCATGTACTAGATCCAAATACACTATAGTCTGGTATTTGCTACAATTTATTCTTCAAGACTGAAGATGTACATTTTGTTTTTACGTGTTAAATGTTTTGTGTTTTTTTTATGCCTTTTTCCCCTATTATCCCCTTTTGGGATCAAACTCATTTGCGAGAAATACGGACAAGTGCAATCCGATAAAAAAATCAGAATGCACTCAGACCAATGTTATTGAAGGGGTGACATCTCATCTGCGATTTTTTTTCTCAGCTGAAATCGGACTGAGAAAAAAAAAATCACATCATGCTGCGTATTGCTGCATATCTCGGACGAAACTCGCCAATGCAAGTCAATGGGTGAGAGAAAAAAAACACACAACACTCATACCATGCGAGTGCTGTCCAATTATTACGCGCTGGTGTCCTTAGAAAAGCCGGCAATTCATATGCGGCGTACAGTAAAATCACACAGGTTAGAATAGATATATACACATAAAATACACACACACATTATCTTAGCACCGAACAGGTTGAAAAATGTGTATCCCCCAGATATGGATTACGGCGTGGGACTCAACGACGGACAGATATGGTATATTGTTGCTTTATTTTATTTTGATTACAGGAGATTGAGGGCGTCGCATGGATTAGGTGTGTTTGTAAGTATGGTTTAATTAAGAATAATAAAGGAGTTTGTGGCTATTTCAATTAAAGGTTTTTTTTACTGGGCGTCTGTGTTTTCTTTACAATTTGACTATATGGGGTTAATAATAGGGGCATCTTATTGATGCCTCTCCATTACTAACCTCGGGGCTTGATGTCACAAAGGTGACATTAACCCCCCCACTATTACCCCACATGCCACCGCTACAGGGCAGTGGGAAGAGCAAGGCTATGTGCCAGAATTGGCGCATCTTAAGGTACTGTCACACTTAGCGATGCACCAGCGATCCCGACCAGCGATATGACGCGGTCAGGATCGCTGGTGCATCGCTAAGTGGTCGCCAGTGAGCTGCCACACAGGCAGATCTCACTAGCGACATCGCTGGGGACGGGGGTCGCTACTTACCTGTCACACCAGGCGATCCTGCGTCCTCCCGCCCGGCTCCACGCGTCGCTCGTCATCACAGCAGGAAGCGCCGCAGGAAGCTGACGACGAGAAACAGTCCAGGACGTTCTCGCGCGATCAGCGATAACCAGTGGGGGAGCCGGTCGTAGGTAAGTATCAGACACAGCAATATCGCTATAACGTCACAAGTTATAGCGATATTGCTAGCGATACCTCTTAGTGTGACAGGCCCTTTAGAGATGTGCCTTTTCTGGCGCAGCTGAGAGCTGATGTTTTTAGCCGGAGGGGGGGGGAACAGTATCCATGGCCCCTTCCTAGGCTGTTAACATCAGCCCTCAGCTGTCTGCCATTGTTTTCCGTGAAGTAATCTTTTATTAAATAAATGTGTTTTGCACACATACTATACTAATTTTATTTATCACTAAAACATATATATACCTATTCTATATGGATTTACTGTATGTAATCCATCTCTCCTATCCTGTCGGCTCCTGCAGTGATGTTACTGAAGCCGGCAAATGTATTACCAGCTTTTTTTCTACATTAAATATAATTATATATATATATATATACACACACACAGACACACACATCTATTCTATGTGTATATATCTATTTGATTTAATCCTGTCACTCTCTGATTATACTGTATGCGGCAGATCATTTGCCGGCTTTTAATCAATCGATCTATGTGTGTTTTTAAGAATATTTGGTTTAAAAACAATGTGTAAAGGACAGAGAACTGCTGTATGTAAAAGCTCATGTTAAAATCGCATTGCATACGGATTGCATACATATGTCATCTGTTTAAACATTGCACAGAAATCGCATGGCACTTGTAAGTTTTTTCGGTCCGGAAATCGGACCTTTTTTTATCGCATATGAGTATGTACCCTTATGAGGGCGAGTCTAAGAAGACTTGCCTCATGACTTTGTAGCACAACACCTATTTCAGAGTAACAAGCCCTGTAAAGAGAGACCATGAAAGTGACCGAGCATCCTCCATATAATAATGGAGATAATAAAAAAGGTAAAAACTTAAATCCACATAATTGAAAAAAAGGGTAGAATTAAGAGGATCTCTAATAATACTTTTGCCAAGCTGAATCTAAAACATTAGCTCAGATGTCAAAATTAACCATCTATAAATGCTCCAGTCCTGGCAGGCTTGCACTTGAGTTATGGTTGAAAAATTACCAATTAGAATTAGAATAAAGCATAATACAGTAAAGAAAGTAAAAGCATCAAAAGCTAGAAAGAAATGAATCCGGATGGCTATCATGCCCGCTGCACGTTTCGCCCAATGCGCTTCATCATAAGCACTATTTTAGATTAAGATTAAATGCTCAGTATACCCCCCCCCCGACAAACAACTTTAGTGTTCATCATTACCCTCACAGTCAGCGAGCTTATACTTGTTAAGAAGCCTACATTAACAATTATATGTTTTACTGCCTAGGGATCCATGTTGTTCTTAATACCTTCTGTCTTTTCCACCCTATTACCATTTACACAATTCTAAAGTCTATGAAATTATCACATGAAGAAGTACAGTGTGGGGAAGTCTGATGTCAAGTTTAAGTGGGGGAGGAGTAGCAATACAGAGGGGGTTATGACACCCATCACCCTTAATAAATTAGTTGCACTGCCATTTTTTCGTGCATAAACATAAAGAACTATAATACTATGAATACAACTAATAAGGAGCTTACACTCTTTCACAAAGGACGTGAATTATTCTCACAGAAGATCACTTTACATAAAATCACAAGTAACGTGCATGTTACGCTTACCGCATACTGGAGAGGATTTATCTCCTAGCTCTGAATGGGGACTGTAATACCTAGATTTCTACTGATTTGTGTTTTCAGCTTTTGACGATCAATGCAACTGAAATATAACAAATAACAGGCTCCATCTTGGAATATTTATTTATTCTGGCTGCTTATATAGCACCAGCATATTCCATAGTCCCTGTGCTTAGTAGGGGGTATATTGTAATTTCTCTGCCTAAAATACACATGCCAATCATAAAAACTGTGTATGTTGCTTGGAATTTGCTTATCGATAGTTACAAATTAATTCTCCATGTGACTACCAAAGATAGCCAAGTACGGAGCTCAGATTTTTTTTGTCGGTCCCATAGAGAATGAATGGAGCGGTGATGTGCATGCCTGGCCACAACTCTGCAGGGCTTGATTCTTGGGATAGATGGGGGTCCTAGCAGATGGAACATGACAAATTAGCAAGTAATCACCTGTCATGCAGAGAGGTGGTAGCTAGTGATGAGTGTACGTGCTGGGATAACGTCTTATCAGAGCATGCTCGGGCGTTATCCGAGCATCTGGGCGTGCTCATATACATTATGTTCGAGTCCCTGCAGCTGTTCGGCCCGAACACACGTGGGGAATCCCTAACAAACAGGCAGTCCCCACCAGTGCTGTCTATTTGCTACAAATCATTATACTAAAACAACAAAGGGAAGCATGAAAGCAAGATAATGCATATACAAATAATGGAAACTTTATTAATACAATAATGCAAATATTAAAATTGCCATAAAAGCAGGGAGAGGTATCAAATGAGTCAACACAGCACCAGGAGTACAAAATACAGTACAAAATACAGTTGTGGCCAAAAGTATTGACACCCCTGAAATTCTTTCGGCTAATACTCAGTTTCTTCCTGAAAATGATTGCAAACAAATTCTTTGGTATTATTATATTCATTTAATTTGTCTTAAATGAAAAAACACAAAAGAGAATGAAGCAAAAAGCAAAACATTGATCATTTCACACAAAACTCCAAAAATGGGCCAGACAAAACTATTGGCACCCTCAGCCTAATACTTGGTTGCACAACCTTTAGTCAAAATAACTGCGACCAACCGCTTCCGGTAACCATCAATGAGTTTCTTACAATGCTCTGCTGGAATTTTAGACCATTCTTCTTTGGCAAACTGCTCCAGGTCCCTGATATTTGAAGGGTGCCTTCTCCAAACTGCCATTTTTAGATCTCTCCACAGGTGTTCTATGGGATTCAGGTCTGGACTCATTGCTGGCCACCTTAGAAGTCTCCAGTGCTTTCTCGCAAACCATTTTCTAGTGCTTTTTGAAGTTTGTTTTGGGTCATTGTCCTGCTGGAAGACCCATGACCTCTGAGGGAGACCCAGCTTTCTCACACTGGGCCCTACATTATGCTGCAAAATTTGTGGGTAGTCTTCAGACTTCATAATGCCATGCACACGGTCAAGCAGTCCAGTGCCAGAGGCAGCAAAGCAACCCCGAAACATCAGGGAACCTCCGCCATGTTTGACTGTAGGGACCGTGTTCTTTTCTTTGGATGCCTCTTTTTTTCTCCTGTAAACTCTATGTTGATGCCTTTGCCCAAAAAGCTCTACTTTTGCCTCATCTGACCAGAGAACATTCTTCCAAAACGTTTCAGGCTTTTTCAGGTAAGTTTTGGCAAACTCTAGCCTGGCTTTTTTATGTCTCGGGGTAAGAAGTGGGGTCTTCCTGGCTCTCCTACCATACAGTCCCTTTTCATTCAGATGCCGACGGATAGTATGGGTTGACACTGTTGTACCCTCGGACTGCAGGTCAGCTTGAACTTGTTTGGATGTTAGTCGAGGTTCTTTATCCAACATCCGCACAATCTTGCGTTGAAATCTCTTGTCAATTTTTCTTTTCCGTCCACATCTAGGGAGGTTAGCCACAGTGCCATGGGCTTTAAACTTCTTGATGACACTGCGCACGGTAGACACAGGAACATTCAGGTCTTGGAGATGAACTTGTAGCCTTGAGATTGCTCATGCTTCCTCACAAGTTGGTTTGTCAAGTCCTCAGACAGTTCTTTGGACTTCTTTCTTTTCTCCATGCTCAATGTGGTACACACAAGGACACAGGTTGAGTCAACTTTAATCCATGTCAACTGGCTGCAAGTGTGATTTAGTTATTGCCAACACCTGTTAGGTGCCACAGGTAAGTTACAGGTGCTAATAATTACACAAATTAGAGAAGCATCACATGATTTTTCGAACAGTGCCAATACTTTTGCCCACCCTCTTTTTTATGTTTGGTGTGGAATTATATCCAATTTGGCTTTAGGACAATTCTTTTTGAGTTTTTTCATCTAAGACAATTTAAATGAAGATAATACCAAAGAATGTGTTTGCAATCATTTTCAGGAAGAAACTGAGTATTATCTGACAGAATTGCAGGGGTGTCAATACTTTTGGCCACAATTGTAAACCCTGCAGGGTTAAAAATTGGTAAGACAAAGTACGGTAATAGTCCGCTACAACAATATGACACCAGACGATATAGATGTATAAATATTAACTGGTATTAAGGCAGAGGAAAGACCTATATGATTATAAATATTGGTGCTAACAATCCACATATATTATGTAGCCCAGTGGAGACATTGCATAGATGAAATTAAATATTGTAGACACCATACAGACGGTAAGGTCTAACTGTCCTCATAACTCATAAATAGCGTCAGCAGGTTCCATAGGAATAGCAGAGCACACAAGTGTATGATAAGTATTACCTGGTACTGTACAAGGACAAACCCCAATGCGCGTTTCGCGTCGGCTCCTTTGGGGGAGGGGGGTGTGATAAAATGTTATTCGCGCACGTTCGCTCATCATTAGTGATAGCTTCTAAACAAAATGGTAATAGCACTTGTACTGCACAGATACTACATTATGCACAACTTAATAATATGAGGGGCAAAGGGGCGCAATTACCCAAAAGATTTGACCCTTTATACTCCACACCAACAGAAACAGGCATGAGAATCCGCATTTATAAGCCCAGGCTGGTACTACAGTACATAATCTATTGCACAGAATGGAGTAATGTGGCCACTGAATGGTACCATTATTAGTATCTTAAAAATAAAAATAAAACAGAAAAGGGCACAAACTCAAAACTTGTGTTGCACAGATTTACACATATATATACGTATATTGGCTAATCAGGACACATGTTATATAACCACAGTAAAAAATAAGTCTAAATTCCAAATTATACATGTGAATAACGAAGAAGAAATGGTTCATAAGAACCCGTTCCCAATCATTGGCCCGTTTACGCATCCTGCTGATCACCCATGAACAACCTTGTTTTATATCTGATCTTGTATGCCGATATGAATATTAACGTGGTTGGCAGAACACTGCCCCTCATAAACATTGGAAGGGGTGCTGTATCGGATTAATGAGATTTCTGTCCCCATTAGTTAGTGTCACCCGCTGTGAATGGGTCAATAAACGAATGCTGATCCACTTTTTAATGGGCCTTAATGATTGCAAAAAACCAACAAGGTAGGTCCTTGTGTAAAGTATGCAAGACTGAAAGAGATTATGCCTGCCTTATAGATTGCATTACAAGTAGAGGATATAATGTAATTGTTCAAGTTAATCAGTCTATAGCTTACCGATATGTGATATATGACTGCATTTACTTCTATCTAGTCTCCTCCCAACTCTCACATCAAGAACAGTTAAAACTAAATTATATGAAATAATGGACAGATATTGATTATGTAAGTGATCAAATATTTAATTGCTTGCAATAAAGCTTATAATCAGTTAGAATGAGTGACATGAACCTGCTGACTTCCCTTCAGCAAAGCTCGATCTCATCGTCGTACCATTCACACCACATTTTATTACCAGATTATCACACAACACATACCTACGTTTCATCCTTTCTTAAAAATGTTACTCACGACTTGTCAGCCACCACTGCTGCAGTCCCACTGCTCTTCTAGTCCCCTCGAGAATAGAGAGTGATGACATCCTGTCATGGGAGAATTGATGCACAGAACGCCGGTCTATCGGCCAGGCAGTACTCCGTAACTGCTGGGCGGGAGACCTGCAGAACATCCTTACCTCCCGGCATTCTCAGCCTCACGTTTAGCTAAGACTGTCATGCCATCATTGTGGCGTAATGCCCACACAACACTGCAGTATTAAAAGAGTACACCAAAAGACATGAGTCTAAATTGCCAAATGTACAAATTTTATTAAACACAATGACATGATATACATCACTCAATAAAGGACATGAATAAAAAAGGAATACTGCTATCCAAATAGGGAGCCTATATTGCACAATTGCCCAAAACAATATGTACTGATAAGTGCATAAAGACTTCATACATGTGTAGAATAGAGGTTATAACCATGAAAAATGCATCAAAACTAGAAAGAACCCTCCACAGTGGAAACAGGCATAGCCAATAAACAGGTTCATATAAATTCTAGGTGTACATATTGTACAACTCAGCTATCACTAAGTACTTCAACCATATAGCATAACGGTATGAGACCTACCAAGGTTGAATAAATAAACGATGATTATATCGAGGCACTTACATAATTAAAGTATGTGGCACTGGCTTCCCTATCGCCCCAACGCGCGTTTCGCTTCTTCGTCAGGAGGCGTGTCTTATGGGCTTATAGAGCGGGCGTTATATACTGTGGACAGCCAATCATATGAGAACAACCGTCCGCATCACTAAGTCGCGCCGAAGTGCATCCCAATTGCATACTTTAATTATGTAAGTGCCTCGATATAATCATCGTTTATTTATTCAACCTTGGTAGGGCTCATACCGTTATGCTATATGGTTGAAGTACTTAGTGATAGCTGAGTTGTACAATATGTACACCTAGAATTTATATGAACCTGTTTATTGGCTATGCCTGTTTCCACTGTGGAGGGTTCTTTCTAGTTTTGATGCATTTTTCATGGTTATAACCTCTATTCTACACATGTATGAAGTCTTTATGCACTTATCAGTACATATTGTTTTGGGCAATTGTGCAATATAGGCTCCCTATTTGGATAGCAGTATTCCTTTTTTATTCATGTCCTTTATTGAGTGATGTATATCATGTCATTGTGTTTAATAAAATTTGTACATTTGGCAATTTAGACTCATGTCTTTTGGTGTATGACTTGTATTCCGAGTTTTTGCCTTTATTATATTTACTGGGTTTGTTGGTTATTAGTATTAAAAGAGTAGCTGGAAATGCTGAGAGGCAAGCAAGGGTATTTACAGACCTCAGTCCAGCAGATACAGATTACTCAAATGGCTAATGGACAGGATTTGATTCTCCCATCGCTAATTCTAGACGTTCAATCACCCGACCACACAGGCCTTCAATTTGCTGTAGGGGCAGGAGTCATCTTAATGGAAGTAATGAGGTCACCGGCCGTCAGTCACCTGGAGTGGTGGACTTTTATAGTGGTAAGTAATGCTATTTTATTTTATAATGGTCCCTGATCCATTGTTAAGAGTGGGTAGGAATTGAAGACTTCCAATAATAGTGGACTACTTCTAATCTTAAAGGGAACCTGTCAGGTGAGAGACCGCTATTAACCTGCAGACATGGGGTTAATCTGCAGCTTAATAGTGTTCTGGACCTGCCCAGCGCCCGCACTTGGAGCCCCTTTCCAAGAGGAAATTAACTTTATTCCTCCCAGCAGCATTCAGCTTCCAGTCACAGGGCCAGTGCTGGTTCAGTCACCAGTGTTTTGGGAGCGGCAGCTGAAACCGCACCCTCGGCACTGACTGACAGCCAGTCAGCCCTAATGCTAAACTCTAATGCTGAGCTGGCGTCAGTCAGTGCCGGTAGTGTGGTCACAGCTGCCGCTCTCGATACACTGAGCGGTGAATTAAACAGTGTCGGCGCCATCCCTACGACTGAAAGAGCGAGGCTGCCAGGGGAAATATAGTTAGAACCTCGCTGCCGGGAGGAAATTAAGTGCGGGTGCCGGGCAGGTTAAGAACGCTATTATCCTGCAGATCAACCCCATATCTGCAGGTTTATAGAGTTGTTTCCATGAGACGGGTTCCCTTCAATGGTTGTCTGAGGAATATTCTGCCATGCTAAATGCACTTGGGAAAATTATGAAGATTCGCTGCTGGCAGCTCCCTGTGAAATTACAGACCAATGATGTTCCAGATGAGCTGGATGGGACACGGGACGGAGACGCTGTAGGCCATGGTAGCAGGTTTAGGCCACGCAGCCTGCTCACAGTAGCACGGACATGTAGCCTAGTGTTATCATGCTTAAAAATGGCTCCATGATCAAGTCAACATAATAACGTGGGATCACCACCTTTTGAGTAAGAAGGTTGGCACACACAGAATTGTACTCCATGATATATGATGATCTCTCAGAGTGCTCTCAGCAAGCTTTATTCTAGGGCAGCATGGTGGGTCAGTGGTTAGCACTGCAGCCTTGCAGCGCTGCAATCCTGGGTTCAAATCCCACCAAGGACAACATCTGCAAGGAGTTTGTATGTTCTCCCCGTGTTGGCGTGGGTTTCCTCCGGGTTCTCCGCTTTCCTCCCACATTACAAGACATACTGATAGGGAATGGAGTATGGAGTGGAAGCCCATGTGTCTCTCTCCACTTCAGTAATGAGCCCCAATTCTGGGTTTTACAAATAACTAATGTCAGAGCAGGGTCTCATTCTTTGCAGCACAGAGTTTTTAGTCCAGGTGCCAATATATCATTGGTGCAATGGCCTAAGAGGTAAGAGGGCCCACTACTACCTCCAAAGTAGATGGAATTATGCATTATAATGGACTGAAAGGTCGGGTGCTCATGATCCGGAAGTAGTAGTACTTTGTTCGCTGCGTCCCAAGCGCTGCCGTATGTTCAACGCAGGTAAATCCACATGTGTTCACTGAACCGTGCGGATTCACTCAATTCAAATACATCTCTATTGATGTAACTTCTGTTGCGGGGACTCACGTCTTTGCAAGAGAAATATACACACTGCAGTCTTGAATGGCCCACTGCATGTCAGTCTCCGTGGGTATGCCGCGGGCGTCTGTGGATACATAGTGGACATGGGATTTCTATTTCAAGAAATTCCATCCACCATGCTATAACATCTGGTCGCTGCTGGTTTGACGCTGCATAAATACGCCGCATCAAACCAGCAACAGTTCCTGATTGTGGGCACGTACCCTAAAGAGTCCATATATCATTCTTGCAAGCAAGCCTCTTCTATCTGTGTCTGCACCTGCTCTGGTTGTCGCAAATGTCACTTTAGTACCTGCCCTGCTAGTAAAATTCTGAATGCCTGTAAAGTTTCACTTTTACAGAAAACACAAAGTATAAAAGGCATGCTGTCATTACAGTTTATGTATATAGTAGTTAAGAAATGCAGTTTACAGTTGTGGCCAAAAGTATTGACACCCCTGCAATTCTGTCAGATAATACTCAGTTTCTTCCTGAAAATGATTGCAAACACAAATTCTTTGGTATTATTATCTTCATTTAATTTGTCTTAAATGAAAAAACACAAAAAAAATTGTCCTAAGGCCAAATTGGATATAATTCCACACCAAACATAAAAAAGAGGGTGGACAAAAGTATTGGCACTGTTCGAAAAATCATGTGATGCTTCTCTAATTTGTGTAATTAACAGCACCTGTAACTTACCTGTGGCACCTAACAGGTGTTGGCAATAACTAAATCACACTTGCAGCCAGTTGACATGGATTAAAGTTGACTCAACCTCTGTCCTGTGTCCTTGTGTGTACCACATTGAGCATGGGGAAAAGAAAGAAGACCAAAGAACTGTCTGAAGACTTGAGAAACCAAATTGTGAGGAAGCATGAGCAATCTCAAGGCTACAAGTCCATCTCCAAAGACCTGAATGTTCCTGTGTCTACCGTGCGCAGTGTCATCAAGAAGTTTAAAGCCCATGGCACTGTGGCTAACCTCCCTAGATGTGGACGGAAAAGTAAAATTGACAAGAGATTTCAACGCAAGATTGTGCGAATGTTGGATAAAGAACCTCGACTAACATCCAAACAAGTTCAAGCTGCCCTGCAGTCCGAGGGTACAACAGTGTCAACCCGTACTATCCGTCGGCGTCTGAATGAAAAGGGACTGTATGGTAGGCGACCCAGGAAGACCCCACTTCTTACCCCGAGACATAAAAAAGCCAGGCTGGAGTTTGCCAAAGCTTACCTGAAAAAGCCTAAAACGTTTTGGAAGAATGTTCTCTGGTCAGATGAGACAAAAGCAGAGCTTTTTGGGCAAAGGCATCAACATAGAGTTTACAGGAGAAAAAAAGAGGTATTCAAAGAAAAGAACAAGGTCCCTACAGTCAAACATGGCGGAGGTTCCCTGATGTTTTGGGGTTGCTTTGCTGCCTCTGGCACTGGACTGCTTGACCGTGTGCATGGCATTATGAAGTCAGAAGACTACGAACAAATATTGCAGCATAATGTAGGGCCCAGTGTGAGAAAGCTGGGTCTCCCTCAGAGATCATGGGTCTTCCAGCAGGACAATGACCCAAAACACACTTCAAAAAGCACTAGAAAATGGTTTGAGAGAAAGCACTGGAGACTTCTAAGGTGGCCAGCAATGAGTCCAGACCTGAATCCCACAGAACACCTGTGGAGAGATCTAAAAATGGCAGTTTGGAGAAAGCACCCTTCAAATATCAGGGACCTGGAGCAGTTTGCCACAGAAGAATGGTCTAAAATTCCAGCAGAGCATTGTAAGAAACTCATTGATGGTTACCGGAAGCGGTTGGTCGCAGATATTTTGGCTAAAGGTTGTGCAACCAAGTATTAGGCTGAGGGTGCCAATACTTTTGTCTGGCCCATTTTTGGAGTTGTGTGTGAAATGATCAATGTTTTGCTTTTTTGCTTCATTCTCTTTTGTGTTTTTTTTTCATTTAAGACAAATTAAATGAAGATAATATCAAAGAATTTGTGTTTGCAATCATTTTCAGGAAGAAACTGAGTATTATCTGACAGAATTGCAGGGGTGTCAATACTTTTGGCCACAACTGTACATCCTTTTACTGGATACCTCTGTATGAAATACCTAAGTAAAGAACACGCTTTTGGCATATGCTATGTCAATGAGGCCCTGAAGATATGTTCAATGGGAGTGTAGGGAGCTTTACTAGGTATCCACCAAAACTAGTGTTCAGAATAGCCCCGATAATTTAACAGAAATATAACGGAGCCGGTTTGCAATCTCCATTTGGAATGATTTGTAGCAAATACATAACACATTGTAGAAATTACGTTCTTTTACTTATGCATTTACAGAGCCTTTATACATTGCAATAAATTATGAAACTTATGTCGTACAACATATAATAATGCTTCGCTGAGTAGCTTGGGTTAAAAAGCTGCGTATTAGATGATGATGATATATTAATGAGCCATAAAAATGGTCATTAGTAATTCCTTCTTTTCTATGAGACCCATTGACCCTTTCATAATTATAAAAGATTATGCAGTTCTCCCTGAGTTTATAGTTCTGATAACCATTATTCGTTTTACCACTCTTACAGCCGTGTAATTCTACCAATCATTACTAGGGAGATAAAAGAAAAATATCAATAAATATTAGAAACCAATACTCTTTTCTAGGAACTATGCACCTTGCTCTATTACGTGGAGGTGCTTGGCATATTTGTGAGGGGATAAGGGTAGAGTGTTAAACTACATTTACATCAAATTAAAATTTTCTTTTGTCATAAATACATGTAAAAAAAAAAAAAGACAAACACACCTTAAGGCAAAGTTCACACACTGTGCTCTACACTGAGCCCTACGTCACGATTTCTGACAGAATCACTGAAAAACTGGATTCCAATGGAAGCCCTGACAGAGGCCTGGCATTTAGCCTTACCTTTCTTACCTTTAGGCAATTGTAGATTTGGGTCTCTGATTGCCTAACAGGATGTACAAAAAGCTGTTTCCTACTCTTCATATTGTACACAACGTACCCTACCAAAGGGGACATCGGCAGTCTACCCAAACTCTGGTGACAGCCTTGATTTACCGTAAGGGAAGTATTGCCCTTGGTTTAGTCGAGACCCGATGGAGTAATTCCCTTTGATAAAGCTGATGGAGTCACTTTAGACACAGTTTGGCCTCCGACAGCTTTTCGTATATCCTATCAGGCAATCAGAGACCAAAATATACAGGGCTTGGAAGTGCCTAAAAGGTAAGGCCAAATATCAGGCCTAGGCACAGCAACACCTGAGAAACGGCACAGTATTTTTGGAAGTAGTAGACTCAAAAGTTGTTTATTTAAAATGTGAGTTTATTGTGAATATTTATACTTGTGGGAGAATTCCTTTATCCAGATCTAGATAGGCATTTACCTGCTGATTTCACACTGCCCAATCTACTGGAGTGTCCAGAGTATAACCAGGATGTGCGAGCCAGGCCTTAACCGTAAACGCCCCATCAAGTACCATATATTCTCAGCAAACTGTCCCTTGAAAGAATTTAAGACATTTCTCCTTCTCTCCTTTCTAGTACTGAAAGAAGTTTCACCTTGCCAAGTCGCAACAGATCCAACCATACTAATGATGAGCGAACATGCTCGGATAATGTCTTATTCGAGCACACTCGGGTGTTATCAGAGTATCTGGTAGTGCTCGTGTATTATGTTTCAGTCCCTGTGGCTGCATGATTTCCGGATATTAGACAGCCTCAACACATGTGGGGATTCCCTAACAGCCACGACTCATGCAGCCGCAGGGACTCAAGAATAATAATAATAATCTTTATTTATATAGCGCCAACATATTCCGCAGCGCTTTACAGTTTAACAGTTTCAAAACACAAGTCATAAGTAACAACGTTAACAATACAATGATTAAAGCAAAATAAGACGAAATAAGACGACCCTGCTCGTGAGAGCTTACAATCTACAATGAGGTGAGGGAGATACAGAGTACAGGTGTGTATTTACAATTGTGTAGTTACAATGATGGTGCAGCCATCTTGAGGGAGTGAAGGATGGATGGAGATAGTGAATGGGCTACACATGCACACTTACACATAGAATGACTTTGATTAGTGAACGTGATAGGCCGCTCTGAACAAATGTGTTTTGAGGGAGCGCCTAAAACTATGCAAATTGTGCATAATCCTAATTTCTTGGGGTAGAGCATTCCAGAGGATAGGAGCAGCACGGGAGAAGTCTTGGAGTCGGGAGTGGGAAGTACGGATTAGTGCAGAGGTTAGTCGAAAGTCGTTTGCAGAGTGCAGCGATCGGCTAGGCCGATAGACAGAAATGAGGGAGGAGATGGAGGGGGGTGCAGCACTGTGGAGAGCTTTGTGGGTGAGAACAAGTACTTTGAATTGGAATCTATAATGAATGGGCAGCCAGTGTAATGACTGACGAAGAGCGGACACGTCCGAGTACCGATTAGCCAGATGGACGACCCTGGCCGCTGCATTAAATATGGACTGGAGAGGGGATAGTCGAGTGACGAGGAGGCCAATTAATAGAGCATTGCAGTAATCCAGGCGGGAGTGGATCAATGCTACAGTGAGGGTTTTTGTTGTTTCCATGGTGAGAAAAGGGCGGATTCTAGAGATGTTCTTTAGGTGTAAGCGGCAAGAGCGGGCAAGAGATTGTATAATGGATGTGAAGGAGAGATTGGTGTCAAACCTAACACCCAGACAGCGCGCCTGCTGCCGGGGTGTTATTGTGGTACCACCCACGGAGAGGGAAATGTCAGATTTAGGGAGGTTAGTAGATGGCGGGAACAGAAGAAGTTCAGTTTTGGAGAGGTTGAATTTCACATAGAGAGTGGACATGATATTGGAGACTGCGGACAGACAGTCACTGGCGTTCTGTAGTACAGCGGGGGTAAGGTCGGGGGAAGACGTATATAGTTGTGTGTCATCAGCATAAAGATGGTACTGAAAGCCAAATCCGCTGATGGTCTGTCCAATTGGTGCCGTGTAGAGAGAGAAAAGAAGGGGGCCAAGGACTGAGCCCTGAGGTACCCCGACAGCAAGAGGAAGAGGAGATGACATGGAGCCAGAGAACAAAACACTGAAGGAGCGGTCAAAGAGATAGGAAGAGAACCAGGAGAGAGCAGTGTCCTTAATGACTAGTGACTGGAGCCTAGAGAGTAGGAGATGGTGGTCAACAGTATCGAAAGCTGCAGATAGGTCAAGAAGAATGAGCAGAGAGTGGTCACCGTTACGTTTTGCTGTCAGAAGGTCATTGGTCACTTTGATGAGAGCAGTTTCAGTCGAATGTAGGGGGCGGAAGCCGGACTGTGAAGGGTCTAGAAGGGAGTGAGTAGAGAGGTAACAGGTAAGGCGGGAGTAAACTAGGCGTTCCAAAAGTTTAGAGATGAAGGGGAGATTGGAGACTGGTCTGTTGTTGTTTGTGCAGGATGGGTTGAGAGCAGGTTTCTTTAGTAATGTAGTAACAATGGCGTGTTTGAAGGAGGATGGGAAAAATGCCCGAGGAGAGGGAGAGATTAAAGATTGTAGTTAGGTGGGTTGTGACGACTGTAAAGAGACTGGAGGAGATGTGACGGAATGGGGTCGGTAGTGCATGTAGTCGGACGAGAAGAAGAGAGGAGTCTGGAGACAACTTCTTCTGTGATGGGATCAAATGTGGAAAGTGAGCCAGGGGAGATGCAGGAAGGGATGGGAGTCACAGCACTTGGTGGTTGGGAGCAGATTTCCTGACGAATATTATCTATTTTTTTCTGTAAAGTGGGAGGCCAGATCATCAGCACAAATGTCTGATAGGGGCTTGTGTGTTGTGAGTTCATTTTCCCCTTCACTACTGAGGCCCGAGGAACTCCCTCTTCTGGTGAAGAAAGGTAGTGAGCTTGATTGTCAAACACCTGGGGCTGATGATGATGACTGGCTGAGTGGAGTTAATGACTGGATATAAGGCTGCCGACGCCCTTCTGGCCTGCGGGTGATTTCTCTGTGGACTTCTAGGAAACCAGTCTGATTCCTGCTCATCTAAAGCTAAGATTTCTGCTTTGCCTTTTTGCATTAGTGTTTTGTTTTCCTTGCTTTTCTGGATTCTGCCATTCCCTGCTGGGGTTAGCTGAATCTCCTTTTGCCTGTTGCTCTGTCTTCAGAATATTCCTGAGTACTGACATAGCTTTTTTGAAGCCTAGCGTCTTCAGGGCCTTTTTTACTGTCAGTTTGTTGGCTCTTATTTTCATAGGGTTTTTCACGGATTGCAGACAGCAGCCTTCCTGTCCTTTCCTATCTAAGCTAGCATGGGCCCCATCTTTGCTCAGTCTATCTTTCTTCTTGCTTCACCGTCATTATATGTGGGGGGCTGCCTTTTACTTTGGGGTCTGCTCTGGGGCAGTTTAGATTTCCCTTTCTGTCTTTAGGCTATGTAGTCCTCCGGCTGTGATCGAGGGGCCTAGGGCATCGTAGGAGCCCCCCATGGCTACTGCTAGTTGTGTTGATAGGTTCAGGGGTCTGCAATCCGATAGCTGCCAACTTCTCTGGTTTTCTGGACTTAGCTAGCATTTCTATTTTTGCCTCCTACGGTGACTCAATCATAACACTTGTGCTTTTGGCCTGAGGAGGGAGTGAAAAGTGCCAAAAAGTTTCTTGGGGTTGTTGGCTAGTGAGGAGATCAGGGTGGTGAAGTAGGTCTGTTTGGCGAGGTGAAGGGCAGCGTTATAGGTTCTTAACATAAATTTGAAGTGGATGAAGTCTTCTGATGTGCGGGTTTTTCTACATAGGCGTTCAACACTCCTAGAGCATCGCTGGAGAAGTTGAGTTTGTGATGTGAGCCAGGGCTGTTTTACTCTGTGCTTGGAGGTTCTGAGGGTGAGGGGAGCTACTTGGTCAAGAGTGCTTCTAAGAGTGTCATTGTAGTGATGAACAGCCAGATTAGGACAGGAAAAAGAGAAGATTGGGGACAGTGATGAGTGTAGGGAATCTGAAAGTGTCTGAGGGTTAATGGCTTGTAGATTTCTGACTGTGTGGTAGGTAGGAGTGAGCTGGGGTGGGCGAGGGATGTGAGCGTGAAGGAGAGAATGTTGTGGTCAGAGAGTGGAAGCGGTGAGTTATTTAGGTGGGAGATTGAACAGAGCCAGCCGAAGACCAGATCAAGGGTGTTACCATCCTTGTGTGTCTCAGAGGTTGAAAGCTGTGAGAGGCCTAGAGAGGTGGTTAGTGATAGAAGCTGGGATGCAGATGTGGAAGTAGGGCTGTTAATGGGGATGTTGAAGTCTCCCAGGATGAGGGTTGGAAGTTCTGAGGACATAAAGTGCGGCAGCCAGGCTGAAAAGTGGTCAAGGAAGTGGGTGGGTGAGCCTGGGGGCCGGTATATGACCGCTACCCTGAGGGGGAGGGGACGGAAGAGCCTGATGGTGTGGACCTCAAAAGAAGGGAATAAGACTGATGGAACTGGGGGGATGACCTGGAAAGTGCATTGTGGAGACAGGAGTATGCCGACTCCACCACCATGTCGGTTTGTGGGTCTCGGGGAGTGAGAGAATTGTAAGCCACCGTAGGAAATGGCAACAGGAGAGACAGTGTCAGAATCCTGAATCCAGGATTCAGTGAGGGCCAACAGATTAAGAGAGTTGTTCAGAAAGTAGTTGTGTAGGAAAGGAAGCTTATTACAAGCAGACCGTGGATTCCAGAGGGCACAATTAAAAGATGGAGATGAGGGAGTGCAAGTAATATTAATAAGATTATTATGGTTTCGATATGAGATAGGGTAGGGGTTGAGGTTGGGGGATTTGTCCCCTGAAATCAGTAGGAGTAGGAAGATAAAGAGCAAATAGTTGTTGGAATTGTAAGTAGTTTTTTTCTGCGATGTGTTTGGGCAAGATCGAGCACACGCAAGATACTCGGATAACACGTTGCGCGAGCATGTTCGCTCATCAGTAATCCATAATTGTTAGAACCAAGCCTTATTCCTCTACTTTTACCAGTAGTCCTCCATTCTCACTAGGCATCATATCAACATCTGTCTAACTGTCCTCTAGCATTCACAGTACAGTGTCTCCTCTCCAACAAGAAGTATTGTCTCTTTCCATTCCATCAGCATTCATAGGAATGCCCCCTCCCCCAATGACAGAAGACTCAACAGTGCCCCCCTGTGCCCATTTCCACAAGTACAGTCTTTCCTCCATTCCCTATGGTAGAAGTCACTCTCCAGTAATCCCATCCATTCCCCTGTCAGGTAACATCAGTATATTGGTCAGCTATGTATTTACAAGAAGTAAAATTGGCTGCCATGGTTCATTCTCTAGTCACTAAAAGGGACTTACAAGACTTTGGTAAATACAAACTTTTATCATCCTAATTAGTTAGTAGTCATCTAACCAGGGACAAAGTAATAAATACATACATTACCATGTAAAAGTTTAGGGTCCCTTAGAAATTTCCTTATTTTTGAAAGAAAAGCACAGATTTTTCCAATGAAGCTAACATTAAATGATTCAGAAATAGACTCTATACATTGTTAATGTGGTAAATGACTATTCTAGCTGCAAACGTCTGGTTTGTAATGCAATATGTTCATAGGTATATAGAGGTCGATTTCCAACAACCATCACTCCAGTGTTCTTATGGTACTTTGTGTTTGCTAACTGTGTAAGAAGGCTAATGCATGGTTAGAATACCCTTGATAACCCTTGTGCAAGTATGTTAGCACAGCTGAAAACAGTTTGGCTGATTAGAGAAGCTATAAACCTGATCTTCCTTTGAGCTAGTTGAGCATATGGAGCATTACATTTGTTGGTTCCATTAAACTCTCAAAATGGCCAGAAAAAAAGAACTTTCATGTGAAACTCAAAAATCTATTATTGTTCTTAGAAATGAAGGCTATTCCATGCGAGAAATTGCCAAGAAACTGAAGATTTCCTACAATGGTGTGTACTACTCCCTTCAGAGGAGAGCATAACAGGCTCTAACAAGAGTAGAAAGAGAAGTGGGAGGCCCCGCTGCACAACTGAGCAACAAAACAAGTACATTAGAGTCTGCAGTTTTAGAAATCGATGCCTCATAGGTCCTCAACTAGCAGCTTCATTAAATAATACACGCAAAATGCCAGTGTCAACATCTACAGTGAAGAGGTGACTCCGGGATGCTGGCCTTCAGGGCAGAGTGGCAAAGAAAAAGCCATATCTGAGACTGGCTAATAAAAGGAAAAGATTAATATGGGCAAACGAACACAGACATTGGACAGAGGATGATTGGAAAAAAGTGTTATGGACAGACGAATCCAAGTTTGAGGTGTTTGGATCACACAGAAGAACATTTGTGAGACGCAGAACAAATGAAAAGATGCTGGAAGAGTGCCTGACGCCATCTGTCAAGCATGGTGGAGGTAATGTGATGGTCTGGGGTTGCATTGGTGCTGGTAAAGTGGGAGATTTGTATAAGGTAAAAGGGATTTTGAATAAGGAAGGCTATCACTCCATTTTGCAACGCCATGCCATTCCCTGTGGACAGCGCTTGAATGGTGCCAATTTCATCCTACAAGAGGACAATGACCCAAAGCACACCTCCAAATTATACAAGAACTATTTAGGGAAGAAGCAGGCAGCTGGTATTCTATCTGTAATGGAGTAGCCAGTGCAGTCACCAGATCTCAACCCCATTGAGCTGTTGTGGGAGCAGCTTGACCGTATGGTACGCAAAAAGTGCCCATCAAGCCAAACCAACTTGTGGGAGGGGCTTCAGGAAGCATGGGGTAAAATTTCTCCAGATTACTTCAGCAAATTTACTGCTAGAATGCCAAAGGTCTGCAATGCTGTAATTGCTGCAAAGGGAGCATTCTTTGATGAAAGAAAAGTTTGAAGGAGAAAATTATTATTTCAAATAAAAATCTTTTTTTTCGAACCTTGTCAATGTCTGGACTAGATTCTCAATTCATTTGGCAACTCATTTGATTAATAAAAGTATGAATTTTCATGGAAAACACAAAAGTGTCTGGGTGACCCTAAAATTTGGAACGGTAGTGTATGACCCATATTTGTTTTTTGCAGGCATGCTTTGAAATATGCAGTTTAAGGCTCAATTAATTACTAAGATGTTTGACATTTCTAAGTGATAGTAACATTTCCAATATTTGCACAAACTTCATGAAGGCAGACCACAAAAGCAAGTGTCAGAGATTCCATATCTGCAGAGAGACATTTTTTACGTCTACGCCCTACATTTTCATGCTCGTTGCGTCAGCTCATGTATGAGAGCCAGTTACAGTACTAGGTGTCCCATGTATCGCATGCATTACAGAAGCATGTCCTTTGTTCTGCCTATTATCAGGCTCTGGAAGAGCGATTCTTGTAGCTGCATTACAAGCTCGGCACACAAGTCGGGACCTGACTTTACACAAGGCAATAAACAGTTTGTTGTGAAGTGCTGGAGTTAATCTCTATAAAAAGAGGCTTTCATCGCTCTTCTCCGTTTCTATAGATTTGTTTCAAAGTTCACCGGCTCCAGATAAACGCTCCGACATTGTGACTCAGCTGTTTGCACAAATAATACATAGCGGCCTGCTGCTAAGACTTCTTCATATAGACTTGTACATTACCATACAGGTAAGGGAGTGCACAACAGGATTCAGAGCCATCTGACTCCTTACTGCACAAGGTAGAGGACTGGGTCATCTCGGGACTGTGCAACAAGTGTCACACAACCTACTGGAGAAGAAGTGGACCCAGAGGGTTATCATGAATTTGGCTTTGGGATAAACCCAGTAGTAAAGTCAAAGGGAATCCCCAGTGTGAACCCTTCTACCCTACACAGGAATCTGTACTTCACAGCAGGTGGGAATACCAATAGGAGACAGTGCCAAGCAGAACACAACAGTTGAAGCAGAGGTCAAGGCAGGCAAACTATGACCATCATGGTCATCAGGTACAGGTCACACCAGGCGGCACACAGGAATACAAGTCAAGAACTAGTGGAGTCAAAATCAGGATAACCGAAGAATACCTTAGCGCAGTACTGGATGCTTTAAGGATCTACCACTCAGGCACTGGAACGTTGGAGAAAGAGCCCCTAAAGGGGATCTGTCACCATATTTCATAATATAAACCGTATACATTATTACGATCTCCTAGATCTGATGAGGCTGGTGTAAATTTGTAATTACTTTGAAAATCCATGTCAAAATGACTCTATATATCTTTTAAGAAGCCTTCCCACTGGATATTAAAATTATTATTTGAAGTCTAACTAGAGCTGGACTTAATGCTCATCTTATTACAAGATTATACATCTATTATGACATGGGTCTTTAAAGTAAATACACTAGCTTCAGCAGGTCCTAAAAGATCTCACTGACTGTTGACAGAGCTGGCTTGCTTGAGATTTCTCTGCAGACAGTGAGCATTCAAGGCAAGCCAGTGCTGTCAATCATCACGAGGGAGGAGGGGACATGAAAACCCAGTCGGCTAAAAGGTGCACTAAGCTCCCCGCCTCCCCGAAAAGAGCACTGAGCAGCCAAATTATTTGATTAAAGATCAGTTTCTTCAGCAGAACAAAGTCAGTGATTGGAACAGTACCATATCTATAGTGCTTTTATCCCCTACCTACATAGCCCCGATTCTTCAAGATCGGCATTTTTCAAGCCAGTAACGATGAGAGGGCATGGTGGAGTCAGAGGCAACTGAATTACTAAGAGTCACCTCACCACAAATCTTACTCCAGGCACATACTAGAGTAAGATGTGGCATAAGATATGCCATAGCTTGTCATTAATAAAATGAGTGATCGTCGATATGTCTGTCCTGGCTCCGTCCAAGCGTCTATCATTTTGGCAAATGTGGTGGTAAAAAAAAAAAAATCACATGATTTTTCTACAACCTCAGAGGTTGCAAAACATTTCACAACTTTCCTAAAAGCGCCATAAAACAGATTTCTGGCATAAGCAGTTTAATTAATCATGGCCTAAGGGCTAAGCTTATACTGTCAGTTTGGGTTGACAAACTTTCTTTAAGAAGCAGAGTGCCATCTTGTGAATGTGAAGAGAGATACAGTAAGAGGTGGACCCTGGCGAGGAGGATGCTGAAGCCGGACGACCCCAGGAGAGGGGCATAACCCAGCAACAATCTCACATCTAGGTAACTGCCAGACGGTCACCAGACCTCTATCTAAGAATTTCAACCAACCTCATATTTCCAGTTAGTTAGTTAGTTGCTTTCCATACTTTCACAATAGAAGTGTTCAACATGTTTAATTGTGGGGTTGGGGAAAACTTGTTTATGGTCAGCAGAAGTATTGGTGGGTTAAAGAGAAGATTGTACATCTTGGATTGTCTTACTAGGTTTTTCCCCAAACATTTGCCTATTTGCCAGGGCTTTAAGGAAGAAGTGTGGGTCTGAAGTGATAGAAGCTGGAAAGAGAAGCAAAGGGAGGACTTAGGTCATCATGCATCATGGATTACACTAATGGAAGAGGACACTAAATATTCCAGATTTATTGACAAGTTTATGGGCTGTGGTCTACAAAATAATAGTCGCCAACAAATCTCTGGCTGTAAACAGGGAAAGTGCTGATGATATTATGCAATCTGTATGGGGACTGAACAATTATACAAACATTTATTTCTCCCTGAGCTGTTGTCACTGGCCCCGTGTAAAAAAAATAAAAAATAAATAAAAGCTATAAAAGAGCCCTAGTTCATTTATTTTATTGTCAGTCAAAGCTCGTAATCGGCAGAAGTCCGCCTATGTAAAGCTCCTTTACAATGGTGGCCATATATGAGGACTGCCACAGTGTTTCAGCTTCTTTTGGCTGTTTTTGTCACTGAATTCTTTCAATCTAAAGTTCAGGAATTAAATCAATCAAGTTTCATTGTTTCTAGAAACTCAAACACCATTCATAAGAATGATAGAAGAAACAATGCCTTTTGGGTTTTTCCAGCCAAACCAGTATTTCTGCTGCTCTCCTTCCTTCAGATCAGTTCACACGGGATGCCAAATACTTGGCTGAGTTCAGACTATGTAAACTGTTACCGAAATATCCAGTTAATACTTCACACCAAGATGTAAGTGTACTCTCACACATCCACTGCAGTACTGTCATGTGCTCCGATCAATAGCATTAGCAGACAGGTAACGTTTATTATGCTGGTGACTGTCTGGATCAGATCATCACTGAGTTACAGAAGCCCCCAGCACTCAGGAGACGATGCAACTGGTCAGACAGCTCGCCATACTGGTGAAGGCCTCGATTCATCAGTTACCAACACAATTTAATAAAACTGTTGGATGTGATCTAAGAACTTGTAACTAGACAAAACGTTGCAACTTTTAATATTTTTACTGCAGTCCTAGTCTTCTTTGCTAACATCAAAAGTTGGAGGAGTTAAGCTGTGAGTGGGCATGGGTGAGCGCTACTGGTAAATTCATCATCATTTATTCCAAGATGCATAAGGTCAGACTATAATGTATGCCAATCTCTGAATGGAGAACATTTCTTACAGTGGTGCGCTGCAGATAGAAGATGGGGTACAACTATTAGGACACAAGTCTTAAATTGCTGTATCTTAGGCTGGTTTCACACTTGTGTTTTTTAGTGCTGCGCCTCGTGCGCTATAGTGCGCATGCACATTGCTCCCTATCTTTAACATGGGTGCGCATGGTCTAGCGCATTTTTGCAGTGTGCGCCGGACACAACCTGTTGCATTTTTGGTCCGTCTGACCTGTCTCAAAAAAATGCATGCGCACGTTAGCGCACGGAATGCGCAAAAAAAAACAGCATTACAGTATATGGGAACGCACGCGTGCGCTAGGACTTGTGCACGCATGCGTTTAAAATCGCATGCGTTTTTTTTTAGTTAACATGGTGACAAACTGGTTAAATCGCATGCGCAAAAAAACTGCAAATGCATGCAAAACGCATGATGCTTTTTTTGCATGCGTTTGGTATGCGCACGAGGCGCAGCGCAAAAAAACGCTAGTGTGAAAGTAGCCTTAGGCACTGATCACCAGGACTGATGTCCAAAATACCAGTCTAGATGAATCTGGGCCCAAATTTACTATTAAAAGAACTAACATACCTGTGAAATATTGACAGTCTGGCTCTAATGCGAGGTATATCCTTTGGATGTGAATGTGCTCAAATAAGGCTCAAAAGGTAGTCTGTCTCCCCACAAAACTGAAATGACACCATTTGGTTTGGTTTAGCCAAGTGATCGGGGCACCATTCCGCCCCATCAATAACCATCAGGTGTCCCTCTCCATCAGGTGTCCCTGCCTGTTGTGTTCCTTGGTCTTCATGATGCTCTCTGTGCTTCAAACAGAACCCTGAGACTATCACAGAGCAGGTGCATTTATATGGAGACTTGATTACACACAGGTGGATTATATTTACCATCATTAGTCATTTGGGACAACATTGGATCATTCAGAGATCCACAATGAACTTCTGGAGTGAGTTTGCTGCACTGAAAGTAAAGGGGCTGAATAATATTGCACGCCACACTTTTCAGTTTTTGAATTTCCACAAAAATGTAAAATAACCAATAAATTTCGTTCAACTTCACAATTGTGTCCCACTTGTTGTTGATTCTTCACCAAAAATTTACATTTGGTATCTTTATGTTTGAAGCATCATATGTGGGAAAAGGTTGAAAAGTTCCAGGGGGCCGAATACTTTCGCAAGGCACTGAATATGTATAAAAAATAAAATCAATCACTAAAGGGAATCTGTCATCGGGCTTTGTCACTTAATCTGAGAACAGCAAAACGGAGGGTCAGAGGCCCCGATTCCAGTGATAGGTCAATAATTGAGCTACTTGCTGCAGGTTTGATAAAATCACTGTATTTTCAAGAGAAGATAATGACTAGAGAATTAGCAATCCTGCTGCATTTAGTCCTCCTTATTCATGAATTCTTTATAACCCTGCCCCCACCACGGATTGTAAGATTTCTGTGTACACTGTGCATAGGCAGAAAGCCACCAATCAGTGGTGTGGGTGGGGTTATAAAGGGCTCAGCATTCAAAGAACTGGGAGATCTGCAGTAGAGAAAAGTGATTTTATCAAAACTGCAGCAAGCAGCCCAGTAAATAAAATATAGCTAGAATCAGGTTCTCTGCCCCTACTATATGCTGCCCTCAGATGGAATGGCAGGCACTGTGCTGAATAAGGATAGTGTCTCTGACTGTAGAGCCCCCATGGATTTGATGAAAGTGAATTCCTGCAGTGCCTCCCCTCCCACTACTCTCCCCCCCCCCGGGGATGCCATAATTTAGGACGCCCCACTGACCAACGGAAAGAGAGGAACGGGCGTCCGGCCACACCCTCAGGGGTTAAATTCTGGTGCTGGGGTGGGGGTCTTTCTCTTTCCTCTCCGCCTGATACCTAGAAGCTTTTGTCTCTGGCTGTCGTTGTTCCTGTTGCAGGCGAAGGTGTACCTTCTTTCCTCTCCGCCTGATACCTAGAAGCTTTTGTCTCAGGCCCCTGGAAGATTTTGTGCCCTGATGCCAGGAATCCCCTGAAGCCATGTCTGAGGAAGTGATTGTGGCCCTGCGGCGGAGAGCAGCACAGGTGGGTGATCCATGTATTATAGCCCTTTTATCTAAACTGGATGGGCACCCACCTGTGCCCTCTCCTGATCCCCTATTGCCGCAGACCTCTCCTTTTGTCTCCCGGGGCCCAATCCTCCCCTGGCCAACAGGCTTCTCTACCATCCTCCCCATCCAGCTACAGCAATGCCTTCACAGGATACAGTCTCCATTTCCCTCCATGCCCCGGCCTCCCCTTTGTCTCCCGGGGCCCAATCCCCCCCTGAACCCCTGGCTTCTCCGTCACCCCCTCATCCAGCTCCAGCACCGCCCTTACAGCACTCAGCCTCCGCATCCCTTCATGCCCCGTCCTCTCCTGTCTCCTCCGCTGGCCCTCTCCTCCCTGCGTCGGGCTCTTCACAGCAGTCACCCAGCTTATCTGGGCCTGCTCCTGCCTCCACTGCCGCTGCTCCGGCCTCCTCCTCTCCAGACCCGGCGAGACCTGGCAGGCGTTCTGAGTGCACATCGCGCCCACCAGTGCGTCTTCATGTCGGTGGTAGCGTCCCCACTGGTCACCGTCACCCCGAAATTAGGATGGGGAGTTAAAGCCACAGATGTCTGGCTACGATCAATGCTTACACAAAAACACCCTCCCTTTTCATCATCGGCCACTAGGTTCTCAGCTGCCGCAGGCCAAAACTCTGTGGTCGTACGGAGACCAGGGGCCTGCATGTTATTCAATGGTGGAAACTGTCGCTTCCAGGCGGCATGCAGATATAGACACGACTGCTCAGCCTGCGGCGGCGGACACCCTGCATCAAGGTGTACACGCCTCGCAAGCGGAACTGCTACGAGGCAAAACCCCGGTGAGCGTAGCCGCCATGGGCCCATGGCTAAGCCTTTATCCCAATAAATTAGCTGCTCAGCAATTATACGACGGTTTTAAGTTCGGTTTTTTCATCCCCTTTAAATTTAACCAAGCACCGACTTCGGCAAAAAACCTTAAATCAGCCCGAGAGTTCCCAGAGATTTTACAGCAAAAAATCACAAAAGAGATCGAACTCGGCAGGATGGCGGGCCCATTTCAATCATTACCATTCAAAAATTTCAGAATCTCGCCTTTAGGTATTGTGCCCAAAAAAGAACCCGGTAAATATCAGCTAATTCATCACCTTTCCTACCCAAAAGGCGATTCGGTCAATGACGCAATACACCCAGAAGACTCGTCGGTGACCTACGCTTCGTTTGACAGAGCAGTTGAGCTTGTTCGCACGGCGGGGCACGGCGCCCTACTGGCAAAAACCGACATCGAGTCAGCTTTCCGTCTTTTACCCGTGCACCCTGAATGCTACCATTTGTTGGGTTGTAAGGTGGACCAGCTTTTTTATTTCGACATGTGCCCACCAATGGGCTGCTCCATTTCCTGTCACTATTTCGAGCTTTTCAGCACCTTCTTAGACTGGGGTAGTACGTCACGAAACAAGACTTTTTGTTCGTCGGACCTAGGGAATCAAAACTCTGTTCTTTTCTTCTTCAGAAGTTTAAATTTATTTCTAGGCGTTTCGGTGTCCCACTATCGCCGGAAAAAACGATCGGTCCATGTAACGTTCTCCCTTTCCTCAGTATCGAAATAGATACGAATGAGATGATTTTTCGTTTACCGGCGGATAAATTAGAAAAAAACACTTCAGATAGTAAAAAGTTTCATTGTTGAAAAGAAAGTCACCCTCCAGCAGATGCAGTCCTTACTAGGCTTACTCAATTTTGCTTGTCGCGTTATGCCGGTCGGCAGGGCTTTCTCATGCAGGTTATCATTAGCTACAAACGGCATTGCTCAGCCGGGCCACCGAATCAGAATTAATCGCTCAATGAAAGCTGACTTGGCCATCTGGAAAACATTCCTGGAAACCTACAATGGCCATACATGTGTCATGTCTCATGAGATGCTAAACAGCGCCCTTGGTCTACTGGTGGGCGCGGATCTCACAAATGGTTTTGTCGCAATCTACTGCAACCAATGGTGTAAAACCAGATGGCCGGTCCCGTGGACCTCTACCACCTGGGGCGCAACCCCGTTTTGTTGGAAATATTTGCCATAGTGACATCAGTCGAACTATGGGGTGACAAGCTAAAAAACGCAAATATCAGATTTCTTATAAAAAACCCGGGAAGCGCTAAATGTTTAAACAGTATGTCTTCATAATCGCCACCGATCCACGCGCTGTTGCGCCGCCTTGCACTATTATGCCTTAGACACAACATCTGGTGCCGAGCCAGAGTGACGTCTACTGTGGATGATAAGATGGTTAACTCTCTGTTGTCTTCCGATTGGCAGGCCTTCAAAGTCTTCCTTCCCAACGCAGAACCAACGGGCCTACTGTGTCATCCCTCCCTCTGGGACACAGTGGCCAATCACTGATGCCCTTGATCCGCGCCTCAGTGACACTGGCTACCTGGCAGGTTTATGGTAGGGCATGGGAAGAGTGGTGCTCGCTAATTAGAGGAAGGCCAGTCGATACTTGTGATCGGGCAAGATGCGACGTGGTGGTAGAACTCCTGAATCAGCTCAGGAGTAGAGGTGCGTCGGGCACATTAGCGCAGCGTCATTTATCGGGAGTAGCCTTTTTCTTTCAGCTAGTAGGATGGGCTGATGTTACTAAATATTTTTTCATAAAGCAAGCCGTTAAAGGCTGGAAAAGGCTCCAACCCAGTCAGGAATGTCCTCGCCCCGTTTCTTTAAAGCTGTTGCACAACATTATAACAATATCTAAAACAGTATGCAAGTCTCAATATGAGTCAGCCCTAATATCTGCAGCGTTTGCAATCGCATTCTTCGGGGCGCTGCGAATTAGTGAACTAGTGCTGCATGCTAAAACAGCTTTTGTAGGCGGGTTAATTAATGAGGATCTCGTAATATGCAGCGACGCTCTGCGCATTAGAGTGCGAAAATCCAAATGTGACCCCACCGGTAGGGGGTCGTGGGTCCTGGTTAAGGCCGTAGACAGCCCCGTATGCCCTGTCAAGATAGTCAGACACTACGCGGCCATAAGGCACGAAAGTAGATTTTTTTCTCTCTCACACCGACGGGTCCCTGCTTAATAAATATCAATTTCACACAATTTTTAAGCTATGTCTACAAGCTGTCGGTGTAGACTCTAAAGAATACGGAATGCATTCTTTTAGAATAGGAGCAGCCACTGAAGCGGCTAGGGCCGGTGTAGCTGAAGCCGAAGTACAGAGATTGGGACGTTGGAAATCCGCATGCTTTGCGAGATACATAAGACCAGACCTGCTATAACACATCTTGTTTCTTACAGGAGGTCATAGGCCCACAGTTTGGGTATTGGGTCATTCTTTTATTTATTGGGCGTGCAAAAGAGCAGAGATACGCCCCGGTGGAAAGAATTTTAAACTCCCACGTATACAGGTCAACTGGAGAGGCATCAGAGGGCTCCTGTGGGATCAAATCTTCCCGTAGTTGGTTAAAATTTCTAAAATGGCAGAAGGGCCGCTGATATTGGTGTTACATGCTGGTGGTAATGATTTGTGCAAGACAACAGGAGCGGAGCTCTTCATGACAATGAAAACCGACATAAAGCGGGCTGTTTGCTTGATACCAGATATGGTGGTGGTGTGGTCGGCTATAATATCACGAGCGGTCTGGCATGGAGCTAAAGACCTTAAGGCCGTCGACAAATCAAGGAGAAAGATAAACGTAAAGATGGCAGCGTTTGTGAAAGAGAACTACGGGATCGTGGTTCACCACCACAATCTAGATGAGGAAATCTCACTCTACCTGAGACCGGACGGCATTCATCTCACAGATATTGGGCTTGATATGTTGTTAATTAATTTGCAGGATGGGGTTGAACAGGCCTTAATGATGTTGTGTGGGGGTCGGAGTCCTGTGTAGGTTATACACATGATCCTCCGTGGCGGTAGTGTAGAGGGCGGCAAGGTTCGTAACCTCTCATCAGCCGACGTGCCCAGCGGTCGTGGGCCCACAGCTTTGAGAACGTTGTGAATTGTACTTGCCTCTCTCTGCTTATTAATAAACTGTGACCGACCTGTTCAACCCATCCATGCTTGTCGGTGTTTTGTTATTAGGGGATTGGTGGGAGGCGGGATGGCACTGCTTACGACACACAGGTCTCTGCAGTCTAGCAAAAACTTGGCAACAGTTTCCCTTTAAAGAACCTATTCTTACTTTGCTATATTTTGCTTTCTCTGCAGCCTGTGGTGGGTCATCTTGCCGAGGTGTCTCCATGCGCCTGCACAAGTATTTTCCTAAAGGTGTGCATTAGGTTCCACTTTTTAGCGAACTGGACAATTGACTGAAACTTGCACAAGAAATCATTGTGTTACGCTGGTTTCACATTAGCGTATCTGTGCGTAGCCTATGATCCGCATGCATCACGCGTACCTATATTTAACCCCTTCCTGACATCCGACGTACTATCCCGTCCACGGTACCCGGGCCCGTATGACCGTGGACGGGATAGTACGTCTACCGCGATCAGCGGCGCCCACGTGGTGAGCGCCGCTGATCGCGGCCGGGTGTCAGCTGATTATCACAGCTGACACCCGGCACAATGTGTCAGGGGCGGTCACGGACCGCCCCCGACACGTTAACCCCTTGCACACCGCGATCAAACATGATCGCGGTGTACCGGGAGTTAAAGGGAAGCATCGGCAGGGAGGGGGCTCCCTCCGTGCTTCCCTGAGCCCCCCACGGCAGCGCAATGTGCAGCGCTGCTGCGGGGGGCTCCTTTCCTCCAGGCCCCCGAATCCAAGATGGCGACGGGGGCCTTCGGGGGCCTGCAGGAAGCTGGCTTCCTCAGTGCCTGCAAAGCGCAGGCATGAGGAAGCCTTCGGCACTGCCTGTGACAGATCGCTGATCTGTCATAGTGATCTGTGATGTGACAGATCAGCGATCTGTAAAAATAAATTTTAAAAAAATCGCCAAATAAATTAGTAGAAAAAAAAAAAAAAAATATTCCCGAATAAATTCACTTTTTGAAAATAATAAAAAAAACAAAACAATAAAAGTACACATATTAGGTATTGCCGCGTCCGTAACGACCTGCCCTATAAAACTGTCCCATTAGTTAACCCCTTTAGCGAACCCCTTAAAAAATAAAAATAAAAAACGCAAAACATAATGATTTATTATCATACCGCCAAACAAAAAGTGTAATAACGCGCGATCAAAAAGACGCATATAAATATCCATGGTACCGCTGAAAACGTCATCTTGTCCCGCAAAAAATGAGCCGCCACACAGCATCATCAGCGAAAAAATAAAAAAGTTATAGCTCGCAGAATAAAGCGATGCAAAAATAATTATTTTTTATATAAAATAGTTTTCATTGCATAAAACCGACAAAACATAAAAAAAACACCTAAATGAGGTATCGCTGTAACCGTACTGACCCGAAGAATAAAACCACTTTATCAATTTTACCGCACGCGCAACGGTGTAAACGCACCCCCCCAAAAGAAATTAATGAAACGCTGGTTTTTGTTCATTCTGCTTCCCAAAAATCGGAATAAAAAGCGATCAAAAAATGTCACGTGCCCGAAAATGGTACCGATAAAAACGTCAACTCGTCCCGCAAAAAATAAGACCCCACATGACTCGGTGGGTCAAAATACGGAAAAATTATAGCTCTCAATATGTGGTGATGCAAAAAATATTTTTACAATAAAAAGCGTCTTTTAGCGTGCGACAGCTGCCAAACATAAAAACCGCCATAAATAGTAAATCAAACCCCCCGTTATCACCCCCTTAGTTAGGGAAAAATAATAAAATAAAAAAAAGTATTTATTTCCATTTTTCCATTAGGGTTAGGGCTAGGGTTAGGGCTAGGGCTAGGGTTAGGGCTAGGGTTAGGGCTTGGGTTAGGGCTTGGGTTAGGGCTAGGGCTGAGATTAGGGTTAGGGGTGTGTTGGGGTTCGGGTTTGAGTTAGAATTGGGGGTTTCCACTGTTTGGGCACATCAGGGGCTCTCCAAATGCAACATTGCGTCTGATCTCAATTCCAGCCAATTCTGAGTTGAAAAAGTTATATGGTGCTCCTTCCCTTCCAAGCTCTGCCATGCGCCCAAACAGTGTTTTACCCCCACATGTAGGGTATCAGCCTACTCAAGACAAATTGCAAAACAATTTTTGGGGTCCAATTTCTCCTGTTACCCTTAGGAAAATAAAAAATTGTGGGCAAAAATATCATTTTTGTGGAAAAAAATGATTTTTTATTTTCACGTCCGAGCGTTATAAACTTCTGTGAAGCACTTGGGGGTTCAAAGTGCTCACCACACATCTAGATAAGTTCCGTGGGGGGGTCTAGTGTCCAAAATGGGGTCACTTGTGTGGAGTTTTAATAGTTTAGGTACATCAGGGGCTCTCCAAACGCACATGACACCCGCAGACCATTCCATCAAAGTCTGCATTCCAAAACGTCACTGCTTCCCTTCCGAGCCCCGACGTGTGTCCATACAGTAGTTTTCTCCCACATATGGGGTGTCAGCGTACTCATGACAAATTGGACAACAACTTTTGGGGTCCAATTTCTCCTGTTACCCTTGGGAAAATGAAAAAATTGGGGACTAATTGATCATGTTTGTGGAAAAAATACGATTTTTTTTATTTTCATGCCCGGGCATTATAAACTTCTGTGAAGCCCTTGGGGGTTCAAAGTGCTCACCACACATCTAGATAAGTTCCTTAGGGGTTCTCGTTTCCAAAATGGGGTCATTTGTGGGTGTTTCCACTGTTTAGGTACATTAGGGGCTCTCCAAAGGCAACATGACACCCGCAGACCATTCCATCAAAGTCTGCATTCCAAAACGTCACTACTTCCCTTCCGAGCCCTGACGTGTGTCCATACAGTAGTTTTCTCCCACATATGGGGTGTCAGCATACTCAGGACAAATTGGACAACAACTTTTGGGGTCCAATTTCTCCTGTTACCCTTGGGAAAATAAAAAAAATGGTGACTAAATGATCATGTTTGTGGAAAAAATACGAATTTTTTATTTTCACGCCCGGCGTTATAAACTTCTGTGAAGCACTGGGGGGTTCAAAGTTCTCACCACACATCTAGATAAGTTCCTTAGGGGGTCTAGTTTCCAAAATGGTGTCATTTGTGGGGGTTTCCACTGTTTAGGTACATAAGGGGTTTTCCAATCGCGACATGGTGAAAGATCTCAATTCCAGCCAAAAACGTCAAATGGCGCTTCTTCCCTTCCGAGCTCTGCCATGCGCCCAAATAGTGGTTTACCCCCACATGTGGGGTATCAGCGTACTCAGGACAAATTGCAGAATAACTTTTAGGATGCTGTTACCCTTGGAAAAATAAGAATTGAGGGTGAAAAGATCATTTTTGTGGAAAAAATATGATTTTTTCATTGTACGGCTTTATGTTATAAACTTCTGTGAAGCCCTTGGGGGTTCAAAGTTCTCACCACACATCTAGATAAGTTCCTTAGGGGGGTCTAGTTTCCAAAATGGGGTCATTTGTAGGGGGTTTCCACTGTTTAGGTACATCAGGGACTCTCCAAACGTGACATGGCGTCCGATCTGAATTCCAGCCAATTTTGCATTGAAAAAGTCAAACGGCGCTCCTTCCATTCTGAGCTCTGCCATGCGCCGAAACAGTCGTTCCCCCCCACAAATCAGGTATCAGCGTACTCAGGACAAATTGCACAATAACTTTTATTTTATTTTACCCTTGGTAAAATAAAAAAAATTGAACCTGAAGTATTTTTTTTGTGAAAAAAAGTTAGATGTTCATTTCTTTTTAAATATTCAAAAAAATTCCTGTGACGCACCTAATGGGTTAATAAACTTCTTGAATGTGGTTTTGAGCACCTTAAGGGGTTCAGTTTTTAGAATGGTGTCACTTTTGGGTATTTTCTATCATATAGACCCCTCAAAGTGGCTTCAAATATGATGTGGTCCTAAAAATAAAATGGTGTTGTAAAAATGAGAAATCGCTGGTCAACTTTTAACCCTTATAACTTCCTAACAAAAAAAAAGTTTGGTTCCAAAATTGTGCTGATGTAAAGTAAACATGTGGGAAATGTTAGTTATCAAGTTTTTTGTGTGCCGTATCTCTGTGATTTAAGGGCATAAAAATTAAAAGTTGGAAAATTGCGAAATTTTCAAAATTTTTGCCAAATTTCCGTTTTTTTCACAAATAAACGCAAGTTATTTGAATGAAATTTTACCACTAACATGAAGTACAATATGTCACGAGAAAACATTGTCAGAATCACCGGGATCCATGGAAGCGTTCCAGAGTTATGACCTCATAAAGGGACAGTGGTCAGAATTGTAAAAATTGGCCCGGTCATGAACGTGCAAACCACCCTTGGGGGTGAAGGGGTTAAAGGGAATCTGTCACCCCTTTTTTTCTAATATGAGCTGCTGGCACCGACATCAGGGGCTTATCTACAGCATTCTGTAATGCTGTAGATAAGCCCCCGATGTAACCTGAAAGATAAGAAAAATGAGTTATACCATACTTATCCAGGGGCGGTCGTGGTCTGGTCCGGCGCATCCCATCTTCATACGATGCCGTCCTCTTCTTTTCTTCCTGTCGTGGCTCCGGCGCATTGCTCTTCCCTGTTGATGGCAGAGCAGAATACTGCAGTGCGCAGGCGCCGGACCTCCCCCCGGTGAGTATAATCTAACTCTTTTTTCTTCTCTTTCAGGTTACATAAGGGGCTTATCTATAGCATTACAGAATGCTATAGATAAGCCCCTGATGTCGGTGTCGGCAGCTCATATTCGAAAAAAGGGGTGACAGATTCCCTTTAATATTGTGTACACAGGGACATGCGTTTGCATCAGTTAGCATGCGGATGCATACGCATGCATCATTTCGCTGTGTGCGGTGGTGTCCGGCGAGCGCAACATGTTGCATTTTTTGAGGCGTCAATTATGCGCATGTGCAGGAGTGCATCAAAACAACGCATTACTGTCTATGGGAAGGAATTGGTACGCAAGGACATGCGTACACATGCATACTTCAAAATGAGCTGGTCCAGGAAGTGTTAAATTAAACCTTGTTTTTATGTTTTTATTTTTATTAATAAAAATTCTCACAATCTCTGTCTCCCTGTGTTTTCTTTAGCTCTTTATTTAACATGTGTGTATTGTTGAGTGAAGTATTAACGGGTGTTACAGTAAGGCTGCGTTTACACGCTGCGTTTTTTTCGCGTTTTTAACCCCTTCATGACCCAGCCTATTTTGACCTTAATGACCTGCCCATTTTTTGCATTTCTGACCAGTGTCCCTTTATGAGGTAATAACTTAGGAACACTTCAATGCATCCTATGTTTTTTCGTGACATATTGGGCTTCATGTTAGTGGTAAATTTAGGTCAATAATTTTTGCATTTATTTGTGAAAAAAATGGAAATCTGAATTTTTATTCTGTTAAACCAGAGAGTTATGTGACACAAAATAGTTAATAAAAATGATAATTACTTATCGGTAATTTGATTTTCCAGCGCCATGACAGCACCGCACATGAGAGATGGTATCCGCCCCCAGGAAACAGGAAACCTGTAGCAGAGACATAAGAAGGGGGCGGCACCTCTCCCCTCAGTTTGTTTCAGAGTATGCAAGGTAACCGCCTTATTAGTTTACATACATGTTATATAACAGCGTTACTAATATTCACCTTCTTTTCCCTTTATATACATAGCTATATACATATATTTACACATCCAGATATAATTTTAAATCCTCTGGTGCACCATACAACCATCACCAAGATAGGGCGGGAACAATGCGGTGCTGTCATGGCTCTGGAAAATCAAATTACCGGTAAGTAATTATCATTTTTTCCCTTCCCCATGACAGCACCGCACATGAGAGGAAAGATAGAATAGACTCCTAGGGTGGGACAACAGCAGACAACACTTTTCTCCCAAAGGCCAGATTTGAGGGCCCTAGGTCTAGTCTATAGTGTCGGAAGAAAGTGGATGGCGAGGACCATACTGCTGCTTTACAGATCTGCTCAACTGAAGCATTTGCCCTTTCAGCCCAGGACGTGGCTATGGCTCTCGTAGAGTGAGCCGTTACACCCAGTGGGGGAGTCAGATCCGAAGAAGCGTAAGCTAGTGCAATACCCATACGAAGCCATCGTGCAGTCGTTGACTTTGAAGCTTTTTTACCCCTGTTTGTCCCCTGAAAGGAGACAAAAAGGGCTGAAGACTGTCGTCATGATTTTGAGGCTTCTATATATTGAAGCAGGCAACATCTGACATCTAAACCATGGAAGGTTTTCTCTCCCTGGGATTTGGGGTTCGGACAAAACGAGGGCAAAATTATCTCCTGCTCCCTGTGGAATTTACCTTCGGTCGGAAGGCTGGATCAGTTTTTATGATCACTCTATCATCCAAAAAGGTGGTATATGGTGGATTTACAGATAACGCCTGCAGCTCGCAGACACGACGAGCTGAGGTTAGGGCCACCAGGAGTACTGTTTTTAGCGTTAGCGCCTTTATTGAGATGGAAGCAATAGGTTCAAATGGAGTGCCCTTAATACTAAATTTAGATCCCAGGGAGCTACCTTAGATGTTAATTTTGTGGGCCTGGATGTGAAGGAGGCCCGAATGAATCTATAGATCCATGGGTGATCTGCCAGTTTTTGATCAAACAATGCACCCAGGGCCGATACCTGCACTTTTAAGGTGCTTGTGGACAGACCTTTTTCCAGTCCTTTCTGGAGGAACTCTAGGATCTCTTTTATTGGTATTTTCTGGGCTGTTCTAGTCAATTGTCGGCCCGTGAACTGCAAGAATTTTTCCCAAATTTTTTGGTATTTTCGTGAAGTTACCTCTTTTCTGCTAGCGAGCAGGGTGGTTACTAACGGGACTGAGAACCCTTTTGCTAGAAGGAGTCCCCTCTCAAGTTCCACGCAGTGAGGTGCAGCCCGTGAACCCTGGGGTGTTCCACTGGGCCCTGGTATAGCAGATTCGGGGTATCTGGGAGGATCCATGGGTCCGAGACAGACATGCGTCTGAGCCATGTGAACCATGCCCTTTTCGGCCAGCAGGGCGCAATCAGGATTATTCGAGCTTTCTCCTGCCAGATCTTTTTTAAGACTACTGGAATCAATGCCAACGAGGGGAACACATAGGCCAGGCGAAATTTCCACCGGTGTAGTAGCGAATCCACCCCTTCTGGCCGCTCTCTTGGATTTAGGGAGTAGAACCTGTCCACTTCCCGATTTTCCCTGGTGGCAAACAAGTCTACTTCTGGTGTGCCCCAGGCAGCGCAGATTTCCCCAAATATTTTTTGACTTAGGGACCATTCTCCTTGGTGTAGTACATGATGGCTTAAATAATCGGCCAGATAATTGTCTGCCCCCATTAAATGTGTACCTGATAAGGATAGAATATTGTTTTCTGCCCAAGCGAATAATTCCCTGGCCTCTGCCATAAGGGTTGCTGACCTTGTACCACCTTGTCTGTTTATGTATGCTATGACCGTGTTGTTGTCGGATAATATGGTGACATGTCTCCCTTGTACTTCTTGCTTTACTAGGGGAAGGGCTCGCCTTACAGCCGCCAGTTCTTTTAGATTTGAGGATGCATCACTCATTCCGGGTTCCCACTGGCCCTGTAGGGTTCGTTTCCCTATGTGTGCCCCCCAACCACTCGGACTTGCGTCCGTGGTCAATACCACCGAGTTCTGAGTAGTCCAGGGCACTGCTCTGTTTAAGTTTTCGGTATTCAGCCACCATTTTAGGGACTCCTGCACTTGAGGGGAGATGATAATCTCCTGATCTAAATTGGAAGGACTCTTCTCCTGCTCGGATAGGATCTGCCACTGTAGTTCTCTCGTATGGGCTTGTGCCCACCAGACCGCTGGAATTGTTGCTGTTAACGTGCCCAGGAGCGACATTGCCTCTCTTACTGGTATGGCTCGACCGGACTGTATCCGTTGTATATTTTATTTTTTATTTTTTTCCTGGATAGCCCCAATTTTCCTTCCTGGAAGAATGCACTGCTGTTTTAATGAGTCCAACTGAATTCCAAGGAATTCTTGTGACTGCACTGGAGTTAATTTGGATTTTTTTTTCAGATTGATCATCCAGCCTAACCTGGTTGATATCTCCAGGACCCTTGTAACTGCATCTTCGCAATTTTTCCTGTCGTTCGCTATAACCAGGAAATCGTCTAGATAAGGTACTAACAGGATATTTTCCCTTCTTATAAAGGATGCTACTTCCCTGATGATTTTTGTAAATATACACGGGGCTACTGATACCCCGAAGGGTAGGCACTGGTACTGTAGATGAGTGGGGATTTGAGCAATCTCTACTACCAGTCTCAGATATTGTTGGTGTTCTCCCCAAATTGGGACATGGTAATATGCATCGGTAAGATCTATTACTGCCATGTAGCAACCTGGGTCGAGCAGTTTTACTGCTGACCCCAAGGTCTCCATTTTGAATTTTTCTGTTCTGATATATTGGTTCAGGGCTTTGAGATTGAATATTGTTCTTAGTGACCCATCTGGTTTTGGCGTGAGGAACAGAGTACTGTAAAACCCTTTCCCTTTTTGATGACACGGTACTTTTATAAGTACCTCTTTTTGAATGAGGAGCTGGATCTCCTTTTCTAATGTAGCCTGATTCTTCATGGCTACCCGGGTCACTTTTAGTCTTTGAGGAGGAAGGGTTAGAAAACTTAATCGTAGGCCCTCGGCCAACAGGTTGGTTACCCACTTTGAGGTGGGCAATGCTACCCACTGATGTACAAAGAATCGAAGCCTTCCCCCAACCGCCCTGGCATCATTGCTTGGTATCGGGTCTCGGGGTGGTTCTACTAAAGAGGAAACCTCTCTCCTTTCTTCCCCTCGAGGGCCTACCCCGCGTGGTTCTATCGTCTGGCCGCCCTCGGCTCCCTCTATTCCCTGTTCCACGAAAGGACGAGTGAGCCTCAGTCCACCGACGCCTAGGGAAGGGGGGTTGGAAACCGTTTTTTCTTATCTGATGCTTTTTCTAAAATTTCGTCCAGTGCTTTTCCAAATAAGTATTGACCCTCACTGGGGACGGCAGAGAGTTTAACCTTTGACTGGAAATCTGCTGACCAGTTTTTTAACCAAAGTGCTCTGCGGCCTCAGATTTTTAACGGAATCTACTGCGGCGTCAGCCAGGAATTCCGCTGCCTTCTGTAGGAAAGGTATTGCCTCCAGCAGACCATAGCACATGCTGTACAAGTGGCAGCCACGCCTGGTTTAAACGACCAAGCTGATTCTTCCCAAGCAGCTTTTAGAAAAGCGTCTGCTTTCTTGTCGAGTGGATATTTTAGGGCGCCCATGTCTTCAAATGGCAATGCTATTCCTCTGGATGTACTAGCAATGGCGGCATCTAGTCTGGGAGCTTTTTCCCATTTATTGCATACCTCCTCATCAAACGGGTATTTACGTTTGAGCGCCTGCGGTATGGACATTTTTTTGTTGGGTTTTCCCCACTCTCTCTTGATTAAATTTAACAGGTTATCATGGAAGGGAAAAACCCTTCGTTTTTTCCCCTCAAGATTGTTAAACATAGCATCTTGAATTGATTTCGGCTCTTTTGGCATCTCAAGTCCCATTGTGGACCTAACAAGCTTTAGCAATTTCCCAATGTCTTCAGATAGGAAATACGGACGACCCTTTTCCTCGTCCGAGGAGTCCAGGTCCGAGTCCGAGGCCTCTATCTCCCCTTGCTCTTCCTCAGACTCTATATCAGTAGTTATCTCTGTGGGAGGCAGTGGGGGCGGGGGTGAGGCAGGTGTTTTATCAGTGCTACGTGTGGTCTGCTCTTTTATTTCATCTTTCACCGTTGATTTTACTTGATCCCGGATCATAGCTTTAATGCTTTGGAGCAGGGATGGTGACTCTTCGGCCACTGTCTTTTTTAATGCACGAGTGACAGAGTCGCTTCTCATACGTTTTAGCTAGGGCCTTCCTACATAACGCACATTCCTTTCCCTACAGAAAACATACACAGGGCCGTTGTTAATATATAGTGCTGCCTTACAAAGGCACTCACCTGGCCCCCCTGACTTCAGGATCCATCCGTCCTGCTGTTGGCCTGGCTCTATACAGTGGAGCTTGCGTGCAGCCTCTCTGGGACTAGTGGCGTCTGCCGCGTCTCCCTTCTTATGGAGGAGCGGTGCGCGCTTCTGGGACTGCTCCCGCCCGGAAGTGCCCAGTACACCGCTCCCCCGGCGTGCGACGTCACTTCCGGTGCGACCCCGGAAGCCGTCGCCACTCAATCGGCGCCAGCGTCATGGTGGCCACGCCTCCCCCGGCCCTGCCTCCCACTGGAGCGGCCGCCGGGGAGTCACAGGAGGAGGACATCGTTTGCAGCGCCCTCAAGCTGGGCTGACAGGCGCTCGCGACCGCGCCCCCTGCCGCTCTCTCCCCCCGGACCTCGGCCTCCCGACCGGATCATCTCAGAGGGGGATCCCTCCAAAGGTACCGCTCTGCCCCAGGCATCCGCCTGCAGGAAACAGGAAATCAAAGCTGAGGGGAGAGGTGCCGCCCCCTTCTTATGTCTCTGTTTCCTGTTTCCTGGGGGCGGATACCTTCTCTCATGTGCGGTGCTGTCATGGGGAAGGGAAAATAACATTTCCCACATGTCTACTTTACATCAGCACAATTTTGGAAACAAATTTTTTTTTGTTAGGAAGTTATAAGGGTTAAAAGTTGACCAGCGATTTCTCATTTTTACAACAAAATTTACAAAACCATTTTTTTAGGGACCACCTCACATTTGAAGTCACTTTGAGGGGTCTATATGGCAGAAAATACCCAAAAGTGACACCATTCTAAAAACTACACCCCTCAAGCTACTCAAATCGACATTCTAGAAGATTATTAACCCTTCAGGTGCTTCACAGGGACTAAAGCAACATGGAAGGAAAAAATGGACATTTTAATTTTTCCAACAAAAATTTTCTTTTAGCCTCAGTTTTTTCATTTTCACATGGGTAACAGGATAAAATGGATCCTAAAATTTGTTGGGCAATTTCTCCTGAGTACACCGATACCTCATATGTGGTCATAAACCACTGTGTGGGCGCACGGCAGGGCTCAGAATGGAAGGAGCACCATTTGACTTTTTGAATGGAAAATATGCTGGAATATTTAGCGGTTGCCATGTCGAATTTGGAGAGTCCCTGTGTGCCTAAACATTGGAGCTCCCCCACAAGTGACCCCATTTTGGAAACGAGACCCCCAAAGGAACTTATCTAGATGTGTGGTGAGCACTCTGAACCCCCAAGTGCTTCACAGAAGATTATAACACAAAGCAGAGAAAATAAAAAATCATTTTTTTTCCTCAAAAATTATATTTTAGCAAGCTAATTTTTATTTTCCCAAGGGAAACAGGATAAATTGGACCACAAAAGTTGTTGTCCAGTTTGACTGGAGTACGCTGGTACCCCATATGTGGGGGGGAACCACTGTTTGGGAGCACGGCAGGGCTCAGAAGGGAAGGAGCGCCATTTGACTTTTTGAATGGAAAATATGCTGGAATATTTAGCGGTTGCCATGTCGCGTTTGGAGAGTCCCTGTGTGCCTAAACATTGGAGCTCCCCCACAAGTGACACCATTTTGGAAACTAGACCCTCCAAGGAAATTATCTAGATGCATAGTGAACACCTTGAACCCCCAGGTGCTTCACAAATTGATCAGTAAAAAAAAAAAGTACTTTTTTTTCACAAAAATTTTCTTTTAGCCTCAGTTTTTTTCATTTTCACGTGGGCCACAGGGTAAAATGGAACCTAAAATTTGTTGGACAATTTCTCCTGAGTACACCGATACCTCATATGTGGTCATAAACCACTGTTTGGGCGCACGGCAGGGCTCAGAATGGAAGGACCACCATTTGACTTTTTGAATGGAAAATATGCTGGAATATTTAGCGGTTGCCATGTCGCATTTGGAGAGTCCCAGTGTGCCTAAACATTGGAGCTCCTCCACAAGTGACCCCATTTTGGAAATTAGACCCCCGAAGGAACTTATCTAGATGTGTGGTGAGCACTTTGAACCCCCAAGTGATTCACAGAAGATTATAACACAAAGCAGAGAAAATAAAAAATCATTTTTTTTCCTCTAAAAATTATATTTTAGCAAGCTATTTTTTATTTTCCCAAGGGAAACAGGATAAATTGGACCACAAAAGTTGTTGTCCAGTTTGTCTGGAGTACGCTGGTACCCCATATGTGGGGGGAACCACTGTTTGGGCGCACGGCAGGGCTCAGAAGGGAAGGAGTGCCATTTGACTTTTTGAATGGAAAATTAGCTCCAATCGTTAGCGGACACCATGTCGTGTTTTGAGAGCCCCTGTGTGCCTAAGCTTTGGAGCTCCCCCACAAATGACCCCATTTTGGAAACTAGACCCCCTAAGGAACTTATCTAGATGCATAGTGAGCACTTTGAACCTCCAGGTGCTTCACAGAAGTTTACAACGCAGAGTCGTGAAAATAAAAATATTTTTTTTTCCTCAAAAAATGATTTTTTTAGCCCACTAATTTTTATTTTCACAATGGTAACAGGAGAAATTGGACCCCAAAAGTTGTTGTCCAGTTTGTCCTGAGTACGCTGGTACCCCAAATGTGGGGGGAACCACTGTTTGGCACATGTCGGGGCTCGGAAGGGAAGTAGTGACGTTTTGAAATGCCGACTTGATGGAATGGTCTGTGGGTGTCATGTTACGTTTGCAGAGCCCCTGATGTGCCTAAACAGTGGAAATCCCCCACAAGTAACCCCATTTTGGAAACTAGACCGCCCAAGGAACTTATCTAGATGTGTGGTGAGCACTTTGAACCCCCAAGTGCTTCACAGAATTTTATAACGCCCAGGCGTGAAAATAAAAAATCTTTTTTTCCACAAAAATAATTATTTTAGCCCCCTATTTTTTTATTTTCCCAAGGGTAACAGGAAAAATTAGACCCCCAAAGTTGTTGTGCAATTTTTCCTGAGTACACTGATACCCCATATGTGGGGGTAAACCACTGTTTGGGCACATGTCGGGGCTCGGAATGGAGGGAGCGCTGTTTGACTTTTTGAACGCAAAATTGGCTGGAATAAATGGTGGCTCCATGTCGCGCCTGGAGACCCCCCTGATGTGCCTAAACAGTGGAAACCCCTCATTTCTAGCTCCAATCCTAACCCCAAGACACCCCTAACCTTAATCCCAACCCAATCATAACCCTAACCACAACCCTAACCCCAATACACCCCTAACAACAAGCCTTTCCCTAATCCCAACCCACCCCTAAACCTATTCCTAATCCTAATTCCAACCCTAATCCCACCCTAACCTTAATTCCAACCCTAACCCTAATACCAACCCTAAACCTAATCTTGAGCACGACTTTTCATGACGCCTACGTAGGAGTCATGAAGGGGTTAAAGCGTGATTTTGCAGCGAAAACGCAAAAAAAACAGCATCCCATGCAATCCTATGGGATTCCGCAATGCTGTGCTAATGCTGCGGATTTTCCCGCGGCGGAATCGCATAGCAGAAAAATACGCAGCATGCTCATTAATTTTGCGGAATCGCGGCGATTCCGCCCACATAGGAATGCATTGTTATGCTTACTTTCCGCATGTGGCTGTGCCCACCATTCGAAAAGTAAGCAGAACATTTGCGGATGGTACCCAGGGGGTGGAGGAGAGGAGACTCTCCTCCAGGCTGTGGGTACCATATCCCTGTAAAAAATAGAATTAAAAGAAAAAATTGGGTTATATTCACCTTCCGGCATCCCGCGCAGCCTTACCGATGCTCCCGCCAACTCCCGTTCCCAGTAATGCCTTGCGGCAAGGACCTGTGATGATGTAGCGGCCTTGCGAGACCGCTACGTCATCAAAGGTCTCACAAGGCATTACTTGGATCGGGAGCATCGCGATGATCAGGAATGCTGCGCGGGACGTCGGAAGGTGAGAAAAACACGATTTTTTATTATTTTTAACATTAGATCTTTTGACTACTGATGCTGCATAGGCAGCCTCAATAGTAAAAAGTTGGTCACACTCGTCAAACACTGTTTGACGAGTGTGACTAACCTGTCAATCAGTTCTCCAAGCGATGCTACAGATCGCTTGCAAAACGCTAGCATTCTGCAAGCTAATTACGCTTGCAAATCGCTAGTTTTTCCGCGGGAAAATCGCGGGAATTTAAAATGCGGTTTTCCCGCGGAATGGAATTTCGGAATTCCCGAGGTAACTTCCGCGGGAGTTCCGCAAAGTGTGCACATAGCCTAAAGGTGTTTAGTATTTAAGTTACAGTGAAGGTGTTAGTATTATAGTCAGCAAACATTACAGGTACATTTTACATATTAATGGCTTAAACCATTTTGTCTTGCCATGCTACACGTCCAATATCTGAATCAAAGTAGGCAGCATATTTATCCCTCGTTTGGGCAACTTCCACCGTAGTCCTCAGAGGGTGATCTTGGTAATCCTGCAATGTGGTAGTAACAGGTTCCTCAAGTTCTAAGTGATGTCACTCTTTCACCAGGATGAAATTGTGCAGGACAACACACGCTTTCACAGCCTCAACTGTCTCAATTTTTAGATTGATGGCTGTTCCCAAAAGGCACCATTTAGATACCAGCAATCCAAAGGCACACTCCACAGTTTTTCGTGCCCTTGTCATCGGTAATTGTAAATCCTTTTGGTGTGATTCAAGTCCCGAATTTAGTACGGTTTTACGAGTGTGGCACACATTTGAAACGCCTCATCACCAGCCACAACAAATGGCATTGGCCGTCCTTCAGTGTTCGGAAGAGGTCGTGGCTGTGGAAAACTGAAATCATTACCATACATACATTGTCCCATGTCAGAGTTTTTGAAAGTCTGAGAGTCATTTCCTTGTCCAAATGAGCCAACATCCAGGGCAACAAATCGACAGTCAGCATCTGCAAATGCAATGAGAACAATCGAAAAGTATTTTTTGTTATTGAAATATTCGGATCCACTTCCAGCAGGTTTCATAATCCTAATGTGTTTGCCGTCCACAGGCACCAAACAGTTTGGAAAATTACAAATGTCCTGGAATTTTGCAGCACTTTCCAGTCACAGTTCAGTTGTGGGTTGGGGGAGGAATTCTTCATGCAGAACGTCACATAAAACACGGCAGGTGTCTCCAACAATCCCAGAAAGCGTGGACACTCCAATCTGGAATTGAAATCGCAGAGATGATAAGGTCTCTCTGGTAGTCAGGAATCTGCCGAACAGAAAATGGGGAATAAAAAATTAGTACATGGCTTTATAACAATCATATTAATGACAGGTGTTTCTTTTTCAAAATTCAGTACCTCAGGGTCAGCAACAGACGTTACTCAGCAGAAATTGCTCGACGGAGCTGTGTGTCCTGCCTGGTGATGGATCCTCAGACACGTAGCAACAAGTCTTGAAAGCACAGTTCCGACATGCTCGTGTACTCGAAAAACTTCTCCGGGTTTTCACACAACTCTGTGTACAAAGAGTGGTAGGCCCACGGCTCTCTCGGACTTCTAAGATGGGGTGTTGCCAATAGCGACAACGACGACATTTTCTCCATCTGTCTCTTCTTTCTTCTTCACAAGCCACAGCAAAGGCAACAGCCAATTTCAATGACAAATCAAGATTAAGAATTTAAGAATGAAGCTCTCCACGCTAAGATCCATCTTGCAGCTGGATACAGCAGCAAAGAAGATTTCATCAGTGCAGTGAGTCTACATATAGAAATCCCATGAGACACGCCCATTGTGTGTCTGGTGTCAAGGAAATTCTACTGGAAAAGCATTGGAAATGTCGAACACATGCGCAAAAACAACGCAAACGCATACAAACGAATGAACACGCAGCGTGTTTTTTTTGGCGTCATGCTTAAGATGCGGATAAAAAACGCTGCGTAAACATGCGCATGCAGATGATACGCTGCGCACAGAAACACTAATGTGAACTTCGCTTAAGACAACCGTAAGGGGATGCCACGGTCATCTGTCATTTCTACCATTTCTCCTTAAAGCACCACTCCAGCGATTTGCTTTTTTTTACATTTCACCGCTGGATTGGTGCTACTAATATAAGTCCCCTGCCCCTACTCTCATACTTACCGTCTTCACCTTCTATCACCGCCGCTCCTCTCAGTCTCCAGAAGTTTGTGACCTGCCGGATCGCACCAGTGTTTGCTGCTCCTCAATGCAAGTGTATGAGATACTGGTTCTGGCTCTCATAGATGACCACTGAGATCTTATGACCATTACCTCTGACTTCCAATCAGCCAGTAGTTGCCGTAACACGATGGCAGAGTGGGACCGGCGGAGGGGCAGGAGATGAGCTGAAGATGATGAGTGGAGAGTATTATATTAGGATCTTGGGTTAGGAGCACTACTTCAGTGCTGAAAATACAAAAACAAAAAAAACGCTGGGATGGTGCTTTAAGTTTTGGTTCGATTAGCACAACATATTGGAATATGATTACATGTTCTTAATGGGGAATCTATAAAGGTGCAGCTGCGTATAATCGAGCTCCTGCAAACTTACCATATCATAGAGCTACGATTCCTTCCTTGTACAGGAGCATCGATTTATATTCATTGTGGATGGTTTGCCTTTACAGTATTGATTTCCTTACAAATTATGTAACTTGGGGAAATTTACATTACTATAGTTAATGAATATCATTATGCAATACCATTGAACGGTACAGCAAACATCTCACCCTGTAAATAGCAAAACGGGCAACGTGGCCACCAATCCTGGTCACAGACGGGAGAAGGAGTCCATTGAGGATTGTACCTTTGTGCTATTGGAAGTCGTTTGCATTGTTCAAGATCTTCCAATAGAAAACGTGATTTGTCAATGATAATATTAATATTTTATACATCATCGGACATATTATTGGCTGGAAATAGGTGTTTCAGAGTAGACGTCACACTAATCGTGCCATTCACATGAGCTACTGGGCAAGTACAAGCTCTCTATACTGAAGACTGTCGGAATTGTAAAAAAAAGTCACAGAAAAAAGGAAGCCATATTTACCAACAGCTGGTCACAACACTAAAGCACTGCAAGATGCAGCAAGCCCCAATGATAAAGGTGGAGGCAGTACGGGGCTACTGTCAGAGCTGCAGCAGCATGGAACACTGATGATTGATCCTAAGGGTAACATGATGGTCCGTGGCTTCCCTTAGATGCCAAAGTCGGAATTCTGCCATAGCTGATACTATGTCATGTGTAGTTTTAAGGCATGTGCACATGTGAAGTACCTGCTGCAGACATTTCTGCATCAAAAATGTGTCTCTTGGAAGGAAAAACACTGCAAAAAAAGTGTTTTTTTTTGCCTTTTTTTTAAATGTGACTTTTCCAATTCATTAAGCTAAGTTCACATGTTGCACTTTTTCAGCTTTTTTAATGCAAATTAAAAGCTTACATTATTAGCAAAAGCAAATTTTCAGAAATCTCCTTTTTTTTCCCGTGAGTGAATTGGAAAACGGCAGCGTTTTGTAAATCTTCAGCATGTCAATTCTTTCTACATTTTTTTCCACACACAGAAAGAAATGAGTAAGTGGAAAAAAACGCTGCAAAAAAAAAAAAATGCAACAGCGGTTTTCATTGCATTTTTTGAAGAGTTATTGCGGAATAAACCTGGACTTTATTAAATAATCACTGGACTAAAAACCCAAGAAAGAGCAGAGAGTTAAGGCCACGTTCAGTATTTTACATTATTATTATTCATTTTTATAGCGCCATTTATTCCATGGCGCTTTACATGTGAAAAAAGGGCATACATAGACAAGTACAATAAACCTGAGCAATACAAGGCACACACAAGTACAGAGGAAAGGAGGACCCTGCCCGCAAGGGCTCACAGTCTACAGGGGATGGATGAGGGTACACTAGGAGAAGGTAGAGCTGGTCGTGCAGCGGTTCAGTAGACTGAGGATCACTGCAGGTTGTAGGCATGTTGAAAGAGGTGGGTCTTCAGGTTTCTTTTTAAGGTTTCCGTGGTAGGCAAAAGTCTGATGGGGTAGAGTGTTCCAGAGTATGGGGGAAGCACGGGAGAAGTCTTGTATGCGGTTGTGGGAAGAAGAGATAAGAGGGGAGTAGAGAAGGAGATCTTCTTGAGAGGATTGAAGGTTGCGTCTAGGTAAGTCCCGGGAGACCATGTCACAAATGTATGAAGGAGACAGGTTGTGGATGGCTTTGTATGTCATAGTTATGGTTTTGAACTGGAGCCTCAGAACAATAGGAAGCCAGTGAATGGCTTGGCAGAGAGGAGAGGCTGGGGAGTAATGGGGAGACAGGTGGATTATTTGGGGAGCAGAGTGTAGGATGGATTGGAGTGGTGCAAGTGCTAGAGGGGAGGCCAGAGAGTAGGAGGGTGCAATAGTCGAGGCGGGAGATGATGAGGGCGTGCTCGAGCATTTTTGCAGCTCCTTGGTCAAGGAACACAGATACGGGAAATGTTTTTGAGTTGGAGTCGGCATGAGGAGGCAAGGGCTTGGATATGTGGCTTGAAAGAGAGGGCAGAGTCGAGGATCACCCCAAGGCAGCAAGCATGCGGGACAGGGGATAGTGAGCAACCATTGACATTGATGGTCAGGTGGAGGGGTTGAGCGAGATGGGGGAAAGATGATGAATTCTGTTTTGTCCATGTTGTTTTAGAAAGCGAGCAGAAAAGAAAGATGAAAAATCAGACAGACATTGTGGGATTTTGGTCAGCAAGGAGATGATGTCAGGTCCAGATAGGTAGATCTGCATGTCATTGGTGTAGAGATGATACTGCAAACTGTGGGATTCTATGAGCTGTCCCAGGCCGAAGGTGTAGATGGAGAAGAGTAGGGGTCCTAGAACTGAGCCTTGGGGAACACCGACAAACGGGGTGAGGTGAGGAGGTGGTGTGGAGAGAGGGAGACACTGAATGTCCGGTCTGTTAGGTATGACGAGATCCAGGATAGGGCCAAGTCAGTGATGTCAAGAGAGGAGAGAATCTGTAGCAAGAGGGAATGGTCCACAGTGTCAAAGGCAGAAGACAGGTCCAGGAGAAGGAGGACAGAGTAGTGTCGCTTGCTCTTGGCGATTAGTAGGTCATTGGTGTCTTTAGTTAGGGCAGTTTCAGTTGAGTGATGCGGTCTGAAGCCAGATTGTAACTGGTCAAAGAGGGAGCAAGAAGAAAGATGGGCGGACAGTTCAAGATGGACATGCTGTTCCAGTAGTTTTGAGGCATAAGGGAGAAGTGATATCGGTCGATAGCTAGACACAGAGGATGAGTCGAGGGAGGGCTTTTTGAGGATGGGTGTGGTTGATATTGTGTGCAAACTGTAAAGCGCTGCGGAATATGATAGCGCTATATAAAAATAAAGATTATTAATATTTAGGCATGTTTGAAGGATGAGGGGAAGATACCATTTGCAAATGAAAGGTTGAAGAGATTTGTTACATCAGTATTTGTAAGCCATAATCAAGGGGAGAAAAGTATAATAAATACAGAAGTGGTGACGTGTTTCTATCACCCACTCCTGGTTTTGACTTACAAATACTGATGTAAAATACTGACTAAATACTGACCGTGTGAATGTGGACTAAATGTTTAAAACCCAAGTTTCATGGTGACCTGTTTTCCTTCAAAACTTGATTTCTCGCTGCTAGAGCATCATAAAGAGATAAACTTGCTTATTCATGGTGACGGTTCATTTTAAAGAAAATCTTAAAGATGATCTATCACCAAACCAACCTCTTTATGTCAGAGCTTTGCAGCAATCAGTGGAGGATTACATTACTTACAGGGCATGCTTCCTTGCAACCACTATACAACATTATCTTATAGATAGTTGCTCTGTACAACTGGTGAAAACAAAAAAAGAAGAAAGATCAGTATGGCTTTCTGGGATTCCTTGCAAATATGAAAATCAAATCCTTAGCCTCAATTAGCCTACGAGAGCAATAAAGAGAGGAAAGATATCACGCGACATTACCTGTGATGATTATTGATTGTGAGAGCGGATACAGTGTAAAATTGATCTTTGCATCATAATCTAGGATCTCACATTAAATGAAATGTAATCATTGAGGTAAAACCTTTGAGACTTGCGCTGATCAGCAAAAGGAAGTGTCAGGTCACTGCCGTACCTGGCACCTGTAAGTGCTTCTACCACAGCTTCGCCTTGCTCGGCCGAGCTCCCCAAAATAGGCTGAGCTGCATTACCAGCCGCTACCACACTGAAATAGATGTGGTTTCACCAATACGTGGGGCTTCAAAATCAATTCTACTATTGTAAAAAAAAAAATAAAATATATAATACATTATGCTGGCTAATATCAGTCCAATCTTGCAAAAAAAAAAAAAAAAAAATCTGGTATTTAACCCCTTCGCACCCGAGCCTGTTTTTGCCTTCGTGACCGGGCCAATTTTTTCAATTCTGACCAGTGTCACTTTATGAGGTCATAACTCTAGAACGCTTCAACGGATCCTACTGATTCTGACATTGTTTTCTCATGACATATTGTACTTCATGATGGTGGTAAAAATTTTTAGATATATCTGCACTTATTTGTTAAAAAAAATCAAAATTTGGCAAAAATTTAGAAAATTTTGCAATTTTCAAACTTTTAATTTTTATGCCCATAAATCAGAGAGTGATATCGCACAAAATAGTTAATAAATAACATTTCCCACATGTCTACTTTACATCTGCACAATTTTGGAAACATAATTTTTTTTTTTTTAGGAAGTTATAAGGGTTAAAAGTTGACCAGCGATTTCTCATTTTTACAACAAAATTTGCAACACCATTTTTTTTAGGGACCACCTCACATTTGAAGTGAGTTTGGGGGGTCAATATGACAGAAAATACCCAAAATTGACACCATTCTAAAAACTGCACCTCTCAATGTACTCAAAACCACACTCAAGAAGTTTATTAACCCTTCAGGTGCTTCACATGAATGAAAGGAATATGGAAGGAAAAAATAAACATTTAACTTTTTTTCACAAACATTTTACTTCAAAACCATTTTTTTTTATTTTCACAAGTGTAAAAAGAGAAAATGAACCACTAAATTTTTTGTGCAATTTCTCCCGAATACGCCAATACCCCGTATGTGGGGCTAAACCACTGTTTGAGCACACGGCAGAGCTCAGAACGGAAGGAGTGCCGTTTGACTTTTTCAATGCAGAATTGGCTGGAATTGAGATCGGATGCCATGTCGCATTTGGAGAGCCCCTGATGTACCTAAACAGTGGAAACCCCCCACAAGTGACCCCATTTTGGAAATTAGACCCCCCCAAGGGACTTATCTAGATGTGTGGTGAGCACTTTGAACCCCCAAGTGTTTCACTAAAGTTTATAATGTAGAGCCGTGAAAATAAAAAAAAATCATTTTTTTTCCACAAAAATGATCTTTTAGCCCCCAATTTTTATTTTCACAAGGGTAACAGGAGAAATTGGACCCTAAGAGTTGTTGTCCAATTTGTCCTGAGTACGCTGGTACGCCATATGTTGGAGAAAACTACTGTTTGGGCACACGGTGGGGCTCGGAAGGGAAGTAGTGACGTTCTGAAATGCAGACTTTGATGGAATGGTCTGTGGGTGTCATGTCGCGTTTGCAGAGCCCCTGATGAACCTAAACAGTGGAAACCCCCCACAAGTGACCCCATTTTGGAAACTAGACCCCCCAAGGAACTTATATAGATGTGTGGTGAGCACTTTGAACCCCCAAGTGTTTCAGTAAAGTTTATAATGTAGAGGCGTGAAAATAAAAAAATCATTTTTTTTCCACAAAAATGATCTTTTAGCCCCCAATTTTTATTTTCACAAGGGTAACGAGAGAAATTGGACCCTAAGAGTTGTTGTCCAATTTGTCCTGAGTCCTGAGTACGCTGGTACCCCATATGTGGGAGAAAACTACTGTTTGGGCACACGGTGGGGCTCGGAAGGGAAGTAGTGACGTTCTGAAATGCAGACTTTGATGGAATGGTCTGCGGGCATCATATTGCATTTACAGAGCCCCTGATGTACCTAAACAGTGGAAACCCCCAATTCTAATTCCAACCCTAACCCCAACACACCCCTAACCCTAATCTCAGCCCTAACCATATCCCTAACCACAAACCTAACACCAACACACCCATAACCTTAATCCCAGCCCTAGCCCTAACCCTAGCCCCTGCATTTTTTTTTTTTACTTTTTTTTTTATTTTTGTCACAAGATCGCTGCCCTGCGATCTGACTCATAGTAACGCCACTTCACCTCTGATCATCTGTCAGTGTGAGATCAGAGGAGAAGCAGCGTTACTATGTGACAAGATCGCTGCCTGGCACATAATAACGCGACTTCTCCTCTGATCTCACAATGACAGATGATCAGAGGTGAAGCAGCGTTACTATGTGACAAGATCGCTGCCTGGCACAGCTGTGCCAGGCAGCGATCAGCTGTGCCAGGCAGCGATCTAGTCACACAATAACGCTGCTTCACCTCTGATCAGCTGTCAGTGTTAGATCAGAGGGAGAAGCCGCGTTACAATGAGGGAGATCGCCGGGAAACAAGCAGCTTTCCCAGCGATCGCTCCCATTGGCTGCTGTGACGCTGACGTCATCGGGACCTGAACCAATCAGGTCTCGATGACGTCGGGGGTCCCAGCATGCATTGCGCACCGGGATCCCCGCGTTGGAAGGTATGTGGGGGTCCCGGGGGGCACAAAACCGCCGACAGTAAATAAACGTCGGCGCTGCACAAAGCCCAGCAAGCGCCAACGTTTATCTACTGTGGGCGGTCGTGAAGAGGTTAATTGTCACGATCTCAAATATGAAGCCAATAGCCTTGTTACAGCTGCCAAAATAGGTTCAAATATCCATTTCTTGATACACAAAACAATGACAAATGAGATAAAGCCTGAAATATGAGTGGTTGTTACCCGGCTGAAATTACCGGGGGGGGGGGGGGGGGGTAAAGACAGGTCAGCAATGCAGTTTGTCATAATTTGCATTCCTATGGTCGTAGAGAAAGCACCACCCTGACATTTCTAGGTTACAGGTAGTCAGGACAACCCACAGGGAGGCGGGCTGTGCAGATGGACCCACTTTTCTTTATTACTAACCCTAGAATATCTTTTCCCAATTCTCAAAGACTATTCTCAAAGATTATTCTGCAGTTTAATATTTCAAGATCATTTATTGTAGATCAGAAGCACGGGATGACATGCTTCCATCGGACTCGCTTAACAAATGCTTTCCCTGTTACATAGGCTACTAATGCCAAGTACATAACTAGGGATCTGCCTTCGAATAGACTTACAAGAAATATTATGGCTAAATTTCCTACCCCTTCAAACACAACTGAAGATTTGCAAAAAAAAAAAAAAGGCAGATTATGACATTCACTTGGTTGAGCAGATGTAATATAATAAAAATTAATGCCCCCCCATCTGTTCTACATCAGATTTGCTTAAATACTATAAGGTCATTCATCAAAACTGCATTGTGGATTGGTGCAGACAGAACAAACAAAGAAGACACTCCAATCAAAGTTTTTATCCTCTTAATACAGCGGGTGAGGAAGGAATTAGCCCTACCAGTAATGGTATTTCCAGGAGTCCAACATGACAGCACCACCAGGACGTTGTCCTTCTTAGCCTTGATAGGGACAGGAACACAGAAGAGGTTAAACAGTCCCTCCCCACCAACACCCTTCAGTGATTTTCTAAGTACCACACCAGGATGGATGCAACGCAATTTTATTGAACTTCCTTCTACACGTTACATCACATATCAGACAAGAAATCCAAGGGAGGGTATATAAGGGGTGCTCTCATGATGGACTCCTGGAAATACCATTACCGGTAGGACTAATTACTACTTTCCAGGACGTCCCTCCTGACAGGACCACCAGGAGAATTACCAAATTACTCCAACTAGGGTGGGATTACAGCCTGGAGAACTTTCTTCCCAAAGGCTGTTTGATGATGTGCCGTAACATATAATTTATAATGTTTGCAAAAGGTATTAAATTTAGACTAGGTTGCGGCCTTGCATATCAGGTCCATGGATGCTCCTGCGCTCTCTGCCCATGAGGCAGAAACTGCTCTTAGAGAATGGGCCCTAAGGTTTTCTGGCGGAGTCTACCCCTGCCGATACATATGCTGCACTGATAGTTGACTTCAACCATCTAGCTAGGGTACTTTCGATGCCTTCTTCCCTCTGTTTTTGCCTGCCATCTGGATAAAGAGGGTAGAGTCTACTCTCCAGTCTTTTGTAAGTTCTAAGTATTGGAGGACGGCACTTTTAATGTCCAAGAGGTGGAGAGAGCGTTCTTTCTCGTTGTTGTAATTCTGGCAGAAAGCAGGTAGTACTATTTCTTGACTACGGTGGAAATCTGTAACCACCTTGGGAAGAAAGGACGGATTTAATTTTAAGACGAAGCAGCCTTCCTGGATCTTTAAATATGGATGCTCTATAGACAGGGCCTGAATCTCCCCTATGCGTCAAGCAGTAGTTATTGCCACTAGGAAGAGAATTTGAATGTCACTGATCTTAAGAGGGCCTGCTCTAGTGGTTCATATGGATTCTTGCGTAGATCAATTAGGACCAAGCTGAGATCCCAAGGTGGTATCGAGCTGCGAATTGTGGGTCTCATACGCTGTGTGGCTTTTATGAACCTCACTACCCAGGGATGATTGGCTAGGGGAAAGTCAAAGTATGAACCTAAGGCTGACACTTGTACTTTCAGCGTACTGGGCCTTAGTCCTCTGTAAACACCTGCCTGGAGGAAGTCGAGAATATGAGGAATATCTGGACCTTGAGTGACTGATACTGGCACTTTACATTGAGAACAGAATGTTTTCCAGATTTTCCGGTATATGGCTGAGGATACCGGCTTCCTACTATTCTGCATAGTAGATATTACTGGGTCGGAAAGTCCCTTTGACTTCAGGATCTCTGCATCAGGATCCAGGCCAATAGCTGTAGCATTTCTGGTCCCTGATGTACCAGGGGTCCTTGAGTTACAAGGTCCCGTCTCGCTGGTAGTAGTATCGGATCTTCCCGTGCCATCCATTTTAGTAAGGAGAACCAGGTTCTTTTGGGCCAGTAAGGAACAATCAATATTACTGATGCTCGGCTTTCCTGGATCTTTCTTAAGACACTTGGTATAAGAGGGAGTGGCGGGAAGGCATAAGTGAGCTCCATGTTCTATTCCTGAGCCAAAGCGTCTACTCCTGTTGGGTTGCCTGCCAGGTTGAGAGAAAAGAATTTCTTTGTTTTTGAATTTTTTTTTTGTGGCGAATAAATCGATCTCTGGTGACCTCCAGTGTTGGGATAGCTGTCTGAAGACTTCGTCGCTTAGTAACCATTCTGAATGTTGGACCTTCTCTCTGCTCAGGAAGTCCGCTTACCTGATTTCTGGATCCCTTCAGGTGGACTGCCGTAATTGATGTTATCGTCTGTTCTGCCCAGCGAAAGATCTCATGTGCTAGGTCCTGTAGGGGACTGTGTCTGGGGCCTCCTTGATGTTGAAGGAAGGCAACTGTAGTTGAGATGTCCGAGAAGATCTTGACATTCTGACCCCTCAGTTCTTTTTGGCATGTCCTTAGGGCCTCCTAGACAGCTCTGAGCTCTCTGTAATTCGAGGACCGGTTTCGTATTGATGGGCCCCATGTCCCTTGGAGGTATCAACCTTCCATGTGAGCCCCCCAACCTCTGAGACTGGCGTCGGTAGTGATGTTTGTACATGGCAACAGTCTCCAGGGTCTTCCTTTTTCGAGGTTTTGTGTGTTCGTCCACCAGGATAGGGACTGCTTTCTTTCCTCGGAGAGTCTCATGTTCGTGTCCAGTGACGCTTCTCTGCCGTCCCAGGTCGACAAGACATCTTTTTGCAAGATCCTTGAATGAAATTGGCTCCACTGGTACACTGGATATGCATGAAGTCATGAGACCCAGGACTCTCATGGCCTTCCCTATGGAGACGTACTTGCGTTTCTGGACCTCCTGTTTGATTGCCTGCTGTTTGTGCAGGGGAAGGTAGGAACATTTTTTTCCCGAGTTTAGTATGACTCCGAGAAACACTTTCTCACTTTCTGGCTTTAGACTTGACTTCTTCCAGTTTATTACCCATCCTAGGCTCTGTAGGATTGATACGGTGGATGTAAGGTCCTGCTCCATCTGTTGTGTAGAGTCTGCCACTAGCAGAAGGTCGTCCAAGTACGGTATGATGAGGGTATTTCTTTCTCTTAGATGGGCCATGATCTCTGCCATAAGTTTTGTGAAGACCCGGGGCGCAGAGGCGAGTCCGAATGGTAAGCAATGAAACTTGTAGCGTTGTATCCTCCCGTGATCTTTTATCGCGAACCTGAGGAATTTCTGGTGTGATATGTGGATGGGCACGTGGTAGTAGGCACTCTTTAAATCTAGGGTACTCATGACCGAGTCCTTCTTTATTAATGGTATGACTGCTTTCAGAGATTCCATTTTGAATCTCTTGCAGGTCATCCACCGATTTGGTGGTTTGAGATTTATTATGGTTCGGTATTCTCCTCCGGGTTTTTTTTATGGAAAATAATGTTGAGTAGTGACCCTGAAATCTCTGAGCATAGGAAACCCGAGTTATGGCCCCTATCTCTATTAGGTCTCGTACGTCCTTTAACAGTCTTTGGTGGGTTACTTGAGACTGGGTTTGGGTTACGCAGTATCTCCTGGGCGGTCGCTCGGTGAACTCGATTTTGTAACCTTCTGCGACCGTATTCCGAATCCATGGGTCTTGGGTAATGTCCTGCCAGTTCTTTTGGAAATAACGGAGTCTTCCCTCCTATCTTCCTGGCGTCATTCTGTTAGGTCTTGCCTTCTGCTCTTGAGGAGAACTTCTCCCTCTTCCTCCTTTTGGGTAGCTCCACCTACCGGACTTTCCCTTTCCCTTATATTCCTGTCTGGGATGGCAGCGGGTCCTCCGAAAAAAAAGGCATTCTTTTAGGCTTTTCCTCCGGAAAGCCCTTCTTTTTGTCGGAAGCTTTCTCAAGTAGCTCGTCCAATACGGGCCCGAAAACGTGGAGTTCTGAGAATGGTATAGAGCAGTTTGTTTTTCGACTGAGAGTCTCCTGTCCAAGATCATAGCCACAGCGCTCGTCTTGCTGCATTAGACAGGGCATTATTTCTTGCGGCCAAACGGACTGATTACGCCGAGGCGTCCGTCATGAAGTCGGTAGCCATTCTCAGGAGAGGCAGTGATTTTAGGATCTCCTCTCTGGGGGTTTTGTCCCTAAATTGGTCTTCTAGCTCGCTCACTCATGAGCTCATTAATCTGGCTACCGAGGTGGCTGCTATGTCAGCCTTCCTAACGGCTGCTGATGCTTCCCAGGCTTTCTTGAGGAGGTCCTCTGATCTTTTATCCATCGGATCTTTCAGGCCGGACGAATCCTCGAAGGGGTAGCCGTTTTCTTCGACACTCTGGCTGCGGGTATGTCGATCTTCGGAACCATCTCCCACACTTTTGTCTCTTCTGGATCAAAAGGAAGACGGTACCTGAAGTCCTTTGGGACTATCAGCTTCTTCCCCGATTCTTCCCATTCTTCCAATATCATCGCTGTTATATGTTTATTAACAGGAAGCACTGTATTTCTTCTGGCTCTCAGCCCTCCGAACATCTCATCTTGGGTTGTTCATGGTTCTGTAGAATCTTCTACATTCATTGTATTTCGGACCGGCTGTAGGAGTGTGTCAGTGTCTTCCGCGGGAAAAAGGTATCTCTTCCTTTCTTCTGGACAAGCTGCCGAGGAACATTCGCTGGAGTCGGGATCGGAGTAGTCTGCCACCTCTCCATCCTCAGAACTCTGTTCCAGCTCCCATCTGGGCCTCTTAGGACGCGGGGACTGTGATGGTACAAGCGCTGCGACTGTGGACTGCACCTCTTCTCGGATCATAGAATTTATATTGTCCAGGAGAGAGGACTGTTCCTGTTTGAGGAGTCCTGATATGCAGTCCTCACATAATTTTTTCGTATGTCCCAACGGGAACCTGGCCGAGCATAGGGGGCATTTATTAGGTTTCTTCCTGGTGGCCAAGGTGGATTGCTTAGGTGCTTCCTTGGCCTGCAAAATATATATAGGAAAGAGGGTTGTGTCTGTCAGTGTATGGAGACCTGTAAGGGACCCTACTAACCCCTTTACTCACATGGTCCGGAGCTGGCTCTAAAGATTGGACGTCTGAACGGCTACCACTTTCCATCTTTACTGAGTCAGTGTGCTGTCCGTCAGTGTGTCTTAAGTAGTCGCCTTACCCGGCTTCAAGACACCTGATTCGTCCTCCTTCCGAGCCCAGCTGAGCTGATGATGTGGTTGCCCTGCTGCGCACGCTCCCGGTGCGTCGATCTGCGCGGGTCTGAATCCCCGCCTCTCCCGATGCCCCTCCATGCACGGGGCACTGGAATCCATGCGACGCTGGCCTCAGTGCGTTCCCTGTCTTCCCAGGACCGCGTCGCGCTTGGCACCGCCATGTTTTCCTGGCCCCGCCCCCGGAAGTCATCACCAGCGCGCCCCTTGATGACGCTGCTCGCCGGAAGCCAGGGCACGAGGTGCCGGCGTCCTCAGCCTGGAGCAGCAGCTGCCGCGGTGCAGAGCCCTCTGAGGGGATGCGGCCTGATGGGGAGCAGCCATATTGACCCCAGCGCTGAGGGATCTCCCACGATATCAGCGCTGCTGCAGAGGTGATCCTTCCTGCCTCCTCCGCCGGGAACCCTCTGGAGAGGGCACCGCTTCTCCTGGGATTTCCTGCTCCACCGGGTCCCGATGCTTCCACGGCAGCCTAACAGGTACTCCATGCACCTCTGCGTCTGTCCCTGATAGGGACAGGAAAAACACTGAAGGGTGTTAGTGGGGAGGGGCTATTTAACCTCTGTGTTCCTGTCCCTATCAAGGATAAGGAGGACAACCTCCTGGTGGTGCTGTCAGGAGGGACGTCCTGGAAAATAAGTATTTGATACACTGTCGACTTTGCAAGTTTTCACACCTACAAAGAATGGAGAGGGCTGTAATTTTTATCGTAGGTACAATTCAACTGTGAGAGACAGAATCTAAAAATAAAACCAGAAAATCACATTGTATGTTTGTTACATAATTTGCATTTTATTGCATGAAATAAGTATTTGATACAATAGAAAAACAGAACTTAAAGGGCATGTCACACTAAGAGATATCGCTAGCAATATCGCTATAACTAGTGACGTTATAGCGATATTGCTAGCGATATCTCTGTGTCTGATACTTACCTACGACCGGCTCCCCCGCTGGTTATCGCTGATCGCGCGAGAACAGGCTGGACTGTTTCTCGTCGTCAGCTTCCTGTGGCGCTTCCTGCTGTGAGGACGAGCGACGCGTGGAGCCGGGCGGGAGGACGCAGGATCGCCTAGTGTGACAGGTAAGTAGCGATCCCCTTCCCCAGCGATGTCGCTAGTGAGATCTGCCTGTGTGGCAGCTCACTAGCGACCACTTAGCGATGTACCAGCGATCCTGACCGCGTCATATCGCTGGTCGGGATCGCTGGTACATCGCTAAGTGTGACAGTACCTTTATACTTGGTGCAGAAACCTTTGTTTGGAATTACAGAGGTCAGATGTTGAAAGCTAAAACTTGGATTGAATCCAAAATGAGAAGTTTAAGCCTTTCCTTTTTCTTCTAAATATAATCCATTCCTGGTTCAGGCTTAAAGGAGTTGTTCACTATTAAGTCAACCTCTTCTCAATTGCTATATACTCCATATAAAATCACAGCCTATATTCACCTGTAGTGTTGGTGCCGTATGAGCAATAGGTATTTGGGTCTTCCTGGGCTCATGTGACATTATGTCATGTGAGCCCAGCAGCTACTTGGTCAAGAACTACAGAAAACGTCTGACCTCTGTAATTGCAAACAAAGGTTTCTGTACCAAATATTAACCCCTTCCCGACCTGTAACACAGCGTATGCGTCATGAAAGTCGATGCCAATCCGACCCATGACGCATACCCTGTGTCATGACTTCAAAGCCCCCCTGCGGGTCGGGTGACCGGGGTCAATGAAAGGTCACCTGACCCGCAGATACAGGGGGCTTTGTAATTCACCACAGGGGGTGTGGCTTCGCCCCCAAGTGGCTACGTTTGCTCTGATTGGCTGTTAAAAGTGAAACAGCCAATCAGAGCGATAGTAATATTTCATCAATGAAAATTGATGAAATATTACAATCCAGCCATGGCCGATGCTGCTGTAGCATCGGCCATGGCTGGAGACACCGATAACCCCGCCCCCACCGGTGATCGCCCCCTCGCCACTGAATGACAGCGGCGATCTGCCGCTCCCTGCCAGCTTCCGATCCCCCTGTCGCTCCCTGTGTCCCGCTGGTCCGGATTGTGGGCGCCGCCATCTTGGAAAATGGCGGGCGCATGCGCAGTGTGCCCGCCCGAATCTGCCGGCTGAAGATTCCATTCTTTCATTTTGATCACTCTCACAGTGATCAAAATGAAATAAAAAGTAAATAAACCCCCCCCGATTATCACCCCCATAGGTAGGCACAACTAATAAAATAAAGAAAATATTTTTATTTTTATTTTTCCATTAGGGTTAGGGTTGGAGAGAGAGTTAGGGTTGGAAAGAGGGTTAGGGTTAGGTTTGGAAAGAGGGTTAGGGTTAGGTTTGGAAAGAGGGTTAGGGTTAGGATTGGAAAGAGGATTAGGGTTAGGATTGGAAAGAGGGTTAGGGTTGGAATTAGGGTTAGGATTAGGGTTAGGGTTGGAATTAGGGTTAGGGTTGGAATTAGGGTTAGGGTTGGAATTAGGGTTAGGGTTGGAATTAGGGTTAGGGTTGGAATTAGGGTTAGGGTTGGAATTAGGGTTAGAATTAGGGTTAGGGTTGGAATTAGGGTTGGAATTAGGGTTAGGGTTGGAATTAGGGTTAGGGTTGGAATTAGGGTTAGGGTTGGAATTAGGGTTAGGGTTGGAATTAGGGTTAGGGTTGGAATTAGGGTTAGGGTTGGAATTAGGGTTAGGGTTGGAATTAGGGTTAGGGTTGGAATTAGGGTTAGGGTTGGAATTAGGGTTAGGGTTGGAATTAGGGTTAGGGTTGGAATTAGGGTTAGGGTTGGAATTAGGGTTAGGGTTGGAATTAGGGTTAGGGTTGGAATTAGGGTTAGGGTTGGAATTAGGGTTAGGGTTGGAATTAGGGTTAGGGTTGGAATTAAGGTTAGGCTTGGAATTAAGGTTAGGCTTGGAATTAGGGTTAGGCTTGGAATTAGGGTTATGGTTAAGGTTGGGATTAGGGTTAGGGGTGTGTTGGGGTTAGGGTTATGGTTGGGGTTAGGGTTAGAGATGTGTTAGGGTTAGTGCTCAAGTTAGAATTGATGGGTTTCCACTGTTTAGGCACATTAGGGGGTCTCCAAACGCGACATGGTGCAACCATTGATTCCAGCCAATTTTGCGTTCAAAAAGTCAAACGGTGCTCCCTCCCTTCCAAGCCCTGACGTGTGCCCAAACAGTGGTTTACCCCAACATATGGGGTATCAGCGTACTCAGGAAAAATTTCACAACAATTTTTGGGGACTAATTTCTCCTGTTACCCTTGGGAAAATAAAAAATTGGGGGCTAAAATTATTTTTGTGGAAAAAAAATGATTTTTTCATTTTCACATCTCTGCATTATAAACTTCTGTGAAGCACTTGGGGGTTCAAAGTGCTCACAATACATCTACATAAGCTCCTTGGAAGGTCTAGTTTCGCAAAATATTCGCCAAATTTCTGATTTTTTCACAAATAAATGCAAAAATTATCGACTTAAATTTACCACTAACATGAAGCCCAAAATGGCTAGGTCATTAAGGTCAAAATAGGCTGGGTCATGAAGGGGTTAAAGCTCTGTTTTTCTATTGTATCAAATACTTATTTCATGCAGTAAAATGCAAATAAACTACTGTATGTAAAAATCATACAATGTGATTTTTTGGATTTTTTTTTTTAAGATTCTGTCTTTTACAGTTGAAGTGTATCTACAATAAAAATTACAGACCTCTCCAGTCTTTGTAGGTGGGAAAACTTGCAAAATCAACAGAGTATCAAATACTTATTTTCGCCACTGTTCGTCACCGGGATGTCACAGGCGCAGAAGTTGTGCTCATGTTATCCTCAGCGGCTGTACTAAACATCCAACCTAAAATTATTGGGACTGGAGATAGCTTTGTTCCCAGTGTAACCCTTCAGATTCTGCAGACAATAACTATCTGTTACAAAAATTTCCCCAGCATACTACCAAAATCTAAATATAATGGTCTAAAAATTATTCAGCTGTATTACTATGAATCGCTTACTATGTGGTATTAGAACTATTATGAAGGCTGATTGCCTGGAGATATTATACCCACTACATGCTCTTTGTTGGTGCTGCTAGGACTCACGCAGGGAAAAGAGACTTCTTGTTTCAGTACAGAGCAAAGAAAATAATTAGCTGGGTAGAAAGGCAAAATGAGCAATTGTAAGAAAACAGGCTATATAGTATGATGACCGCAATATAGTAAGAGGATACAAACTTTGATGAGAGGAGGAGGAGGGGTGCTTCTTTAAGTTTGTCTATGTTGTGTCAGTATCTGATTCTATCACAACTTTCCTGTGAGGTTTATACTTATCTGTATAACGCAGCCTTTTTAAGCAACAGTTTCCGTTAAAGATAGCAAGAGAGACAACATGTGCCAAGCAGTTTCCATTTCAGATCAACAATATAAGAACATAGCAGCTTCTGGGAATACGTGATACAGAAAGGGACCGACTTGTTACTTAACAGACAAAGAAGTCTCGTCGATCGTAATCATATACTTTTAGGCTTATTTGCTAGCGATAAAAAATAACTTAAAAATGTAAAAAGAAGCATAAACTTAATATCTGCTAAGCAATTAGTCTTCAGGTACTAAAGGAAATACGGGCTGGATGAGTTTATGTACACCCCTTTAGGCAGCCATATACAGATGGGATATAGCCTTGGACCATAAGACTATGTAGGGTTTCTTCTGCAGATAGCTAAACTTTTATATAAAGAGATAACACTGGAATCTCTCACCAAAAATATTAGAGGGAGTTCTACAACTGCTTGTGAAAAGCTAACAACTTGCATAATAAAAATGAGTCTTATCTCAAGGAACACGCCGCCACCCTGTGGTTATCAGACAAAGGAAACTAAATGAAAAGGTCCTTTGAATAGAAAAATTTAAATGTGTAAAAAAAACAAAGAACAAACCCACATAAAAGAAAAACCGAAATCCATATGACTTATGACTTACCATATGATATCACAATACAATCCATTTAAATAGTAAGCCAAATGGATGCCAAGAACATATATAGCCCTTGGAATTAATGAAGGGGGAAAGATAATTAAATGGTTAAATGGGCTCCATCTGTCAGGGGTTCAGAAAGGTGTAGACATCATAAGGAACAAACTGTGCCCTAAAGAAAAGAAATTACGACTGCAAAGTTCTATATAAAAGTCAATATGGCCATAGTAAATATTGTTCCTGTTCTCAAGTGTTTGCAAGCTTTCTACACAAGGTTGTCACAGTCACACCGATCAGTGAACAGGAGCACAGTACGACTTCTTGATGACCACAGAGTCGTTCTGCTGCACCTTGTGGTGCCACAGACTATTTTAGCCTGTGCCACCACTTCTGCTGTTGCTGGACTGAACAGGTGAAGGAAAGAAGATCTGTTCCGATTCCATTTTTTTCTAATCTGCCCCATTCCTCTTTGCCGCCTTTCCCACCTCTACACCCCTTACCAAACCCACCTTCTGCCACCAAGCGCCGATCAGTACTTGATAGCTGGCATTTTTTCCCCTTTTGACCACCTCCATGAGTGAGTCGTGCAGGTGCTGAGCCAATCAGTCCATTTTTTTCCCCTACAAGCATGCGTCCTGCAGCTGCTGAGTGCTGACCATTGATGTACATCACCTATCGGCATCCCGTCATTTTTTTTTCTCAACAAGTGTAAAGGTACCAGCGATCCCGACAACAATATGACCCGGTCAGGATCGCTGGTGCATCGCTAAGTGGTCGCTAGTGAGCTGCCACACAGGCAGATCTCACCAGCGACATAGCAGCGGTCGGGGGTCGTTACTTACCTGTCAGATGAGGCGATCCTGACGTCCTCCCGCCCGCGTCCACGCGTCGCTCGTCGCCACAGCAGGAAGCCCAGCAGGAAGCAGACGACGAGAAACGGTCCAGGACGTTCTCGCGCGATCAGCGATAACCAGCGGGGGAGCGGTCGGAGGTAAGTATCAGACATAGCGATATCGCTGCTGTGTCACAAAACCAGTGAAGTTATAGCGATATTGCTAGCGATATCGCTTAGTGTGACGGGGTCTTAAGAAGAATGAAATAAAAATAATTTAGATTAGTTGATAAAGCTAGATTAGGGACAGTGTAATCCACTGTAAAAATACATTATAGTAATCCCGCTACAGTAATTTTCTCCTATTTTTTATTTATTTTTTTATTTACCAATGTCAGCTTAGCTAATGTAGTTTTAGAATTTTAGTGGAAAATCATTACAGAAATAATACCAGTTTGTTTCTACTAATATATAAAATCAGAATTAGCGCCAGATAGTTGTGGGTGCTCAGTAATTTTTTTTTACGGACGTCTATTTAGTAACTGTAGTTTATGGATTTTAGTGGAAAATTATTGGAGTAATTATACTACAGTTTTTTCTATTTTTTTTTTTTTTTTTTTAAACGCTCACGTAGATGCCCCAGGACAGCAAATGAACCAGCACCCACAGTTAGTGACCCCTTATGGGCATCACCACTGAAGATTATGAGCCACAGAGTCCTGATTTTGTGGAATAATCAGGAATCCATCTGCTTTTTTGTTGCCCTACCACTATTGTATTTGCATATCTGACCATTGTATAAGTATAACCATTGTGTTTATAGTGTAGTCTCGTGTGCCCTTAAGGCAATTAAATATAAATTTTAACCTATTTAACCTTGGGCTGCGCTTTTATCTCGATCCACACATCCGTTTCTCGGTTTAATTTTCCATGCTACCAGGGCTGGTTTCTGGTCCGATATAACCCTGTTAACAGACCAGGCATATATCGAACGAGGAACTGGTGGCAGGCCTACCAGCATGATCAGGTGCTGTTTCACTGGTGCTAGTGAAGGGGGCCTCTCAACCTGTCAAGGTTGTGAGCAAGTGTGGTGCGACGTCAATGACCCACATCCTCTCACTCCCGTGTGGACAGGGAGTGTCCTTCTAAAACTGTACCAATCTGTCCCAACGTGTCCCCAGAGGTGTAGAACATCTTTTGGATTTCAAAGATCATGCATAGTGTCCTCCACATTATGACCTTGAGTTTGATTGACTTTTCAAAGTTTAGCTGGTCATTGATCACTTCAGCAACAAATTCTGAGGTGCACGTTCCCCAAAGGGACATCTGCATGGATGAGTCCCTAACTTTAAGGGGAGGTTTAAATTCCAGCAATACCTGTCCCAGTAAGTGGCCCAGGTCCGAAATTTAACTTTACAAGCTGTGCGAGAGTACCTCAGGGTACAACCACAGATTTGGGGTTTATGAAGAGCACACCTGAATTCAATCCCTGAATGCCCCCTGTCCTTGGAGTGGGGAAATTATGTGGGAATTGGTGTATGTAGATAACTTCTACACCAGCGTCCCACTCTTCAAATCCCTCTCTGCCCAAATTACGGCAGCATGTGGAACTGTCCATAGAAACCAGAAGAATCCCTAGGTCGCTACCGCATTTTTCACACCATGAGACGGACTTTTTCCCCAAAAAATTTGGGAGGAAAATGGGGGGCGCGTCTTATGGTGCGAACGCAGGGGATGGGGCAGCATAATCGGCGGTGGCAGATATGTGGCGATGCTGAGGTGGTGGGCGGTGTGGAGTGCACCTGAGTAGGGTCCCTTCCTCCGGATGCCGGCCGCAGAAATGTGTCCACGGCGAGCGCATCACCGGTTTCCTTGCGGCCCATCTTCCTGAAGCCATGGGCTGCCGGAGGATTCAGGAAAATGCCCGCCGGAGGCCGCGGGTGCGCAGACTGAAATCTTGGCAGCAATCGGCTTCAGCAAAATGGCCGCCAAGATCTCAATCTGCGCATGTGCGACCTCCGGCGGCCATTTTCCTGAATCCTCCGGCGGCCCACATCTTCAGGAAGATGGCTGGAGGGAAACCACTGAAGCGCTCGCCGTGGACACCGGACAGCAGCGTGGACACATTCCTGCCACCGGCATCCTAAGGAACAGACTCTGCTCCGGTGCTCTGTCTCACCTCCGACACCGGACCCGCAGCATCGCACCGCGGGACTGCAGTATTGCCCCACTTCTGCCGCCGCTGGCTTCCTGAGGAAGGAACCATACCTCCTGTGACCCAGCTGTACCACCACTGGCCCTCTTGTTGTACTCAAGGACACAGTCTGGTTTGTGGATCTGCATAGATGTACTTTTCTCTTTCGTCTCATTGAGGGACACAGGAACCGTGGATGTGTGCTACTGCCACTAGGAGGTTGACACTATGCCATGAAAAAATGTTAACACTGCCTCCGCAGTATGCACCCATCCGACAGTCAGTTAGTAAAAAAGCAGTTTGGAGGAGACATTATCATGTTAGTCAATCATATAATCATTAAAAATAATAAAATCATGGGAGGGCGCTGTGTCCCCCAATGAAGACTCTGAGAAAGAGATTTTACGGTAGGCAACCAAAATCCTGTTTTCTCTTTCGTCTCATTGGGGGACACAGGAACCGTGGGACGTCCAAAAGCAGTCCCTGGGGAGGGAAAAGACAGAAACTTCCTTCAGGTAGGAGAACTCACCACTGCTGCCTGCAAAATTCTTCTGCCTAGGCTGGCGTCCGCTGAAGTATAGGTATGGACCTTATAGAACCTTGAGAAGGTATGCACGGACGACCATGTAGCTGCCTTGCACAATTGCATGGCTGATGCTCTATTGTGTACCTCCCAGGAGGCGCCCACCGCCCGGGTTGAGTGAGCATTGACCCCAGCAGGGGACACCCTGTTCTTCACCCGGTAGGCTTCCAGAATTGCCATTCCATCGGGGGCGGCGCATGCTCAGATTGAGATCTCTGCAACGAGATCACGTTGCCGAGATCTCAATCTGAGCATGCGCCTCCCCGGCGGCCATTTTCCTGGAAGGCACCGCATCACAGTAATGGATATGCAGGGGCCATATGGCTTTCACAAAATGCCGGAGTCCCCCCACACCACAGAGCACGGCAGCCACTCATCCACAGCGGCGAACATTGGAACACCCTCTCATCCCAGCCTGCGGTCGGCAGCAACGCGCCACTATTGCCTCCAGCAGCGACCCTGGGATCCCACTTCACCGCACCCACCACCCATGGTAAGCAATAAGACGCATGGATTATAAGAGGCACCACCATTTTATTAAAAAAAAGGTTTTTTTCCTATTTTTCTCCTCAATATTTGGGGTGCGTCTTATAATCCGGTGTGTCTTATAATCCACAAAATATGGTAAAGAGTAAAAAACTGCAAATTCTCTACCATCGTTGTGCAGATTTAGTGCAATTTTGGCAATATTTGTCCATTAGTGTCTCATCAATATGCATCTATTGGAATTCTGAAAACGGTATTATAATAAGACACTGTCATTTAATGAATAAAATATGAAAGTTTAAGGCCTCCAAACACATTGGATAAAAGTCATCCAAACCCACCGATTTTGTTGGGATCGGACCATCTAATGTGTATGGGGGTCTCCGGACTGTCCTGAGATTGTGCCAGGGGCATAAGGATCATGCGGCTCTAAAGGGGGTTTTACACATAGCGATATCGCTATGTCAACGATTTTGTGACGTTATAGCGATTTCGCTTTGTGTGATACTTACCTCCGACCGGCTCCCCCGCTGTCCATCGCTGATCGCGCGAGAATGTCCGGCTCCATTTCTCGTCGTCAGCTTCCTGCTGTGACGACAAGCAACGCGTGGAGGCGGGCGGGAGGACGTCAGGATCGCTGTGTGTGAAAGGTAAGTAACGACCGCTAGATCGCTGCTGCATCGCTGTGAGATCTTCCTGTGTGGAAGCTCACTAGCGATCATTTAGCGATGCACCAGCGATCCTGACCGAGTCGGATCGCTGGTCGGATAGCTGGTGCATCGCTAAATGTAAAGGGGCCTATATTCAATCACCTAATCCTTTTGTTTGGTGGGGAGATAAGCCACTGCCACATGATGCTGACAGCGGCTGTCTCAGAGAGAACACAAGAGCTCAGCGGATTCAAGTGCTCTTCTGTATGTTGGAGTCAGGAGAGACAGCAGTTACCCAAACGATAGTTCGGCCGACAGCCATCTAATGTGTATGGGCAGCATTAGCTTACAGTTAGGAAGGATGAAAACGAGTTACCATGTACCAATATACTTTATCACTGTGTACTGTATTCCTGAATTATCCATTATGGCTTCCACCGTGTTACATCTGACAGCCCGTCTACTGGGGGGAAGTAAGCATTTCTCCTGTGGGGGGCGCTAGTTCATTGAGGCATAACAGAGCTACAACAGGCACCGCCCATAGCATTGTGAGCGGCGGCTGTAAACCGGCACTTTGATTGACAGCTTGCTTTGCGCAGATGAATTGCAGAGTGAGCTGACAATCCAAGTGTGACTGTATTCGCTCTGGTCACGCCGGGATGACGGAAAGCAAGCATCTCCAGGGAGAAAGAAAGTTAATTTTCTCCTAAGAGCTGCACATTCAGTAAGGGGGACGATCAGCATTACGACGCCATTAACCAGCAGATTAACTCTATACCTGCAGGTTTATAGCATCTGGGGACATGAGATAGAAATACAAAACATCACAGACCAAGAATCTCTCAGATCTGACACATTTGGGGAACACGCTGTATCGTGAGCTCATAGGTTGTTTTAAGGGACAGCGAGTAAGAATGATATGCTAGAAAATACTGGGATGTCTGAGAAATCACATATCTAGAGATAAAGATTAGTTAGTTATAGTCCCCACAACTACTATATTCCACCAATATCCAAAATACAGTGCGACCCTCTGATGGCATAGTCAGTAGGCATCACTCGATATGAATGTTAGGTATCAAAATGGTTACACCTTAGACTGTAATTGCACTTCTCAAGAGTAGGGAGGTTAATGTTTTGAGCAGTTAATTAACTCAAAAACTGCACTCAGCAAATCCTTACACGTCCTAATACGGGCCGACGTCCTTACACGGACCGAGACAGCCGAAGGGCTGAAAACATGTGGGCCGCATCATACCCTTGCCCTTACCCACCCGCAGCCCTTGTCCCAATACCACTGTTATCTACACCCTCAGGACGCAGAAAGCACTGACATCATTACATCACATCTGAGCACCGGACACTGGAGCAGAGCACCGGGAGATGGAGAGAGGAGGGCATGTGTTGTTTTTTTTATTTTTTCATCTGTGTATGGGATGTGTGCTATGCGGGGTCTCATACCGTATATAGAGATGCTATGCGGGCTCTTAGTGTATATAGGAGGCTACCCCCACTGTATATAGTGGGGGATATATAGGGGCTCATTCTGTATACAGAGAGGCTAGGTGCAGGTTCAACACTATATATATATGGGGCTCATACTGTATATAGATGGGCTATGTGTAGGCTCACCCTGTGTCTAGGGGGCTGTGTGTGGGGTCATACTGTATATAGGAGGGGCTGCGGCTGTGTGTGGTCTCATACTGTATATAATCGGCTGTGCAGGGGAACATCCTGTATATAGGGGGGGTGCTGTGTGGGCTCATACAGGTATATAATCGGCTGTGCAGGGGAACATCCTGTATATACGGGGGGTGCTGTATGGGCTCATACTGTATATAATCGGCTGTGCAGGGGAACATCCTGTATATAGGGGGGTGCTGTGTGGGCTCATACTGTATGTAGGGGGTGCTGTGTGGGCTCATACAGTATATAATGGGCTGTGCAGGGGAAAATCCTGTATATACGGGGGGTGCTGTGTGGGCTCACACTGTATATAACTTAAGCACGAATGTGAAAAAATTGTACCTGTACTAGTGTTTTTCATTAGTGTTTTTAATGGATGAATAAAGAAATAAATAAAATTCCAAAGCTTCTCCTATACTTCACAATGTTAAACACAGACAGCACATAAAGGCCACACAGACGCCATCCATGTGCTGCATGTGTTTTTTGTGGACTCAAGACTTGTATAGGCCTTTTTACCGGTGCTGACAAAAAAAAACAAAAAAAACTAACATGCCTCTGTGTGTTTTGCACGGACTGCGAAGAACATGGCCATGTGAACAATACCATAGATTATAATGGGTGTGTGTTGCATCTGTGGATGTCTGAATGAGGCATTCATTTAATTTCTTTAAGCAGAAAACACTACTTGGCCGAGGCTCAATTAATGCCAGCTCTTCCCTTCTTATAGACACATACTTCTGGAGTATTTCCAATGTACACCTCCGGTCACACAGCATTGCATTGCAGTCATATAGTGACATACTGTATGTCTCCAATATTACAAAATGTATCCAGTGCATTATACTTCCATCGCACCACTGTATAGAAATAAATACCGTCTACTATGTTTCCTCTAAAGTTAAAAAAAAAGTATGCTGAGGATACCTGCGTCTTGAGAAATGCAGCTCTGCTAATGGCACATGTGATTACTCCATGCCTGGTGTCTGCCAAGAAATATCTAGCTATTAAGGTATAATCAGAGGGTTAGTAATACAAATAAGCCAAGAGAAACAGTGTACTCCGGGATCAGTATAAGGTTTGTTATCCAAATGTGTAAAGGAAAAAAAAAATGTAATCTAGTAATAGGAAAAAGCAAAACAAATTAGGAAGTAATCAAAACAGCATTATAAAAGAGATTACACCCCGCGGTTAGGACAAGAAATCAGCTGCCGGCTGCACGACAATACCTTTTACTTTCAGAGACCGCAGTGTCTAAGTGCTGGAAGATATGCTGGAATAGGTTACAGCTCGAGCGGCTGTTGATATCATATCCATAGCCCCGCTTCCAATATTGCTTCAGGTCATTGAGGTATTCCAGGATCTACGTGTGAGAAGAGAGACAGGATGGGTAAATGCAACATATATTCAGCAATGCCGGAATATGGCAACTCAATGGCTAGTGACCATGGGAAGAAGTGGCACAATTGTGAGGAGCAGAGCAAGTGTCATTAGCGGGCGCCCACCAGGGAGAGCGCACTGATAGTCACTACCGGACCCCAGAGCCCAATAAGGACCATAGTACATGGCAGCTAGGAGCCCACTTACAGTCCAAGAGGAACTTACAAGAACTTACAACTCCGATCCCACTGACCAGTGTCTGATGTCGAGCTCCGAGAGCCTTTTCAATAGCAATATCTCAGCACAGCTATAAGCACTCTTCACGTTTTATGCCATTATTTCTGGCTTATAGCAATCTATAATATAACGCTGTAAGCCTCACTCTGTCCGAAGCCTTTATAGACTGCGCAAACGCAACACGCCTGCGCAGTCTGGCTCCAGACAGAGTGAGGCAGTCAGCGGTGAGGAGTGTGTATGGCGCCGGAGATGGCGGTTCCGTACACACTGCACACCTCCATCTCCGACGCCATACTTACATACTTACCTGACCGAGAGGAGCGTTGCCGCGGCGCTTCTCATCGGGGCAGGAGACCGGGAGGAGTGCGGCCGGAATCGCGCATGCGCATAGCGCGATCTGGCGCCATTTTACTGGACACACACTTGCAGTGTGTCTTCAGCAATATGGCGCCGGACAGAGCTATGGGCATGCGCGATTCCGGACGCACTCCTGCCCCGGCCTCCAGCAGAGCGTGACAGAACTGGAGCACAGGAAAGAAGGGTGAGTATAAATGTTTTTTTGCTTTTTTTTTTTGTATGTGTGTAGTATTAATAGGAGTGAGGGGTACCATGCATACCAGGATAAGGGGGTGAGAGGACCATGCATACCAGGATAGGGGGGTGAGAGGACCATGCATGCCAGGATAGGGGGGGTGAGAGAACCATGCATACCAGAATAGGGGGGTGAGAGGGCCATGCATGCCAGGATAGGGGGGGTGAGAGAACCATGCATACCAGGATAGGGGGGTGAGAGGGCCATGCATACCAGGATAGGGGTGATGAGGGGTACCATGCATACCAGGATAGGGGGGGTGAGAGGACCATGCATACCAGGATAGGGGGGTGAGAGGACCATGCATGCCAGGATAGGGGGGGTGAGAGAACCATGCATACCAGGATAGGGGGGTGAGAGGGCCATGCATACCAGGATAGGGGTGATGAGGGGTACCATGCATACCAGGATAGGGGGGGTGAGAGGACCATGTATACCAGGATTGGGGGGTGAGGGGGCCATCCATACCAGGATTGGGGGATGAGGGGTACCATGCATACCAGGATAGGGGGGAGGTGAGAGGACCATGCATATCAGGATTGGGGGGTGAGGGGGCCATGCATACCAGGATTGGGAGATGAGGGGTACCATGCATACCAGGATGGGGGGGGGGGTGAGGGGACTATACATACCAGGAATGGGGGATGAGGGGTACCATGCATACCAGGATTGGGGGATGAGCGGTACCATGCACACCAGGATTGGGGTATGAGAGGACCATGCATACCAGGACAGGGGGTGAGGGGTACCATGCATACCAGGATTGGGGGATGGGGGGTACCATTCATGCCAGGATTGGGGGATGAGGGTTACCATTCATACCAGGATTGGGGGATGAGGGGTACCATTCATGCCAGGATTGGGGGATGAGGGGTACCATTCATGCCAGGATTGGGGGATGAGGGTTACCATTCATACCAGGATTGGGGGATGAGGGGTACCATTCATGCCAGGATTGGGGGATGAGGGGTACCATTCATGCCAGGATTGGGGGATGAGGGGTACCATTCATGCCAGGATTGGGGGATGAGGGGTACCATGCATACCAGGATTGGGGGATGAGGGTTACCATTCATACCAGGATTGGGGGATGAGGGGTACCATGCATACCAGGATAGGGGGTGAGGGGACCATACATACCAGGATAGGGGGTGAGGGGACCATGCATACCAGGATAGGGATGAGGGAGTAACATGCATACCAGGATGGATTGGGGGGTGAGAGGACCATGCATACCAGGATTGGGGGATGAGGGGTACTATGCATACCAGGATAGGGGGTGAGGGGACCATACATACCAGAATAGGGGGTGAGGGGTACCATACATACCAGGATTGGAGGATGAGGGGTACCATGCATACCAGGAATGGGGGATGAGGGGTACCATGCATATCAGGATTGGGGGATGAGGGGGCCATGCATACTAGAATTGGGGGATGAGGGGACCATGCATACCAGGATAGGGGCTATGGGGTCCATGCCTACCAGGTTTGGGGGGTGGGGGGACCATGCATACCAGGATGAAGAATGGGGTTCCATGCATACCAGGATTGGAGGGGGGTGAGGGTACCATGCATACCAGGATAGGAATGAGGGGTGGCATGCGTACCAGGATAGGAGGGTGGCAGCACATAGCAGGATGGGAGACCATATACCAATAAAAATGCTTGCCACCCAGGCGTAGAACGGGTTCATAGCTAGTCTATATATATAAAATTGAATGTATGTACAGTGGGGAAAAAAAGTATTTAGTCAGTCAGCAATAGTGCAAGTTCCACCACTTAAAAAGATGAGAGGCGTCTGTAATTTACATCATAGGTAGACCTCAACTATGGGAGACAAACTGAGAAAAAAAAATCCAGAAAATCACATTGTCTGTTTTGTTTTCATTTTATTTGCATATTATGGTGGAAAATAAGTATTTGGTCAGAAACAAGCAATCAAGATTTCTGGCGCTCACAGACCTGTAACTTCTTCTTTAAGAGTCTCCTCTTTCCTCCACTCATTACCTATAGTAATGGCACCTGTTTAAACTTGTTATCAGTATAAAAAGACACCTGTGCACACCCTCAAACAGTCTGACTCCAAACTCCACTATGGTGAAGACCAAAGAGCTTTCAAAGGACACCAGAAACAAAATTGTAGCCCTGCACCAGGCTGGGAAGACTGAATCTGCAATAGCCAACCAGCTTGGAGTGAAGAAATCAACTGTGGGAGCAATAATTAGAAAATGGAAGACATACAAGACCACTGATAATCTCCCTCGATCTGGTGCTCCACGCAAAATCCCACCCTGTGGGGTCAGAATGATCACAAGAACGGTGAGCAAAAATCCCAGAACCATGCGGGGGGACCTAGTGAATGAACTGCAGAGAGCTGGGACCAATGTAACAAGGCCTACCATAAGTAACACACTACGCCACCATGGACTCAGATCCTGCAGTGCCAGACGTGTCCCACTGCTTAAGCCTGTACATGTCCGGGCCCGTCTGAAGTTTGCTAGAGAGCATTTGGATGATCCAGAGGAGTTTTGGGAGAATGTCCTATGTTCTGATGAAACCAAACTGGAACTGTTTGGTAGAAACACAACTTGTCGTGTTTGGAGGAAAAAGAATACTGAGTTGCATCCATCAAACACCATACCTACTGCAAAGCATGGTGGTGGAAACATCATGCTTTGGGGCTGTTTCTCTGCAAAGGGGCCAGGACGACTGATCCGGGTACATGAAAGAATGAATGGGGCCATGTATCGTGAGATTTTGAGTGCAAACCTCCTTCCATCAGCAAGGGCATTGAAGATGAAACGTGGCTGGGTCTTTCAACATGACAATGATCCAAAGCACACCGCCAGGGCAACGAAGGAGTGGCTTCGTAAGAAGCATTTCAAGGTCCTGGAGTGGCCTAGCCAATCTCCAGATCTCAACCCTATAGAAAACCTTTGGAGGGAGTTGAAAGTCCGTGTTGCCAAGCGAAAAGCCAAAAACATCACTGCTCTAGAGGAGATCTGCATGGAGGAATGGGCCAACATACCAACAACAGTGTGTGGCAACCTTGTGAAGACTTACAGAAAACGTTTGACCTCTGTCATTGCCAACAAAGGATATATCACAAAGTATTGAGATGAAATTTTGTTCTGACCAAATACTTATTTTCCACCATAATATGCAAATAAAATGAAAACAAAACAGACAATGTGATTTTCTGGATTTTTTTTTCTCAGTTTGTCTCCCATAGTTGAGGTCTACCTATGATGTAAATTACAGACGCCTCTCATCTTTTTAAGTGGTGGAACTTGCACTATTGCTGACTGACTAAATACTTTTTTCCCCACTGTATGTGTGTATCACCAACCAATCACGAAGCATCTTTCATTTCACCAGAGCTGTTTAAAAGAAGCTGAGCTGTGATTGGTTGCAAAGAAAACTGTTACTCATATCAACCAATCACAAAGCATCTTTCATTTCACCAGAGCTGTTCAAAAGAAGCTGATCTGTGATTGGTTGCTATAAGCAACAGCTTTCTCACTCCAGACAACACCTCAGCAGACACTGACATGGTGGTAGAAATCTAGCATCCCCGGAAACATAAGCTCCCAGCCATTGTCTGCCCCCCAGAAAAGAGCAGAGAGCACATTACAGAAATGAATCCCCACTCCCGTGCCCATAAACACATCCTCCTTCCTATAGGCACAACTTCCCTCTTAAAGGGATCTCTGGTATGGAAGTCACGGCAAATCCATCCAGCGCTCTGGTTCTGACCCCAGGCCTCTCTTAAAGGGATCCTCGGTATGGAAGTTAGGACCGTTCCACTCAGCTCTGTGTTTCTGACCCCAGGGTCTCTTAAAGGGATCATTGGTATGGAAGTTAGGACAATTTCACTAAGCACTCTGGTTCTGACCCCAGGCCCCTCTTAAAGGGATCCCTGGTATGGAAGTGAGGGCAAATCCACTCTGCGCTTTGGTACTGACTCCAGGCCTCTCTTAAAGGGATCTCCGGTATGGAAGTTAGAGCAAATCCCTCAGTGCTCTGATTCTGACCCCAGGCTTCTATTAAAGGGATCCCCGGTATGGAAGTCAGGGCAATTGCCTTCAAATGCTCTGGTACTGACCCCAGGCTCTCTTAAAGGGATCTCCTGTATGGAAGTTGGGGCAAATCCCTCAGCGCTCTGATTCTGACCCCAGGATTCTATTAAAGGGATCATTGGTATGGAAGTTAGGGCAATTACACTCTGCGCTGTGATTTTGACCCCAAGCCTCTCTTAAATGGATCTCCGGTATGGAAGTTAGGGTAAATCCCTCAGCACTCTGATTCTCACCCGAGGCTTCTATTAAAGGGATCATTTGTATGGAAGTCAGGGCAAATCCACTCAGCGCTCTGGTTCTGACCCCAGGCTGACGGGATGATGTGTTATATTAGGGGTAGTAGTCTGGTGGCTCTGACGGGATGATGTGGGATATTAGGGGTAGTAGTAAGCTTGGAAAAAGAACATATTGTTCGAAACGCGTTGCTATTGCTACTCCGCAGTGATGTGGCTTGTCCGTGTATCTCTGTTCTTATGCCTTTAATACATTTTTGCATATTTGGAAGCTGGATTTTTTCTTCTTTTTGGATTGCTTCACGTGTGGCTACACGGAATCCGAGCCTCCACGCACCACCATGAGCCAAGACAGGAGAGCTGGTGATCTTTATCCATTGTATATGAGAGGCGCTGACAATGTCGGTGGTGGAGGATCGATGAGTAAATACTATTTTTTAAATCGCACACTCGGCCAATGTGCAGCTGACAACTACAGACTGTTTAGGTCACGTTCACACATTCAGTATTTTACTTTAGTATTTGTAAGATAAAACCAGGAGTGGGTGAAAAATGAATCCGCGTCAGACTAGTGTTATGCACCTCCGTGTGCACCTTGCTACAAATCCTACTCCAGTCACTGCTGAAGTAAAATGTGTGACATAGTGAAAACAGTCGCTCTGTTCACCATGGATGTGACGAGCGTCAATCACCATGCCACTATCCCATCCACTGGGGGACAAAAATGATGCGAGAATGCCAAAAAGCTCAAAAGTTTAGCGCAGCCTCTAATTGTGCCAAAATTGTGTTACTTTTTAAAGCTTTTTACCCCACAATACTCGGACAAAAGCTGTGATGAATTGGGCCCATTGTCTTGTTTAGTAAATTATATTCACTCACACATGTGACCACTGGCCACAAAGCTATTAGCGCATTCTCAATGAATAAGTCCTTAGATAACAGCTGGTAGATACAATGTTTCGGTCCACATGGACCTTTATCAGATAAATGTGTTTTGTTGTGGTGGAGAGTGAGTAACAGGTGCTCACTAGGGCCAGTGACAGTGGCTCTTGCCACCATACCCCAGCGTAGACTCTCCTACACCTTTTTTTAGCTTCAGTCTGTATAATTTTCACTGGCCCTAGTGAATAGCTATTACTCACTCTCCACCACAACAATACAGCATTTATGTGATAAAGGTCCATGAGGACCGAAACCTTATATTTACAGCCGTTATCTATGGACAAATTCATTGTAAATAAATTCACCATATTTTGCAACATATCCTCATAAAACATCTTTAACCCCTTCTCGACCGGGCTATTTTCCGCTTTTTTTCCCTCCTCTTCTCCAAAAAGCCATATATTTTTATTTTCCAACCACAAATCTGTATGAGTGCCTGTTTATTTTGCACCCATTTTATCATGTTCTGGAAAGTGGGGAAAAAAAAATCCAAGTGTGTTACAATTGTAAAAAAAAGTGCAATTCCACAATTTTTTTTTTTTTTTTTTACACATACCATGTTCACTATATAGTAAAACTAACCTGGCAATATAAAATGAACCAAGAAGATAGCCTCACCGTGTCCTATAGTATAATTCAGTCCGTGTTGCCATGTAATGGGTCTCCAGCCAATAGTCGTGACTTGCGGCTTATCATAGAAAAGGAATTTTGTCGAGTCCCAAAATAAATAAAATCCTCAATTTATTTCAATTCATATAAAAGATACCCAGAGATGTAGTATCCCCAACCTGTATGATCTTTTATATGAATTGAAATAAATTGAGGATTTTATTTATTTTGGGACTCGACAAAATTCCTTTTCTATAATCTGGCAATATGATACAAGTATACAGATACCGAACGTATAGGTTTTCTTTAAATGTTGAAAAAAAAAAAGTGTGGAAATTTGTTTAAAAAAAAAAAAATTAAACAAATATGCTTTTGTCACCCTAACAATTTCCATTTTCGGGATCTGGAGCTCTGTGGGGGCTTATTTTTTGCCCCCTTAGCCGATGTTTTTACTGATACCATTTGGGGTAGATACAATGTTTTGATCGCTTACCCTGACGAACGTCTGGTTTGGTCCAAAACGCACATCGGGGTTCCGTTACCTTATTGTAATGTTGCGGAGGCCAAAATACGTAACCAATCGGATTAATTTATTTCATATTTTGATAGATCGGACTTTTCTGAAAGCGGCAATACCAAATATATTTTTTTTCTGTTTTATTTTTAATGTTGCTGAAGGGAGCGAGGAATGATGCGCCCCCCTACCGGCACATGTTAAATGCTGCGGTCAGAGATTGAGAGTGGCATTTAACATGTTAACAGCCATGGGCAGACCTCCACTCTGCCCACAGCTATAAGAGGCAGATGATGGCTTAATACTTCAGCCATCATCTGCAGAGAAAGGTGCAGGCTCAGTGTGTGACTCGACATAAAAGACATGAATGTACATAGTACATCAAGAAGAGGTCAGACATGTGTATATATGGTTTCAGTGGAGCAAAGCACTATAATATTCATATACAATAGCGAAGAATCAGTGCCAGCCAGGTTATTGGTGGCTGCCATGTAACATACCTTGGCATCTTCCTCATCAAACAGCCTACACCAGGGAGAGTTCACTACATTGTTGATGGCGAGTTCAAATGAGCAGGTAAAAAAGGCCACTTGTATCAAATCTGTAACAAAGAGATAAAGACATTTATGTTGTGACAGAAGTGGATCAGCAAAAAGCACAGTAAGGGCCAACTGGATTTTTCTGCAGTTCTGAAGGCATAAAGCTAAAGTGAAATAGTAAAGGGGTTGTCCGCTTTGGGTGCTTTATGCTGAAGGATAAACAAGAAAACAATGACTGTCAGCAATCGGCTTCAACCTGCTATGAATTCTAAAGTAACTGTGCAATTCTCCTGCAGTGCCTCCGCAGGTGACAAGGAGACAATGCAGGACACATTAAATCAATTAACTGACCATGCCGTGCGCACGAGTTGGGGGAAAGACATTAGTGGACACACACACAGAAGAGGACCCCTGTGCAAAAATAATACATGCTCTTTGCAGATGCCCTATATTCCCTCCCATTCTCTTATGTCTGAATTGCAGGTGTATTTGGAAAAGTTATACTTATTTACTGATTTTTTTTTTTTTTTTTAAAAAAAGAAAACTTAATCTTCTTGGCAAGTGTTTAACAATCCAGTTGTAACACCGGCGTCCCTGCATGGGTCCTCTCCTTCACCCCGGCAGGAACGTTCGCATGCTCACCGCCACTCAGCGGCATCTCCTGTTGTGGCTCCCGCAGCGCTTCCTGGTTCCAGGGCCTACAAATGTCGCACAGGTCTTCTGGCTAAAAAGGGGCAGTGTGTGCACTCCAGGAATGTCCCCAGCCTGCAGCTGGGAGGCAATAGGCATTTAAGGCACCGTGTAGGGAGGTGAATGAGCAGCTTCAGTACCTCGTGTGTCTCCAGTCTACTAGTCCATCATCGGTTCCATGTTCCTGAACCCGTTGTGTGATTCTGTACCAGTGCCTGTCCAGTGATCCTGAGCCCGTCCTGTCTGAACCAGCCATTGTGTCAGAACCGGAATTTATACTGCCACTGATCCTGTCCTACCTGATACTCTCAGTCCATACCTGCATCTGTAACCCTTGGGGGTCAGCTGCTGCCATACCAGGAACTGCCCTGGAGTGGTACCTGGCGGCTACCTGCGGCCAAGCCTAAACTCACCATCAGAGGCTCTAGTGAAGAACTAGGCAGTTGATTAGTCGGGCCGCTCCAGGGTAAGTCCAGTCTATGGCGGAGTGGGTGCACACCCACAAGCATGACACAAATATACAGGGATGAAAATTGGCCGTAGACCCAATACCTAATACTTATCAGAGAGAATATACTGTAAATATATGGAGTGTAATAATCAGTGTATACATGATCATAAGATCTGTCATCTGAAATCACTGTTATAGATAGCAAATATTTGTTTTTCTATAATACACAGAATTGTTATATTTTTCATCTGCTTCCTAAAATGCAAAGTTAAGCAACTCTCTAAATAGTCTTCATTACAACTATCACTTCGCTGCTGCAATGTGTCTTTAAAGGGGCATTTACAATGGCTGATAATCAGATTCTTACGGTAACGACACATCGTTCACGATACTTAAGTAAGAAATTAGGACTATCTACAATTTGCATAGCTTCAGGCGCTCCCTCAAAACACACTTGTTCAGAGCGGCTTATCACGTTCACTAATCAAAGTCATTGTATGTGTAAGTGTGCGTGTGTAGCCCATTCACTATCTCCATCCATCCTTCACTCCCTCAAGATGGCTGGACCTTCATTGTAAATACACACCTGTACTCTGTATCTCCCCCACCTCATTGTAGACTGTAAGCTCTCATGAGCAGGGTCGTCTTATTTTGCTTTAATTATTGTATTGTTAACGTTGTTACTTATGACTTGTGTTTTGAAACTGTAAAGCGCTGCGGAATATGTTGGCGCTATATAAATAAAGATTATTATTATTATTATTATTATTATTATTATTATTATTGAGAGACCGAACGATGCGTCCAAAAACGTTTGTTTATCATGCAGAAAATGGTTTAGGTGAATGGAAAAATTCTTGTTCCTCTTTTGAAGAATGTCTAATGTAAATGGAGATTATTCGCCCATTTAAAAATTAGACCGGCAGAAAAAAGGAATAGAACGATCTCTAGTCAAAGATTTCATTCACGATTCTTATCCTGTATAAACTCTTGTATGACAATGTTTGCTAGTCAGGATTTACAATCGCATCGTAACAATTATCTACTCATGTAGACAAAACCTTGGCCCCTAATATAGCTGAGTGACCTGCTAAAATGTTACAAATCCATTAGAAAGCTTGCTAAGTGTGAATGGCTCTCTCTCTTTCCCCTTCTATAAGTGAGAGATATTAGAAGGGAGGAGGAGAGGTGGAAAGGGGGAAAGTATTTACAGTCTCAAAGAAGGCAGACAAAACAGGCTATGGAAAAAAGGAAACAAAAGAGAAAAAGGGGCGGAATAGAAGGTGTGCCTATATATGAGTGAATAAAGACAGCAGCACACTGGATATGCCCAAAACTCACTTCAAGACTGAATTACTGGGAGAGCATGGAAATCTCACATCTAGCCTATATTACTGAGAAACACATGCAAACCTTGCATCCAGCCTATACTGGAAGAGAAATGCACATCTCACAACTAGCCTATATTACTGGGAGAGACACGCACACCTCGCATCCAGCATATACAGTTGTGGCCAAAAGTATTGACACCCCTGCAATTCTGTCAGATAATACTCAGTTTCTTCCTGAAAATGATTGCAAACACAAATTCTTTGGTATTATTATCTTCATTTAATTTGTCTTAAATGAAAAAACACCAAAAGAATTGTCCTAAAGCCAAATTGGATATAATTCCACACCAAACATAAAAAAGAGGGTGGACAAAAGTATTGGCACTGTTCGAAAAATCATGTGATGCTTCTCTAATTTGTGTAATTAACAGCACCTGTAACTTACCTGTGGCACCTAACAGGTGTTGGCAATAACTAAATCACACTTGCAGCCAGTTGACATGGATTAAAGTTGACTCAACCTCTGTCCTGTGTCCTTGTGTGTACCACATTGAGCATGGAGAAAAGAAAGAAGACCAAAGAACTGTCTGAGGACTTGAGAAACCAAATTGTGAGGAAGCATGAGCAATCTCAAGGCTACAAGTCCATCTCCAAAGACCTGAATGTTCCTGTGTCTACCATGCGCAGTGTCATCAAGAAGTTTAAAGCCCATGGCACTGTGGCTAACCTCCCTAGATGTGGACGGAAAAGAAAACTTGACAAGAGATTTCAACGCAAGATTGTGCGGATGTTGGATAAAGAACCTCGACTAACATCCAAACAAGTTCAAGCTGCCCTGCAGTCCGAGGGTACAACAGTGTCAACCCGTACTATCCGTCGGCATCTGAATAAAAAGGGACTGTATGGTAGGAGACCCAGGAAGACCCCACTTCTTACCCCGAGACATAAAAAAGCCAGGCTGGAGTTTGCCAAAACTTACCTGAAAAAGCCTAAAACGTTTTGGAAGAAAGTTCTCTGGTCAGATGAGACAAATGTAGAGCTTTTTGGGCAAAGGCATCAACATAGAGTTTACAGGAGAGAAAAAAGAGGCATTCAAAGAAAAAAAAACACAGTCCCTACAGTCAAACATGGCGGAGGTTCCCTGATGTTTAGGGGTTGCTTTGCTGCCTCTGGCACTGGACTGCTTGACCGTGTGCATGGCATTATGAAGTCTGAAGACTACCCACAAATTTTGCAGCATAATGTAGGGCCCAGTGTGAGAAAGCTGGGTCTCCCTCAGAGGTCATCGGTCTTCTAGCAGGACAATGACCCAAAACACACTAAAACACACTTCAAAAAGCACTAGAAAATGGTTTGAGAGAAAGCACTGGAGACTTCTAAGGTGGCCAGCAATGAGTCCAGACCTGAATCCCATAGAACACCTGTGGAGAGATCTAAAAATGGCAGTTTGGAGAAGGCACCCTTCAAATATCAGGGACCTGGAGCAGTTTGCCAAAGAAGAATGGTCTAAAATTCCAGCAGAGCATTGTAAGAAACTCATTGATGGTTACCGGAAGCGGTTGGTCGCAGTTATTTTGGCTAAAGGTTGTGCAACCAAGTATTAGGCTGAGTGTGCCAATATTTTTGTATGGCCCATTTTTGGAGTTGTGTGTGAAATGATCAATGATTTGCTTTTTGCTTCATTCTCTTTTGTTTTTTTCATTTAAGACAAATTAAATGAAGATAATAATACCAAAGAATTTGTGTTTGCAATCATTTTCAGGAAGAAAGTATTATCTGACAGAATTGCAGGGGTGTCAATACTTTTGGCCACAACTGTATTACTGGGAGACACATGCAAATCTTGCATCCAGCCTATATTACTGGGACAGACACGCACACCTCGCATCCAGCCTATATTACTGGGAGATGAGAAAATGGAAAACGGTCTTAGGAGCGCAGGAAGGAGACTCAGGGAAGGAGACTCAGACAAGGATCCTCTGTCGAAACGTGTTGTGGTTTAAACCCATCTCTTGTCTGAGTCTCCTTCCTGCGCTCCTAAGACCGTTTTACACTTTCTCCTTGCTCCTATCCTCCTATTGGAGGTTTTCGGCTGAAGCTGCGGTGGAGATCTGACATCCTTGTCTGCCCCTGGGTTGCTTCCTAAGCGCTCCTTTATGACCGCTTATCACTGGCTCTTATATTACTGGGAGAGACACGCAAATCTCGCATCCAGCCTATATTACTGGGAGAGACACGCAAATCTTGCATCCAGCCTATATTACTGTTAGAGATACGCAAATCTCGCATCCAGCCTATATTACTGTTAGAGATACGCAAATCTCGCATCCAGCCTATATTACTAGGAGAGACACGCAAACCTTGCATCCAGCCTATATTACTCAAAAAGACAAGCAAACCTCGCATCCAGACAATATTACTGGGAGAGACATGCAAACCTCGCATCTAGCCTATATTACTGGGAGAGACACGGAAATCTCGCATCTAGCCTATATTACTTGCAGAGACATGCAAATCTCGCATCCAGCCTATATTACTAGGAGAGATATGCAAACCTTGCATCCAGCCTATATTACTGAAAAAGAAAAGCAAACCTCGCATCCCGCCTATAATACTGGGAGGGACATACAAACCTCACATCTAACCTATATTACTTGCAGAGACATGCAAACCTCGCATCTAGCCTATATTACTTGCAGAGACATGCAAATCTTGCATCCAGCCTATATTACTAGGGGAGACATACAAACCTCGCATCCAGCCTACATTACTGGGAGGGGCACACGGACAACAAATACAGCCTATATTACTTATTTACTTCAAGAGAAAAATATGGACCTTAGATTAAGATGCAAATTGTAAATCAGCATTTCCGACAATTAGTGAAGAAATGTAAAATGAAATCTAATGCAAGTTGGTAACCATCATATGTAAAAGTATTTTTTCCATGTCTAAGGTGTCCATATCCATTAACCCCCTCCCAACATCGGACATATATTTACGCCAATGTCGGTATCCCTCCCTTTGATGTGGGCTCCGGCGGTGAGCCCACATCTTTCCCGGGACATGTCAGCTGTTCAAAACAGCTGACGTGCCGGCAATAGCTGCGGGTGGAATCGCGATCCACCCGCAGCTATTAACCAGTTAAATGCCGCTGTCAAACGCTGACAGCAGCATTTAAAGCGCGCATCCGGCCGGAAATACGCACACCGGGGACCCGCATCACGTGATCTCGGGTCACCAGTGTGTCGGCATGACAACCCGAAGTCTCCTGGACACCTCTATGGTTGTCAGTGCCGGATTGATATGAGCGCCACTCAGTGGTTGGCGCACATAGCAAGACAGTAAATCAGCTACATAGAGAAGATCTGCTCATCGCCTCTATGTAGCTGAGCGGAACGAGTTGTGCCAGCTTCTAACCTCGTATGGAGACTATTGAAGAATGCCAAAAGTAAAAAAAAAAAAAAAAAAAATGTGTTTAAAAACATAATAAAAAGTAATATGTAAAAGTTCAAATCACCCCCCTTTCGCCCCATTCAAAATAAAACAATAAAAATAAAATCACACATACACATATTTGGTATCGCCGCGCTCAGAATTGCCAGATGTATCAATAAAAAAAAGGATTAACCTGATCGCTAAACGGCCTAGTGAGAAAAAAATTCAAAATGCCAGAATTACGTTTTTGTGGTCGCTGCGACATTGCATTAAAATGCAATAATAAGCAATCAAAAGATCGTATCTGCACCATAATGGTATCAATAAAAATGCCTGCTCGGCCTGCAAAAAATAACTCCTCACCAAACCCTAGATCACAAAAAATGGAGATGCTACAAGTCTCAGAAAATAGCACAATTTTTTTTTTTTTTTTAGCAAAGTTTGGAATTTTTTTTCACCATTTAGATAATGTCTTTTAAACTCTTCTTACAACCCTTTTGGTTTGCAAATCCTCAGCCTTGTAATGTTATTGTTGTGGTCTATTACGATTGTTTGTTTTTGTGATCTCATTCTTTCTTTTACCATTTCTGGAAAATGGAATTTTCCTTTCCTGTTATATTATTGAAATTTTCTAAATAAAGAATATATAAAAAAAAAAAGAATCTAGACATGGTTTGGGGTCTATGAACTTGTAATGACCTGGAGAATCATAATGGCAGGTTAGTTTTAGCATTTAGTGAACCTAGCAAAAAAGGCAAAACAAAAAACCTAGGGTGGGATTGCCCTTTTTTTGCAATTTTTTTTTTTTAAACTGTTTTTATTAATTTAACAAGGAAAAGGCGTACAAACAATTACAGTATGTTCATGACATTAAAACATAATCCCACCTTTTCCCACCCCCCTCCCCTTCCTGCAAATGTCATCATTTAAAAAGATTCCTTAAATTGCTTTGTAGCAAGTACCATCTGGTGCTCTCAAATTGTTTCCTAAGTCTGTTCCTAGACTCTGTATCCAAGGAGGGAAGAAGAAACGACCATCTGGTGAAAAACTTCTCTGTTACTTTTTCTTTGTTAGGCCTGTTTCACACATCAGTTTTTTTGTGTCAGTTAAAATTCGCCAAAATGGCGGAAAGCGGATCCGTTGTTAACTGAGGTGAACGGATGCCACCGGACCGTTTTTTTTGACGGATCCGCCGAATGAAGAATTTTAAAGGAACCGCTGCCCGGGAAGGAGAGAGAGAGAGAGAGGGGAGAGAGAGAGAGAATTTTTTCTGTCCGCCAGAAATGATTTCAGGGTTAAATTTCCGGGTGACTTCATTCCTCCGGGCATGCGCACTATAAAAATGCGGATCCTGCAGCACAAAAAACGTTACATGGTCCGTCCAGGCATCTCGGCGGACGCAAAAAAATTGACGGATCCGCAAAAAAACGGATCCAACGGATGGCCATCCGTCAAGATCTGCCGGTAATGCAAACCAATGGGGAAAAAAACGGATCCGCCAAAAAAATGGCGGATCCGTTTTTTTGCAAAAACGGCGGATTTTGACTGATGGTCAAAAACGGAAGTGTGAAACAGGCCTTTGTCAAGGTTTCCAACCAGTCCATTTTAAACAGAAAATGAATTTTTGTCAATATTAATGATTTTAACGGAACATTTGAGTTTAACCATTGATGTAATATCCTTTTTCTTACTGCTGAGGCCCAAATCCCTAACATGGCCTTGGTGTGCTTTGGTAATACTCTTGGGGTCTCCTCTAGAATATTAAAAATAGCCCATTGCGGGGTAAGAGGGAACTCAAAACCACTCATTTGTTGTAACTCAGAGTGAATATCACGCCATAACTTTTCAGTTTTGGGGCAACCCCACATATGATGGTAGATGTCAGTATTATGTAAACCACTTTTAACATATTGATAAGAATCTGTAGGAGACATTTTGGATTGGACATACGGGGTAATATAAGCCCCATGTAGCAATAATATGGCCATATCGGTATAACTATTATATGGAATAACTTTCCTTTGTGTCTCAGTAGCTTCTACTATATCTCCAACCTCTCCATATCCTTTATCCATCTCGCCGGACCCAAGGTTTTAGCATCCCAAGACCATTCCTTCCGCAGAGTGGAATACATGGTGCTAGTTGACATCAAATGAGAACTACCCGTTCTGAGAAGAGTGTACAATTTATCACCTATACCCTCTCTCTGTCTGCTAGCCACAAACCAAAGAACCAGACTACGTGCCTGCAAAAATAAGAAAGGTCGTCCTCCAAATACAGGATAACCGGACACCAACTCGTCAAAAGCGATTGTAGAGAAACTTTGGTCTAATAGATCCACCCCAAAAACACACTTTTGTTGTGCCATAATTTCAAAGATTTTAGGTGGTTTACCTTTCAAAAATAGTAGGTTACCTAGAAAAGGCTGGAATGGTGACAATCTACCTCCCAAATTACACAATTTCCTCCCTCTTCTCCAGGACAAAATAGTTTGCCAAAGTATCGGATGATCTCTAATTTCATCAGGGAGTTTTTCATTAGTCAGATGCAACAAAGCCATTAAAAGATATATGTGGATAAATCTGCCCCTCTAGGTATTGGCGAAGTGGGATGTTCCCTGCATCCTATCTATTACATATCGCAAGTTAGCTGCTAAGTTATACCTAGCAATATCAGGGAAGTTAATACCCCCCTCAGATCTTGGAAGTTGTAACTTACATAACCCAATGCGTGTACGGCCCCCCACTCCCCATATAAACTGTTGAAATGTCCTATTCAATAGGTTAATGTCTGATTTGGATAATAAAGTGGTAATGTTTGAAATAAATATAATAATTTAGGAAAAATTATCATTTTAATTAAGTGACATTTCCCGGTAAAAGACAAGATAAAATGTTTCCAGGAGTTGAAGAGACTAGTAACCTTATTAATAATGGGTCTATAATTAAAGCAATACAATTTATGTGGATCCGCTGGGAGTCTAATGCCCAGATATCCAATAGACTCACTCCTCCATTGAAAGGGGAACCAGCTCTCAGCTATTCTGCCCGCCCTAAATATTGCTAATGCTTCTGACTTATTAGAATTTATTTTAAAGCCAGTAAGATGTCCAAATTCTTTGATTGGGATAGCTTGTGTTGGGTTGGCAATAAATAAAATATCATCAGCAAAAGCCAATAATTTTGTTTCCATGTTCCCTGTAGGAATCCCATGAAAATCCGGCATATTTTGAAGAATTTTCAACAAGGGATCTAATGATAAATTAAACAATAATGGAGACAATGGGCATCCCTGCCTCGTGCCCCTCCGAATGGCAAAGGGCACCGACAGGGTGTTGTTTATAAAAAGCCTAGATGTGGGGTCCCTATATAACAATTCAATAGCATTGCAGAACCATGACCCAAACCCTCTGAGCTCCAACAACTTATGCAAATAATTCCAGAAGACTCTGTCAAAGGCCTTATCTGAGTCAAGACCCACCACTATGTTACTTTTGCCCTTATTGACTCTACAACTAGATATAGTACCTATTGCTGTTCTTATATTATAGGTTATCGATTTCCCATGTACAAACTCAGGAATAATCTGCTGTACTCTAGTTGCCAATATTTTTGTCAAGAGTTTAAAATCTGCATTGAGCAGTGAGATTGGGCGGTATCCCTCCACCTGCAATGGATCTTTCCCAGGCTTAAGCATAATAATACAAGCCTCATTAAATCTATCTGGAATATAACCCTTTTCCATGATTCCATTAAATAACTCAACTAGGTGTGGACCTACCCATGGGCCTAAGGCTATGTGCACACGTACCGGAACTCTCGCGGAAATTCCCGCTAGAATTCCGAAATTCCAGTCCGTGGGAAAATCGCATTTTAAATTTCCGCGATTTTCCCACGGAAAAACTAGCATTTTGCAAGCGTAATTAGCTTGCAGAATGCTAGCGTTTTCCAAGCGATCTGTAGCATCGCTTGGAGAACTGATTGACAGGTTGGTCACACTCGTCAAACATAGTGTTTGACGAGTGTGACCAACTTTTTACTACTGAGGCCGCCTATGCAGCATCAATAGTAAAAGATGGAATGTAAAAAAAAATAAAAAATGGTGTTATTCTCACCTTCCGGCGTCCCACGCATCCGTTCCCAGTAATCCTTTGCGAAAATGCCCGCGATGACGTCCGTTCTCGCGGGATCGCGATGTCTCGCGGTTATTCGCGATGACGTCACGCGAATGACCACGAGACTTCGCGATCCCGCGAGAACGGACGCCATCGCGGGCATTTTCGCAAAGGACTACTGGGAACGAGAGCGTGAAGAGAAGCGGGAAGGCTGCGCGGGACGTCGGAGGGCGAGAATAACAATATTTTTTATTTTTAAATTCTATTTTTTACAGGGATATGGTACCCAAAGCCCGGAGGACAGTCTCCTCTCCTCCGGACCGTGGGTACCATCCGCAAATGTTCTGCTTACTTTTCGCACGGTGTGCACAGCCACATGCGGGAAGTAAGCGGAACAATGCATTCCTATGGGTGCGGGATCGCCGCGATTCCGCAAATTAATGAGCATGCTGCGGTTTTTACCGCGAAGCGATTCCGCTGCGGTAAAAACCGCAGCATTAGCACAGCATTGCGGAATCCCATAGGAATGCATGGGATGCTTATTTTTCACGTTTTCGCGGCAAAATCGCGCGGTTAAAACCGCCGCGGAAACGTGAAAAAAACGCCACGTGTGAACTCAGCCCAAGATCTTATAATATTCTCCACTAAACCCATCTGGACCCGATGCTTTAGAAATCTTAGGGTACGTGCACACGCTGCAGATTGGGGTGCGGATTTGGCCGTGCAGATTTTGTAAAAACCGCAGGTAAATCTGCAGGTGAAAAGACCTGCGGTTTTACCCTGCGGTTTTTCATCTCCACATTGAGCAGTGAGATTGGGCGGTATCCCTCCACCTGCAATGGATCTTTCCCAGGCTTTAGCATAATAATACAAGCCTCATTAAATCTATCTGGAATATAACCCTTTTCCATGATTCCATTAAATAACTCAACTAGGTGTGGACCTACCCATGGGCCTAAGGCTATGTGCACACGTACCGGAACTCTCGCGGAAATTACCGCGAGAATTCCGGAATTCCAGTCAGCGGGAAAATGGCATTTTAAATTTCCGCGATTTTCCCACGGAAGAACTAGCATTTTGCAAGCGTAATTAGCTTGCAGAATGCTAGCGTTTTCCAAGCGATCTGTAGCATCGCTTGGAGAATTGATTGACAGGTTGGTCACACTCGTCAAACATAGTGTTTGACGAGTGTGACCAACTTTTTACTACTGAGGCCGCCTATGCAGCATCAATAGTAAAAGATGGAATGTAAAAAAAAAAAAAAAATGGTGTTATTCTCACCTTCCGCAGAATGCTAGCGTTTTCCAAGCGATCTGTACCCATCTGGACCCGGTGCTTTAGAAATCTTAGGGTACGTGCACACGCTGCAGTTTGGGGTGCGGATTTGGCCGTGCAGATTTTGTAAAAACCGCACGTAAATCTGCAGGTGAAAAGACCTGCGGTTTTACCAGCGGATTAGCCTGCGGTTTTGCCCTGTGGTTTTTCATCTCCACAATGGAGAAGATGGCAAACCGCAGCGGAATCCGCAGAAAGAAGTGGTAATGTTTGAAATAAATATAATAATTTAGGAAAAATCATCATTTTAATTAAGTGACATTTCCCGGTAGAAACCGCGGAAAAATCTGCACCGTCTGCACTGCGGTTTTTAATATCCATAGGATAGTATGGTACTGTACACCGCAGCAAAAACTGCTGCGGATCCGCAGCGGCCAAATCCGCTGCAGAACCGCAGCAGAATCCGCAGTGTGTGCACACACCCTTAAGAGTAGAAATGGCTGACAGGACCTCCGTAATGGTAACAGGTGAGTTAAGCAGACTTCTCTGATCCTCCGTAATGCCAGGAGCCTTTTTTTTGCAATTTCACCGCAATTGGAATTTTTTTCCCGTTTTGTAGTACACGACGTGGTAAAACCAATGGTGTCGTTCAAAAGTACAAGCCCTCACATGGCCACATTGACGGAAAAATTAAAAAAAAAAAAGTTATGGCTCTGGGAAGGAGGGGAGTGAAAAACGAAAACGCAAAAACTAAAAAAAAGCTCTGGTAGCTAAGTGGTATTTATTAGTTAATTGGCTATGTAGACCTTTGTGCCTCCATGATGACAGAAAGCAAACCAAGTGTAGTTTGCTCCTGCAGACGGATCCCATCTATCTCCAACGTATGACTGTAACCTTATGACTGTATTTGAGCCGGTGATAGGGGATATGATTGTGAGGCTCCCTCTAATACATTACAGCTAAGTGAACGGTCAGATAGTTCCCATTCCCTCCTGGGTTAGTAGTCAGCTTTACCTGCGTTCAGTTCATGTTCTGGAATGCTTAGGAGATTGGAGATTTTGTGCAGCACTCTCCTCATTTCTGCTCCTTCCTTAAACTTGTCCACTTCATGCATTGCTGTGTCGTTATCTTCTACTTGGGCCACAAACTTCTCGCAGTGATCAAAGAAACGCATTAAAGTATCATTGACCACAGGCTCTCTGCATGATACAGCTGTAAAAAGACAGAAATGGAGACATCTTACTACTTTGTCTAACCCCCAATATGAAGGACTTTCACTAGTAAAAGACAATTAATCAAGTAATAACTGATGGGTGACTACAGCTCGGTTCTGTTTACTCCACGAAGGCATTTTTAAACATGATCACAATTTTATTAAATTACATAATGGGCATTTCCTACTATAATGTGATGTCAAAATGCTAGAATCCCACTTCTGACAAAGATATGGCGGCACATGTAGCACGTGCTGAAATTTGGAAGAGATACACGTGCACTCAGTTGTTTTTCAGTTTGAGGTGGATTACTTCCAACTTTTTTTTAATGATTGAACAAGAACAACCTTGAAGCGTGAACATGATAAAAACTAGTATCCAAATATATTATAAAACTCATACAAAAAAAGGAAAACATGTAATTATATTGTTAACCGGGTTGTCTAATACCTGTACCAACCCCTTTTTAGTGCTTCGATAATTTTCCTTGATATTTTTGCACAGCCCCCTTTAACCCCTTAGTGACAGTCATTTTGCAGCTTGATGACCAGGCCACTTATTACAGTTCTGACCACTGTCACTTTATGAGGCTATAACTCTGGAACGCTTTAACGGATCCCGGTGATTCTGAGAATGTTTCTTTGTGACATATTGTACTTCATGTTAGTGGTAAAATTTCTTCGATATGACTTGCGTTAATTTATGAAAAAAATGGAAATATGGCGAAAATTTTTTAAATTTTGCAATTTTAAAACTTTTATTTTTTATGCCCATAAATCACAGAGATATGTCACAAAAATTACCTAATACATAACATTTCCCACATGTCTGCTTTACATCAGCACAATTTTGGAACCAAAATTTTTTTTCGCTAGGAAGTTATAAGGGTTAAAAGTTGACCAGCGATTTCTAACTTTTATAACAAAATGACTTTGAGGAGTGTACATGACAGAAAATACCCCAAAGTGACACCATTCTAAAAACTGGACCCCTCTGGGTGCTCAAAAGCACATTCAAGAAGTTTATTAACCCTTTATGTGCTTCATTGGAACTGAAGCAATGTGGAAGGAAAAAATTAACATTTAACTTTTTTTTACAAACATTTTAATTCAGAAGCAATTTATTATTTTTACAAGTGTAAAAAGGGAAAATGTACCACCAAATTTGTTGTGCAATTTCTCCTGAATACGCTGATACCCCGTACGTGGGGGTAAACCACTGTTTGGGCGCACGGCAGAGCTCAGAAGGGAAGGAGCGCCGTTTGACTTTTTCAATGCAGAATTGTCTGGAATTGAGATTGGAAGCCATATCGCGTTTGTAGCGTCCCTGATGTACCTAAACAGTGGAACTTCCCAAGAAGTGACACCATTTTGGAAACCAGACCCCTTAAGGAGCTTATCTAGATGTGTGGTGAGCATTTTGAACCCCCAAGTGCTTCACAAAAGTTTATAACGCAGAGCCGTGAAAATAAAAATCTTTTTTTTCCCTCAAAAAGGATTTTTTAACCCTCTACTTTTTATTTTCACAAGGCTAATGTTGTTGTGCAATTTGTCTTGAGTACGCTGATACCCCATATCTGGGGGGGAACCACTGTTTGGGCACATGGGAGAGCTCGGAAGGGAGGGAGCACAGTTTGACTTTTTGAACGCAAAATTGGCTGGAATCAATGGTGACGCCATGTTGCATTTGGAGAGCCCCTGATGTGCCTAAATAGTGGAAATCCCTCAATTCTAACTCCAACCCTAACCGCAACACACCCCTAACCTTAATCCCAACCCTAGCTCTAGTCCCAACCCTAATGGAAAAATGAAAATAAATATTTTCTTTATTTCATTATTTTCCCTACCTATGGGGTGATAAAGGGGGGGGGGGGGTTATTTACTATTTTTTTTTATTTTAATCTCTGTGATAGGGTCTATCACAGTGACCAAAATGAACCAATAGGAAAAATGTTCCTATTGTGGTTGGGTACTGGCTGGCAGATCTTGGCGGGTGCACTGCGCATGCTCCCACCATTTTCTTCCCGGAAGATGGTGGCGCCTATGGAGGGGAAGCACGCGGGCCGAGGACCACTGGGAGGTACCGGGGGAGGGAGATCGTGGACCCTATTTCTCTCTCCTCTGACGTGCGATCACATCAGAGTAGAGAGAAATTAAATGGCACATTGGACTTTTTATTTTTTTGCGGTCGCCGTTAAATGGTTAATAACGGCGATCGCAAAGGCGGTGTCGGTAAAAACCGCCCCGAATCATGTTCTTTGGGGTCTCGGCTACCCCGGCAGCCGAGACCCCGGAGAAAATCCGACTCTGGGGGGCGCTATACACTTTCTCCACAGCACCGTTAATTAACGGCGCTGTGATTTTAAGTTTCCTTAACTATCACCGTTAAAAGGCGGTTAAAATAAAGTCATTCCCATTGTAAAATAACAACACTGGCGCCATTCCAGTGATGTCAGCGCCAAGTCTGCGTGACATTGTTCTGCCATGTGGATGGTATTGAGCAGCTGATCTCTTATTTCCGTCTGATGAACCTCGGACAAGAGAAAAAAAAGGGAGCGCGCAGCAGCCCAACAGAAACCATTAATTGTCTGCAGTGCTCATGTGGCATAAAAATGTCATGCAAAGCCTGGGGTTCACATTGCTGGAAATGCGCCAGTGCGGGAGGCAAGTATGAGGGGGAAAAAATTAGTATATAAAAAAAGGGAGTAACCCAGGTAGAGGACAATCCCTTTAAAGTCTACTGCAGGGATATTTGCAGCTTCTTAGTGCAGGTATCAGACAATCAGACATTTACAGTGAGCGTGTGTGTTTGTATGTGTGTGTGTGTGTGTGTATATACACACACGTCCAAAATATCTCCTCTAGTCCTGCACGTTTTAGCAGACAGTCTCATCGCGATTTATATCACCACCACATTATACTTACTTTCTAAGTCGTCCTCATTCGGTAGCGGGAGCTGGAGGTAGGTGTGTGCCAGTCCATGAATGAAAGCTTTCGTGCTGTCAATGCATCTGTGCTTAGAACTGGTGGTAAAAGACATTTTACATTTATGGAACTTGTCAGAAGTAAACAGGGAAGGAAACAGAGAGGCCAATCTGTAGGCCAGGTTCTTCATGTCCTCCTCTCCTTTCTTCACCAGCTGTCCATCCATCCAGACATCATACCACATGTTCCAGCTCTGCAGCTCCTTCACCAGCTCAGAGCTGCTCGCACTTTCTTCCACTAGGCTGTACATTTTCTTCAATTTCTTAATTTGCTTTCTGGTGGGGTATCGGGTCCCATGCCTGATCACGGAGACTATTTGGAGAGGAGTGCAAGTATTTGGTAGAAGATCGTGTTTCCTTGTAACCATCAATGGATTTTCCAGGAGAAAGGGATTGACTTCTTCATACCTGGTCTTGGTCCCAAAATATGAGGCTAATTTTGGGGACTCATTGAGGACAGAGTCAATCCCTCCAGCACTACAGAACCACGTCACTGAGAGAAGAAGGATCTGGGCCACTTTGGGGGCACATTTTGTGTATGTGCACAGTGCAAAACTCATGGTGGGAAAAATGGGGCTGCCGAGATATAAGGGATTGTCGGGAAGGGATTGTCTGTAGCTCGCTAAGCCTTCACAGATGTAGTGTGTGGACAGGCGGAGATCATCTCATCCATCGACAGTCCTACAAGTGAGAACACATGATTTAAAAACTGACATAAAATCAAGAGCAAATCAACACTATATAGAGATATTAATGTTCAAAACCAGTCTATGAACGTGATTTACAACCCTGTCTGGGGCTGTGAAGCCCTCAAAACACTTCAGTGGTAGGGATAGACTTTTGAACACTTGCAGTAGGGTACGTGCTGGCATAAAGCCTACTATTCTCATGCACGCGGCTGCACAATCTGACCTCTGTGATATAGCGCAGTCAGCAGATTTGCAGGGTCAAACAACGGACATTACACCCTTTAGGCTACGTTCTCATGAGGAGCATTTGGTAAGTTTTTGATGTTGCTGATTTTCAAAATCTATTAAGGAAAATAGGGTTTTTTGGCATTTTTTTCATGGCATTTTTTAATGCAGCTTGCTAGAACTATAAGACGCTGCATTTTTATGGAAGAGGAAACATGCAGCATCAAAAACTCATGATAAACTCACCAAACACTCACTGTGGGGACAGCGCCGTACAGCCACGTGTACACACGGAGTATCTGCGGAGTTTTTACCTCCAGTATTTGTAGCCAAAAGGAGAGGAACAATCAAAGGAAAAGTAATAATAGAAGCACGTCACCACTTCTGGATTTTTCACCCACTCCTGGTTTGGGCAGCGTGCGGACCCCCTGTCATATATTTGGCCAGTGTGCGGACGCCCTGTCATATATTTGGCCAGCGTGCGGACCCCCTGTCATATATTTGGCCAGCGTGCAGACCCCCTGTCATATATTTGGCCAGGGTGCAGACCCCCTGTCATATATTTGGCCAGCATGCAGACCCCCTGTCATATATTTGGCCAGCATGCGGACCCCCTGTCATATACTTGGTCAGTGTGCGGACCACCTGTCATATATTTGGCCAGTGTGCGGACCCCCTGTCATATATTTGGCCAGTGTGCGGACTCCCTGTCATATATTGGCCAGTAAGCGGACCCCCCTGTCATATATTTGTATTTGGGCAGTGTGCAGACCCCCCTGTCATATATTTGGCCAGCGTGTGGACCCCCTGTGATATATTTGGCTAGTGAGCGGACCCCCTGTGATATATTTGGCCAGCGTGCGGACCAGGCCTGTGGAGTCGGAGTCGTGGAGTCGGAGTCGCAGTTAGTTTTGGTTGGAGTCGGAGTCGGTAGAAATGTACCGACTCCAGCTTTAAAAAAAATGTATTAATATTTCATAATTGAACTTTCATATGAATTTTATAAATGTTACTCAAATATATATGTTCTATCAAACTATGAACAACAGTGATAAGCAGTTCTGCTGGAGATAGAGACATTTCTTACTTCTTGTGTGTCACTGTTCTCCACTGCCCTTATCTAATCTTATACTTGGTTAACCTCATGCTGCCCCAACCCCCCTACTTACAATGTATGAAACTGAAAGTGAAAATGTGTTGCAAATTCTTAGTAGTAAAGCTCCTCCTCTAGACTAGATCATACTAGGTATGCGTCTTCCAAGCATCTCACAGCTGCCTGCTACTCAGAAGAGGAAGACTGTAAGAAGTATTATCCTTTCAACAAACTTTGCATCAGTTAACTGTGAGTACATGAGGAATAATAACAGTATTACTGACCACTATATCAGTTGTACGACCTGGCAATAATTTTGTACAACTGTTTGTAGGAAAAACAATTGTCATTTGGATTGTGAATGCAGAATTAAAAACCTGAGAATGTCAAAGAAGCATCACATTAAATCAGCTGTATTTGAACATTTCACCATCACTCAAGATAGAAAACATTATGTCTGTCAGTGTATGACAAATGATCCAGAAGAAAACAAATGCTGTGAAGCCAAGATGAGTGCATATTCAGGCAAAGATAAAAATGCTCCTACCAGAGCTTCTAATCTAAAGAGACATTTACAGCGCTTTCATCCAGAAGTACTGAAAGCAGTGGATGAGAAAGACTGCATCCAAACCAATGAACCAGTGCCCAGCTCTTCCAGCCAAACAAAGGAGCAGAGAACTTTGCAGCCATCAGTTGCAAGATATTTTGTCAGTGACAAAGTTACTGTGACAATGACAGTAGATACATTTAAAAAACAGATCATATTGCTTGTTGTAAAGGATAGTGTGCCTATTTCATTATTTTCACGACCAGCTTTTGTGTGTCTGAATGGGGAAATGGCCCGCAAGCTTGGAGTTTCTCTGGAGAGAGAGAGTATTAGAAAATTAGTAATCGAAGAAGCTTTTAAACAAAAGGAAGAACTTAAAAAAACTCTCAAGGGACGCTTTCTGTTTCTTAAAATGGATGCCTGCACACGTCACAGAGTGAACTATTTTGCCATCAATGTCCGATTTGTTTGTGACAAAAATGAAATAGTTAGCAAGACATTGGCAGTAAAAGACACCAAAGCTCATCACACTAGTGAGTTTCTCCAGGTCTTGGTGGAAAAGGTTCTGCAAGACTATGAACTTAAAAAAGAGCAAGTTCTTTCTGTCGTAACTGACAATGCTTCAAATATGATAAGTACTATTAAGCTAATGAATGAGAGTAATGATGGTGACCAGCAGCTAGAAGAACATTCTGGGTCCACAGACACAGAAATGATTGAAATAGAGGAACACAGTATTGTAACTGAGGAGCAAACTGAAGTTGCTTCAGATGAACAGCAACATGATAGTTTAGATGATCTTGTTGAAACTGTGTCAATATGTTCTTTCATTCATCACATGCGCTGTGTTGTGCATACGCTGCAGCTGGCTATAAGAGACAGTCTGCAAGAAGGACATGCTGCTGCACTGATTGGCAAGGTGAGAAAATTGGCTACTGTTGCCAGAACCCCTAAAGTTGACTCAATTTTGAAGAGACGTGTTGGAAAAGGGGCAATTATTGATCAAGCCACACGATGGGGCAGTACTTACTTAATGATTCAGCGCTTGGTTGAACTGAAAACCTTTCTTGTAGACATGGCTAACCCTCAACTGATGCTAAATGAAAGTCAGTGGAATCAGGTGACTGAGCTGGAAAAATTGCTAGAGCACCCATTTACAGTGACTAAAAAATTACAAGCAGAGGACTTAAATCCAAGTATTTTCTTAAAGGAGTGGAAGAACCTGATGTTTCGCCTGTCCCAAAGAGGAGGGTTAATTGCAAGTGGCATTGCTGCATCAATGAAACGGAGAGAGAGGAGCTACTATTACAAAATAACATTCTTTTGGCAGCTGTTTATGTAGACCCAATGCATCGGATTCTTCTAGATGATCAACAGCTAAGTAAAGGAAAAGAAGCTCTGTTTGAAATAGCAGTAAGGATGAAAGGGTTGCAGAACAGTCAGGAGGAACAAGAAGAATTTGGTCGTCCTGCCACATCTTCACCCTCATCATCAACTGATGAAGAATTTAATTTCAAAAAATATTTGGATCACAAGGACCGTGCAAAGCGTTCCCGCATAGAAGAAGAGTCATCCCCATCAAGGAACACAGCCAGTAAATTTCAGCAGAATTTTTCATGTGCACTAAAAGAAATTGAGAAATTTGACCGTTCATCAAAAATAACAGTGCAACAAGCGATTCCTCTGTATCCTGACATTGTCAGAGATGTTGCCCGAGTGGTTACTGCTTTGCCACCAACACAAGTTAGTGTAGAGAGGTTGTTCTCTGCTCTCAAAATAATTAGATCAGATTTCAGGGCATCCATGAAGGAGGATCTGACAGAGGCAATACTTTTTCTGAGGACAAATTTATAGATTTCTTCTTATTAACTGCATAAAAGTGTTTATTGCATATTTACTTAGTTTAGAAAAGTTTATAAAAGTTATTTGCTATATTCTAATTGTATTCTAATAAATGTAGCTTTTGCTCTAAGTGGTCTGATTACTTATATGATGGTGAGAAACTGAATAAGCACGATGTTTAATATTTTACAACAGTAAATTTGTTGTTATGAATTGGCCATTTATGAAGGAGTCGGAGCTGGAGTCGGAGGCTGATAAAATCCAGGAGTCGGAGTCGGAGTCGCAACTGTGGCTTACCGACTCCACAGCCCTGGTGCGGACCCCCTGTTGCGCAACCCCCAGTTGCGACTCCGACTCCTGGATTTTATCAGGCTCCGACTCCGGCTCCTTCATAAATGGCCAATTCATAACAACAAATTTACTGTTGTAAAATATTAAACATTGTGCTTAATCAGTTTCTCACCATCATATAAGTAATCAGACCACTTAGAGCAAAAACTACATTTATTAGAATACAATTAGAATATAGCAAATAACTTTTATAAACTTTTCTAAACTGTAAGTAAATATGCAATAAACACTTTTATGCAGTTAATAAGAAGAAATCTATAAATTTGTCCTCAGAAAAAGTATTGCCTCTGTCAGATCCTCCTTCATGGATGCCCTCAAATCTGATCTAATTATTTTGAGAGCAGAGAACAACCTCTCTACACTAACTTGTGTTGGTGGCAAAGCAGTAACCACTCGGGCAACATCTCTGACAATGTCAGGATACAGAGGAATCGCTTGTTGCACTGTTATTTTTGATGAACGGTCAAATTTCTCAATTTCTTTTAGTGCACATGAAAAATTCTGCTGAAATGTACCGGCTGTGTTCCTTGATGGGGATGACTCTTCTTCTATGCGGGAACGCTTTGCACGGTCCTTGTGATCCAAATATTTTTTTAAATTAAATTCTTCATCAGTTGATGATGAGGGTGAAGATGTGGCAGGACGACCAAATTCTTCTTGTTCCTCCTGACTGTTCTGCAACCCTTTCATCCTTACTGCTATTTCAAACAGAGCTTCTTTTCCTTTACTTAGCTGTTGATCATCTAGAAGAATCCGATGCATTGGGTCTACATAAACAGCTGCCAAAAGAATGTTATTTTGTAATAGTAGCACCTCTCTCCGTTTCATTGATGTAGCAATGCCACTTGCAATTAACCCTCCTCTTTGGGACAGGCGAAACATCAGGTTCTTCCACTCCTTTAAGAAAATACCTGGAGTTAAGTCCTCTGCTTGTAATTTTTTAGTCACTGTAAATGGGTGCTCTTGCAATTTTTCCAGCTCAGTCACCTGATTCCACTGACTTTCATTTAGCGTCAGTTGAGGGTTAGCCATGTCTACAAGAAAGGTTTTCAGTTCAACCAAGCGCTGAATCATTAAGTAAGTACTGCCCCATCGTGTGGCTTGATCAATAATTGCCCCTTTTCCAGCACGTCTCTTCAAAATTGAGTCAACTTTAGGGGTTCTGGCAACAGTAGCCAATTTTCTCACCTTGCCAATCAGTGCAGCAGCATGTCCTTTTTGCAGACTGTCTCTTATAGCCAGCTGTAGCGTATGCACAACACAGCGCATGTGATGAATGAAAGAACATATTGACACAGTTTCAACAAGATCATCTAAACTATCATGTTGCTGTTAATCTGAAGCAACTTCAGTTTGCTCCTCAGTTACAATACTGTGTTCCTCTATTTCAAACATTTCTGTGTCTGTGGACTCAGAATGTTCTTCTAGCTGCTGGTCACCATCATTACTCTCATTCATTTGCTTAATAGTACTTATCATATTTGAAGCATTGTCAGTTACGACAGAAAGAACTTGCTCTTTTTTAAGTTCATAGTCTTGCAGAACCTTTTCCACCAAGACCTGGAGAAACTCACTGGTGTGATGAGCTTTGGTGTCTTTTACTGCCAATGTCTTGGTAACTATTTCATTTTTGTCACAAACAAATCGGACATTGATGGCAAAATAGTTCACTCTGTGACGTGTGCAGGCATCCATTTTAAGAAACAGAAAGCGTCCCTTGAGAGTTTTTTTTAAGTTCTTCCTTTTGTTTAAAAGCTTCTTCGATTACTAATTTTCTAATACTCTCTCTCTCCAGAGAAACACCAAGCTTGCGGGCCATTTCCCCATTCAGACACATAAAAGCTGGTCGTGAAAATAATGAAATAGGCACACTATCCTTTACAACAAGCTCTATGATCTGTTTTTTAAATGTATCTACTGTCATTGTCACAGTAACTTTGTCACTGACAAAATATCTTGCAACTGATGGCTGCAAAGTTCTCTGCTCCTTTGTTTGGCTGGAAGAGCTGGGCACTGGTTCATTGGTTTGGATGCAGTCTTTCTCATCCACTGCTTTCAGTACTTCTGGATGAAAGCGCTGTAAATGTCTCTTTAGATTAGAAGCTCTGGTAGGAGCATTTTTATCTTTGCCTGAATATGCACTCATCTTGGCTTCACAGCATTTGTTTTCGTCTGGATCATTTGTCATACACTGACAGACATAATGTTTTCTATCTTGAGTGATGGTGAAATGTTCAAATACAGCTGATTTAATGTGATGCTTCTTTGACATTCTCAGGTTTTTAATTCTGCATTCACAATCCAAATGACAATTGTTTTTCCTAAAAACAATTGTACAAAATTATTGCCAGGTCGTACAACTGATATAGTGGTCAGTAATACTGTTATTATTCCTCATGTACTCACAGTTAACTGATGCAAAGTTTGTTGAAAGGATAATACTTCTTACAGTCTTCCTCTTCTGAGTAGCAGGCAGCTGTGAGATGCTTGGAAGACGCATACCTAGTATGATCTAGTCTAGAGGAGGAGCTTTACTACTAAGAATTTGCAACACATTTTCACTTTCAGTTTCATACATTGTAAGTAGGGGGGTTGGGGCAGCATGAGGTTAACCAAGTATAAGATTAGATAAGGGCAGTGGAGAACAGTGACACACAAGAAGTAAGAAATGTCTCTATCTCCAGCAGAACTGCTTATCACTGTTGTTCATAGTTTGATAGAACATATATATTTGAGTAACATTTATAAAATTCATATGAAAGTTCAATTATGAAATATTAATACATTTTTTTTAAAGCTGGAGTCGGAGTCGGTACATTTCTACCGACTCCGACCAAAACTAGCTCCGACTCCGACTCCACAGCCCTGCCTGTGATATACTTGGCCAGTGTGCGGACCCCCTGTCATATACTTGGCCAGTAAGCGGACCCCCCTGTCATACATTTGGGCAGTGTGCGGACCTCCTGTCATATATTTGTATTTGGGCAGTGTGCAGACCCTCCTGTCATATTTGGCCAGTGAGCGGACCCCCCTGTCATATATTTGGTCAGTGTGCAGACCCCCTATAATATATTTGGCCAGTGAGCGGACCCCCTGTTATATATTTGGCCAGTGTGCGGACCCCCTGTGATATATTTGGCCAGTGTGCAGACCCCGTGATATATTTGGCCAGTGTGCGGACCCCCTTTGATATATTTGGCCAGTGTGCGGACCCCCCTGTAATGTATTGGCCAGTGTGCGGTCCCCCTGTGATATATTTGGCCAGTGTGCGGACCCCCTGTCATGTATTGGCCAGTGTGCGGTCCCTCTGTGATATATTTGGCCAGTGAGCGGACCCCACTGTCATATATTTGGCCAGTGTGCCGACCCCCTGTCATATATTTGGCCAGTGTGCGGACCCTCTGTCATATTTGGCCAGCGTGTGGACCCCCCTGTCATATATTTGGCCAGCGTGCGGACCCCCTGTCATATACTTGGCCAGCGTGCGGACCCCCTGTCATATACTTGGCCAGCGTGCGGACCCCCTGTCATATACTTGGCCAGTGTGCGGACCCCCTGTCATATACTTGGCCAGTGTGCGGACCCCCTGTCATATACTTGGCCAGTGTGCGGACCCCCTGTCATATACTTGGCCAGTGTGCGGACCCCCTGTCATATATTGGCCAGTAAGTGGACCCCCTGTCATATATTGGCCAGTAAGCGGACCCCCCTGTCATACATTTGGGCAGTGTGCGGACCTCCTGTCATATATTTGTATTTGGGCAGTGTGCAGACCCTCCTGTCATATATTTGTATTTGGGCAGTGTGCAGACCCTCCTGTCATATTTGGCCAGTGAGCGGACCCCCCTGTCATATATTTGGTCAGTGTGCAGACCCCCTGTCATATTTGGCCAGCGTGTGGACCCCCCGTCATATATTTGGCCAGTGTGCGGACCCCCCGTCATACATTTGGCCAGTGTGCGGACCCCCTATCATATATTTGGCCAGTGAGCGGACCCCCTGTCATATATTTGGCCAGTGTGCGGACCCCCTGTGATATATTTGGCCAGTGTGCGGACCCCCTGTGATATATTTGGCCAGTGTACGGACCCCCCTGTAATGTATTGGCCAGTGTGCGGTCCCCCTGTGATATATTTGGCCAGTGTGCGGACCCCCCTGTCATGTATTGGCCAGTGTGCGGTCCCTCTGTGATATATTTGGAAAATGAGCGGACCCCACTGTCATATATTTGGCCAGTGTGCCGACCCCCTGTCATATATTTGGCCAGCGTGCCGACCCCCTGTCATATATTTGGCCAGCGTGTGGACCCCCGTCATATATTTGGCCAGCGTGTGGACCCCCCTGTCATATATTTGGCCAGCGTGTGGACCCCCTGTCATATATTTGGCCAGTGAGCGGACCCCCCTGTCATATATTTGGCCAGCGTGTGGACCCCCCTGTGATATATTTGGCCAGTGTGTGGACCCCCTGTGATATTTGGCCAGCGTGTGGACCCCCCTGTCATATATTTGGCCAGTGTGTGGACCCCTGTGATATTTGGCCAGCGTGTGGACCCCCCTGTCATATATTTGGCCAGTGTGCGGACCCCCTGATATATAGTTGGCCAGTGTGCGGACCCCCCTGTCATGTATTGGCCAGTGTGCGGTCCCCCTGTGATATATTTGGCCAGTGTGCGGACCCCCCTGTCATGTATTGGCCAGTGTGCGGTCCCTCTGTGATATATTTGGCCAGTGAGCGGACCCCACCGTCATATATTTGGCCAGTGTGCGGACCCTCTGTCATATATTTGGCCAGTGTGCAGAACCCCTGTCATATATTTGGTCAGTGTGCAGACCCTCTGTCATATTTGGCCAGCGTGTGGACCCCCTGTCATATATTTGGCAAGTGTGCGGACCCTCTGTCATATATTTGGCCAGTGTGCGGACCCCCCTGTGATATATTTGGCAAGTGAGCGGACCCCCCTGTCATATTTGGCCAGCGTGTGGACCCCCTGTCATATATTTGGCCAGCGTGTGGACCCCCTCTGATATATTTGGCCAGCGTGTGGACCCCCCCGTAATATATTTGGCCAGTGTGCTGACCCCCTGTCCTATATTTGGCCAGTGTGCCGACCCCCTGTCATATATATGGCCAGTGTGCCGACCCCCTGTCATATATATGGCCAGTGTGCCGACCCCCTGTCATATATTTGGCCAGTGTGCCGACCCCCTGTCATATATTTGGCCAGTGTGCCGACCCCCTGTCCTATATTTGGCCAGTGTGCCGACCCCCTGTCCTATATTTGGCCAGTGTGCCGACCCCCTGTCCTATATTTGGCCAGTGTGCCGACCCCCTGTCCTATATTTGGCCAGTGTGCCGACCCCCTGTCCTATATTTGGCCAGTGTGCCGACCCCCTGTCCTATATTTGGCCAGTGTGCCGACCCCCTGTCCTATATTTGGCCAGTGTGCCGACCCCCTGTCATATATTTGGCCAGTGTGCCGACCCCCTGTCCTATATTTGGCCAGTGTGCGGACTCCCTTTCATATATTTGGCCAGTGTGCGGACCCCCTGTCCTATATTTGGCCAGTGTGCGGACCCCTGTCCTATATTTGGCCAGTGTGCGGACCCCCTGTCCTATATTTGGCCAGTGTGCGGACCCCCTGTCCTATATTTGGCCAGTGTGCGGACCCCCTGTCCTATATTTGGCCAGTGTGCGGACCCCCTGTCCTATATTTGGCCAGTGTGCGGACCCCCTGTCCTATATTTGGCCAGTGTGCGGACCCCCTGTCCTATATTTGGCCAGTGTGCGGACCCCCTGTCCTATATTTGGCCAGTGTGTGGACCCCCTGTCCTATATTTGGCCAGTGTGCGGACCCCCTGTCATATATTTGGCCAGTGTGCGGACCCCCTGTCATATATTTGGCCAGTGTGCGAACCCCCACAACCCGCAGCACACAGCGGCTGCTCGGCGCCGCCTCAGCAGTATTGACAACAGCCCCAGGGACAATCAGCCGCTCACCGCCGCGATCCCACTGCTTCCATCAGAGGTCTGCAACTTTCTATGGAGAGGCGATGCACATCCGCACACAGAGCACAAACCCCACGAAACCCCAAGCGCATGCGCTTCGAACCCGAGAGCTGACGCCTGCGTGCTGCCCGCGGGCGCCTAGGTATTGTAGGAACCTTTGTTGCTGTCTTTTGTTCCGGAAGGAGAGATTTCACTGAAGGACCCTGCGGTGCAACGATGGATCAGGGACGTCAGGAACATGGAGTGCGATTTTAGCTTTGAGGATTCCCTGTTTTCGGAAACCCGAGAGCGAAGCAGTCAGAGAGGGCAGTCCTACACCGCCAGGCGGTGCGAGCCCCGGGTAAGGAGCCAGTGCGGGCACAAGGGGGAGGCTCCGGGCAGGATATGTCGGTTCCTATACAGTTGCGTCTAGGTCGGAGTTGATTATTAGCGGACCTGATATTAACAGCTTCACTGTTTGGTATATCATCTTCTCATAGTGTTAGGCCAGGTTCACATTGCATTAATGGCCCTGCGCTCAACGGGATCGTTACATAGCGGCACTAACGCACTCATTGGCCGCAATGATACTAACGCATCCAAACGCATGATGCGTTACTTCATGACTCACCCCCAAATGCTGCAGACCGCGTTCCAGGGTGCGTCATGAAGTAACGCATCATGCCGATTTTGGATGCGTTAGTATCATTGCGGCTAAAGGATGCGCTAACACTGTTTACAGCATTAGTGCCGCTATGTAACGGATCCTGTTGAACGCAGGGCCAGGAGGATTCAGGACAACACTACAGGGAGGAGGATTGACCAGTGGTGCCCAACCTTTTTTGCACCAGGGATCGGCTTCCAGCGAGACCATTCTTCCATGGCCCAGCGGGGTGGAAGTGGGGCGGGGGGGTACATATTATATATAATATATATATATACATACACACAGAAAAACACACACATACATGCACAGATACACACACATATACATAGAAAAACACACATATACACATACATACATACACACACATACAGTATACACACACATACATACCCACACACATGCACAGATAAACACACATACACACTGATACACACTGATACACACATACACACACACACACACACAGATACACACAGATACACACATATAGACACACACAAATATACAAAAAAATACCTCTCTACCGCTCTTCATTCCCTGCTGCTTCAGTCGGGCCATGGCTGCAGTGAGTGTTACTATGGCCACGGGCGGGAAAGCAGAGGGCTTGCTCCCTGCCCACAGACAGCACTGCCGCTGACACATAAGTGTGTTCCCACCTGCACGCAGCCACACATGCGTTGCAGTGTTCACGTGATGAGCGCTGCGTGCCTCTACGGGCGACTCACCCGGTCATAATGAACAGCCAGGGCAGGCATCTGCAGTGTGCTCTGAGCCGCCACAGAGCACACTGTCAGTGTTTACTGCTGGTCTGCAGCAGCTCCGCGGACCGGTGGTTGGGGACCCCTGGGATAGACGACGTCAGGTGTTGCTGCTAACGGCTCATACTCACTCGTAAGAGACGCACGTGATTCTCGTGCGAGTCTCATGAAAACCTGGCGCTGCCACCAGCACTCGGACTGGAGCGTGCGGCTACATGTATTTCTGTGCAGCCGCACGCTCCGGTCCGAGTGCCGGTGGCAGTGCCAGGTTTTCATGCGAGAGACTCGCATGAGAATCTCGCAAGTGAGTATGAGCCCTAAGGGTAGGGTAAGTAATATAAAGTGATTTTAGGCAAAACCTGTGGAGAGATCAGGTCCAGCTCCAGTCAATATATAGAGTTCAGCTGGTTTCACACTTGTATACTTTGGATGCACACGGATCCGTTTTCGTCTCCATTGACTTTCAATGGTGACGGATGGGACTTGCGTGTGCATCCAGATGTCACCGTTTTCCCACGGATCCCTGTGTCTGCATATTTTATCAGATGCACAAAAACACAACTTGTTGCAGTTTTGTGTCATCTGAAAAACACGCAGGCACAGGGACACGCACGGATCCGCGGCTACACGTCTGGAATTAACATGGAGCTCTGTGGAGCGTGGATCTGTATGCTTCCGTGTGCAGGGATCAGTTTTGCGGCACTGAGCATGCTCGGAAGTGAGGGATGTGCTGTATGGGAAAGGGATGAAACTGTATGGGGACAGACTGCAGACATATGGGGACAGACTGCAGACATAATGTAGACTGTGTACATGCTGCTCTGTCATACAGTGATCTTTCCCGCCTCACTAGAAGGGCTTGTGCCCTATGTTACAGTGTGGTAATGATAATAAAATACATGGTAAGACTACAACCGAGGAGCAGAGGCCATATCACAAGAGCTGACAATCTGAGGAAGCAGCAATGCTGAATAACAGTCTACACTGCATCACTAGATCCTTATACAGGTGTATAATGAGACCTCACTGTACAGGAGAGATCGGAGCGAGGAGCAGGGGCCTGATCACAAGAGCTGGCAATCTGAGGAAACACCAATGCTGAATAACAGTCTACACTGTGTCACTAGATCCTTATACAGGTGTATAATGAGGCCTCACTGTACAGGAGATACCAGAGCGAGGAGCAGGGGCCTTTTCACAAGAGCTGACAATCTGAGGAAGCAGCAATGCTGAATAACAGTCTACACTGCGTCACTAGATCCTTATACAGGGGTATAACGAGGCCTCACTGTACAGGAGAGACCAGAGCGAGGAGCAGGGGCCTGATCACAAGAGCTGACAATCTGAGGAAACAGCAAAGCTGAATAACAGTCTACACTGCGTCACTAGATCCTTATACAGGGGTATAATGAGGCCTCACTGTACAGGAGAGACCAGAGCGAGGAGCAGGGGCCTTTTCACAAGAGCTGACAATCTGAGGAAACAGCAATGCTGAATAACAGTCTACACTGCCTCACTAGATCCTTATAAAGGTGTATGATGAGGCCTCACTGTACAGGAAAGACCTGATCACAAGAGCTGACAATCTGAGGAAACAACAATGCTGAATAACAGTCTACACTGCGTCACTAGATCCTTATACAGTGGTATAATGAGGCCTCACTGTACAGGAGAGACCAGAGCGAGGAGCAGAGGCCTGATCACAAGAGCTGGCAATCTGAGGAAACACCAATGCTGAATAACAGTCTCCACTGCGTCACTAGATCCTTATACAGGGGTATAATGAGGCCTCACTGTACAGGAGAGACTGGAGCGAGGAGCTGGGGCCTGATCACAAGAGCTGACAATCTGAGGAAACAGCAATGTTGAATAACAGTCTACACTGCGTCACTAGATCCTTATACAGGGGTATAATGAAGCCTCACTGTATAGAAGAGACCGGAGCGAGGAGCCGGGGCCTGATCACAAGAGCTGATAATCTGAGGAAACAGCAATGCTGAATAACAGTCTACACTGCGTCACTAGATCCTTATACAGGGGTATAATGTGGCTCTCACTTTACAGGCAAAGACCTAGAACGAGGACTGTGGAAAACGTATTTCTATTTAAAAAACAGCCGTTTTGTGAGCCAAAAGAGCCGGCTCTTTATGGTGAGCAGAGCCGGATCACCAAAAAGAGCCGAACTTCTCATCACTAATGTACAGTGAGCACTGACAGAGCTAGCTTGGAGGCGGTCCCTGGACCCTCATACACTCTAGCATGGAGGCGGTCCCTGGACCATCATACACTCTAGCATGGAGGCGGTCCCTGGATCCTCATACACTCTAGCATGGAGGCGGTCCCTGGATCCTCATACACTCTAGCATGGAGGCGGTCCCTGGATCCTCATACACTCTAGCATGGAGGCGGTCCCTGGACCATCATACACTCTAGCATGGAGGCGGTCCCTGGATCCTCATACACTCTAGCATGGAGGCGGTCCCTGGATCCTCATACACTCTAGCATGGAGGCGGTCCCTGGATCCTCATACACTCTAGCATGGAGGCGGTCCCTGGATCCTCATACACTCTAGCATGGAGGCGGTCCCTGGATCCTCATACACTCTAGCATGGAGGCGGTCCCTGGACCCTCATACACTCTAGCATGGAGGCGGTCCCTGGATCATCATACAGTCTAGCATGGAGGCGGTCGCTGGACCCTCATACAGTCTAGCATGGAGGCGGTCCCTGGATCCTCATACACTCTAGCATGGAGGCGGTCCCTGGATCCTCATACACTCTAGCATGGAGGCGGTCCCTGGACCCTCATACACTCTAGCATGGAGGCGGTCCCTGGACCCTCATACACTCTAGCATGGAGGCGGTCCCTGGATCCTCATACACTCTAGCATGGAGGCGGTCCCTGGATCCTCATACACTCTAGCATGGAGGCGGTCCCAGGATCCTCATACACTCTAGCATGGAGGCGGTCCCTGGACTCTCATACACTCTAGTATGGAGGCGGTCCCTGGACCCTCATACACTCTAGCATGGAGGCGGTCCCTGGACCCTCATACACTCTAGCATGGAGGCGGTCCCTAGACCCTCATACACTCTAGCATGGAGGCGGTCCCTAGACCCTCATACACTCTAGCATGGAGGCGGTCCTTGGATCCTCATACACTCTAGCATGGAGGCGGTCCCTGGACCCTCATACAGTCTAGCATGGAGGCGGCCGCTGGACCCTCATACAGTCTAGCATGGAGGCGGCCGCTGGACCCTCATACACTCTGATCTAGTCCCCTCATCTGGCTTTTTAATGGAATTGCTCAAAGTTTAACCCTTTCACTGGTGCGGCAGTTTCGGCGGTGCTCTGTGCTGCAGGGGGCTCCGGCAACATTATTTGAAAGCCCGAAGCCCCCGCAGTTCTATTGCCTCAATGCTGTGGCCTCCTTGAAAATGGCCACTAGAGGCGGCGCATGTGCATATTGAGATCTCTGCTCCAGTTCACCGAGCACCGCCGAAACTGCCGCACCATGTCGCCGGAGCCCCCCGCAGTACCGAGCACCACCGAAACTGCTGCAAAAACCGCAGGCAGGGATGGGAGCGAGAGCATCGCTCTGCAGCATAAACCACTGGAAGAATCGCCAGACTCCTGCTGCCACCAGCGCTGCCGATTTCCCCCCCCCCCTCCCCTCTTGGGTAAGATGAATGCAGGACTTTAAGATGGACCCTAATTTGACGCATTAATTTTTTTTTCTCCCATTTTCCTTCTGAAAATTTGGGGTGCGTCTTATTGTCCGGTGTATCTTATAGTCCGAAAAATATTGTATTTTGTGTGACACCACTCTCTGATTTAAAGGCACAAAAATTAATAGTTTGAAAATTGCAAATTTTTTCATAAATAAACGCAAGTCATATCGAAGAAATTTTACTACTAACGTAAAGTATAATATGTTAAGAACAAACAGTCTCGGAATCAGTGGGATCCGTTGAAGTGTTCCAGAGCTAAAACCTCATAAAGTGATAGCAGTCAGAATTCTAAAAATTGGCCTGGTCATTAAGTGCAAAATTGGCCCTGTCACTAAGGGGTTAATGGAGCAAAGATCACAGGTCAGACATGAATGTTGTTTACACTGTTATATATTTTATGTATTTGGGCAAAACTGTTTTTTTTTCCCCCTGACAAACCTTACATTTTTATTGTGGCCTTTTTGTAATATAAATAATTACGCTCAGCGCTGTTTGTTCAGTTTTGTCAGAATGTCACTTTTCTCGTCTGTCACCAGTCCTGCTTCATGGTGTGGCTCCTCAGTCCTCTGTTCACACAGCTCCACTTTGTGGCCCCTCGGTCCACTCCTCACACGGCTCCATTTTGTGGCCCATCGGTCCTCTCCTCACACTGCTCCACGGTGCGGCCCCCTCGGTCCTCTCCTCACACGGCTCCACGGCGCGGCCCCCTCGGTCCTCTCCTCACACGGCTCCACGGCGCGGCCCCCTCAGTCCTCTCCTCACACGGCTCCACGGCGCGGCCCCCTCGGTCCTCTCATCACACGGCTCCACGGTGCGGCCCCCTCGGTCCTTTCCTCACACGGCTCCACGGTGCGGCCCCTTCGGTCCTCTCATCACACGGATCCACGGTGCGGCCCCTCAGTCCTCTCATCACACGGATCCACAGTGCGGCCCCTCGGATCTCATCACACGGATCCACGGTGCGGCCCCTCGGTCCTCTCATCACACGGATCCACGGTGCGGCCCCTCGGTCCTCTCATCACACGGATCCACGGTGCAGCCCCTCGGTCCTCTCATCACACGGATCCACGGTGCAGCCCCTCGGTCCTCTCATCACATGGATCCACGGTGCAGCCCCTCGGTCCTCTCATCACACGGATCCACGGTGCGGTCCCCTCGGTCCTCTCGTCACGCGGCCCCCTCGGACCTCTCCTCACACGGCTCCACGGTGCGGCCCCTCGGTCCTCTCCTCACACGGCTCCACGGTGCGGCCCCCTCGGTCCTCTCGTCACACGGCTCCACGGTGCGGCCCCCTCGGTCCTCTCGTCACACGGCTCCACGGTGCGGCCCCCTCGGTCCTCTCGTCACACGGCTCCACGGTGCGGCCCCCTCGGTCCTCTCGTCACACGGCTCCACGGTGCGGCCCCCTCGGTCCTCTCGTCACACGGCTCCACGGTGCGGCCCCCTCGGTCCTCTCGTCACACGGCTCCACGGTGCGGCCCCCTCGGTCCTCTCGTCACACGGCTCCACGGTGCGGCCCCCTCGGTCCTCTCGTCACACGGCTCCACGGTGCGGCCCCCTAGGTCCTCTCGTCACACGGCTCCACGGTGCGGCCCCCTAGGTCCTCTCGTCACACGGCTCCACGGTGCGGCCCCCTCGGTCCTCTCGTCACACGGCTCCACGGTGCGGCCCCCTCGGTCCTCTCGTCACACGGCTCCACGGTGCGGCCCCCTCGGTCCTCTCGTCACACGGCTCCACGGTGCGGCCCCCTCGGTCCTCTCGTCACACGGCTCCACGGTGCGGCCCCCTCGGTCCTCTCGTCACACGGCTCCACGGTGCGGCCCCCTCGGTCCTCTCGTCACACGGATCCACGGTGCGGCCCCCTCGGTCCTCTCGTCACACGGCTTCACGGTGCGGCCCCTCGGTCCTCTCCTCACACTGCTCCACGGTGCGGCTCCTCATTTCCCTCCTCTCACTCCAACAGCCTCAGCACAATGCTGTTTCCTGCTGGGTTTTCCCTGGATTGTCCCCGCCCCTTCCGATGACATCATTACCTCAGAAAATCAAGTCTTATCTCCCACACTACAGTTTCTATAATTTAATGAGTTTTTCTTTTCTTCCCAGTGGTTTATTGCAGATGTGAATCAGGAAGACCTGTTGGAGGCGCACACGGTGCTGAAGTTCTGGGCGGACTTGTCCTACAGGCAGGAGGACTATGTGGTATTTATTTATTATGCTTTGCTTATATAACGCTACGGGGGGCTGCTGCTAAGTCTTTGGCTTTTATCCAAAAAGAAACAAGTTAGGAAGATGAAACTTTACATTTATTCCACATACTCTCCACTGAAGTCAACACACTTCCTACATCGGTATTCCAAGTCCTGTAAGCCTTGCAAAAAGAAGGATTTCGGTTGTGCCTCAAACCATGGCAATAGAAAGGTGTGATGTTTGGTACCCTTGAGGTGTTTCTTCAGGTTTGGAAACAGATGATAGTCGGAGGGAGCTAGATCTGGTGAAAAAGGTGGTTGGTCAACCAGCTGAAAGCCCAGCTCCGCCAGTTTTGACTTGGTCGCTTGTGCAGTGTGAGTGGAGGCGTTGTCTTGCAGAAACAAGATTTCTTTGAACAGCTTGTCACGCCTTTTGGCCTTCAATTGGTCCAAAAGTTCAATGTAATACCTTCCATTGATGGTGGAACCCTTTTGAAGGTAGTCCACTAGCAGCACGCTCTTCTTATCCCAGAACACAGGCGCCATCAGTTTAGTGGCTGATATTTGCACCCTGAACTTCTGTGGACGATTAGAACCACTGTGCCTCCATTCGTTTGACAGGTCCTTGATTTCAGGGTCATACAAATAAATCCAAGTCTCGTCCATAGTGACCAGTCGATCCAGGAAGTTCTTATCAGTCTGGAAATGCTGACAAATTGACGGGGAAGTTTTCACTTGCATGCTTTTCTGATTTGTTGTCAAACATTTGGGGACCCACTTTGCAAATAGCTTCTCATGTCCAAATGTTCATGGATAATTACACAAACACATTCACAGGAAATCCCCATGCTGTCTGCTATTGCTTTAGCTGAAATTCGCCGATTCTCCAGTATGAGGTTGTGTACAGCATCGACGATCTCCAGAACAACAATCACTCTCGGTTGTCCAGGGCATTTCTCATCATTGGTGCTGAAGTGGCCCGTTTTAAATTTGGCAACCTAGTTCTTAACTGGAGAATATGAAGGGCATTGATCCCCCAATGTCTGCGACATATCACCATGAATATCCTTCGCGATAACATTCTTGCAGAAACAAGAATTCTATCACTCCCCTGCTCTCATTTGCTGTGAATATCGCATTAGACTCCGCCATTTTGTTTTCCTGTGTGCGTAGAACACTGTTGCCATAAGCTAAAAACACAAAATTTTGAAAACATATATTAGACACATAAGGCTTTCATGTGATGTAACATTCGTTACCATAGAAACAAAAAAAAAAAATCACAAAGCCAAAGACTTAGGCCTGGGTCACACTTGCAAGTGTGATGCGAGATACTCGCGCATCAATACCCGACACTGCCGCCGGCACTCGGGAAGTGTGCAGCTGCATGTCTTTCTATGCAGCTGAGTGCTTCGGTCCCGAGTGCCAGTGGCATTGCCGGGAATTGATGCAGGAGACTTGCATCACACTCGCAAGTGTGACCCCGGCATTGTCAGCAGCCCCTCGTATAATATTCCACAGCTCTTTGCAGACATTATCATCACTGTCCCTATTGGGGCTCACAGTCTACATTCCCTATCAGAATGTCTTTGGAGTGTGGGAGGAAACCAGAGAATCCGGAGGAAACCCACACAAACCCTGGCCGAACATACAAACTCCTTGCAGATGTTGCCCTTAGTATGATTTGAGCCCAGGACTCCAGCGCTGCAAGGCTGCAGTGCTAACCACTGAGCCACCGTGCCGCCCCACCTTCTTTGGGTGTCTGGGTTTGTTGGCACAAAAGAGCTACAAAGAAATGATAATTTTTGGACTGCTTGTGAAAAGCTCTCCCTCTGCTTATTGAGCAGGAACTGACTAGCTGTTTTCAAAGTGAAGAAGCAATCACTTGTCAATTAGCAGGGGAACAGCATATCCCTATTTTGGAACCTGTTCCATTTGTGAACTCCCTCAAGAGATTACGCTCCCCATCATCAGGATTGCATAGCTATTCACCACACTGGACAAGTGCAGGAGATGTTTGTGAACAACAGGCAGCAGTGTCACCATCACAGCCACATGGCATATGGATATGATGGATTAGGCATGGAGATGTCCGGCAGTGTAGGACCAGCAATGGCGGCTCCAGGAGCTGCAGCACAGTAGAGTGCTATAAGACATAGTGGGCAGCCAGGAGATGTGTGGCCGGCATGGCGGTGTAGTTTCAGTGGCAGAAGCCACACAGTATAGAAATCTGACAGGTCAGGCAAGGTGATGTCTGGCAGTGTATAGACTGCAACAGCAACTCCAGCAATAGCCCTACAGGATAGGAGACATGATGCCTGGCTGAGTGTGGGGTATCGGTGGCAGCAGAACTAATCCATGCATGATTCATTTTGACTAATGTTAAAGGGAATCTGTCACCCCTTTTTTGAAATATCATATAATGATATCATTCAATTGTGTGTCACATAAGGATTCTCTTAGTACTTTTGCTTCCCCCTGACCCCGCACCTTTCATGCATAAATACCTTTATTATATTGGTACAGATGTATGTAAACTGCCGCTGTCCGGTCGGCTGGGCGGGGTTTATTCACCTGCTCCCCCCTTCTCTGTCTTGCTCTATGCATTTCTTCTTGTGTAGGGCAAGACAAGGAGGGGGGAGCAGGTGAATAAGCCCCGCCCATCGGACCGGACCGTGGCAGTTACATACATCTGAACCGATATAAAAAAGGTATTTATGCATGAAAGGTGCGGGGTCAGGGGGAAGCAAAAGTACTAAGGGAATCCTTATGTGACACACAATTGAATGATATCATTATATGAGATCTCAAAAAAGGGGTGACAGATTCCCTTTAAGTTCTTCACAATTGTGGCAGATAACCTGGTCCGCTTGGTTGTGACAAATAAACCAGCCACACTGAACACCCTCTCTGACATCACACTGGGAGATGGACATGACACTATGCCCTTCGCAAAATGAGACAGTTTTTGCCACTGATCACCACATTTACTTCCCTGAAACTTGACATGCCCAGTGTAAGATGGGCAGCAATGTAGATGAATGGCTTTGCTGGGCACGGTTTCCATTTGCTTGTATAGATATTTTTTGGCTTTATTCGATAGGTTCTATGACTTCCCTGCAGCCTTTCAGCAGTAGACCGGATAAAAGCTGCTGTAAATACTGATTCTTATTCTTATCGCTTACAGGGTAATGGTGGGAGATATTACTTCCAAACTTTTCCATAAGTTTTTAAAATGTTGTAAGACAAGGAGTCCTTTATAAATTAAGTAGATAAGTGTTGCGGCCCTCTGCTGTGTCACTTTGCTGGTCCCTCCTGGGACAGGCAGTAATGGTGCATCGTCCTTTCAGTTACCTGATTGCTGATACCACTGGAGCAATGGTGCTGGAGTGGTGGCGGCTCAGCATTTATTTCTTTTATAAAGTTTCATTCACTCTTGCAGCTCTGTAAACGGTCATGATTAATCCCTTTAAACAAGTGAACCATTTGCTTTGTGCGTAACATAAAGGTGAACCCGAGGTTGTGTAATGATTTGTATTCACAGAACTATAATAAAGCAATATATTTTTCACTTAGTTTTCTTATAAGAAGCAAAAGGATTGACGTTCCAGCTCCATAAAATTTTATTAAAAAAAAAATATTAAAAGCTATGAAAAAGATCCACCAGTGATCGAAACGCGTTGCCGTTATACCAGCAGCTGTGTGTGCACTCACTATATTGGGGGATTTTTCTGCCACTCAATGATATTTTAATATTTTTTTTCAATAAAGAAAATTGTTTTTATGGGGCTGGAACGTTAATCCTTTTGCTTCTTGTTACCTCCACGTTGGGTCTGAACGGAGTTCCGAGCACCTGTGGCAGTTTGGTGAGCTGGCTTGGGCTTTTGCCCAGTTTTGTACTTTGTTTATATTAATTTTCTTATAGAATGGCCAGACTTGTAGAATTGCACGAAATAAGTTTTGCATGAAAGTCTTTACCCATTAATCAAAAAGACTTTGCTATAAAATGGTAAAAGAATTCAGCTATCCCTTTCTTTTAGAAAGAATAATTGGTGATTTTTTTTCTTCCCTTTCAGAAAGCATTTACTGTGTACAGCGACTGCTCTGCGCTAATACCGCTGGCAAACAATGCAATGAGAAGAGATGTCCAGGAAAGTCAGGCGCGCTGTTTAATACATTTGGGGAGGCATAAAGAAGCGCTGGAAATCGCAGAATTGCTGGTAAAGTATTAGGATACATTGTAGAAAAACATTATTTGTCTGGCTTGAAAAAAAATAAAGTTGCTTTATTGTGTTAAAAGTAGTAATTTGCATTGGTCCAGGATCTCGGCAGCTTCTCTCCCTCCCTGTCTCGGCAGCTCCTCTCCCTGCCCTATCTCGGCAGCGCCTCTCCCTCCCTGTCTCGACAGCGCCTCTCCCTCCCTGTCTCGGCAGCGCCTCTCCCTCCCTGTCTCGGCAGCTCCTCTCCCTCCCTGTCTCGGCAGCTCCTCTCCCTCCCTGTCTCGGCAGCTCCTCTCCCTCCCTGTCTCGGCAGCTCCTCTCCCTCCCTGTCTCGGCAGCTCCTCTCCCTCCCTGTCTCGGCACCTCCTCTCCCTCCCTGTCTCGGCACCTCCTCTCCCTCCCTGTCTCGGCACCTCCTCTCCCTCCCTGTCTCGGCACCTCCTCTCCCTCCCTGTCTCGGCAGCTGCTCTCCCTCCCTGTTTCTGAACATAAAGTGAGAGGCAAGGGATAACTCACTGTGATCAAGCATCCAACTCCTGTGCTACTGATGATTTAGAGATAAGGGGGCTGGTTTTCCGATAGATTTCAGAAGAGCTAGCCCCTTACATAGATGTCACTGACATAAGGAAGGGAAGAAGCCTGGGACCAGCGCTGATATAGTGTAAGGGCAAAAATACTGTGAAGTAAGAATGCTTTCAGAAATTAGTGTTGTGTTGGGGTGAGCATGTTCGGCAGCCATCAGGAGCTTACGTGTCCAAGTGAGCTCCAAGCTGCATGTAGGGCTCATCCAGCATGGAGGATCCTCAGTGTGACTCCCCTGTCCACAAGAAGCTTGTTGGCCCATTATGAGTTTGACTGTGCTCTATAAGCATGGCCTACACGATGCTCAGAGTCACGGCCTTACTTGTGCTCAGTCAGGAGACCAGAGGTCCTTGTCCCCCTTTGTCCCTTTTAGTCCTGTTGCGAATGAAACCTAGACTGTGGGACCCGACTTGGAAACACATGGCCCCTTGGCAGTGCTTCTGTTCACCGATTGGTGCTGTCCCTTGCCTCAAGATCTCGCAGTTGGCCGGGACCAGGGGTGCAGTTCTAGGTGCAGTTCAGGGTAGACATTGCTCCCCCTGTTACCATCTCCTATTGCCCAGTGCTAAGAGGGAGAGCGAAAAGAGCCTGAGGAAGAGGGTACAGATACACCCTCACAGACATTATCGGACTCACAGAGTGATGGCAGCCATACCAGTACAAGGGGCTCTATCATTCCATAATCAGCACACCTGACATAATATGCAGGCCTGTTATTGCTGATCTTATTCTGTGTGTAGTGCTCTGCTGCCATCGTGTGGTGAATGTGAAAACTGCATCATCTCTATCTGCGCATAACACTGACCTCTCAGTATGTGAAGCTGTGTAAGCGCTCCGCTCTCATTGTCTGATGCATGTGACATCTATCACACTAACTCTGGCTTTGTGGGGACCGTCCTTTTCAGGCTCTTTATAGCTGATTTGCAAATTCTACTTTGGCTACACCAATGCAGTTCTTTATGAATTTGTCTGTGTCACCCCCTCCCCCATCAGATCCTCTTGTTTTTGTTTCTGGAGTACCCCATTAGTGAGGCAGTCTCCTTGGGAAACTGTGAGATCTGCTTCTTTTACATTGGATTCCGTACTTTTTTCCTGCCCCACTTGGAGTTGTACAACCCCATCATGCACACGGGACATTTACCGTATTCTTTGACAGAGATTTTCTACTACGTCCCTCATTAGATGATGAGACGTAGTGTCAGTCCTTTTCTCTGCTTCCCCTGCATCCGGCTATTGCTAACACAGTTTCTATTGCTTACAACATTTTGAAGGACATCATATACTTCTATCTTAACAAGGGTCCTCCTGGCTATCCAGCAATATCAGACAGCACATATATCTAGAATTGATGAGCTCTAAGTCTATATATCTTGCCTATGAGGATGCTCTGAAAACAAGAGAATGGGTGATGGAGGCCAAACAGTAGATAAGCTCCAACTTGTTGCTCTTCATGAGAGGAAGGACCAAGAAATAGGTTTTGCCAATACAGTGGGTACGGAAAGTATTCAGACCCCTTTAAATTTTTCACCCTTTTTTCATTGCAGCCATTTGGTAAATTCAAAAAAGTTAATTTTTTTTCTCGTTAATGTACATTCTGCACCCCATCTTGACTGAAAAGAAAATAAAAAAAAATAGAAATGTAGAAATTTTTGCAAATTTATTAAAAAAGAAAAACTGAAATATCACATGGTCATAAGTATTCCGACCCTTTCCTCAGACTCTCATATTTAAGTCACATGCTGTCCATTTCCTTGTGATCCTCCTTGAGATGGTTCTACTCCTTCATTGGGGTCCAGCCGTGTTTAATTAAACTGATAGGACTTGATTTGTAAAGGCGCACACCTGTCTATATAAGACCTCACAGTGCATATCAGACCAAATGAGAATCATGAGGTCAAAGGAACTGACCAAGGAGCTCAGAGACAGAATTGTGGCAAGGCACAGATGTGGCCAAGGTTACAATAGAATTTCTGCAGTATTCAAGGTTCTGAAGAGCACAGTGGCCTCCATAATCCTTAAATGGAAGAAGCTTGGGACCACCAGAAGTCTTCCTAGACCTGGCCGTCCAGCCAAACTGAGCAATCGTGGGAGAAGAGCCTTGGTGAGAGAGTTAAAGAAGAACCCCAAGATCACTGTGGCTGAGCTCCACAGATGCAGTAGGGAGATGGGAGAAAATTCCACAAAGTCAACTATCACTGCAGCCCTCCACCAGTCAGGCCTTTATGGCAGAGTGGCCCCATGGGAGCCTCTCCTCAGTGCCAGACATATGAAAGACTGCATAGAGTTTGCTAAAAAACACATGAAGGACTCCCATACTATGAGAAAGAAGATTCTCTGGTCTGATGAGACGAATATAGAACTTTTTGGTGATAATTCTAAGCGGTATGTGTGGAGAAAACCAGGCACTGCTCGTCACCTGACCAATACAATCCCAACAGTGTTTTTCAGCTGCAGGGACAGGACAACTGGTTGCCATTGAAGGAAACATGAATGAGGCCAAGTACAGAGATATCCTAGATGAAAACCTCTTCCAGAGTGCTCTGGACCTCAGACTAGGCCAAAGGTTCACCTTCCAACAAGACAATGACCCTAAGCATACAGCTAAAATAACAAAGGAGTGGCTTCAGAACAACTCTGTGACCATTCTTGACTGGCCCAGCCAGAGCCCTGACCTAAACCCATTTGAGCATCTCTGGAAAGACTGGAAAATGGCTGTCCACCAACGTTCACCATCCAACCTGACGGAACTGGAGAGGATCTGCAAGGAAGAATGGCAGAGGATCCCCAAATCCAGGTGTGAAAAACTTGTTGCATCATTCCCAAGAAGACTCATGGCTGTACTAGCTCAAAAGGGTGCTTCTACTCAATACTGAGCAGAGGGTCTGAATACTTATGACCATGTGAAATTTTAGTTTTTCTTTTTTAATAAATTGGCAAACATTTCTACATTTTTATTTCAGTCAAGATGGGGTGCAGAGTGTACATTAATGAGAAAAAAATGAACTTTCCAGGTCACCACCTGACAGCACACTGGAGGACGTCCTTCTTATCCACAGTGGGACAAGAAATCACGAGAGCTTAAAAGGACCCTCCCCCACCACCCTTCAGTGTTTTTCCTGTCCCACTGCAGATGGGAACGGCGAGAGAAGATCCGACCGTTCCACGCAGACGGTTAGGATCGGGGGGCCCTGCCTTTCCCTTCCTACCTCAAGAATTCTGCAGCTGACACCCGACAGAGGGTCCCTCAACACACCCAGTGTAGCGCTGCTCCTGGGAGATGGGGTCGCTTCCTCCTGTCGGGGGCTCTCGACCCCGGACAACGCCGCCGATGTCCCTGAGCCCGGGCCGCCTTTATGGAGTCCACTGGCGCCACAAGCAGACCCCGGCATTGGATCACCGCAGGGCATCCCCCCGCAGTCGGACGTGGTATATCGCTCATGGCAGAGGAGAGGAGCGCGGCCGCGTCACTTCCGGTCGCGTCATCATAGGCGGGGCGCATCACTACCGGTCGCGTCATCACAGGGCGGCTTCCGGGTCGCGGCCGCCCGGCGTCACAGGCCGCAGCCTGTATAGGATCACCATCAGGAAGAGAGCGGCATCTTCTCCAGTGGAGCGGATCGGGCAACGCGGTGCAGACAGCGTGGTCAGCAGGAACAGTCCACAGCAGTCCTCCCTATCCAAAGATGGAGGACCAGGCAATGGCTGAGACGGGGCCGGAGAGCCAGGGTCACGTGAGTAACCTCAAAGAAGGTCACTGTAGGGCCCCAGTAAGGCAGATCCCCACAGAACACGTATTTTATATGTTCCAGTATGTTCCAGGGGGGAACCTCCACCTCAGAAAGAAAGGAGCCCAGGAGGAAAGATAAGTGTCCGGTTTGCTCTAAGAAGCTAAAGGACACGTGGCAGAAAGCCCTCTGTGATGCATGTACAAGACGCATAGTGGGGGAAGAACAAGCTACACTCATGACTAACATGAGAGCGATTATAAGGGAAGAGGTGCAGGCTTTGGTGTCAGGCCTTGTCGTTCCCCAGACCCCAGAGGTGAACCCCCAGGTATCCAGAAAGAGGCAGAGGGAGTCGGACACCTCGTCTGAGGAGATCCTGTCCGAATCAGAGGCAGAAGAGGAAGAGATCAGAGAGCACCCAGAAAGGGGAAGGAAATATCTTTTTTCGTTTGGGGATACGGATGAGCTATTGGGTGCAGTGCGGCAGACTATGCAGATCGAGGAACCCCCGGCAACTCTCTCAGTACAGGACGAGATGTTTGGGGGTTTGCGCTCCCAGACCTCGATGGTCTTCCCAGTAAACACCCATATACGGGCGGTGATACTAGACGAGTGGGAGGAAGAAGAGACTTACTATCCCCAGAGACTTCAGACTTCGCCTGCCGTTTGACCCAGAGGAGGTCAAGGTCTGTGAGGAGATCCCCAAGATAGACGTCCCAGTAGCGAAAGTATCAAAAAAGATGGTGATTCCTTTCGAGGACTCCTCAAACTTAAAGGAGCCCTTGGATCGGAAGGCAGACGGGCCCTTAAAAAGGGCCTGGGAGAGTTCAGCAGCGGTCATAAGAACGAATATAGATGCGACATCAGTAGCGCGCTCCATGCATCAATGGATAGATGATTTGGAGGAGCACCTGTCAGATAGAACTCCGAGAGAAACCATCTTAAAATCGCTCCCCTTACTAAAGATGATTTAGATGAAGGAATTGAGGGTAATCTGATTAAATTTGCTGATGACACAAAGCTAGGAGGGATAGCTAATACTAGAGAAGAGAGAGAGAGGATTCAAAAATATTTAAATAAACTGGAGAAGTGGGCAGCAACTAACAGAATGATTTTTAACAGGGAGAAATGCAAAGTACTACATCTGGGCAATAAAAATGAAAAAAGCATATACAGAATGGGAGGAATAGGGCTAAGTGACAGCACATGTGAAAAAGACTTGGGTATACTAATAGATCACAGACTGAATATGAGTCAACAGTGTGATGCAGCAGCAAAAAAGGCAAATGCAATTCTAGGATGTATTAACAGAAGCATACAGTCTAGATCACGTGAAGTCATTATTTCCCTCTACTCCTCTTTGGTCAGACCTCATCTGGAATATTGTGTCCAGTTTTGGGCACCACATTTTAAAAAAGACATCAACAAACTGGAGCAAGTTCAGAAAAGAGCGACCAGAATGGTGACCGGTCTGCAAACCCTGTCTTATGAGGAAAGGTTGCAGGATTTGGGAATGTTTAGTTTGCAAAAGAGAAGACTGAGAGGAGACTTAATAGCTGTCTACAAATATCTAAAGGGCTGTCACATTGTAGAAGGATCAACTTTATTCTCATTTGCACAAGGAAAGACTAGAAGCAATGGGATGAAACTGAAGGGGAGGAGACACAGATTAGATATTAGAAAAAACTTTTTGACAGTTAGAGTGATCAATGAGTGGAACAGGCTGCCACGAGAAGTGGTGAGTTATCCTTCAATGGAAGTCTTCAAACAGAGGCTGGACAGACATCTGACTGGGATGATTTAGCGAATCCTGCTTTGAGCAGGGGGTTGGACCAGATGGCCCAGGAGGTCCCTTCCAACTCTACGATTCTATGATTCTATGATAGCTACAGGGTTTTTGGCTGACGCCTCGGCAGAGTCCGTCAGATTCACGGCCAGAAGTCAGTCCCTGTCCAACGCAGCCAGAAGGGCCATCTGGCTTAAGAGTTGGTCGGGTGACATGCAGTCAAAGAATAAGCTGTGCTCAATCCCCTTCTCGGGGGGGAAGAGTCTTTGGGGCCAGTGCTCGATGATATTTTAGAAAAGGCTTCAGATGAGAAGAAGGGGTTCCCTGAAGAGAAACGGAAAAGATATCAGCCCTTTCGTAGACCCCGTTACAACCAGAGAACGGACTACAGAGGGAAGAGGAAATCAGGTCGATGGAGCTACCCCAAAGGAGTTGAGGTCAGAAGTAGGAATTAGGGATACCATCTTCTCCAGCCCAGGGTCAAGCTCCCGAAGAAAATGACGCCACCAGAGTAGGAGGGCAATTGCTCAAGTTCGGGAGGGAATGGCAGGAGGTTACCACCAGCCCATGGGTACTACAGGTCATTTCTCAAGGGTACAGGATAGAATTCGACTCCCTCCCCCGAACAGATTTCTAGTGACCAGCTCTCGACTCAGTTCAGCTTCCCCTATGTAGTTGGATATCCAGGACCTCCTGGAGATAGCGTTCCAGTACCTGCCGGAGAAGAGGGAAGAGGACACTACTCAAGCCTCTTCTCGATTAAAAAAAAAACATCCGGGGAGTCCAGAAAGATAATAAATCTCCAACCCCTAAACAAGTGGGTAACATACAAACGTTTCAAGATGGAATCGATAAGATCCACGATTCCTCTTCTGGGAAAAGCAGTGGTAATGTGCACGCTAGATATAAAGAGCGCGTATTACCACGTCCCCATCTACCCAGACCATCAATCAGTTTTGCTGCCTCCCCTTTGGTCTAGCGACAGCCCCAAGAGTCTTCACAAAATTAATGGTGGAAGTAGTGGCCTACCTAAGAGGTCGGAACATCACGGCGGTCCCTTACCTAGACGACTTCTTAATCGTAGCAGATTCAGTAGCCCAGCTCAGAGTCGACTGTCAGTCTTCAATCTCCACACTGCGGAGATTGGGGTGGATCATAAATTGGCCAAAATAACATCTCATACCTAAGCCCAGAATAAAATTTTTGGGGGTCATGCTAGACTCAGAAAGAAGAATGTCTTATCTACCAGAAGAAAAGCAAGCCAGCATGCCGAAGAAGATTCGTCAGTTCTCAAAGAACCGGGTATCAATCAGGGACGCAATGAGGATCCTGGGGCTGATGACCTCGTGCATTCCCTGCGTCAGGTGGAGTCAATTCCACTCCCGAGACTTACAACGGGCAGTTCTAGCGTCCTGGGACAGGAGGCAGAACTCACTAGACAAGAAAATTCAGTTATCTCCCCGAGTCAGAAGGTTTCTGCTGTGGTGGACCTTTTTGAGAAATTTACAAACCGGTGTCTCGTGGATCCAGTCACCGGAAATCGTAGTGACAACGAACACGAGTCAACAAGGTTGGGGCGGACACGTCAAAGGAAGACACTACCAGGGACAATGGAGTCCGGAGGACAGCAACAAGTCCTCCAACTTCAGAGAACTGCATGCGGTCTGGAAGGTACTACTCACCGCCCGGTCCCTGGTAAGGAACAAACACGTCAAGATACTGTCAAACAATACCACGACAGTAGCCTTTCTCCGTCACCAGGGCGGACCAAGACATCCAGCGCTACAACGCCTAGCAGAACAAATCTTCAGATGGGCAGAAAGAGAGGTCCTCTCAATCCAAGCAGTACATCTGGAGGGTACCAGAAACCAGGTCGCGGACTTCCTCAGCAGAAGAAGAATAACCGCAACGGAATGGGAACTCAACGACAAAGTGTTCAACAGCCTATGCGACTGGTGGGCACAACCGGAGATAGACCTATTCACGGACAAACAGAACGCAAAGGTCAAAGCCTTCTACTCTCTGAACCCTCTGGGAAACCCGGCAGGAATAGACGCTCTATCACAATCCTGGAGCAGAGGCCTGTTATACGCCTTCCCGCCTCTCGCTCTCATTCCACGATTTCTCAGGAAAATTTACAAAGACAGAGCCAGGGTCATACTAGTGGTGCCCTACTGGCCAAGAAGAAGTTGGTTTCCCCTGCTCAGAAAGATATCACAGGAGGAACCCATTCTCCTTCCAAGAAGGGAAGACCTCCTCCACCAAGGTCCGGTATTGCACCAAAAGCCAGAAGCGCTCCAGGTATCAGCCTGGATCCTGAGCGGCAGGTCCTAAGAGCAAGGGGTGTATCGGACGAAGTTATATCTACTTGCTTGGAGAGTAGAAAACCAGTGACCGCAGCTATATATAACAAAATCTGGAAAAAATTCTGCAGCTTTTGTGGAGAGACGACAGTCGAGACTGACCAACCTGACATCCCAAAGATACTTGACTTCTTGCAGGCAGGGTTCAAAAAGGGCCTTAGATCCAGCACTCTGAGAGTGCAGATTGCAGCCTTAAGTGTGTTCTACGATACAACCCTATCATCGCACCCTTGGATAGCCCGTTTCTCAAGGGCTGTGCAGAGGCTTAAACTCTTAATAAGAAAGACCATCCCTCCTTGGGACCTTAACCTAGTCCTGAATGCGCTATGTAAACACCCATTGTCATGATCCAAGGTGGATCTGACAAGTAAATGGACAAAGTGAACTTTTTTCCTTTGGCTTGGTGCCAAAGTGAGTTGATTGCCCCTGGTGGCCATTAGAATTATTACATGTGGTGTAGTTCATTCTAAGTTGCCCCGGTGGTGGTGAGCGGTAGTGCACTTTAGTTTCTTTGGTTTAATGTGCACGGAATTATAAATCAGGTGTGAGGCTCTATAAAAGAGTCAGGTGTGTTCAATCACTGTTGGTGATATTGTGAGTTAGTCATTCTCAAGGAAGCCTGGGTGAAAGAAGGAGCTGAATGAGAGTCCTGGGCAGCCCAGCCAGAGGGGTTGAGTCAGCTATGGAGTCTGCATGGAGGGCTGGCATGGCGTGGTGGAGTCGCAGTTTATGGTGTCAACAGGAGGTGCTTGCATGCTTGGTGGAGTGGCGACGATGGTGAGAGTTGCACTCAGCATGCTGGACTTGGTTGCTGAAAACTGGACTCAAGCATGCTGGACATCTTTGAGACTCTGTTTACTGGGCAGCTGCAACTGGTGGTGGACTCTGCTCCAAGGCTGCACTATGGTGATGGATCCGTTTATGGTGATGGATCCGGGTGTAGGAGAAGATGCACGCAGGTGGTGTGCTCTGTTGCTAGGAGCGTACGCAACAGAGCAAAGCTAAGTGGTGTTCCCCCTGTATTGGTATTTTCCCTTGTGTGTGTTTAGTGCAGTGGTGGGATTAGTTTCCACACCGACCAATTCCCTAGTGAGGGTTTAGGGTCAGGGTGAGTCAAGGTTTTAAGGTTCCTGTGCGTCGCCTGGTGCGGAACCGGCATAGGGAACGTTAGGAGTGCAGGGACACTGGCTCAGGGAAGTGCAGGAGGTCTCCACTTCCCCGTTTCCCTATTGCAGGGCCCTCCATTGTTAATGTTACCCAGGTTCCCCTTTATTATTTAAATTCGCCTTACTGGAGGCGGGGTTTCCAGACTATTGTATAAATACGTGTAATACCTAAATTCGCCAGTTGGAGGCGGTGTATCCAGCTGCACGGCTTATTTAAATTCGCCCAACTGGAGGCGGTGTATCCAGGGTCACGTGTGTCATATGGGTTCGCCTTGCGGTACTCGCTGTGTCCAGACACCCATACCAGATAGGGGCAGAGATAGAAATCGGTAACTTCTCACTCAAAATGGCTTTCCTAGTAGCAACTGCGTCAGCCAAAAGACTAGGGGAACTTCAGGCCCTATCTATCCAAGATCCCTACTTACAGGTATTTGACGACCGGTTAGTCCTAAGACTTAACCTTGGGGAGAAAGGCCGGGTCATCTCAGACTCAAACATGAATCAGGAGGTAGTACTTCCTTCATTTTGTCAGTTCCCCAAGAATAAGAGGGAAGAGGCTTACCATAACCTGGATGTCAGGGAAACAGTACTCAGGTACCTGGATGCAACCAGGCCTTGGAGGCAAGATAATAATCTCTTTGTCCAATACAGAGGTCCGAATAAAGGAAAAAAGGCATCAAAATCCTCAATAGCAAGGTGGATTAGATCCATTATTAGCATAGTCTATAGAGCACAGGGTCAGAGTCCCCCGGGGAGCCTTAGAGCCCACTCAACTAGGGCCATGGCCGCGTCATGGGCGGAGAGGGGAAGAACCTCGGCAGAACAGACCTGCAAGGCAGCATCTTGGGCCAGTCTCAGTACCTTCTCTAAGCACTATAAACTAGACGTGGCCTCCACACAGTTAGCATTTGGGAGAAAAGTACTCCATGCAGTAGTCCCACCCTAGGACCAATATCCTTTGGTACTACTCCAGTGTGCTGTCAGGTGGTGACCTGGAAAACGGTAATTAGACCTACCGGTAATTGTGTTTCCAGGAATCCATCCTGACAGCACTGTTAGTTCCCTTCCTATGACACTTTCCATACGACTGTGATGTAACGTGTATGAGGAATGTTGGTTTTAATAAAAGTTTATTTTTTGCATCCATCCAGATGTGTTACTTTGAGAAATCACTGAAGGGTGGTAGGGGGAGGGTCCTTTTAAGCTCTCGTGGTTTCCTGTCCCACTGGGGATAAGAAGGACGTCCTCCAGTGTGCTGTCAGGATGGATTCCTGGAAACACAATTACCGGTAGGTCTAATTACCATTTTTTTTTTAATTGACCAAATGGCTGCAATGAAACAGAGTGAAAAACTTAAGTGTCTGAATACTTTCCGTACCCACGGTATAATGTGTGAATTGTTGGAAAATCCATTTTGTCTCTCTTTCCCTTGAAGCTTCTATACATGGACCCTGTGGTGCTTATATGCTTCCCCCTTAATCAGGGCTCACAGGAGGGATGTCCTGTGTCCCTATTGACGCGTGCGACTGCAGTGGAGCCACTGGCAATTCTTATCCGTTCCACACCAGAAATTCAGGTGTTTATCCAGGCTCCAATCCAAGGGGTAACATTTCTCCTTGAGGAGAGTGACATGTTAAGCATGAGATGAGGAGACTTTTAAGACACAGTGCTCCTCGTGGAAATAATCTCAGTCAGACACCTCTCGCAGAGCCAAACCAGATTTCACACTTTGCATTGATGAGGGGCAGTACCCCGAAACACAGTTTCTGCAAGTTGAGATCTGGTTTTGACTTTTATCCTAAGGCCTTTTTCACACTTCAGCCTTTTAGAATCAGTCACAATCCTTCAAAGTGACGAGAGAGAGACTTTTTCAGTGCCAGAACGGCTTTTGGGGTTAAATTAAATGAAGAGAACTTGTTCTGGTCATGCTCAGTTTGAAAAAACGGAATCCAGCGATGGATTGCGTCCATTCTAGCAGATGGACGAAACGGATGGCCATCTGTCACAATCCGTCGCTAATACAAGTCTATGGGGAAAAAGATGGATCCGCCAGGCAAATCCGTCAGATCCGTTTTTTTTTTCTCCTAACAACGCATTTTGACTGACGCCAGAAATTTGAAGTGTGAAACAGGCTTAAGTCATGTGACAAGGATCGTTAAAGGGTTGACATAGACTTTTAGGATTGCTACTTCTTATAGGTGGCACTAGAGCTCTAGTCCTCTTCCTGTCTGAAGAGACAGTTTTCCAGGCCCCAGTTCACAGCAAACATAGTCTCTATGCAGGCAACGCTTTCCTGTACCTGCAAGTTGCTAACGTGTCGGTATCAGCTCTTCTGAATGTGATTGATGAGTACAGCCTTTTCTCAGGTTTAAGGCTATACACCCACGTTGCAGAAATGCTACAGAAATTTCCGCACTCCCTCCACGGGTAAAACGCATGCGAATTTGCATGCGTTTTCCCGCAGAAAACAAGCGTTTTGCAAGCGGTTTTCGCTTGCGGAATGCTGCTGCATTCCAAGCGATTAGCATCGCTTGGAATGTGATAGGTAGGATGTTAAAATAATAAAAAAAAATAAAAAGTATTGTTATTCTCACCTTTCGACGGCCCCCCATCTGCTCTGCGGCGCTCCCTGCATCTTCCAGTCCCAGTAATGCTTTGTGCGAAGGACCTGAGATTACGTCATCGCGGTCATTCGCACAAAGCATTACTGGGACCGGAAGATGCCGGGAGCGTGGTGAGAGGCGGGAAGGACTCCGGGGGCCGCCGGAGGGTGAGTATATCACTATTTTCTATTTTTCTATTTTTTACAGGATTATGGTACCCAGGACCTGGAGGACAGTCTCCTCTCCTCCAGGCCCTGGGTACTATCCGCACATGATCCGCTTACTTTGCACATGGTGGTCATAGCCACATGCGGAAAGTAAGCGGATCAGTGCATTCCTATGGGGGCGGAATTGCCGCGATTCCGCAAAAAGAATGAGCATGCTACGGATTTTACCGCGATGCGATTCCGCAGTGGTAAAATCTGCACTATTAGCACAGCAATGCGGAATCCCATAGGATTGTATGGGATGCGTTTTCTTAGCGTTTTTGCAGCATTTTCGCAGCGAAAAATCGTCGCAAAAAAACGTGTGAACACAGCCTAAAAGTCATTTGGGTTAATCTTCACTGTAAACCTTGAAAACTACCTCCCAACAAGCCTCCCTCTTATCTTTGATCTTATCTAGGGGCCCAAGTATCTAGAAATTTAGGAAAATTTGCTACACATCTTCCCTCTTTTGTTGGTTATAAAGCTAAGATAAGGGGATAAGAGAAGTTACTCCTGTCGGTCATGGCTCACATACGGTTATATCCCCAATATATGTGAACTTGAATGCATTCAATAAACTTAACTCCTACTTTTCCACATTCATTTTCAGAACTAGAATCCATCGCCGTGTCCTGTAATATGCTTGGGTGAAGGGTGGCTTTATCAGACCCTTGACTGTATTGAGCATATTATTATCCTTTTGTGTATTATTGGGTCGTTCAGCTTTCCGGTATATGTAGATGGAAAAGGGATGACTTCCTAAGAACCATTGAAGCCATTGTACAACGCTATGGCCCAGAGATTAGACAACCTTTCCACATTCTGTTTTCCTCCTCCATGAGGGTCCCTATAATACATAACCGATTCTCAGGTAGACTAGATCAGTCTAGACCAGGGGTGGGCAATTAATTTTCTCAAGGGGCCACACCAGAGACAGACTGTTATGGAGGGTCGAACCAATAGGCTGAAATTAATTCTACTCAATATCAATATATTATAATTATTAATAATTATATGAAGATCAATTATATCACTTAATATTGAGCAGAATTAAGTATGCTGACATCCCCCAATGTACTATTTGAACCCGAACCCTTTAATATTTTGTATGAGGCCCACACAGCCTCTCCATGTCCAGCATCTGAGGCCCACACAGCCTTCCCATGTCCAGCATCTGAGGCCAACACAGCCTCTACCCATGTCCAGCATCTGAGGCCAACACAGCCTCTACCCATGTCCAGCATCTGAGGCCAACACAGCCTCTACCCATGTCCAGCATCTGAGGCCAACACAGCCTCTACCCATGTCCAGCATCTGAGGCCAACACAGCCTCTACCCATGTCCAGCATCTGAGGCCAACACAGCCTCTACCCATGTCCAGCATCTGAGGCCAACACAGCCTCTACCCATGTCCAGCATCTGAGGCCAACACAGCCTCTACCCATGTCCAGCATCTGAGGCCAACACAGCCTCTACCCATGTCCAGCATCTGAGGCCAACACAGCCTCTACCCATGTCCAGCATCTGAGGCCAACACAGCCTCTACCCATGTCCAGCATCTGAGGCCAACACAGCCTCTACCCATGTCCAGCATCTGAGGCCAACACAGCCTCTACCCATGTCCAGCATCTGAGGCCAACACAGCCTCAACCCATGTCCAGCATCTGAGGCCAACACAGCCTCTACCCATGTCCAGCATCTGAGGCCAACACAGCCTCTACCCATGTCCAGCATCTGAGGCCAACACAGCCTCTACCCATGTCCGACATCTGAGGCCAGCACAGCCTCTACCCATGTCTGGCATCTGAGGCCAACACAGCCTCTACCCATGTCCAGCATCTGAGGCCAACACAGCCTCTACCCATGTCCAGCATCTGAGGCCAACACAGCCTCAACCCATGTCCAGCATCTGAGGCCAACACAGCCTCTACCCATGTCCAGCATCTGAGGCCAACACAGCCTCTACCCATGTCCAGCATCTGAGGCCAACACAGCCTCTACCCATGTCCGACATCTGAGGCCAGCACAGCCTCTACCCATGTCTGGCATCTGAGGCCAGCACAGCCTCTACCCATGTCTGGCATCTGAGGCCAACACAGCCTCTACCCATGTCCAGCATCTGAGGCCAACACAGCCTTTACCCATGTCCAGCATCTGAGGCCAACACAGCCTCTACCCATGTCCAGCATCTGAGGCCAACACAGCCTCTACCCATGTCCAGCATCTGAGTCCAACACAGCCTCTACCCATGTCCAACATCTGAGGCCAGCACAGCCAATGCCCATGTCCAACATATGAGGCCAGCACAGCCTCTACCCATGTCCAAAATATGAGGCCCGCACAGCCTCTATGCATGTCCTTAAGATCCCCAGAGCCTCCCATGTCAAGATCCGCCTGTCCTTAAGATCCCCAGAGCCTCCCCATGTCCATAAGATCCCCAGAGCCTCTCCATGTGCAGCCAAACATCCCATACACATAAATAAAACAAAACCACATACTCGCCTTTCTCCCGTTCCCTGGCGCTCTGCTATACTTCTGTCTCCGATGCGCTGACTCTCCACAGTACACAGCTGACGCAATGACATAATGTCATCACTTCAGCTGTTCACACGATGATTGGAGGAGGAAGTGGCCGGAGGCCCCTCCTCCACCATTGCAGTCAGCGTGAATGTTGAGTGGAGACAACAAGTGGCGGGCATGGTGTGGACCGAGGGCAACTGTTTTCAGCCCCTCGTTTGTCTCGGTCCGTCGGCCGGACTGGAGCACCCAGAGGGCCGGATGTGGCCCACTGGCCGCACTTTGTTCAGGTCTGGTCTAGACCATGGTATGGACACTTTTCTGTGCTCTTCTTTCTAACAGTCTTACTCTCTGGCATAGCAGCACTCTTAATGAATTATTAGATTTGGAGTGAGGGTCTTTATGGGAGATGGCAGGCTTGGTTTACCTGGGTCAGGTCTTTGTGGCGGGTGCCCCATTCTGTGTTTTGAAGTGAAATCTTTACTCTTCCATTTCCTAAAGCTTAGGCAAACTCCATTTCCGAATGCACTGCCTGCCCTACAAGATTTCCTCCTGGTTTGAGTGTTGTTGGACACCATCCACTCCCCAACAGCTGGACACATCACTACCTGCATGCTCTTCTGTTGGCTGAAATAACTATATCATCCTATCTGTGGACAACTTTGGAATCAGATGTGGTTCCAATGTCAGACAAGCAATGGAAGCTTATTTCGGAGACCACCGGGTTGGTTTCTCCTAGCAATTCTAAGAGCACTACATAACTCTATATCCTACATTGCACATTTTATACCATAGCCAGGATGAGTAGGGTCAAGCCCCAGTTCCTGAATGTGTGCCTCAAGTGTCCCAGGCACTTGGAGATGTTCTTCCACCTTCTATGAGACTGTCCAGAGATTTGTGGATACTGGCCTAGGTGGTTAGATTCCTACATGACCATATGGGGAAGCCCGAAAGAGAGGACCCTGGGTCCTGCCTTTGGTTATTGACCCTAAGGAGTGCCCGGGTCACCTCTAACTGCCTGCAACCCTTTGGGGCCAGTGGAAGGAAGGAGGCATCAATCCTCATAGCTGGTGTCAGAATTTGTGGCATGGTGGGGGTTCCGGAATTCTTTTGCTTCTGACTGTTCCTGGGTGGCTTCTCCGGTCTGTTCGCTATTTGTGTGATCCTTGGCGGGAGGTGTTGATTTTTCTTATTAAATTTGTTTGAACCCAAGCCTGCATACTGTACAACCTCATGGTAGAATACATAGTATGTGTGACATTGGAATACTTCTGTTTTCCTTTTCTTTGCATATTGGTCCCTCCTTGTTGTACACTGCATATTCGATGGACTTGTTCATTTGCTGCACTGTAGTATGTACTTCATTCTGTATTTTCTTAAAGGTAACCTGTCACCTGTTTTGGTCGCTATAAGATGCAGCCAATGCCTTTCAGGGCTTATCTACAGCATTCTATAATGCTGTAGATTAGCCCCTCGGTTCGACCGGAAAGATAAGAAAAATAAGGGGGTTTTTTTATATTCACCTGGGGGGTGCCGTCCCATCCGATGGGCGTCGCAAGTCAAGGGCAGAGAAGTACGCCTGCGCAAGAATGCGATGCCGAGAGTGATGAAGCAAGCAGGAGGACGGCGACACAAGAAGATGGGAGGTGCAGGACCAAGACCTGCGACACCCATCGGACCGGACTGCCCCCCCCGGGTGAGTATAATTTATTATATTATTTTTCTTATCTTGCAGGTCGGACTAAGGGCTTATCTACAGCATTATAGAATGCTGTAGATCAGGGTTCCCCAACTCCAGTCCTCAAGGCCCACCAACAGATCATGTTTTCAGGATTTCCCTTGTATTGTACAGGTGATGCAATTATCACCTGAGCAATAGTAAGGAAATCCTGAAAACATGACCTGTTGGTGGGCCTTGAGGACTGGAGTTGGGTAACCCTGTTGTAGATGAGCCCTGAAAGGCAGTGGCCGAATCTTATAGCGGCCAAAACAGGTAACGGTTGCACTTTAACGACATTGCCTGTATATTTAGAATTGTTGTCCGGCTGTAGAATAATTTTGACGTTTCCCTAATGGTACTAAATAGTAAATAAGTATCTGACTGTCTTTCTCATCATTGAGGACATAAAGAAATGGGAACATTACGTACTGTAGATGCAGTGGTCAGCCAAGGAAAGATGAAAGATAGATCAGGCTTACTTCTCCTCGAAATTGGAATATGTCCAGCGGAGCCATCATCTCCGAAATAGCAGCAACCAATGGGACCCAGCTACTCCCATCTACAATTTGGAGAAGTCAGGACAGAAGTGGTCATCATGAAATAATTGTGTCCAAAAAAACATATCTCCAATATGGTAACAAGGCCGAGTGACTCAACTATTCACAAAAACAAAGAAACCGGGTGCACAAACATGGCAGCAGATGCTTTGGACTGATGAGTCCAAATGTGAAATATTTGGCTGCAACAAAAGACAGTTTATTTGCCAAAGGCCTGAAGAGCAGAGTGTCTGTCACGAAGGTGGTTTGTGAAACCACAGTGCCACAGACTGTGGAGAGCCTGGAGGGGCGTGACAAAAGCGATCACTTGACTATTCACTAGAGCCTCTGATGGTGAGGTTAGACTTGGCTCCCGATGAACACCAGGTACCACTCCAGGGCAGATCAATGGTCACGCAGCAGCTGGACCCGAAGAACAGACTGGATGGAAGTGTCTGAGCTTGTATCAGAGTGCAACAGATAGAGTTGATATCAGATACAGTGTTTGCGTCAGAGTGCAGCAGGCAGGAGATTTGCCTCAGAGTGCAGCAGGTAGAACCTGCACTGGTGTGCGACCTTACACAACCTAGACTGAAACAGGAAGGTTGCTCAGGCACCTCCCCAGTGGAGAGGACGCAATATATACATAATGCCTCAAAACCATTGGCTGGGGAGGAAATAGCAATGCATGCGCTGGCCCTTTAAGAGGGCGGGAGCGCGCACGTGTGTGTTCTTAGAATATGGCCAAAGGCCCGGCTTGAAGTGCTATTGGGTGCATGAGGGGGAGAGGAGCCAACTGCAGCACTGATGAGTGAACTGACACGCCGGGAAGCCGGCATGGTGCTAACAGTGTCTGCCGGCAATGGGGAAGCAGGGTGGATAGTCCATGCAATTCAGCAAATAGAGTTGGGTGTTTGGTCAGGAATAATAGAGTCCTCAATGCTGAGACATATAGGGAGATAATTAGCCACCATGGAATACCATCAGGGAGGCATCTGGCTCCAAAGTTTTTTGGCAGCTGGAAAATTAACCCAAACATACAGTCAGTCATTAAGAACAGTCTTCAGTGTAAAGCAGAATGAGTCGTAGAAGTGATGACATGGCGCTAGAGAGCTCTGATGTCAACATCAAGTCTGTCTGAGATTACATGAAGAGACAGAAGGTTTTGCACAAGCCAACATCAACAGAAGATCTGTGGTTAGTTCTCCAAGATGTTTGGAACAATCTCTGTCTAGTTCCTTCAAAAACTACAAGTGCAGCCAGAAGAATTGATGCTTTGTTGCTGTATTGAAGGCAAAGGGCGGTCACCACAAATATTGATTTAATGTAGATTTCTCTTTTGTTTAATTCACTTTGCATTTTGTTAACTGTTAAAAATAAACACTTCTATTTTGTAACCATTCTTAGTGTGGAGCATTTTTTTTTCACGCCTGCCTAAAACTTTTGCACAGTGCTAAATGTCGGTATTCTGGCAGCTTTCTTAATTAAAATAAACTTAGGAGGATTCATCAGTTTTTACTGTAAGTACAATAAGACAACTTTTTCCTGTTGAACAACTCCCTTTGTAGAGAAGCTGCCACTTGCCTTAAATGTGTACCGTATTTTTCGCTTTATAAGACGCACCTGATTATAAGACGCACCCCCAAATTTGGTGAAGAAAAAGAGAAAAAAATGTTTTTTTATGTTAAATGGAGGTGTGTCTTATAATACCAGTGTCTGTCTTACAAATCATATATATGTCCCTCATCCTGGTATCTATATAACCCCCATGCTGGCACATGGCCCTTGTGCTGGCACATAGCCCCCCATCCTATCCTGGATATGACCCCCCCAGTCACTATATGCCCCCCTGCTGGTACGCACACGGCCCCCCGTCCCTATATTTCCCCTGCTGGCACACATTGACCCCCTGTCCCTATATTCTCCCCTGCTGGCATTCACACATCCCCCCCGTCCCTATGTTCCACCCTGCTTGCACACATTGTCACCCCGGTCCTATAATCCCCCCTGCTGGCACACATTGTCCCCCCGTTCCTATAATCCCCCCTGCTGGCACACATTGTCCTCCCCTCCATATATTCCCCCCTGCTGGCACACATTGCCCCCCTCCATATATTCCCACTGCTGGCACACATTATGGAGGGGGGACAAACTCCCCCCTGCTGGCACACATTGTCCCCCCCCTCCATATATTCCCCCCTGCTGGCACACATTGTCCCCCCCTCCATATATTCCCCCCTGCTGGCACATATTGCCCCCTCCCATCCCTTTATTCCCCCCTGCTGGCACACATGGCCCCTTGTTCATATATTTCCCCCTGCAGGCACACATTGTCCCCCCCACCCCTATATTTCCCCCTGCTGTCACACATGGCCCCCATCCCTATATTTCCCCCCTGCTGGCAAGCACATGCTAAAATAATAAACAGTTAACTCACCTACTGATGATCGCTCCTGCTCCCAGCTCCCCTGTGGCTTACCTGTGTCTGTGCTGAGTCATCCTCCTCCTGCAGGGCACACGCAGCTGCTGCTCATTCAAGCAGCTCATTGTAGCTACAGGACCTTCCATGATGTGACCAATAGGAGCTGCTCAGCTGCGGTCATGTGACTCGCAGTGCACACTGGGAGTCATGTGACCGCAGGTCCTATGGTCACATCATGCAAAGTCCTGAAGCAATGAGCTGCCTGAATGAGCTGCTGCTGCCGCTCACCCTGCAGGAGGATGACAGCAGACTGGACACAGGAAAGCCACGGGGGAGCTGAGACCAGGAGTGATCATCAGTAGGCAAGTGTCTATAGTGACTGGGGGTGAGTGCAGGCACATGTAATATGCACCGCTCCCCTGTCTACCAACTCGGCGCTGTTTCAGCACCAAGGTGATGGACAGCGGGTGCAGTGAATATTACATGAGCCTAATGAGCGGGAGCACAGGACCTCCCGCTGTCTCTGCAGCCCCCATCCAGCCCACCCCACCCCAGCCCCCTGACTCCATGCCAGAGCCGCCCCCCCCCCCAACTCTATAGCACAGCAGCACACAGATTCGCTTTATAAGACGCACCCCCCACTTTCCCCCAAAATTTGGGGGAACAAAAGTGCGTCTTATAAAGCGAAAAATACGTAATTGATTCTGTTCACTTGAATTTGCATCATTTTGTTTTTTCTCCATTAATGAATTATGGCACTTTACTCCTTGCATAACGTAGTCTTTTCAGCCAACTTAGAGTAGTCTGTAAAAGACCCCCATATGGAGGAGTTTTGGATCATTCTCATTTAGCCAAAAGGGACAAGATTTGCCGTACATAAAAGGCAGAGGAGAGGAGTTACACAGGGAAAAGGAAAAAAGCAATGCCCGATTCAGAACAGCATCATTTGCACAAAATAATTATAAATGTGACATGTGAATTAGCGCTGTCATTTAAGTAGGGGATCACTCGCTTGGCAGCCACAAAATCAGATCCGGCACAGGTTTTCCATAAACCAGTATAGTCCATGTGGTTTATACGCTGTCCAATACGCAGGCTTTTCAGCCTCACAGTTATATCTCACCCTGTCAGGGTTCTCTCATGGCTGCTTCTCCATACTGCAGACATTCATTCCCTCCAGGGAACGCTCAGGCACTTGCAGCCATTAAACACAGCGTCCACACGTGCTGTCAGGCAGGAAGCCTCATCTCAGCGGGACCTTCCACACTGGACCAACCAGGTCCCAGCATTCACCCCCCCATGTGACCTACCCTGGCCACATTATATGGTCCATAGCCACGCCCACCGGGTCACATGACTCTGACCTCATCACAGGTCCTTCAAGCCTTTACACACTCTTTACAATAGTGCTTTAAACACACCCCCTGGGTGGGTTTGTAGGTAACCAGGCCCGCCCATCTCGTTACCTGGAGACTTCTCCCTTACACATTGAAACAGCACCTCAGCAGTATCACTGCTGATCAACACATAAGTCTCCATCCCAAAGCCACCCACTTTGAGATACATAACGGCCATTCCGTAATCTGCCATTCATCCTTTCTCCTGGGACATCCACACAGCGCCCCCTAGCGGACTCAGTGGTTACTACACCACAGGCAATATGACAAATGACAGATCCTATTTAATGGGATTGGTTCTGTGACAAAACAGCCATTTTCTGATATTATATAACTCCTTTCCATATAAATGTATTGTGGGCTCTGGATGGTCCTGTGTATGCTATCATCGTACTCTACATTACAGTAGGTGAAAGACTAAGGTTAAATCTTTGGCAAAAATTATTAAAAGTGACTATACCGGTTTTATTTTATTTTTTGTAGGTAGAAGGTGTTGGTAACACTGATCACCTGACTGGGGTCTTAAATCTCCAAGCAACTATTCACCATCATTCGGGGAATCTACAAGAAGAAATATCTTGTTTGCAACAACTGATTTCTCTGCATCCATTCAGGCCACAGTTCTGGATTTGTCTGGCTGAATCTTACATGAGACTTTTCCTCTCCATCACTAACTGCAAGGATCCATCACATAACTCCGATAGATTCGGCTTATGGTGTCAGACGCCACTGGGAGCACAGCAATGTGTACATGACATTGTGAGAGCAAGAGACCCCACCGTATCCAGAGATAACTGCGAGCTAGGACCCTGTAATAGAAGTGACTCTTCCTCTCTGACGGCCGACACAAGCAGGGAGCAGCTGTGGACGTGGTCATGTGCCTGCTTCATTAGGGCAAGGTATATATAGGATATAGAATGTTTTTATAGAATGTTAGAGTTGGAAGGGACCTCATGGTTCATAGTGTCCAACCCCCTGCAGCACTTGATTCAGTAAACCATCTCTCTGTCCATCCTGCCTCTGTTTGAAGACTTCCATTGAAGGTGAACTCACCACCTCTTGTGGCAGCCTGTTCCACTCATTGATCACTCTGTCAAAAAGTTTTTCCTAATATCTAATCTGTGTCTTCTCCCTTTCAGTTTCATTCCATTGCTTCTCGTGTGCAAATTAGAATAATGATGATCCCTCTACACTGTGACATTCCTTCAGATACTTGTAGACAGCTATTAAGTCTCCTTGGCCTTTTTTTTTTTTTGAAAGCTAAACATTCCCATAGCCTTTAAACGTTCCTCTTAAGACATACAGGTGCATCTTGCAAAATTACAGAGTGATCTATTTCACGTGTTTATTTATGTTGATGATTATGGCTTACAGCCAATGAAAACCCAAATCATCAACAGAAATAAACACTTGAAATAGATCACTTTGTTTGTAATGACTATATATAATATGAGTTTCACTTTTTGTACTGAAGAACTGAAATAAGTTAACTTTTTGATGATATTCTAATTTTGTGAGATGCAACTATACTTTGCAGTCCGCTCACCATCCTGGTAGCTCTTCTCTGAACTTGCTCCAGTTTTTCACAGTCTTTTTTTTAAAATGTGCCCAGAACTGGACACAGTATTCCAGATGAGGCCTTACCAAGGAGGAGTAGAGGGTAATAATTACTTTACGTGATCTAGACTCTATGCTTCTTTTAACCCCTTTCTGACATCAGACGTACTATCCCGTCCACGGTACCCGGGCCCGTATGACCAGGGACGGGATAGTACGTCTAAGTGATCAGCGGCGCCCTAAAATGGTACCAATAAAAACGTCAACTCGTCCCGCAAAAAATAAGACCTCACATGACTCGGTGGGTCAAAATATGGAAAAATTATAGCTCTCAAAATGTGGTGATGCAAAAACTATTTTTACAATAAAAAGTGTCTTTTAGCGTGTGACAGCTGCCAAACATAAAAACCGCCATAAATAGTAAATCAAACCCCCCGTTATCACCCCCTTAGTTAGGGAAAAATAATAAAATAAAAAAAAATGTATTTATTTCCATTTTCCCATTAGGGTTAGGGCTGAGATTAGGGTTAGGGGTGTGTTGGGGTTAGGGTTGGAGTTAGAATTGGGGGGTTTCCACTGTTTGGGCATATCAGGGGCTCTCCAAACGCAACGGCATCTGATCTCAATTCCAGCCAATTCTGCGCTGAAAAAGTCAAATGGTTCTCCTTCCCTTCCAAGCTCTGCCATGCGCCCTAACAGTGGTTTACCCCCACATATGGGGTATCAGCCTACTCCGGACAAATTGCACAACAACGTTTGGGGTCCAATTTCTCCTGTTACCCTTGGGAAAATAAAAAATTGGGGGCAAAATTATCATTTTTGTAGAAAAACAATGTGATATTTTAATTTTTATGGCTCTACGTTATAAACTTCTGTGAAGCACTTGGGGGTTCAAAGTGATCACCACACATCTAGATAAGTTCCTTGGGGGTCTAGTTTCCAAAATGGTGTCATTTGTGGGGGGTTTCCACTGTTTTGGCACATCAGGGGCTTTCCAAACGTGACATGGCGTCCCATCTCAATTCCAGCCAAAAAAGTCAAATGGCGCTGCTTCCCTTCCGAGCTCTGCCATGCGCCCAAATAGTCGTTTACCGCCACATATGGGGTATCGGCGTACTCAGGACAAATTGCACAATAACTTTTGGGGTCCTGTTACCCTTGGGAAAATAAAAAAAATGGGGACTAAAAGATCATGTTTGTGGAAAAAATATTATTTTTTTATTTTCACACCCGGGCGTTATAAACTTCTTTGAAGCACTTGGGGATTCAAAGTGCTTACCATACATCTAGATAAGTTCCTTGGGGGGTCGAGTTTCCAAAATGGGGTCACTTGTGGGGGGTTTCCACTGTTTAGGTACATCAGGGGCTCTCCAAACGTGACATGGCGTCCAATCTGAATTCCAGTCAATTTTGCGTTGAAAAAGTCAAACAGCGCTCCTTCTCTTCTGAGCTCTGCCATGCGCCGAAACAGTGGTTCCCCCCACATATCAGGTATCAGCGTACTCAGGACAAATTGAACAATAACTTTTGCAGTCCAATTTCTCCTGTTACCCTTGGTAAAATAAAAAAAAAATTGGACTTGAAGTAATTTTTTTGTGAAAAAAAGTTAAATGTTCATTTTTTTTTATTTTTTTTTTAAATGTTCAAAAAAATTCCTGTGAAGCATCTGAAGAGTTAATAAACTTCTTTATGTGGTTTTGAGCACCTTGAGGGGTGCAATTTTTAGAATGGTGTCACTTTTGGGTATTTTCTATCATATAGACCCCTCAAAGTGACTTAAAATGTGATGCGGTCGCTAAATTAAAATGGTGTTGTAAAAATGAGAAATCGCTGGTCAACTTTTAACCCTTATAACTTCCTAACAAAAAAAAATTTTGGTTCCCAAATTGTGCTGATGTAAAGTAAACGTGGGAAATGTTATTTATTAAGTTTTTTGTGTGCCATATCTCTGTGATTTAAGGGCATAAAAATTCAAAGTTGGAAAATTGCGAAATTTTCTACATTTTTGCCAAATTTCCATTTTTTCCAGAAATAAATGCAAGTTATATCAATGAAATGTTACCACTAACATGAAGTACAATATGTCACAAGAAAACATTGTCAGAATCACCGGGATCCATGAAAGTGTTCCAGAGTTATTACCTCATAAAGGGACAGTGGTCAGAATTGTAAAAATTGGCCCGGTCATGAACGTGCAATCCACCCTTGGGAGTAATGGGGTTAATACATCCTAGAACTGTATTTGCCAATTTTGCTGCTGCATCACACTGTTGACTCATGTGCAGTCTGTGATATCAGTATACCCACGTCTTTTTCACATGTGCTATTGCTTAGTTTTGTTCCTCCTATTCTGTAGATGTAATTTTTGTTTTTCTTGCCCAGATGTAGAATCTTGCATTTCACCCTGTTAAATACCATTCTTAGTCGCTGCCCATTGTTCAAGCTTATCTAGATCCTTCTCTTCTGAATCCTTTCTCTGTCTTCTCTAGTGTTAGCTATCTCTTCTAGCTGTGCATAATCTGCAAATTTGATCAGTTTAAAGTAAACCTGTCACTAGTTTTGGCCTATGTGAAGTAAGACCACCATCTTTTGGGGCTGATATACAGCATTCTATAATGCTGTATTCTATAATGCTGTATCTATAATGCATTCTATAATGCTGTATATAAGCCCCCAACTCGACCTGTAAAGACGAAAAATAACTTATATTCACCTGCGGGTCCGTCCGGTCCAAGAGGTGTCGCAGGTCTTGGTCCGGTGCCTCCTGTCTTCTTATGATCGCCATCCTCCTGCTTGCTTCATGTGGATGACGCATCCTTATGTCATCCACACAATCTCCTCTGCATCGCGCTCCTGCGCAGGCGTACTTTTCTGACCTGTTGAGGGTAGAATAAAGTGCTGCAGTGCGCAGGCCCTGGAAAAGGTCAAAGAGCCCCAGCGCATGCACACTGCAGTACCTTGCTCTGCCCTCAACAGGTCAGAGAAGTACGCCTGTGCAGAAGAAGGATGGCGATCGTAAGAAGATGGGAGGCTCCGTACCAAGAAGAGCGACACCCCTCGGACCGGACCGCCTTGCAGGTGAGTATAATAAAAGTTATTTTTGTTCTCTTACAGGTTTGGTTAGGAGCTTATATACAACATTATAGAATGCTGTATATCAGCCCGAAAGGTATTGGCCACACTTCACATTGACCAAAACTGGTGACAGGTTCCCTTTAATTTTCAGTTCCCTTAACTAGATCATTTATAAAAATGTTGAACAAACATTGGACAGAGCCTTGTGGTACCCCACTTGAAGCACTCTTCCAATTGGTTATGCAACCATTTATTACCACTCTTTAAATACCATCACTAAGCCAGGTATGAATCCACCTAACCATAGCCTTGTCAAGCCCATATTTGGTCATTTTTTCAATAAGATTGGTGTGAGATACTTTGTCAAATGCTTTGCCGAAGTCGAGATATACTATATCTACAGCATGTCCCTGATCTACCCAGTCAATGATTCTATCATAGAAGGAAATTGGATTAGTCTAGCATGACTTGTTTGCTACAAACCCAAGCTGGCTCTGGTTAATTATTGTATGCTTAACCAAGTATTTACTATATTTTTCGGATTATAAGATGCACTTTTTTCCCAAAAAATTTTGGGGGAAATGGGGATGCGTCTTATAATGCGGATATACCTTAGCGGCCGCAGTGGAGCGGGGTTACGGGGTTGCTGCTGGAGGAGGCAAGAGTGGGTGGCTCCGCCAGCATTTTGTGAAAGCCCGGAGCCCCCCGCATATCCATTACTGCAATGCAGTAGCCTCCGGGAAAATGGCCGCCGGGGCGCGGCGCATGCTCAGATTGAGATCTCAGGAGACAAGATCTTGGCACCCGAGATCTCGTTGCCGAGATCTCAATCTGAGCATGCGCCGCCCCCGGTGTCCATTTTCCCGAAGTCCCCCGCACATTCATTACTGCGATGCGGTGGCCTCCTGGACAATGGCTGCCGTGGGCAGTGCATGGTCAGATTGAGAACTCTGCAACAAGATCTTGTCCCGAGAACTCGTTGCTGAGATCGCAATCTGAGTATGTGCCGCCCCCGGGTATGTAATATCAACTGATCTTCACTGTAATATTAAGGGAATAGAAGAATCCAGGATATCTATAAACCGAAAGATAGTAAGGAAACACTTAGCTAACATGAATTAATTCAAGTCTCCAGGTCCAGATGAATTACACCCCAGAGTACTGAAGGAGATAGCAGAAGAAAATTTTGAACCACTCTCCATAATCTTTAAAAATTCTTGGAGAACAGCAGAAGTCCCAGAAGACTGGAGAAGAGCAAATGTTGTTCCTATCTTCAAAAAGAGGAAGATGATGCACCCAGGGAACTATAGGCTGGGGAGTCTGACTTCCTAACCAGGAAATATCTTTGAACAAATTATTAAACGATATGTATGTAAGTACCTGAATAAGAATAAAGTGATTAAATAGTCAGCATGGGTTTGTAACTAATAAGTCATGTCAGAGTAACTTAATTTCCTTCTATGACAGAATCACTGACTGGGTGGATCAGGGACATGCTGTAGATATAGTATATCTTGACTTCATCAAAGCATTTGACAAAGTATCTCACACAATCCTTATTGAAAAAATGTCTAAGTATGGAATGGACAAGGCAACAGTTGTGAATCCACCTAACTGACTTAGTGATCGGATCCAAAGAGTGGTCGTAAATGGCTGCACATCCAGTTGGAAGAATGTCTCAAGTGGGGTACCACAGGGCTCTGTCATGGGCCCTATATTGTTCAACATCTTTATCAATGATTTAAATGAAAGAATTGAGGGTAAACTGATTAAATTTGCTGGCTATACAAAGCTAGGTGGGATAGCTAATACTAGAGGAGAGAGAGGATTAAAAAAGATATAAAACTGGAGCAATGGGCGGCAACTAATAGAATGGTTTTTAACAGGGAAAACTACAAAGTGCTACATCTGGCAATAAAAATGAAAAAAGCATATACTGAATGGAGCTAAGCAACAGCACATGTGAAAAAGACTTGGGTATACTAATAGATCACAGACAGATCATGAGTCAACAGTGTGATGCAGCAGCAAAAAAGCAAATACAATTCTAGGATGTATTAACAGAAGCATACAGTCTAGATCACGTGAAGTCATTATTGCCCTCTACTCCTCTTTGGTCAGATCTCATCTGGAATACTGTGTCCAGTTTTGGGCGCCACATTTTAAAAAAAGACATTAACAAACTGGAGAAAGTTCAGAGAAGAACGACCAGAATGGTGACCGGTCTGCAAACCATGTCCTATGAGGAAAGGTTACATGAGTTGGGAATGTTTAGCTTGCAGAAAAGAAGACTGAGAGGAGACTTAATAGCTGTCTACAAATATCTCAAGGGCTGTCACATTGTATAAGGATCATCTTTATTCTCATTTGCACAAGGAAAGACTAGGAGCAATGGGATGAAACTGAATGGGAGGAGACAGATTAGATATTAGAAAAAACTTTTTAACAGTGAGGGTGATCAATGAGTGGAACTGGCTGCCACGAGAGGTGGTGAGTTCTCCTTCAATAGAAGTCTTCAAACAGAGGCTGGACAGACATCTGTCTGGGATGATTTAGTGAATCCTCCTTTGAGCAGGGGGGTGGACCAGATGATCCAGGAGGTCCCTTCCAACTCTATGATTCTTTGGACAGAGGTGATAACGGCTAGTCAGCGAGGGTGCCATTTGTGCCCATCTGGAGAGGTTGTCAGTATAAAAGTAGTTGATAACACATGTATAAGCTTTAACCACACCATGGTGTCATACAACATGTATCTGTTTAAACACGTACATGAAAAAAATGGTGCCGGTGTCATCAATGTTTTGCATCCATGTTCCTCAGTGTTTGGTCCATGTGTCCATTTTGTCATCAGTGTTTTTCACAGATGAACAAAGTTTCTCTTATTCTTTACAGTGTTATATACGGGCAGTTCACCAATGCCATCCGTGTGCTGTACATGTTTCTCACAGTCCCATACACTTGTGTTGGCCCTTTTCATCCATGATACCGGAGAAAAATGGACACAAGGTCTGTGACAGAACACGATGGTGTGAATAGCGCCATAGATTATAATGGTGGCCTGTTGTATCCATGAAAAACACTGATACAACCGGTACATGCAACACGGGCGTCTGAATAACGTCTCACACAGATCTGCCTAACCTGTGATCGTTCTTCTCATAGGCTCCTATTACGGCTCATACAGCCCCAGCAGGCATCATTTGTACTGGAGAACAATATGAAGACACAGGAGCAAATAGAAAAACAATTAGAAAAGCTCGGATTATTAGAAGAGCAAACAGCGCTCATAGTGGAGGTGAGCACATTTGTTTTTTTTACTTTTTAGGTAAATTTTTATTCTCTCTTGAGAAAATAGCTTTATTCAATCTTATCTAATGTTATCGGAAATGTGGCCAATAACGACTGATCCGGTGGCTGTAATGGTTGACCAATCCCCCTGTTCTACTGTGACTGTGATATTGTGGGATGCCTTTATATATAGGGTCCCTCCTGATGGGATAATAAGGTAATTTTCCAAATGCCCCTTGAAAAATCAGTTTGCCCTTTGTTCTTGCCTTCCCTCTGATTAATCACCACCACTATCTGCAATGTTACCTACATTATAGACCCAAACAGATGGAGATGCCTATACTGAGGCTGTGTCACATATGGACACAGGACGAGTCACCATGATTGACGACCATTAATGGTCTTGTACGCTGTTGGTGCTCAGTCCTGTTGACATCGCAGGGAAGGTTTTCATTTAATACATGAAATTTAATTCAAATGCTAAATTAGAGAAAAAAATAAAGTTAGTGACAATTAACCTTTTTCTAATCCTTAGGTTATGGGTGAGGATGTTTTGGCAGAAAGAACAAAGGAGGAAGGACAAACGGACACAAAAACCACTCAGACATTGACCTCTTTCATAATGCCGTCTGATGCTGAGTTCAAATTCAGATGGTTTCAGAAAATGGCTACGATCCTAAAGAGCAGCGAGTAAAGGTGATCAACTCTCCTTCACCATCACTGACTGTCTGCAACTGGGAAATGGCGCCACTAATCATTCCTGTTCAATGGGGGCTACAATATTGTTATTTCACAGTCATCACCGACATCTTTCCGGAATACATTGTATAAATAAAGTGTTATTGTTACAGCTGGATCACTTACCAAATCAGATGGCCTGCAAATAGGGTTGTGCGAGATATGTCACCCTGCACATCTCATTACAGAGGGTCCGGCTACAGGTCAGCGGTTGCCCTATAATACTGTGTCGAGATTAAGAGAACGCTGTCGAATGTGGACGGTTATATTACAAAAAATGCTTAATAGTTTTTTTAATCTACATTTATGTGCATGTCTATTTTTAATAAAAATGAGTTTCTTCTATCCGGATGATTTCTGCTTATTCAGTAATGTTGTCGCTGTTTGATGATTGTAAATTAATTCAGTTTCCTACGTAATCATTGCATTGAATCAGTTAAAAACAGACGCCAAATGTGTTGCCATCTATTTCGTTTTGTGAATAAGTTTTATTGAGGAGTCTCTATAAAAAACAGTGGAATAAAACCCTCATCTGGACTAGGCCATTATCTTATATTGGGCTTTTATAACATTTTAGAAATAGGTTCACTTTCCCACATTGGTCTCCACATAATTGGTGCATTTTGCTTGCGCTTATGAAAATCACCATTGAATTTTATCTAGAGCTTCATTAGGCAATCTATAATATATAGGTTTGTCAACACCGAATTATGTCTTTGCTCTTTTGTAAAGGGGTCTATACAGACAAGTATATGAAAAGTATGATTGTCTTATTGTGGCTCAGTGGTTAGCACTGCAGCCTTGCAGCACTGGGGTCCTGGGTTCAAATCCCCCCCCATGGATAACATCTGCAAGGAGTTTGTATGTTCCCTCGTGTTTGTGTGGGGTTTCCTCTGGGTGCTTCGGTTTCCTCCCACACTCCAAAGACATACTGATAGGGAATGTAGACTGTGAGCCCCAATGGGGTCAGTGATGTCTATACAATGCTTTAGAATAAATGGCGCTATATGCAGGTACTTCTCACTAAATTAGATTATCATCAAAAAGTTACATTTATTTCAATTTTTCAATACAAAAAGTAAATCTCATATTATAGAATCGTTAATATATTATAGTGATCTCTTTGAAGTGTTTATTTCTGTTAATGTTGATGATTATGGCTTACAGCCAATGAAAACCCAAAAGTCATTATCTTAGTAAATTAGAATAATTATCTAAAAACACCTGCAAAGGCTTCCTAAGCATTTAAAAAAGTCCCTTATTCTGTTTCAGTAGGTTCCACAATCATGGGGAAGACTGCTGACTTGACAGATGTCCAGAAGCCAGTCATTGACACACTCCACAAGGAAATTAAATTTTGCATTTCATTTGGAAATCAAGATCCCAGAGTCTGGAGGAAGAGTGGAGAGGCCACAATCCAATCAATGATGGTTGGGGAGCCATGTCATCTGCTGGTGTAGGTCCACTGTGTTTTATCAAGACCAAAGTCAGCGCTGCCGTCTACCAGGAAATTTTAGAGCACTTCATGCTTCCCGCTGCCTACAAGCTATTTGGAGATGGAAATTTCATTCTCCAGCAGGACTTGGCACCTGTCCACACTGCCAAAAGTACCAATACCTGGTTTATAAACAATAGTATCACTGTGCTTGATTGGCAGCAAACTCGCCTCACCATAACCCCATAGAGAATCTATGGTGTATTATCAAGAGGAGGATGAGCGACACCAGACCCAACAATGCAGACAAGCTGAAGGCTGCTATCAAAGCAACCTGGGTTTCCATAACACCTCAGCAGTGCCTCAGGCTGATCACCTCCGTGCCACGCCGAATTGATGCAGTAATTGATGCAAATGGAGTCCCGACTAAGTATTGAGTGCATTTACTAAATATGCATTTCAGTAGGCCAACATTTCGAATTTTAAAATCATTTTTCAAGCTGGTGTTATTCTAATTTACTGAGATAATGACTTTTGGGTTTTCATTGGCTGTAAGCCATAATCATCAACATTAACAGAAATAAACACTTGAAATACATCACTCTGTCACTTTTTGTATTGAAGAACTGAAATACTGTAAATTAACTTTTTGATGATATTCTAATTTTGTGAGAAGCCCGTGTGTGTGTGTATATAACATAGTCACAGCCATCGCAGTATCATCTATATAATGTACTGTATATAGACTGCTTTACATACATTATATAGGTGATGCTGAGATTATATAAAGCAGTATAACTTGTATATTGTATATACAGCAGTCTATATACATTATACAGGTGAAAAGTCAATAGCTGTATATACATAAATTACATCTGGTGACTCACCCAGATCCCTGGGGGAAAGATGAAGCGCTGAAGCGGGTCCACTGTCCAGCGTCGGATCTGCCCAGGAATTGGTGAGTAGAGCATCCTATGCACGGTGGCAGGCTTTTTAAACTTCTGACTCAAGGCCCTGTGTGCGTGTGCTGTCTTGCTTGCACACACTGAATAGGCCCGCAACCACACGCCCGCACTGACGAGGGCCGCCGTGGAACTTGTGAATGCGCCCACATAGGGCCTTTAGTCAGAATTTTAAAGGGCCATCAGATTGCCAGTCCGGCTCTGAGGGAGACTAGTTCTTGACCGACCGAGTAACTTTGCATGACCCTGATCCAATAACCATGGAGTCCAGTGAATCTCTTTATTCTGCTTTACATTACACTGTATATATGCTGATGCTGGATTCCCCAGTGTTTGGCCATGGCACAGGTTATGCGGCATAAAATCATTGTAAGCTGCTGCTACGTTACACTGCAGCAGAAATAAAGTGAATAGGGTCACATTACGTAACTTGTCACATCTCTGCAGGGGTTGTAATGTGACTGTACTCACTAGCATCATCCAGAGTCTTATGAAAAAATATTGTACTCGCCTCCCTCCAATCCTCGAGGTGCAGTATCCTTGTCTGTTCTGGCTCAATGGCCAGATGCTGACATCGGCATGCCAGCAATGGTGATATGGCATCACTGCTATGCAACGCCAATGCCTGGCCCACCAACGTCAGCTGCTGGCCTCTGATTGGCTGGCAGAGTGTATCACAGCAGGAACCCAGTGAGTCTCTGCACCGCAACCCACTTAAGCTAATTGTGCTTCCTCTGATGTGTGTGTGTGTGTGTATATGTGTATATATATATATATATAGGTACTGGTGTAAGCGGACCCCCTCCAGCAAGGTCGCAGAGCGTGCGTTGTGTCCTTGGTGGATGTAGTGCTCATGTGACAGCTCTATCACCATTGTGGATGGTGGTGGTGCTGTTGGCTGCCAGGTGAAACAGAGGCGGATGTGGTGGTGCTGTTGGCTGCCAGGTGAAACAGAGGCAGCTGATGGCTGCCAGGTGGAACAGGCGGGCTGGTGGTGATGCTGGTGGCTGCCAAGTGGAACAGGCGGGCTGGTGGTGGTGCTGTTGGCTGCCAGGTGGAACAGGCGGGCTGATGGTGGTGCTGGTGGCTGCCAGGTGGAACAGGCGGGCTGACGGTGGTGCTGGTGGCTGCCAGGTGGAACAGGCGGGCTGGTGGTGGTGCTGGTGGCTGCCAGGTGGAACAGGCGGGCTGGTGGTAGTGCTGATCTGCGCCAGGTGGAAAAGGCGGTTGGTGGTGCTGTTGTTGTCGAGATTAAACGGAGGTTTCTTTGCTGTATAGAGTGGAGATTTAACAAATAATGTTAAGCGCATTCCAATAACAAGATATTAATGAGCTATCCTTACAACGTTTTCCCCAAAATGAGCTGTTATGAGGTGATCTAGGACCAGATTTGCATTGTCTGGATATGACCGCTATTCATTGATTTGGACTCTATCCAATGTGTTTCTATTCAGCTAGAGCTTATAACAGCTGATCAGGGAGTGCCAGGTGTTGGACCCTCCTAATCTGATTTTCATGACCTAAACAAAGCATAGGTAATCAATATCTTGTGATGTGACAAAACAACCCCTTTATGTAACAGATGAGCAATATTTTTTTATTTTTTATCATCTAGCTATCCTGGTTAATAAATTATTTACTACATAATTTGCTAGAATTACAAGGATGTCATTTAATGCTGAAACCATTCTAGCATGTGATGGCTTAGTGTGTGGTTTTACGTAAAAAAAATTAATGAAATGTCTTTAAAATTATCATTAGGAACTACATACAATGCAAATCAGCTAAGTTTCAATAACCATACACTTGGAAGGGTACTCCCAAAATCATCATATGTATGTACAAAGTTAAGGTCATATTTATTTGTGTATGCCAATGGAACTGACTTGTAAGTCTCATGTAAGTCTCCCCTTTGTAAGTCTCATGGCTCCAATGCTATCAGTCGAGCATGCGCAGTTAAGGCTCTATTTCTCTATAGACTGGTTGGCTGAGTATGCACAGTGATCTGGCCTGAATGTCGCACGGGGAGCCGAAAGGAGGCCCAGCATGCGGCGCAACACCAGGGAACATGTACAAGGAAACCCTGGCAATAGGCTTGAGTCTGATCCCTGCACTCCCTATCGTCCCTAGACGGGTCCTTCTTCCCCCATGCGAGATCACAACCCCAAGCCATTGCTGGCCCTGAATTGACACTGTCTAGTTCGCAGGCCAGCGAGACACTAGTCCCACTACCACAATAAGACAACACAAGGAAGGTACGAACAGTAGGAAAAGACACAACAAAGAACACTCCTTAGCTTCTCCAATATGAAACTTCACTGCTGCAACAGGCCTGAACACCTCAGCTTATCCAGAAAATGGCTATGTCAAAGAGGTCAGTATAGATGAACTATAACCAGCAAGCAATGAAGCAACCAGTGGGTTCATATAGTGGAAGGGAGTGGTCACAAGGTGCTGCAGCTGAGTACTCAAGCTCCAAGTTCACAGCCAGAAGAGAAAGGGTCCGTAACCCTTTCAGCACAGAATGAAAGTAAGTCCACTACAATTCAATGTAAACGACAAACGGATCCTAAAGAGGACCTGTAATCTAATAAACCGTGTGACCTTCTGATCTTAGATCCTCCTGGAGTCACATCAGGACCTGACACTGAAGCATCAAGGAGAAGCCATGTGCTCCTGGGAAATCAAACAATGGAAGAATAGGATGGTCTGCTCAGCTCTGTTGAGCTGGATACACATAGTGGCTGAAGGAGAATAAAGAAATGCTAAAAGGGGAGAAAAAGGAATCTCCTGTTGGACTGATCTGTATACAGTTAGGTCCATATATATTTGGACAGAGACAACATTTTTCTAATTTTGGTTCTAGACATTACCACAATGAATTTTAAACAAAACAATTCAGATGCAGTTGAAGTTCAGACTTTCAGCTTTCATTTGAGGGTATCCATATTAAAATTGGATGAAGGGTTTAGGAGTTTCAGCTCCTTAACATGTGCCACCCTGTTTTTAAAGGGACCAAAAGTAATTGGACAGATTAAATAATTGTAAATAAAATGTTCATTTCTAGTACTTGGTTGAAAACCTTTTGTTGGCAATGACTGCCTGAAGTCTTGAACTCATGGACATCACCAGACGCTGTGTTTCCTCCTTTTTGATGCTCTGCCAGGCCTTTACAGTACTGTATTTACTGTAATTATACTGATTTAGAGCTTTGTGTAAAACATTGCCACTGGGGGAATTATATTTTAAATGCCCAAATGCAGACAAAGAATAGAAGACATACAAAACAGTTTCCACGTTCATATCGAATACCATGAATTATACTAGGATACTTAGAATACTGGAAATTTAAATCTTAAAGCTAGAGGCAGCATATTACAGAAACATGAGTGTTAGGACAAACATCCTCCATTTCCCGATACCATGATATTGGGTACACTCGCTTACCCTGCAAATAAGTCCAGAAGACTCATGAAATGTGATGGGATCTCCTGGTACAGTAGACAAGTAGCACAGTTTATAGTCTGTCCTGTCACTGGTTGCCGTCCGTATGGATGGAAGTCCCTGGTACTGCAGTTCACATCGTTCAAATGAATAAAACTGCTATCCATTATCTCTTTACCAAAATCCACTATAAATGTACGGTGCAAGTCTGTAGCGGGTGTAGGGGTGAGCCTGCCCCATACCTGGCAGATAAAACTGACTCGCAGCCAGAATCTACCTCTAACAAGCAAGACTGCACACCTATTAAATGCTGCTGTAGAACTCTTACCCTACCTCTAACATCTGAGACTGACAACGTATTAAATGCCGCTGTTAAACTCTGACAGCGTCATTAATAGCATGGTGGCACATCATAAGTGCCCTATATCGTGATCGCAGGGTGCCAATGAAGGTTGGGCTTCATAGGAGAGTGTGATTTTTTACTATATACAGCAATACTGTGTAATTGCAATGTATAGTGCAAGCAATCAGAATATCACGTGTTCAAGTCCCCTAAGTGGACTAACAAATACAGTAAAAAGTTTTTAAAAATATAAAAAAAAATTAAAGCATAAAAGTTTGGATCACCAAATAAAGATCATAAAAATACACATTTTATAAACAGAAAAAAAAAATCAAAATTATAACAGTGTTTTTGTTTGTGGTCACACTGTAAAAAATTATCAAAATGTCATATCGATCAAAAAATGGTATTGATAAAAACAACGTTGTCCCACCCCACAAAAAATAAGTCCTCATACAGCTCTATTGACCTGAAAATAAAAAATATTATTGTTATTAGTTTTATTAGTTCTGGGTAATGTCTACACAATAGCCCCAAATTTTTTTTTCGAAAATCTATTTTTGTTTCCACCACTAAAATAATTTGGAAATCTGTACAAGTGTGGTATTGCCATAATCGCACTGATGAGGAGAATCATAGTGGCAGGTCATTTTTTACCAAACAATGTTTGTCGTAAAAACAATTCCTAAAAAACAATGTTAGAATGCCGGGTTTTTTTTGCAATTTCTGTGTACTTGGAATTTTTTCCCCATTTTCCAGTATACTTTGTGGTAAAATAAATGGTATCATTCAAAAGTACAATACATCCCACAAAAAAACAGGCCCTCGTACGTCAATGTGGACTAAAAAAAAAAGTTACGGCTCTAAAATAGAAGGGGAGGAAAATACAAAAACTGAAATTGTCCATGTCCGGATGGGGTTAAAGAATACCTTTCTATTCTAGGGATAGGACTGAGAAGCCTTTTAACCCTAGTAATTACTATCCAGACCTGTGCTCGGGCAGGAGCTATAACATATTTTTTTCACTATAGAACGCAAATTACTATAAAACACCCCAGGGTTAAAGAGCAGAAAATAGAAAAAAAAATATAGTCATATGTTAAAGTTTGGGCACCCCTATTAATGTTAACCTTTTTCTTTATAACAATTTTGGCTTTTGCAACAGCTATTTCAGTTTCATATATCTAATAACTGATGGACTCAGTTATATTTCTGGATTCAAATGAGGTTTATTGTACTAACAGAAAATGTGCAATCTGCATTTTAACAAAATTTGACCGGTGCAAAAGTATGGGCACCTCAACATAAAAGTGACATTAATATTTCGTAGATCCTCCTTTTGCAAAAATAACAGCCTCTAGTCGCTTCCTGTAGCTATTAATGAGTTCCTGGATCCTGGATGAAGGTATTTGTGACCATTCCTGTTTACAAAACAATTCCAGTTCAGTTAAGTTTGATGGTCGCCGAGCATGGACAGCCCGCTTCAATTCATCCCACAGATGTTCAATGATATTCAGGTCTGGGGACTGGGATGGCCATTCCAGAACATTGTAATTGTTCCTCTGCATGAATGCCTGAGTAGATTTGGAGTGGTGTTTTGGATCATTGTCTTGCTGACATATCCATCCCCTGCGTAACTTCAACTTCGTCAATGATTCTTGCCCATTATTGTCAAGAATCTGCTGATACTGAGTTGAATCCATGCGACCCTCAACTTTAACAAGATTCCCGGTGCCGACATTGGCCACACAGCCCCAAAGCATGATGGAACCTCCACCAAATTTTACTGTGGGTAGCAAGTGTTTTTCTTGGAATGCTGTGTTTTTTAGCCTCCATGCATAACGCCTTTTTGTATGACCAAACAACTCAATCTTTGTTTCATCAGTCCACAGGACCTTCTTCCAAAATGTAACTGGCTTGTCCAAATGTGCTTTTGCAGACCTTAGGCGACTCTGTTTGTGGCGTGCTTGCAGAAACGGCTTCTTTCGCATCACTCTCCCATACAGCTTCTCCTTGTGCAAAGTGCGCTGTATTGTTGACCGATGCACAGTGACACCATCTGCAGCAAGATGATGCTGCAGGTCTTTGGAGGTGGTCTGTGGATTGTCCTTGACTGTTCTCACCATTCTTCTTCTCTGCCTTTCTGATATTTTTCTTGGCCTGCCACTTTTGGGCTTAACAAGAACTGTACCTGTGTTCTTCCATTTCCTTACTATGTTCCTCACAGTGGAAACTGACAGGTGAAATCTCTGAGACAACTTTTTGTATCCTTCCCCTGAAAAGCTATGTTGAATAATCTTTGTTTTCAGATCATTTGAGAGTTGTTTTGAGGAGCCCATGATGCCACTCTTCATAGGAGAATCAAATAGGAGAACTACTTGCAAGTGGCCACCTTAAATACCTTTTCTCATGATTTGATGCACCTGGCTATGAAGTTCAAAGCTCAATGAGGTTACAAAACCAATTTAGTGCTTCAGGAAGTCAGTAAAAAGTAGTTAGGAGTGTTCAAATCAAGAAAATGATAAGGGTGCCCATACTTTTGCACCGGTCAAATTTTGTTTAAATACAGATTGCACATTTTCTGTTAGTACAATAAACCTCATTTGAATCCAGAAATATAACTGAGTCCATCAGTTATTAGATATATGAAACTGAAATAGCTGTTGCAAAAACCAAAATTGTTCTAAAGAAAAAAGGTTAACATTAATAGGGGTGCCCAAACTTTACCATATGACTGTATTTCCTAATGTTTAAAACTTTCCTTTTGGTGTAAAGAAATCTAAGAAAGTTAAATCATGCTTCTTTTGGGGCCACTAAACTTAATCAACATGCACGAGAGACAATAAAAACGTGGCAAAACCTGCTTTATGCAAGTTGCTTCTTTAGGTCAGGGTCAGATTTGCGAGAAACTCAGACGAGTCTCGCATGTCAATACCCGACACTGCCGCCGGCACTTGGATGAGAGCGTTCAGCTGCACAGAAATACATGGAGCCACACGCTCCGCTCCGAGTGCTGGTGGCAGTGACGGGTATTGACATGCGAGATTCGTCTGAGGTTCTCGCAAGTGTGACCCCGGCTTCATTGTCAATAGAGCAGGTTTGCCCGTGGAAAAAAACAGCAACAACACAACATGTGCACATAGCCTAATGCTAAAAATTGGTTACATCACCAAGAGTATGTGCACATAGCCTAATGCTAAGTATTTTGTTAATCAAATCCTCTCCAAAATTTACCGGAAAAAAATTATTTCAGCAACTCTTGGAAAGCAATTCCAATTAATTTCTATAAAAAATCCACTTTGTTAATATGAGGAGGATTTTCCACCTGGTGGAAAGAAATAAATTACATGTCATTTGTTAGAACAGGATCCAAAAGGAAACCTCTCCAAACATGGCCCCGTCCAATCAGAAAGCAGCACAGAAGCTTCAGGAAAAAACTCTTCCAAAACTGCTTAGGCCTGTTTCACACTTCAGTTGTTTGACATCAGTTGCAAACCGCCAAAGTGTGAAAAATCGGATCCGTTTCCGTTTTAAGTGCATCAAATTTAAAGGAACGAGAGAGATTTTACGCTGCCAGAACGGAATTCAGGGTTAAAATGCATGACAGGAAAGATTTTCCGGGCATGCGCATTTTAAAATAGCGGTTCCGCCACTGTAAGAAACGTTCCTTTGTCCGTCTGCTACAGACGGCGGACGCTAACATTCAAACGGGTCCGTCAAAAAACTGATGCAACGGACGAACATCCGTCAGAATCCACCGCTAATGTAAGTCTATGGGATTGGAACTGCCAAAAATTTTTTTCTAAAAACGGAGCATTTTGACTGACAAAAAAATGAAGTATGAAAGAGGCCTTAATAATCAGGAGTATAAGATGTGTGACCAGTGACAATAAATGGCCGCTGTGTGCAGCGTTGGACTGGAGCACCTTGGGCCCACTCGACACTATTGAGAGTACGAGGCATTGATACATTGAGAATTGATATTAGGGGTGGTGGACTGTCTAAAAGATTAGGCCAACTTGAAGCTAAGTGGATATGGAGGTTGAAAACTGTCCATCCGCATGGCCTAAATGAATGCCTGTCTTTTGCCCCTTTTCTATAGTCACCCCTTAGCTGCAATGTGACATATGTGTTTTGTTTGTGTTTTTAACTTTTGTTTTTATTTTAGTGACTACTTTCTGTGGTTCTAACGTCGCTGCTGAGTTGCTGTTCATTTCTGTCTTATGGGGATATCAATGTCACCTTCCTTGGTGATGAAGGAGGAATCGGATATCATATTGCTTCATCTATTTGACGGACTAGACTTTATATCTGCCTATAAATATATATATATTTATCAGAATCCGTCAATTAGGATTCATATATTTTTTGATTTTTCATTTTCTGGATGTGCAGTTATATATTTCTTTATTTTTTATTATTTTCTGTTTTCCTTATTTATTGTTATGAGATATGTGCATATGTGTGTATTAATGGGCATGGGGGTATATACTTATGAGGTATATTACCATTGGTTACATGTCTCTTTACTATATATGTACTATGTACATTTATTTGTGTCTTTATGACCTTTGTTGTGATTGATTTTGGTAGGGATATGTGTTACCCTTGATATATTACGCCCTACCTTTGTGGTATTTATAGCTATCTATGCAATTTTGCATTTCTAGATACATGCCCTCTTTTGTGCCCCCTATCTTTAAGGTGATCGCTACATGTTTCGTTAGTCCCATAGATTGGCTTGTTTTGAATTGTAATACTGTGATCACTATTGTCCCCTTTACTGTTCCCCTGTTATTAGCGCTTTCCTTTTTTGTAATATTTTTGGCCAGTCTGCGCAGTGATTTCTATCTGTACATTTGCAGGAGACGTGCCCACTCGCCTGCCCTCTTTCAAGATGGCGGTTGCGTGTCTTCCTGCTCTTGCGCATGCGCTTGGTGGTCCGGCTTCCGCTCCTATCACTTCCATCCGCAGTCTGGCGCTTGACGTCACAGGGCCCTGTGCATTCGTCAGCGTCAGCTGTGTTGGCGGTTGGGACTGGGGGGGTTTGACTATACTACCTTGCGCTATTGGCTTACATTTTTTGCGGCACTTATAAATAGCTTTTACCTCAGCATATTCACACGCCCCCTGAGGAAGGAACTCTTTTCCGAAACGCGCGTCGGGGTCAGCAGTATGGTGTGTGTTGTGTTGTGGAGCCACCACTAGAGGGCGCTCACTGTGTAGGGACAGAAACCTAGAAGGCTGGTGGCATAACAAGACCTCATGGGTATTGGATACTTTTCATATATGTCTAGCCCAGACTTACAGTATTTAATGCTTTAATGACTGGGACATTGCCATTTTGGAGCCTTCCTTGAATGACAACAATCATTTTACCATATAATGTACTGAAAAATGGGAAAAAAATACAAAATTGGTAAAATGGTGAAAAAAATCCATTCATTATTTGGTATAAATGTAATGGCAGTATTATTCTTTAGGCCAGTTACAGTACAGTGATCCCAAACGTAGAATTTAGTGGTAAAACTGTGTAACTGTGGACCTGAGCCGCCATTTTTATGGATTCCATTTTGGCGTCATATGACACTTCACTTTATTTTTGTGCATTTTTGTGGATGGTACAGCAACCAGTAAAATTATATTCTTGCATTTTGACCTTACTTTTTGTTTTTTTAAGTGTGGTTAAAGTAATTTTATATCTTAATTAGAGATGGGTGGACCCTGGATGTTCAGGTCCGGCAAGTTCGGCCGAACAGGTAAAAAAAAAGTTCAGACACCAGAATAGTACCCCGACTCAAACCCGATTCACTTTAATGGGGGGCCGAACATCCAGTGTTTGACACACTGTCATGTGCAACGTGAGCCCGCAGCTGTGATTGGAGATTAAAAGTTTACTGATGGGACTACTACTCCCATCAGCCGACGCCTTCTGGCGCTAATAACAGTGAGAGCAGGTGGCGGCTGATGGAAGTATTCATCATCCGGCACCTACGCTTTAAATAAATAATTTTTAAAAAAAAAGTGTGGGTCCCCCTGCATTTTTGACAACCAGCCAGTCAAAACTGACAGCTGCGAGCTGCAACCCTCAGCTGTCAGCTTTAGCAAGGTTGGTTATCAAGAAAAGAGGGTTAAATAAATAATTTAAAAAATAGGGAACCCCACTTGCCACCACCACAGGGCAAGTTGGAAGAGCCTGACAAAGCTCCAGAATTGCCACATCTAATACATGTGCCTTTTCTGGGGTGGCTGCAGGCTGCTATTTTTAGGTTGGCGGAACCAATATCCATGGACTCTTACCAGCCTGAGAATAGCAGCACCCAGCTGTCAGCTTTAGCAAGGACGGTTGTCAAAAGTGGTGACACCCCACACTGTTTTTTTAAATTATTTATTTTAACTTTACTATTCGGGTTCACCCATCTGTGATATTGATAGACCAGACTTTTATGGACATTTGATATCTAATATGTTTTTTATTTCACTACTTCTTAAATATTAAAAGAGGATGATTGAAACTATATTTATCTTTTCTTTTTTTTAAAAAACTAGTCTCGGAAAATGCACATCATTAGTTGCACCAATTCTGGCACTTTGCCCGCCACTCCCCACTTGCCCTGTAGCGATGGAAAGTGGGGTTCATATTTGTGGGGTTGATGTCACCTTTGCATTGTTTGGTGACATCAAACCCACTGGATAGTAATGGAGAAGCGTCGATAAGACACCTATCCGTTACTAATTCTATAGTTATATGGTAAATAAAGTCACAGCCAGAATAAGTCTTAACACAGCTATATTCACCTAACACCTAATTCCACCGAAGCCCTCGTCTCCAGTAATAAAGCAAAAATAAAAAAGCAATATCCCTCACCTGTCCGTCGTTCTGTCCCACGTCGTAATCCATCTCACAGCTTCAGTGACCGGCTGTGCCCTCGATTATGATAATGGCACTCTGATCGGAGTTTGATTCACTGTCAGCATAGTGTCATCTGATTATCTCGGATGAGAGGTTCTGAGTACTTTATGAGGAGAAGATGGAGAACAAAATTTCTTCATCTTTTCCATTGTATGAGTCCACGGATTGCACGTAGATGTCATCTGAGTACCGTCCGATGTTTTCCATGTTCCCATAGGCTTATAGGGGTCAGGAGTGTTAGCGTGTCACTCGGCATCTTACTTGTGGAGGCAGCGCAGATCCAGGTAACATGTATTGGGCACAGGGTATCGGTCTTTTATTATAAATCTAATATAATTTTTGTTAGTACAGGTACACTAATGACACTTTCCATCATGCTGTCCTATGTGTAAACACATGTTTATTGGTAAAAATCACGTCTTCCTGCACTTTAACACTGCAGACTACCTTACTGTCTATATAGTTACAGGCATAGCTTGTGCTTATACACAAAGCCTTAATTATTTTTATGGGGGATATGTAAAGATAAAACATGACATCACTGATTTTTCTTCTGTGCAGATATACCGTGTACATTATATCCTTTTTGGTTTAGAACAGTTGGTGTACCATAGCTGCAAATTATCTCTGAATGTTGATATCCATTTCATTGATTTCCAGGATATATTTGGCCTTGCATACACGTGTTCCTGTATAGTTATGCATTCTGCTCCAGCTAATCTTCTTGAGTATGTGTTCTATGGTTTGAGGAACTCTGGTTTATATTAATCTGGGCGTGTTTTACAGCTATTGAAATAAAATAATTTGTTTTAAACAATTTTCAAATCTATATAACACTTCTTGATCAATACGTGGATTACTTACTACGGGATCAGTATGCTTATTTTAATACACTGCAGACTGCTCAATGCTGTTCACTGGGAAAACTGTCAGATGAGCTCTCTATACAGATCACTGCAGAAAGTATATGTCCTTTCTTTCTAAAGAAGCCATACTACAGTAGTGGCTCGTGTGTTTTCTCCTGGTTCCCATTACCTTAGTTCCTATTACCTTTTGACCTTAACACTTTTACCACCTTGAACGTATAAATACGTCCAAGGTGGGCTCCCCCTGATTGTTGTGGGCTCCAGAGATGAACCTGCAACATTTGCTGCACATGTCAGCTGATTTGAAGAGCTGACATGTGCCCCTAACAGCCGCAGGTGGAATCGTGATCCACCTGCCGCTGATAAAATGTTAAATGCCGCTGTCAATCTCTGACAGCGGCATTTAACATGCACACACCGGAAGCATGTCACTAATCCTGTCCATTGGCGACCGTGGGTCGCCAATGGACTGGCTTGACAACCCGGGGTCTGCAGCAGAAACCTGTGGTTGTCATTGCTGGGTTGCGATGAGCGCCGCCCAGTGGTCTTTGTCTAGTTGTTTATGGCTTGGACCCTCTTTTAGCTCCCCCTGTAGGAGCACCATACTGCCTTCTGTATCTGCGCTATTCACTTATTCCTGATCGCCATTGTACCTCAGTGATCAGGAATAAGGCCCTTAAAGGCCGCATTTTAAATGCATATCGGTGGTTATTTAGGGGTTAAATAATAATTCCTGTCCTGTTTGTATCCCATCATCACTACTATGGCATCTTTGTGCTGTGAAATGCGTTACATGACTGGCGCCCAATAAATGGCGGCTGTGTGTGTAGTCAGATATTGTGCAGACGGGATTTACATGTGACTTCTGCACCTGAATAAGAGACTCAGCGTCTGAGATCAGGAAACTTCGATATCACGGTGTGATCTATAAGGTTTGCTTGTATTAGTGAGTTACATTTTATCAATTACGTTATTGTGATCTGCTCTTTGATGTCACTATTCAGATTCTGCAGAATCTTGGCATGGGCGTCCACCCTATAGTACAAGGAGAACATCGCAATGTGCATGTTAGGGAAGGGAGAAACTGGGACTATGTCCTAACAATGGTAATTTATTAAAAATAATGTCCCAACTTAGTTCTCCCCTATCCACAGTATAGGGTATAAGTTACTGATTACGGAGAATCCGTCCGCTGGGACCTCCAGCTCTGAGATGTCCCATAGGATGGAGCCGAGGTGGCGCATGCGCCCCACACACTGTACAATGAGGAGAAAGACTCTTACCTGTAAATCACAACTGCAGCTGAAAGACAAACAGTTTACAATTAGATTTACTGAACTCTCTAATAAATCCGTCAGTGGCAGCGGACGACTTAATGTTAGGCCGTATTCACACTTCATTTTATTCTCATCCACACAAAGCTACGCCATCTAGTTTTGATTAGTGTGCAGCATCCGATTTTCATCTTTTTTTGGTCCGTGTGACCATTTTTTCCATCAGTATGTCATCAATTTCTCTTACATACAAAAAATGAAAAGAGCTGATGGAAGTTCTTCCTAATAGTCAGTGAATAAGGGAGTGTGGCTGACACTTCTCCCCACATCCGACATGTTACCAGCTCCATAGACTATAAGGGCCAGTGAGAATACAGACAGCGCCCCTGCTACACACATGTGATGAGCCTTTCCTTCCCAGCGTTATTGTACAGAGACTTCCTTACACCATTATCGGATCTGATCCGGCGTTCAGGTTTCAGCTATACTGTAACTACTGGGGTGCAGGGGTGTTACATCCATAGTGGCGGACCACACGGCCGTGAGTCCTGGGGAGCGCTGGCTCTGTTCCCCCATCACCCAACCATCATCACAATCTTACTGTTCCTGTCCCACCATTCAGCTGCCCCTGTGCGTCTGAGACTCAGCTCAGCAGGCGCCATTACATCAATAGATCGCGCCTGCAGTGCAAAGTCTCAGTCCCCGCACTGCACAGACCGGAGCCGGGCGCTGGGAGGAGACGGCGGGGTGTAAATGTTGTAATTACGGGTGAGAATGTCAATACTTACATTGGATGTTGGTCCCTGCCGGCTGTAATAGAGAAATGTATAAAGGCCATGAGATATTTCCACTTCTTGCATTGTACCGTACATCACACACTCATAGGCTTCCATTACACGGGATAATCAATGGGGTTTCAAATAATCGCACAAGATTGCCTTAGAATTAATAAATCTATAAATGGGGGAAACTGGCAGCTGCATTGGGAAATCTGCCTAAATGTAAGAGTTCTGCGTACTCCAGGGGCTGTATGCTACATGGTGTTAACCCTTTAATGAGCCATGATGAATTTAGCCATCATGGAGCATGTCAGCGACTTAGGAGCGGTCTCGGAAGCAAAGCCCGCTCCACACCGGGCAGATGTTGACGGTATTATATAGATGTCATCATCCTCAGCAGCAGCAGTTGGCGTGCCCGCTGATTGAGTTTCTGACCGCAGCACTAAGAGTGACACGATCATAGGGAGCCAATGGGTTGCTATGACAGCCAGGGGCCGGCTATACGCCCCCGTGCCTGGTACGTGATCTCTCCTGTGATGTCCGGCCTTTGGTTGGGCATTATAGAGGACAGTGATTGTTACTATATACCACAATACTGCTACATGTAGCGCAAGCGATCAGGTGATCAAAGAAAAAAGTAAAGAAAAAAAAGTTTTAAAAATGTAAAAAAAAACTTTGAATCACCCAGTTAAAATTAAAGGAAAACATTTAAAAAAATACACATTTGGTATCAACATGTTCAGAAAAGTCCAATCTTTGAAAATATAAAATTAATTGATCCAATCTGTAAAAACTGTAAAGCAAAAAAAAAAATGCCAGAATTGTGTTTTTTTTGGTGTTACAACTCAATAAAAAAAGCATTAAGAAGCGATCAAAGCTTTGTAACTACCCCCAAAATAGTATCAATAAAAACATCCGGTCACCATGCAAAAAAACAAAAAATAAAAATGCTTCTGGTATTTGAAAATTACGACTCAAGACTACTGTGTGACTACTGACTTATCCCCCCAGTACAAGCACTGTGCGCTGTGGGGAGGTTATGTATGAGTTATGCAGACCCCCGGCCAGTGGGCGCAGCCTCGTTCTCTATATAGTTGTATTGAGCCGAGTCCTTGCCCTGTCTAGTAACGTGACCGGCCAGTGCGCGTGTCCTACTAGAGGGTGTAGCCTCGCTATATACAAGTGTATGGAGAGCGAGGCTGCGCCCCCTGGCAGGGGGTCTGTATAACTCATAAATACCCACTGGTTCCGGGTCTGAAACTTGCAAATCCCCACAGTCCACAGTGTATGTGGGATGCCCTCACACCCAGGGTGGCGGGGTACTCGGTACCGGGCCCGCGGATCTCCACGAGTGGGGTTGTTGTCACGGCAGCTATGACCCGGTCCGTGGCCCTGGGCGCCCATTGTAAATAGCAGAAATGTTCATTGAATGATTCGTGACGCCACCTGTGGTGTTCGGCAAGGAAGGTGTTAAGCCGACGCTGCGAGCAGATTCTCTGGGACAGATGGTGTAGTGCAGCAATGATGTTGTGGCCCTCCACAAGTAGGGCAGTAGTCCCAGGGCAGTGTAGTTGAAGAGATGGGGGAGAGATGTAGATGGTGCAGTTGTCAAGCACAGAGATGTAGCAGTGCTGAGGGTGTTGGCGCAGGAATAAGCTGAGGACACCAGGGCATGTAGTTCCAAAGCTTTACTCACAGTCTGTTGTGCATACTGGTGTCCGCATCCGTGCCGTGTCCTCCGGGTCAGGAGCTCAGTCAACTTCCAGGCAAGATGAAGTACTCCGTTCCAACACTCCGCCAACATATGTGCCTTTTCTGAACGTCTCCTCTTATAGCGCCTATAGTGAAGTACTCTCAGTACTGAGTTACACTGGAGTTCCTCCTGTCAGATGTTCCTATGTACTCTACTTGTAGGCAGACAGCTATAGCCTGCTTCGGGGACTCCTTGCTACTAAGTCCCGGCTCACTCACGTTGCTGTTGTGCCCCCAAGTCTTGTGTGGGAATAAAGTGGTGACATCTTCTATTCCTCTGGTGTCTGTCGCAGGACCATTAGTATCAATACAACCTCGGGGACCGGACCCCGGCCATGCGCTTAGAACTTGAGGAAGGGCTCTGCTCTAACCCTAATCCTTAGTTCTCTTCTTCTCCTTACGTTCCATACAAATCAATATTTCTTAGGGAGAATTAGGCTTTCTGAATATCTCTTTCTTGTGTGAGCAGACCCAGGTCACTGAGGTCTGCTGCAGCACTTCCTTCATCTATCCCACTCAGGGGATCCTCTCTCTGACTCCTGTCAGACTGACTAAATCCTAAACTCTTCCCAATCTTTTGGTGCAGACTAAGCTCACCCACCTCTCAGCACTCTTCATGTTCCAAGCAGGGAGCCACCAAAGGTGCTCTGCTACACTACTATGTTTTGTGGGACGCAGGTGTTGGAGTGTGGTCAGGTGTCTCCACCTTACCTGGAATGTGGGGCACCACACCTCAGGAGGAGGTGCAGTACCTCTGTGGCGACTGAACCCTCAGGGGCGCCACATATGCCCTTTGGGGATTCATAAGTCAGCAGTCACACAGAGTCACACCGAGTGACTGCAGACTTATCGGTTTTGACCGGACAACCCCTTTGAAAGGAATCTGTCAGCAGCTTTTTGCTACCTCATCTGTACGCAGTCTGATGTAGGTGAAGGAGGCTGAAGCCAGTGATGTATCACACAGATTACCGGGTGCAGCCGTTCTCACACAGAGATTTTAGGTTCAGTAATGCAACAGAGGTCAGAAAGCTGCCCCCGCCCACACCAGCCTCTGTATGTACAATGTCCATAGTCAGTGAGCTGCCTGTCACAGGAGGGGCGTGCTGGACCAGGGCTCAGGGACCAGCTAGTCCCAGCAATGATAAGCTACTGGCACTAAAACATCATTGTAAGCAAAATGCAGCCTGAAGATTGATAAATGCATCACTGACATCTGTGTGTTAACCCCTACAGCACGCTGTCTTCAGTTTACATAGCAGAAAACTGCTGACAGATTTCCTTTAAATAAGAAAAATGCAGGTTTGATATCTTTGTAATTGTCCTGACCTGATTGGTCCAGGCAGTTGGCCGTGCGTAAATAACGGGCATCAGACAACAGAAATCCATTGTTATATACGTGTAGAGATCTCTTTACAGTCACTATTCTGAATTACATGACTTCTCTTATTTCACACTTATGTATATTATTCTCCACATTGCACTCATCATTTTGATACAATAAATAATCGCATAAACCTGAATTGGTTAAATAGAGAAAGGTTTCCTTATAAATGGCCTAATGTTCAATACCAGTTGCATCAATAGCACATATTGCCATAACGAGCTAATTAACAAATAGAACGTTTTCTATATAAAAATGTATGAGATATGAGAACTGGGAGTAGAGGAAACCTGTCATAAGAAATCAGAACCTTATACAGCTAGGAAATGGGGAATAATAAGGACCAGACAGGAGCATAACGCGCACATACTCACTATAGAACTCCTACTATAACCCGCAACGGAATCCTGGGCAAGCGGCTGCTTATATATTCCTCATGATGTCACAATATTCAGGCAGAGGTGACCCTACTGTGATCTCATAACATTGTAGAGTGTTCTAGAACAAGCCCTGCAGCCAAAGAGATCAATAAAAATCTGTGTAATAAAGTCTATGGAGGGTTTATAATTGTATGTAAATAATCTGCTACAGTAAATTGTTATAAATGATAGGAAACAACAACCCCCCACACACACAGACCCGGGAACACGTATACGCAGAAGAGTCTTATAATCCAATTTTTTTTCTTATATTGTTATTATATGTGTACACCATATGGACATAAGTATATGGATACAGAATTTTATAATATCCCATTCTAAATCCATAGGCATCCATTAAGAGTTGGTCTACCCGAGGTTGTTAACATGTCAAACTCTGACAGCGACATTTAAAACCTCCCATCGGCGCCCATGTCACATGATCGCGGGTCGCCAATGGGTTGGCATGACAACCCGGGGTCAGCAGGAGACCCCTGTAGTTGTCATAGCCGGAGAAAGAGAAACCAATCACAAACTAAAATGTTTCTATACTAATGCACAAAGCATGGGCAACAAACAAGGAGAATTGGAACTACTAACACAGGAAAAGAAATATGATGTCATTGGAATCACTGAAACTTGGTGGGACGATACACATGATTGGAATACAAGACTAGAAGGATACAACTTATTTGCAAGAAACAGACTTGATAAACGAGGAGGAGGTGTCGCATTGTATGTTAGAAACGCGTATTTCTGCACAGAGATTGAAGCTTCAGAGACTGGGAGTTCTGTGGAAACTGTTTGGGTAAGAATACAAGGACAGAACAATGGAAAGGACACCATTGTAGGCATTTACTACAGGCCGCCTGTGCAAGCTGAAGATATGGATGAACTCTTTATGCATCAAATGGCCAAGTTCTCCAAAAAATATGACATAGTTGTCATGGGAGATTTCAACTATCCAGACATTTGTTGGGAATCTCTCTCAGGCAAAACTAACAGGTCAAGGAAATTCTTATCCTCTCTTGCTGACAACTTTATCTTCCAAAAGGTAGGGGAGAAAACAAGGGGAACTGCTACCTTGGATCTAATCCTTATAAACAGGGAGGAAATGGTTGAGGAGGTAAAAGTGGCTGGAACCCTAGGAGGTAGCGACCATGCTATTTTAGAATTTTGGATAACTAGAGGCGGAAGACCTGTGAAGACTCAGACGTCAAGGTTAGATTTCAGAAAGGCAGATTTTAAGGGATTCAGAAAGATAATTGGAGGGATCCAATGGCTGGATATCCTTAAAGACAAAAATGTCCAGGAAGGATGGGAAATCTTGAAAAATGAAATTCTCAAAGCACAGTTGTTAACAATTCCGAAAAGAGGGAAGAATAGGAAGCATTTAAGGAAACCAGGATGGGTGAACACAGAACTTAAGCACATGCTAAAAAGGAAGAAAAAAATGTTTATAAAATGGAAAGAGGGAGGCATATCTAAAGAAGAATATAATGCTGTCTGCAGAATCTGCAGGGCACAAATCAGATTAGCTAAAGCTGAAAATGAATTGAGGCTTGCAAGAGATGTCAAAAGCAATAATAAAGGATTTTGGGGATATGTCAAAAGTAAAAGAAAAGTCAAAGATGCTATAGGATTTTTACAGGATGAAAATGATGAAATGGTAAGACAGGATGTTGAGAAGGCTGAACTTTTAAATTCCTATTTTGCATCTGTTTTCTCTCAGAAAGGAAATGTAACACCAACTGTTATTCACTGTCCTATTAAGGGAATAGAAGAATCCAGGATATCTATAAACAGAAAGATAGTGAGGAAACACTTAGCTAACCTAAATGAATTCAAGTCTCCAGGTCCAGATGAATTACACCCCAGAGTACTGAAGGAGATAGCAGAAGAAATTTCTGAACCACTCTCCATTATCTTTGAAAATTCTTGGAGAACAGGAGAAGTGCCAGAAGACTGGAGAAGAGCAAATGTTGTTCCTATCTTCAAAAAGGGTAAGAAGGTGGACCCAGGCAACTATAGGCCGGTGAGTCTGACTTCTATACCAGGAAAGATCTTTGAACAAATTATTAAACAACATGTAAGTCAATACCTGGATAAGAATGAAGTGATCAAACAGAGTCAGCATGGGTTTGTAACTAATAAGTCATGTCAGACTAACTTAATTTCCTTCTATGACGGTATCACTGATTGGGTGGATCAAGGAAATGCTGTACATATAGTATATCTTGACTTCAGCAAAGCATTTGACAAAGTCTCTCATACAATCCTTATTGAAAAAATGACTAAGTATGGAATGGACAAGGCAACTGTTAGGTGGATTCATAGCTGGCTTAGTGATCGGACCCAAAGAGTGGTCGTAAATGGCTGCACATCCAGTTGGAAGAATGTCTCAAGTGGGGTACCACAGGGCTCTGTCCTGGGCCCTGTATTGTTCAACATCTTTATCAACGATTTAGATGAAGGAATTGAGGGTAAACTGATTAAATTTGCTGATGACACAAAGCTAGGAGGGATAGCTAATACTAGAGAAGAGAGAGAGAGGATTCAAAAAGATTTAAATAAACTGGAGAAGTGGGCAGTAACTAACAGAATGGTTTTTAACAGGGAGAAATGCAAAGTACTACATCTGGGCAATAAAAATGAAAAAAGCATATATAGAATGGGAGGAATAGGGCTAAGTGACAGCACATGTGAAAAAGACTTGGGTATACTAATAGATCACAGACTGAATATGAGTCAACAGTGTGATGCAGCAGCAAAAAAGGCAAATGCAGTTCTAGGATGTATTAACAGAAGCATACAGTCTAGATCACGTGAAGACATTATTTCCCTCTACTCCTCTTTGGTCAGACCTCATCTGGAATATTGTGTCCAGTTTTGGGCACCACATTTTAAAAAAGATATCAACAAACTGGAGCAAGTTCAGAAAAGAGCGACCAGAATGGTGACCGGTCTGCAAACCCTGTCTTATGAAGAAAGGTTGCAGGATTTGGGAATGTTTAGTTTGCAAAAGAGAAGACTGAGAGGAGACTTAATTGCTGTCTACAAATATCTAAAGGGCTGTCACATTGTAGAAGGATCAACTTTATTCTCATTTGCACAAGGAAAGACTAGAAGCAATGGGATGAAACTGAATGGGAGGAGACACAGATTAGATATTAGAAAAAACTTTTTGACAGTTAGAGTGATCAATGAGTGGAACAGGCTGCCACGAGAAGTGGTGAGTTCTCCTTCAATGGAAGTCTTCAAACAGAGGCTGGACAGACATCTGACTGGGATGATTTAGCGAATCCTGCTTTGAGCAGGGGGTTGGACCAGATGGCCCAGGAGGTCCCTTCCAACTCTACGATTCTATGATTCTATGATTCTATGAGTGCCGCCCAGCAGTCGGGGCTCAAAGCAAACGATCATATCTGCTACATAGAGCAGGCTGCAGTCCTGCTCTATATAGCAGAGCCAATCGGATGATCGCAGCTTTTAGTCTCCCATGGGGACTATTGAAGCAAGTAAAAAGTAAAAAAAAATGTTTTTAAAAATATTAAAATATAAAAGTTCAAACCACCCCCCTTCGCCCCATTCTAAATAAAAAAATAATAAAAAATATATATACACATATTTGGTATTGCCGAGTTCGGAATTGCCACATCTATCAATATATAAAAAGAATTAATCCAATCGGTAAGCGGCGTAGCCAGAAAAAAAAAAAAACGCCTGAATTAGGTTTTTTTTTTGTTGCTGCAACATTGCAATAAAATGCAATAACGGGCGATAAAAAGATCGTATACACACCAAAATGGTATCATTAAAAACATCAGATCAGCGTGCAAAAAATAAGCTCTCACCTGACCCTAGATCCTGAACAATGGAGATGCTACGAGTCTCGGAAAATGGCATTTCTTTTTTTTTGCAAAAACTTTGGATTTTTTTTGGAAAAATGGGAGAAAAAATGGAAACAAAAACAGAAATACCCCTGGTTAAATTCAATGAGAACCTGGTTGTTATGGGACCAGTGTAAAGGGCCTGTCACACTAAGCGATATCGTTAGCAATATCGCTATAACTTGTGACGTTATAGCGATATTGCTAGCGATATCGCTGTGTGTGATACTTACCTACGACCTGCTCCCCCGCTGGTTATCGCTGATCGCGCGAGAACGTTCAGGACCGTTTCTCGTCGTCAGCTTCCTGCGGCGCTTCCTGTGGAGAGACGAGCGACGAGTGTGGAGCCGGGCGGCAGGACGGCAGGATCGCCTAGTGTGACAGGTAAGTAGCGACCCCTGCGATGTCGCTGGTGAGATCTGCCTGTGTGGCAGCTCACTAGCGACCACTTAGCGATGCACCAGCGATCCTGACCGCGTCATATCGCTGGTCAGGATCGCTGGTGCATCGCTAAGTGTGACAGTACCTTAAGACTTCTTAGCTGGGAGCCCTGATACCTCATGCAACACCTCAGATTTTATTTTTTTTTCCAGCCACACTCAGATGGCGCAAACATCAGTTTCATACAGTACTATTGGTAGAAAAATGTAAGGAAAGTAACACAGGTAGTTGTCTGAAAGTAAGAGGAGGCCTGCCGGAGAGCCCTACTTATACAGGCAACACACCAGACGGAGACCCAACTTGGAGTCTCCACATTTCAAAAAATAAATGTCACATACCACTAAATTGACATCAATTTCCACAGAGTAGAACCAGTATAATAGGCCTCTGACATACCTTCTACTACAGGCAACACACCAGATGGAGACCCAACTTGGAGTGCCCACATTTGAAAATATTGGCGTGACAAGCAAGCTCAGGCCACTCTACCGTTTTTGAAGATAAAAATGCAAACCTCCCTGATGACATTGATATTGAGCTCCAGATACTCCTGCACCATCTTCTCCAGTCGTTCACAACGTGTCAGACTTGTACTCTGTTCTGCTGGTGCATGGGCTGATCTACAAAATGTGTGAAAAAACTCACAGAAATTGCTTATGCCACTTACACTGCTGCTTCTAATGTTTTTGTGATGATTGATGTTCCTGGGGTTGGATATCTAGAACTGGGATGCACATTGTGTGCCTCACTGACATCTTGGGGAAAACCACTCTTAAGATTGTCTAGAGTGGAGATGGCTTTAAAGTGTTTCCTGATGAAGTGAGCTGGGACAGCTCAGGAAACGCGTAGGCACCATTAAAGCCTCTTGAAATATACCTACAGCAGCAGCAGTTTATTATTGCAGTTTAACGCCATCTCCACTTACAAGTCCTTGGACCTCGTGCAGACTGCAGCAGCTGTTTCATGCGTTTATAGGTGTTGTGACCGAAATCTCACAACCTTATCAGGTGAGTCTCTCCTTGCCTCACCATTACAATTGTGTTTTAAAGGTTTCACACAGTGGATGTGCCCTGTTTTGTTTCTTTTATCGAAGATTGTCTAGAAGCATATTTTGATACGCCAGCATGCGCGTATCCCATTTCCAGGGGGTGAAGCATCTGGCTAAATTTACTCTTGTGCCGTGGATCTAACAGAGTGGCAACTCAGTAGTCAGCACTATTTTTAACCACAAGAATACAGGCATGATGTTGAAGTGCAGCAAGAAGGCGCTCATGTGTCGGGCACTTCCATGAGGTCCAAGCCCATGGTGTGTTGGTGGCAGCGTAACACTCAAGGTTGCTTCCTCAGTCCCCTCCCACCAACTATGGACAACAGAGAAAGGATCATTAACCACTTCATCTCCTGACTGTTGCTCATCCACCACCTTGTCCTCTTCCATTTGTTCCTCGGCTCCTGCACCTTCACTAACAGTTTGTCTGGTACCATGAGGCACCCTCTCATGGCACCCGCCTGTGCGACGACAATCCGGAAATTTGAGACATTGTTATCCCTTCCGCATCCTCCTCTGCTTCCACTTCTTCCCCTGGGACCACTACCTCTTCACGCAGACTATTTAAAGTGTGCTCCAGCATGTAGATGACCAGAATAGTGATGCTGATGATAGCATTGTCAGCACTAACCATCTTAGTAGCAATTTTGAAACTGTGCAGAAGGGTGCAGAGGTCCTTCATCTGTGCCCACTGTGCAAGCATGATTTGCACCACATCCGTACTGCATTGGCCCAGGCTATGCAAAAGGACATACTACACCACGGCTCGTTGCTGCTCCCACAGTCGCTGCAACATGTGCAGAGTGGAATTCCATCGTGTCATAACATTGCAAATCAGACGGTAAACCGGTAGGCCGAAAGACCAGTTTAGCAATGCAAGTTGATGACCTGCGGGGTGCTAGCCATGGAAGTGAGCACGCAGTGACCTGCTTTCTGTAGCAACGCATCCTGACCGGGTTAGTGGAGAAGAAATTGCTGTACCACCCTGTTGAGGATGTGAGCCATGCAAGACACGTGTTTAAGGTTGCCCCTAAGTAGGGCCGCCACCAGGTTGCACCATTATAGCACACATCCTTCTCTGGCTCCAGGTTCAGTGGCAACAGCCATTGCTCTAACTGGGCTTGGATAGCTGTCCACAACTCTTAAGCTGTGTGACTGCGATGTCCAAGGCATGTTTATTTGAACACTGCCTGATTATGGTGATCCATGGCTGCGCAGTACGGAGGTGGGGGTATTCTATCTGCACTGTTCGATTGCATGTCTGATTAAGGGAGAGGTTGGGAGACAGGTAGAGGACCTAGAGGACGTGGAGGAGCCAGAAGCAGTGGAGGAACTGTTAGATACAGAGGTATGTCCCGCAAGCCTTGGAGATTCAAAGACTTGTGGAGTAGCCCCTTGACCACCTGCCCCCACAGCCACCAGAGTCACCCAATGCCCAGTCAGTGAGATGCAAGTCCCCGCCAATGTTTGCTCGTCCAGGTGTCAGTGATGAAATGAACCCTGGCAGACATAGATTTTTTTCAGGGGGCAAGTGATGTTGTCTGCGACATGCTGGTGTAGCGCAAGCACAGCTTTCTTAGAGAAGTAATGGTGACTGGGAAACTGGTACTGGGGGACTGCAATGCCCATCAACTTTCTGAAACCATCTGTATCCACCAGTCAGAAAGGTAGCATTTCAGTGGCCAACAGATTGGAGATGGTGAAATTCAAGCTCTTAGCTTTGGCATGTGTAGGAGGAAACATTCTTTTACGTGACCACAACTGGTCCCTCTCCCGTTATCCCCCTCTCATCGTCTGACATCCATGATGCAGACACTGACAGTATAATGTACACATGAAATATTTAACTGCAAAAATTGCTATGAAAAAAGGAAGGAACATCGCGCATAGATTGGCCAATATGTAAGCCCAATTGCCACATCAAGACGTCCTTCGTAAATTGGGTCCCTGTCCTGATATGTCACCTCTCCTGGGCAAAAAAGCCTACAATTTATGGGGCAGGAATGGACCAGCTAATCTGCTTAAAATCACCTTTGGCTAATGGGAGTGCACATGTCCAAAAGGCTATGATTCAATAGAAAGGACCAGCACATCTAAACTAATGTGAACAGGCGCCAACCAAAAAAAAGCATGTAAGCAAAAAATAGTAAGGTTGCACCATAATATAGAAAGAAGGATTACTCCAGAACATTGACACTGAATTGCTGCCATAGGAAATAGGACAAAATGGAAAAAGCATTATATAATGAACATATGAAATATTTATCTTCAAAAATTGCTAGAGTAATCCTTCTTTGTACATTATGGTGCAACCTTACTATCCACAATGTTAGCCTACTGAAACGTATGTTCAGTAAATGCACTCAGTACTTGGGCTCCTTTAGCATCAATGCGGCTTGGCATGGAGGCGATCAGCCTGGGCACTGCTGAGGTGTTATGGAAGCCCAGGTTGCTTTGATAGCAGCCTTCAGCTCATCTGCATTGTTGGGTCTGGTGTCTCTCATCTTCTTCTTGACAATACCCCATAGATTCTCTGTGGCATTAAGGTCAGGTGAGTTTGCTGACCAATCAAGCACAGTGATACTGTTGTTTGTAAATTAGGTATTGGTACTTTTGTCAGTGTGGACAGATGCCAAATCCTGCTGGAGAATGAAATTTCCATCCCCAAAAAGCTTGTCGGCGGAAGGAAGCATGAAGTGCTCTAAAATTTCCTGGTAGACAGCTGCGCTGACTTTGGTCTTGATTAGGGTTGATTGAATAGCTTAGGACAGGGGTCCCCAACCTGTGGCACTTGAGCCCATGATATGTGGCTTGCGACTGGCTGTCAGCTTGGTGCATTAGCATCAGATCTAGCAAACAACTATGAAGAGCAGGTCTCCAGTGAATTTTGTGAGCAGCCCAGTACAGAAGATCAGATCTAAATGAGCATATTCTGGCCTTGGGGGTTTGGAGATAATTTAAGTATGATAAGCTGGAGACCAGATGATGTGAAGTGTCAAGAGTAGGTGCTTAAAGCTGGATGCGACAGTGTGGTGGGGTTGGTTGATGCAAGAATACTGAATGAGGGTCATGTAGGAACCTCTGGCTCTTAGTACAATGCCGGTCTCATTTTTGTGGAAAAACTTTGGCTGTCATTATACCAGTAATGGGGGCAATGTGTCGCTATTGTGAGGTGGGCGGGAGCTGGATGTGGCTCGCGACCCTCTCTCAAAGCTTAATGCCTCTCTCAAGGCAGAAAGGTTGGGGATCACTAGCTTAGTATAAGAGCTTAGCTGAATCGTTGCATCGGTAACCTGGATACCTGGAACCCTCCCAATAATCAGCTGTTTGGCGCTGCAGCTGCATGTGTCATGGCTGTGTGCCAGTGTGTGTGTATAGCCTGTTTGTTGGGCTATCCATGCATGTGTTGTGCCTGTCACACAGCCACGACACATGCAGCTGCAGAACCAAACAGTTGATTATCAGGAGCGCTCCAAGTAACTGATGCAGCTATTCAGATAAGCTCTTGTCCAAAGCTATTCAATCAACTCTAGTAGTCTTGATAAAAAAACACAGTGGAACTACAGCAGCAGATGACATGGCTCCCCAAACCATCACTGATTGTGGAAATTTCACACTAGACCTCAACAGCTTGGATTGTGGCCTCTCCACTCTTCCTCCAGACTTTGGGACCATGATTTCCAAATTAAATGCAAAATTTTACTTTCATCTGAAAAAAACACCTTGGACCACTGAGCAACAGTCCAGGTCTTTTTCTCCTTGGCCCAGGTAAGACGCTTCTGGCGCTGTCTATTGGTCATGAGTTGCTTGAATGCGACACTTGCAGCCCATGTCCTGGATATGTCTGTGTGTGGTGGCTCTTGAAGCAATGACTCCAGAAGCAGTCCACTCCTTGTGAATCTCTCCGAAATATTGGAATGGCCTTTTCTTAGCAATCCTTTTGAGGCTGTGGTTATCCCGGTTGCTTGTGCACCTTTTTGTACCCCCTTTTTGTAAACTTGTGGGAAATGTTATGTATTAAGTTTTTTGTGTGCCGTATCGCTGTGATTTAACCCTAACCCTAACCCTAACCCTAACCCTAACCCTAGCGGGAAAATGGAAATAAATACATTTTCTTTTAGTTTTATTATTTTTCCCTAACTAAGGGGGTGATAATGGGGGGTTTGATTTACTATTTATGGTGGCATTTATATTTGGCAGCTGTCAGACGCTAAAAGACGCTTTTTATTGTAAAAATAGTTTTTGCATCACCACATATTGTGAGCTATAATTTTTCCGTATTTTCACCCACTGAGTCATGTGAGGTCTTATTTTTTGCGGGACGAGTTGACGTTTTCATTGGCACCATTTTCGGGCACGTGACATGTTTTGATCGCTTTTTATTCCGATTTTTGGGACGCAGAATGAACAAAAACCAGCGTTTCATGAATTTCTTTTTGGGGGTGCGTTTACACCGTTCCGCGTGCGGTAAAATTGATAAAGCGTTTTTATTCTTCGGGTCAGTACGGTTACAGCGATACCTCATTTAGGTCGTTTTTTTATGTTTTGTCGGTTTATTGCAATGAAAACAATTTTATATAAAAAATAATTATTTTTGTATCGCTTTATTCTGCGAGCTATAACTTTTTTATTTTTTTGCGGATGACGCTGTATTGCAGCTCGTTTTTTGCGGGACAAGATGACGCTTTCAGCGGTACCATGGATATTTATATGCGTCTTTTTGATCGCGCGTTATTGCACTTTTTGTTCGGTGGTATGATTATAAATCATTATTTTTTGCTTCGTTTTTTATTTTTATTTTTTAAGGGGTTCGCTAAAGGGGTTAACTAATGGGACAGTTTTATAGGGCGGGTCGCTACGGACGCGGCGATACCAAATATGTGTACTTTTATTGTTTTTTTTTTTTTTATTTTGAAAAAATGGATTTATTTGGGAATATTTTTTTTTTTTTTACTAATTTATTTAGCGATTTTTTTAAATTTATTTTTAACACTTTTTTTTTTTTACTTTATTACCTTGTCCCAGGTGGGACATCACTGTCCTGTGACAGATCGCTGATCTGTCACATCACAGATCACTGTGACAGATCAGCGATCTGTCACAGGCACTGCTGCAGACTTCCTCATGCCTGCGCTTTGCAGGCAGTGAGGAAATCAGCTCCCTGCAGGCCCCCGAAGGCCCCCGTCGCCATCTTGGATCCGGGGGCCTGTAGGGAAAGAGCCCCCCTGCAGCAGCGCTGCACATTGCGCTGCCGTGGGGGGCTCAGGGAAGCACGGAGGGAGCCCCCTCCCTGCCGATGCTTCCCTTTAACCCCCGGTAAACCGCGATCGCGTTTGATCGCGGTGTACAAGGGCTTAACGGGTCGGGGGCGGTCTGTGACCGCCCCTGACACATTGTGCCGGGTGTCAGCTGTGATAATCAGCTGACACCCGGCCGCGATCAGCGGCGCTCACCACGTGGGCGCCGCTGATCGCTGGGACGTAATATTCCGTCCATGGTAGTTAGGTCCAGGGTCACATGGACGGAATATTACGTCCATTGTAGGTAAGGGGTTAATTTTGCTTCTATCTTAGGTTTTATATGAAGAAGCAGATATATGTCACATGGTAATGGTTTAGGTCCCTGTAACACAATTGTCATGTGAGCGCACTGCCCCGATTCATCATTACTTTAGCCCGTTTTTTGTTTAGCTTGGTACGTTTTGCACTCTCTTTTTGTTTGCACCTTTTTCATTATTCTTTGTGGGGGGTTTTTAAGTCTATTTCATATGTGCTCGTATTTTTTTTGTTGTTTCTGATTTGTGGGTGAAGTTTAGCGATTTCAGATGTTTTTACCTGATCAATTACAATCCTTTAAAAAAATGGCAAATTTTGTCACAACTCCACTCCAATCCTCTCCTTGGTGCATTTCTAATTACACCAAAATCTTGTCGAAATGTTTGTGACTTTTGGCTGAAAAAACAGTTCCGGACATGAGAACAGCCTGTTTTTGACTTTGCAACAAAAGTAATGAATTTAATTATATTTTGCAAAAAAAGAAAAAATCAACAACTAATATCACAAGACAAACCTGAAAGGTGATGCAGACCACGATCACACGCTCAATATTTGGTCAGTTTTTACCTCCGTATATGTAAGCCAAAACCAGGAGTGGAACAATCAGTGGCGAAGTATAAGGCTGTGTGCACACGCTGCGGATTAGGTGCGGATTCATCCGCGCGGATTTTGTAAAATCCGCAGGTGAAAGCGCAGGTCAAAAGACCTGCGGTTTTACCTGCGGATTGCTCTGCGGTTTATCATCTCCTCAATGGAGGAGATGGCAAACCGCAGGGGAATCCGCAGAAAGAATTGACATGTCAATTCTTTCTGCGGATTGAAAACCGCAGATAATCCGCGCGGAAAATTCCGCACCGTCTGCACTGCGGTTTTTGATTCCCATAGGGAATCATGGTACTGTACACCGCAGCAAAATCCGCAGCGTGTGCACACAGCCTCATAGAGACGTCACCACTTCTATATTTATCACCCACTGCTGGTCTTGGCTTACAAATACTAAAGGCAAAAAACTCCTCACCAAATCCTCAATGTGAGCATGTGGCCTTAAAACAAAACCTGCAAATGATAAATCAAGGCCGGAGAGCTTCAAATTAGGTCTGTGACCGCAGAGAATGCTTCCCAGGACGCAATGCTTTGTGTATCTATTCATCACATCAAAAAGGTATGTCAGCAAAAAATAAAATAAAGTTAAAAAGTACAAATAAAAATCTTACAAGCAATGCTGTAAATACGTCCATACCCTATTCCCAGCAATGCCAGCTTAGTGTTTAATATTACTTTATTATATGTAACAAAAAATATACAAATAGTTTTACAATAACGTCTCTATTAATAATCTTAGATCCAAGGTAACGCTATGAGTGTCCATTTCCGTGTTGCTTTAGATGCCATTAGTGATACAGCTCTTCATTGTAAATATCTGTAAACACGTGACTTCACGACAAGCCTTGCGCTTGTTTCAGCACCTTCACATTGGGTAAACTTATTTCTAGGAGCGTCATGTGGACTTTTTCATCAGGTGTAAGATTTTTTTGAATCTTAATCTCTCAGCGATTTCAATACAAGTTTCTCCTGCCTGTGAAAAAAAAAAAAGAGAACAAGTTATAGATGTATTCCTCACCCTAAGGGAATGTCCCACCAAATATAGAAGTGTGCATAGACTAGGAAATCCACATTTTTAGCAAGTTTAATAATGTTTACTTTACATAGAAACATTAACATTTTATCGCACATTGACATCAGCGTTCATCAACACAGGGTGTTATTTTTATAATGGATTTCTTTGGGAAATAAATGTATGACATTCTGGCTTATATAAATGATTATTTTTACTTTCCCCCCAGAGACACTTAAAATCCAACATATTGATACACTGCTCAAAAAAATAAAGGGAACACTTAAACAGCAGAATATAACTCCAACTCTGTGAAATCAAAGTGTCCACTTAGGAAGCAACACTGATTGACAATCAATTTCACATGTTGTTGTGCAAATGGAATACACAACAGATGGAAATTATTGGCAATTATCAAGACACACTCAATAAAGGAGTGGTTCTGCAGGTGGGGACCACAGACCACATCTCAGTACCATTGCTTTCTGGGTGATTTTTTGGTCACTTTTGAATGTTGGTTGTGCTTTCACACTCATGGTAGCATGAGATGGACTCTACAACACAGACAAGTGGCTTAGGTGGTGCAGCTCATCCAGGATGGCACATCAATGCGAGATGTGACAAGAAGGTTTGCTGTGTCTGTCAGAGTAGTGTCCAGAGGCTGGAGCGCTACCAGGACATAGGCCAGTACACCAGGAGATGTGGAGGGGGCCATAGGAGGGCAACAACCCAGCAGCAGGACCGCTACCTCCGCCTTTGTGCAAGGAGGAACAGGAGGAGCACTGCCAGAGCCCTGCAAAATGACCTCCAGCAGGCCACAAATGTGCATGTGTCTGCACAAACGGTTAAAAACCGTCTCGATGAGTATGGTCTGAGTGCCCGATTTCCACAGATGAGAATTGTGCTCACAGCCCCAACACTGTGCAGGGCACTTGGCATTTGCCACAGAACACCAGGATTGGCAAATTCGCCACTGGCGCCCTGCGCTCTTCACAGATGAAAGCATGTCCACACTGAGCACATGTGATAGACATGACAGAGTCTGGAGACACCGTGGAGAGTGATCTGCTGGCTGCAACATCCTTCAGCATGACCGGTTTGGCAGAGAGTCAGTAATGGTGTGGGGTAGCATTTCTATGGAGGGCCACACAGCGCTCCATGTGCTTGCCAGAGGTAGTCTGACTGCCATTAGGTACCGAGATGAGACCCCTTGTGAGACCATATGATGGTGCAGTTGGCCCTGGGTTCCTACTAATGCAGGACAATGCCAGACCTCATGTGGCTGGAGTGTGTCAGCAGTTCCTGCAAGATGAAGGCATTGAAGCTATGGACTGGCCCGCCCGTTCCCCAGACCTGAATCCGATTGAGCACATCTGGGACATCATGTCTCGCTCCATCCACCAACGTCACGTTGCACCACAGACTGTCCAGGAGTTGGCGGATGCTTTACTCCAGGTCTGGGAGGAGATCCCTCATGACAACATCCGCCGATCAGGAGCATGCCAAGGCGTCGTAGGGAGGACAAACAGGCACGTGGAGGCCACAAACACACTACTGAGCATCATTTCCTTGTCTTGAGGCATTTCCACTGAAGTTGGATCAGCCTGTAATTTAATTTTCCACTTTGATTTTGAGTATCCTTCCAAATCCAGACCTCCATGGGATATTAATTTTGATTTACATTGATCATTTTTATGTTTTCTTGTTCTCAATGCCACTGTGTAATGAATAAAGATTTGCAGCTGCGATATTTCATTCAGCAATATCTACGATGTGGTATCTTAGTGTTCCCTTTATTTTTTTGAGCAGTGTACATTTAAATAGAATTAGCCCGTGTGAAAATTTCAGACAGTAATGGACAAATAAGAATTTTTTCACCATGTTTGAATGCAAACTAAGCTCCAAAATGTGTCAAACTTTTCACTTTTTCCATAGTGCTCATGAATAACTAGAAAAATAGGACAAAGATCTATTACATCTGATTTAAAACTGGTTTTCCTACCTCTTCTGATAAACTATTGACTTTAAACTTGGTCATAGATTTTACAGAGTTTGTGGGCTAATTATTATTCCCTTGAAGGCTATGTGCACACGTTGCGGATTTGTTGCAGATCCGCAGCGGATTTTCTGCTCGGAATTGTGCCAAATCCACAAATAATTGCTCAAGCAAGGTTAATCAATGGGAATCCAGAATTGGTGTGCACATGCTGCGGAGAATTCCGTCCTGATTCGCAGCGTTTTATTTTCCGCAGCATGTCAGTTCTTTTTGCCGATCTGCAGCGTTTTTCCCCCGTTGACTTACATTGAAGCGCTCAAATCCGCAACAAATCTGCAGGTGTAAAAAGTTTTGCGGATTTGGTGGAAAAATGCTGTGGATTTTTAAAACTCAAATAAATCAGAAGGCGGAAGAGTGTGCGGGCGGAGAATCAAAAATAGAGCCAATCTTGATTGAAACGCATCAACAATGGAGGGAGGACTTGAAAAACACAATTTTTTTTTATTTTATTTTTTTACGGTAGTACATATTTATTGCGCTAACAAATCTGCATAAAGTGCGGAATTTACAGTGTTTTGTGCCAAGAGATGCAGAAAATTTCACAGGCAAATCCGCAGCGTGCACATATAGCCTACGTTGTTTTTTGTTTTTTTTTATAGTGCACGCAAAATTTAACATTCCCTTGCATTTTCTTCACGGTAAGAGCAGTGAGGCTCTGGAATTCTCTTCCTGAGGAAGTGGTGATGGCCAACTCACTGAATGAATTTAAGAAAGGAATGGATGCTTTTCTTGTGAGTAACAGTATAGAAGGTTACAAATAACATAATATTATAGGTAGATGGTTGACCCAGCTTAGGGGAAGGAATTTTTTTCCCCATGGAGAAAATTGGCTTCTACTCTGTGGGTTTTTTTGCCTTCCCCAGGATCAACAATGCAGAACAGCTGCACTAAAAATAGGCTGAGCTAGATGGACATAAGGTCTTCCTTCAGCCTTCAAAACTATGTTACTATGTTATTTTTGTTAGATTCATTTTATTAAAAAAAAAAATTGTGCAATACCACGCTTCTAACTGACAGCCGGCTCTACACGCACTGAGCAGTGACTGAACTTCCGATGCTGCAGGGAGGAATATCGTTCATTACCTCCTGGCAGTGGGGCTCTCGGTACAGGCTCCGGGCAGCTTCAGAACACAAATAAAATGAAGATTAACACCATATCCACAGCTTAACAGTGTTTTTTTTTTACCCGACATATCTGTTAAGTAAATTAGGTTAGGTTAGTTTCACACTAGCGCTTTGGAGAGCAGCGACGGCCTGCGCACGGCCGCCACTAAGCCCCGCCCCCTGCAGCGCCTCCGCCAGTAGCTCCGCCTACCGGCGCAGGACGCTGCATGCGTCCTGCGTCCCCTATCTTTATCACTGGGGGCGCAGGCCGTGCGCAGTATGCGTTTGGCGGCGCATGCGCCTTTTTGACGGTGCGCCGAGCGCAACCAAACTGCAGCAAGTTGCGTTTGGCGCAGGTCGGCGCACCGTCAAAAGGACGCATGCGCTGCCAAACGCATACTGCGCACGGCCTGCGCCCCCAGTGGTAAAGATAGGTGACGCAGGACGCATGCAGCGTCATGCGCCAGTAGGCGGAGCTACCGGCGGAGGCGCGGCAGGGCTTAGCGGCGGCCGTGCGCAGGCCATCGCTGCGCTCCAAAGCGCTAGTGTGAAACTAGCCTAACCTGCATTTTTATTGCTTGTTGGAATGTCATGTTTTAAATAAAGTTGCTTTGTTTTTGATACATTCTGGAATTTGTTCTTTTCAAAACTTTATTGATTTAGTCATATGCAGATTCCATGCGTTTTTGATGCGTTTCCGCTGCGGAAGTGGAATAAAAGCGGGTGTGTTTTTTACCTGCAGATTTTCCGCATCTAATGCATTTGCATCTATGGGAAAAATCTGCATGTAAAACTCTGCTTACTTGCAGGAAATATTGACATATTCTGGATTTGAAACGTGCACTGCAGGTCAGTTTATACGAGAAAAACAAAAAAGTTTGCTGCAACTCTGAGTCACTGAGTTTTTGACACAATGAAATACGCAGCGTCAAAAACTCACCAAACTTATGGAAATAGATTTAGCTGCACGCTCCGGGTCGAGTGCCGGCGGCAGTGCGAGTCTCTCGCAAGTGAGGATGAGCCCTAAGTTGAAGAGTTTGAATGCCGGTTACTAGATTTGTCTACTTTGAAACGCATTGACTGACAGTTTCAGTCTCCGACTCTTCTCTGGGGCACTGGCAGTGCGGATTCTTACCCACTTATTTCCCGCCTCACCGGTATCTCCAAATCGCGGATCTGCAGCAGCCCATTTCTAAGCTGATATGGGGGTTGTGAATCTCACAATTACCTCCCAGATGAGCAGAAACCGGTCATCTCCTGATTACAGCTCGGATAACGCCCTACTGCGCCTACTCTCTCCCCACTCATTGTGGGCTCACAGCCTAAAATTGTAACATGCATTTTTAATTTATGTTTGTACTTTTAATAACAAGGAACAATAGCAGCACAGTCCTGATATTGTGGGTGCAATACTTTCACAGGCAATCAGCCTCCAAATATAGAAAGAATGGGGTGGGAGCAGCGCACTAATGGAAATAAGTGAAAAAAGTGGACTTTATCTGCACAGATACAGGTGATGTTTCAGCCTTTCCCAAGTTCCTCTTCTTGATCAGAAGGGTAATTGTACATGAATGATCTGTTCTATTAATACAAGTGCATGGAACATTTTTTTCAAGCTTACTTCATTTCTGATGTGGGGATCAGCCTTGGCTTCCAGCAGAATTGGTACGATACTTTGACTCTTCATCTTACAGGCGTAGTGGAGGGCTGTGTTTCCCTCCTAAAAGAGAGCAGGAATAAAGGAATAGATAGGAATGGCCCACAATAGTTCACCTATTGTTATTATGTTAATTATTGTACACAACATATATTGAAACCATGGATTTGTGTCATTGGGTGGACACGTTGGGTCCTCCAGAGCTACAGAAGTTCTTTGTAGCCTCTTTTTCCTTTGCTTAATAGAGTAGGATACTCAATGTGAGATAACTATTGAATCAGAATTTTCTAATTTGGCAACCGTCCAACAAAATATGAAACTATAAAATATTATGTTATTCGTACTGTATAGCAGTAACATGAAAACCATGCAGAATCGCTACTTTCTGATCATTCCATCTCTCAAAACTACCGTATATCCCAAAATGGCACCAGCAAAAACCAAAGCTTGTCTAATAACAATAAAAAAGTAAACCCTCATACAAGTACCTTGTTGGAATAATAAAATGTTATTGAATCTTGCAAAGCAGGCAGATAAAAAAAAAATGATTCTGTGGAAAAGTATTAAAGCACAGTACTTTTTTATACTTACCTGTCGCCGTTGATCTTGTGACTGAAACTTCTGACTGACCGAAAGTCAGAGGCAATGATCACAAGCGCTCAGTGTGAGTCTATGAGAGCCAGAAAGAGGTTCTCTCAGACTTACACAGAGTAGTGAGTTCTGGCTCACCCAACGAACACTGGAGTGATCCGGCAGGTCACAAACTGCTGACGACCTACCGGAGCAGCACCGATAACAGATCAAGGCCGGGATCACACATGCGAGAAACACGGTTGAGTCTCGAATGTTATTACCCGGCACTGCCGCCGGCACTCAGATTGGAGCATGCGGCCACATAGCAATACATGGGTCCACATGCTTCACTCCCACGTGCTGGCGGCAGTGCCGGGTAATAACATGTGTGATCCCGGCATAAGACGGTGGCTGGTAACTAAGACTGGGGACAGGGAACTTCTATTAGAAGCACCACTCCAGTGCTGCAATAAGAAAAAAAAAAAAAAAACCAATCACTGGGGTGATTCTTTAAAAATTTAAAAAATCCTACATAAATAGTGCTGTAATTGTAACGATCCACATAATAAATTGATAACATTACTCATACCGCATTGTAAAAACAAAACCCAAAAACTATGGTGGAAATGCTTTATTTTTGGGGCATTAAAAATAAAAGTCTTCGTACCCAAAAAAAAAAAAAAAGTTGTGGAGTTTTCAAAATGTAGAAAATGATTAAATATAAAAAAAAAAAAAAAAAACACAAAAAAAAACACCTTGTATCATTGAGTACCAAAATAATTGGTGTAATTCTGGTGAAGAAATCTGATACATAGGCAGCTCCAATCCAGAACAACCCATCTGCAAACAGCACATTTTCAGGGTTGTTGCTTCTGCTCAGTACACGGTAGGGTTCTGGTCCGTCGTGTCAGATGTCTGTGTAGAAGCTCTCCGGTGGCACCAAGAAGACTTTGTTCTGGAGCTCAAGGGGCAATACTACCTCCTATTGAAGAGACTCAACTCAATATAGAGACTTCTTCTCATGACAATGCCCCATCAGAAATTATGCAAAATAGCCAATTGTATAAAATGATGGGAGATTTTTCTAGCTTCTACCATCATAAATGTGGAAATCCAAGTTGTTGACATCAACTATCATTCCCTTTAATGACGATAAATCTGCCTTCTCTTCTGTGTGAGGATCTGATCTGACTGTCAGCAGGCGTTTCTGGTACTCCATTTACAAATTATTGTTTTGTTCTGATTTCAACATACACGGTGCAACATTTAGAATCATAGAGTTGGAAGGGACCTCCTGGGCCATCTGGTCCAACTCCCTGCTCAAACCAGGATTCGCTAAATCATCCCAGACAGTTGTCTGTCCAGCCTCTGTTTGAAGACTTCTATTGAAGGAGAACTCACCACCTCTCGTGGCAGCCTGTTCCACTCGATCACTAACTGGATAATTTGGATAAATTTGGTGCAAAATCTGTGGGCATAGAATTAAAATCACACCCCCAAAAGAAATGCCGTAATTCTAAAATTTCCGTGATCATATTGCATTTACGGACTTTAGAGCAGCCTGAAAATGTGGCATCAGTCTTCAAATAAATTTGGCACATTGAAAACATATCAACCTTGTTTGACCTGGCCTTGTTCATAGCCGCGATTGAGGCTTAATGTACACTTCAATACACATCAATACACTTGATGCACAACTACAAGCGCGGCGTGCCAACATTAATAACACCTCCCTTTTTCAGCATGAACAATGAGAAAAACATGACAGCTTTCCATTGTCATTGCAAAGGAAAAAGTGATAGCTAATATTCTGGCTGATACTGTTATTTTTTTAGAAAAATGCCCATGGGACTGATTGCTGTCGGTTGTCAGCGGTTGCCCAAAACTTCCAAAAGTTTCTCTAAATCATCACCTTGATAAGAAAAATCATTGTACATAAATTTGTTATATTAATCCAAAAAGTATGCAACATTTGTTTCAAGCTGACTTCATGTTTAATACAGTGACTTATCTGTAGACATCACGGTTAAGGGTTTTTTGCCCCTCATCAATGCAGAGCGGGGTATTGATTAGCTGGATGAGACACTTTGGAAGCAACTCAGTGATGATACTGGCTCTCATTGAAGCAATACAACTTGGGAAGCTAATTCAGCCAATCTGCTGCTCTGTACTGATGAGAGGCAAGAACCCTGAAACAGTGTTGTATACAGATGGGTGTCTGGTATGAGCTACTTTGCATATATTTTTTTCCATGGAGAATTACCTTGAAAGTAAGTCTCTAAACTGAGTTTGATCTCTGAAGTGAGAACTAGTACACTCCTCAAGTTGCTCTAAGGCCTCTCACTCAGCCACCCAGTATCCTGCTCTCTATTAATGAGGGTCAAGAACCCTCAAACTCTGCTGTTTGATATGTCTCCGATTTGGAAATATGAGATTGTACAAAAAAAAAAAAAAAAAAAAAGACTCCTTAGCAGCTGGACCTAAAGCAAGCAGAATCAGTACCTGTAATGTGACATTTAACTGACTATGGTAGTTGTATTTCTCTGCCATTGACCAGTGAACTCATCAGTGGAACGGAAGTATTGAGCTGCTAAACACAAGCTCACACTTGCTAGAGACCCCTCCTGAACATGATTCACTCAGCTTTAATGCAATCTTTGTCCTGGGACTATGAATGAAGCCACTTACGCTTCCTCTGCGGAGGGGATTATCTTGCTTTAGGGACTGTGTGTCCAATTACTACATCAACATCCCAACTGAAGCACTTAACACACGATGAAACTGAACCATACTCGACTCGCTAATGTGCTTCCTTAGGTGAATGAGGTCACTAGAGCCGGTAAATCACGGTTAGCCAGATGATGCACTTCTGAGCTGTCACATGAGGTTGAGACCCAAATATGGATTAGACCAGTCAATAAAAAAAATATAGTACAACTATTTGTTCTAAATAGTAGAGTAGATGAGCGCCTGACTCCAGTGGCGGATTAAGTGGACTATGGGCCCGGGGCTGTTCATAAAACCTGGGCCCCTGTACCCCCCTTCCCAGGAGGGAGATACTGGCATACTGCGGACCGCTGCATTAGGCGGCCGGGCGGCTCGACTGCGCCCCCCTGGATACGCCACTGCCCTGGGCCCCCAAAAAACCTTGGGCCCGGGGCGACCGCCCCATCCGCCCCTATTAAGATCCGCCATTGCCTGACTCCAACCTGCCCCCTTATGAAAACCAGTGTGAACATCGCCTGTCTGGATTATTTGGAACCATTGTATGTACCCCAAATACGTAAATAAAACTGGCACCTTCGTCACGCGGAAAACAAGAGCAGCAACAGAAAAATGAAAAGGTCATGGGTCTCAACACAATCCAGAAAAAGAAAAAAAAAAAAAAATCCTCCCACGATTCTGTAATTCACACTGACTTGGAGAATAATATTGTCTGGTCATTTCTATCTTACGTTGAGTACAGGTAAACAAAACGCAACATAACATTGTAAAATTCCATAATTTAATTCCACCATTTTATCCCTATTTGTTCTGTTTCTTTTTTTCTAGTGCATTGTAGAAGGTTATAATGGATGGCATCATTCAAAACGACAATTCATCCTACAAAAATAACAAGTTCTCATTGACTTATGTAGATGGAAAAATAATTTAAAAAAAAGGCATAAGTTTAGGAAAAAGTGGAGAGAAAAATGCAAGTGCAAGAAAAAATTGTAGTAGAGGCAAGGGATACATACAGATAACACGAATAAAATAGCACAAACCAGAAGTAAACATTACTTACGGAATCTGAGGCGTTGACATTGACACCTGCGTTCAGCAATAGTCTAATTAATCTTTCGTTTTGTTTTGTCTTTGATACCTGCACACAGGAACACAAAACATAGGCGACATGTTATTACATTTCGGAGTATGGCGTTTTTGCGATCTTGTTATTGAACACTTTACCAGCTGATTCTGGCCGGTTCATCGGGTGCAGCTGTAAGGAGATGGACATATTGCCCAAGTTCCCCCTTGAACATGTGTATTGTTGCAAAAGTATTTTCTTCTGTAATGTTAACTGTGACAAGCGTTAATGTTGTTAGACAAGAGGGAGAGTTAGGGTTAACGGTTGGACCAAGACAAGAGTGGAATGGGCTAAGCTGAAGACACAGACATCAGCCAGGGATCAGTGTGCGTAGAAAGCAGACCTAAGAACTGAACTGAGCACTGCTGCAGGACGTGGGTGTCATTATTGTGAGGGGAGACCGTGACAGGGGATAGCAAGATCCTAGCAGAAGGAAAGATGTGACTGAAAGTCAGAATGATCGACTGCAGACGGATCCCGAGAGAGGACGTCTAGCAGTATGGCCCAGAGTTTATAACTCCAAGAGGTAACATGCCAAGACAGGACAGAGTGCGCGAGACAAAGACAGCGCCTCGGGCTGGACTTCCAGAGCGCCAGAGACAGAGAAGTGCTGGCCATACTGGAAAAGAAGAAGCAGAACCGCGGGTTCAGTACAGGACTCTTGCAACTAGACTGTAATACTGAGCTGGGTTGTGGCAAATTATCGAGGAACAGTGAAAATAGTGAACAAGAAACGAGGGAAGAGGAAGGGACAGAAACAGTGTGGAAGATGCTCAGTTTTGTGAAGGAAACGTTCATCATGATGTGTACCCGCGATCTGCTGTATGTAATCCCCACCACGTTATCGTTCAGTACAAAGTTTGTTTTTGACTGACGGTCTCCCTCATTGAGCTGTAAAACATCTGGTCCTGGCCAACCAAAGTCATTGGTTACATGCGTGCTTCAGGGGCGTAGCCCCCCATAGTACAAGTCCACACATTTCATGTAACATGACGGGTGGAAGATGAATACCTCTCCCATGGCTTCCGCCCCGCAGCACGTTGAACAGATCCTATTTTAAGCAATAGTAAAACCACTAGTGGTGATTGCCGGCAGCTAAATCGTCACTACGCAGTTGGTAACAGGAAATTCAGCGCTCAATAAAGAGAATGAAGATTCCTGGGTAGAGATCTTTCCGTCTCCATTACGATCTGGCCCCGAGGGCACGGCTATTCTCACATCTTCAGATTTTTTAATGGCAAATGTATCTGATCCACCCAATTGATGAACAAGTGTTCATCTCGTTGGAAGATCAGTGGAATGTTTACGTGTCAATGATCGGGATCAAACTTTTGTTATGATCATTTGCTTGCTGATTTTGGGTCTTTAGATCAAGTGAAATATACATTTTTTTTCAGGTTCTGGGTTTATGCAGGTTGGATCATTTCGCTACCTGTACGTTGATCCAAAACCTGAGGATCTAAACTACGGGATTGAGTTATTTTTACGTCCAACGTGCAGACGTTCACCCAGGAGTGGTGACTAATTTTAAAAGGTGACCATCTATTTCCAACCCTTGCTGTGGCTTTCTGATCTGGAGAGATGGGAAAAAATACATTGTTAGGAGGCAAAAACACAGAACATAGCCTTGGGGATGAATATGCAGCTTTGCTTTAATTGTTTCCATTATACAACTTGCAGAGATATCTAGGTTAGGTAAAACAAATTCTGGCTGTGCTACTTCTAGTACACATCTACAATCTGCACCTGCTTTATAAGGAATTGAGGTTTCTTCTTTATATTGCTTTAAACTACAAGAAACTATAAGAATTTTCACCTTTGTATCTCCAAAAGGGAATTTGTCAGTAGGTTTTTGCCATTTAATCTGAGCGCAGCATGGGTAGAGAACCTGATTCCAGTCATGCATCACTTAATGGGCTGCTTACTATAGAGTGAATAAATCAGTGCTTTAATCAGCAGGGGCTAAAGTAGAGGACTAGTTGTCTTGTGCCACAAAGTCCTCGCTCCCACCACAGAATAGCTGCTTTCTGTCTATGCACAGTGTACACAGATATATGTCAATCAGTGGTATGGGCAGGATTATACAGAACTCGGCATTCTGAGAACTGGTAGTTTTGCAGCACAGAAAACAGGGATTTTATGAACACTGCAGCAAGCAGCCCAGTAAGTGACACATTGCTGGAATCAGGGTCTCTCTATGCGGCTGTCAGATTACATAAATAAACCTGCTGAAGTTACTTTTAATGACCTTATCATACAGACATGATTTCATTTTGAAGATATTTTTGAATTCCTTTAAAGAGACAGTCGTTTCCTACCCCAACTTGACAAACAGTATTAGATCATATCTGTTGTAAACCATGCTTTACTTACGGAAATACACCAATATCTTTCTGCAGAACTCACCATGAGAACGTATCCAATAAGCATAACGGGCATCAAGATTACAATGAGCAGGTAGTCCAAGAATGTGAACCTTTTTCTAACAGCGTAGTGCAAACATGTCCTTCCTTTCTGTAATCAGAGAGAAAGGGAACATTTTCAGTTCAAATATTGAATGCCAGTGGGTCACCTTCATTTACCATTTGTCCTTTTTAGAATGTTGGACTCTTGGGTAACCGCAGTTACTACTAGAATAAAAATTGTAGTAAGCAAGAATGGGAGGAAGGGGTGATGCGTAAAGCAGCAAAGTAAGGCCACGTTCACACATTCAGTATTTGGTCAGTATTTTACATATGTAAGCCAAAACCAGGAGTGGAACAATCAGAGGAAAAGTATAATAGAAACATGTCACCACTTCTGTATTTATCACCCACTACGGGTTTTGGCTTACAAATACTGATGTGAAATACTGACCAAATACTCAAAGTGTGAATGTAGCCTAATTGTGATCATCGCTTTCTAACCTCACAGCATTTGAAGAATGCTTTATGGCTGAGAAACCACGAAAAGTTAGTATATATACACTAGGGTGACCGGATCTCATATGGGGGGGAAAAAATGTCAGAATCTTGTTCGTCTGGACCCCACAAAACGATTCCCCTTTCCAGATATTGAGAGAGTAGCACAGATGAACCATCAGAGCACGCTAACCTACATGAGTTGATAATTTTACATAGTTATCTTATCTATTCTAGAGCTTTTGTTAAAGTAGTTTTTGAAACGTCAGAATATAATGCTCGGCATTTGCTGACAACTTGCAGGACATATTGCTTTTGTTCTTCATCTTTTGTCAGAAGGTCGTTAAAGTCGGTTACTTCCTACCTCTTTTAATTTTTCTTTCCTAACTTTTGGATTTACAACCCTAGCGTGCTCTGATGGTTCATCTGTGCTACTGAGCAATTTATTAGCCATTAACAACTTTTCATTGTCTTGTAATGGTGGGATCAAAAAACGATAATCCCACCAACTCTGCATTCAAATACCACAAATGGTTCGAAAATTTGGTCAGGGCTATTTCTGCAATGTTGTTGTCACATTCTTTATAGTCTAACAGACTATGCAAAATACCTAAATCTTAAAATACCTCAATTTGGATTTTTTCAAACTTTGAGCGACGAGCGGCACGGGTTAACGTCGTTTGATCGAGCTCAAATTTTGGCTATCTCAATATCTGGAAAGGGGAATCGTTTTGTGGGGTCCAGAAGGACAAAATTCCGACATCGATTTTTTGCGGTCACCCTAATATACACTATAGTTAGTATATAGATACAGAATATACTTTCTCTAGCGATATACGCTATACAAAGTAAATTAGACTAAAGCAGAACGGTAGAGGAATAATAAAAATAATATTTATAGTGCTATTAAAGGTTTATAAAACCTTTCCATTCAAACCTCAGCAATTTGTCTTGCACATCTCTCAGTTCTACAAATTACTTGTTGCTTGTTACAGAGATATCAGCCCCTGAAGAAACTTGGGTGAAACGTGCATTGGGGCACACAGGACCACTGGTCACACTAGCTCTTGGCAATGTACATATACTAGTGTGCATTTTTTTGCCCTTCCATTATGGTCAAACAGTTTGTTAATGAAGAGCACGAGTTAGTTTAAGCTCAGCGCTAGTGAGTAAAAAAAAAAAAAAAAAAGACGATATAGGTAATAACCAACAATAAAATTAAATTCCATACCACGTGACCCTCCATAGGATTACTCTGTTCTTGTATCTATGTTATCTATTTATTTTTAAATACAGGTTGTGACAAAGCTACTAGCAAAGTGCTGAAGGGGAGAAATGTTTCACTGAGGCCAATAGCTTCAGTGATTTGAAACCCAGAAGTTTCCTCAATCACACGATGTGATGAGAGGATTTAATTGGCCATTTTAAGGACTGGGTTTTTGTGGACAACCATAAAGTGGGTGGTTGTCCACCTTATCTCCACCCCAGGGTGTAGTCTGGGTTTTAAATAGTCGGCCACAGGAGGCATTAATTCAGTGTTCAGTGAGTTTGGAGCCAGCAGCTCCAGAGAAGTGGTTTTGTTTATGTTAACTATACTTTACCTGGCTGCTATATCCCGAGTTGGCTGATCCCTGCAGCTACATAGACTGTATACCATTTTAATTTTTCCCGTTTTGCCTATACGGCCGTGTTTCTTTTCACTTCTCGCTGGTTTATGCCACATGTCTAATAAACCAGATTTAAAGAGACAGTGTACCTGTGTCTACCTTCGAGTGCAGCTGAGTGAGTCGCTCTACCACAAGGTCATATTTTACGAGATGTTATGCACTTGTTTGCTTTCTTGATGATAATTTCCATCAGAGGTGTGTCTCAGAGAACATAACATTTTTTTTTTTTTTTTATTAAGCTCTTTAGTGTTTGGTTTAATTTGCTACAGAAATGGTAGTGCTACAGTTCGGTTATGTCAAACACTCTTACAAGCCTACTAGTTTGCAGTGCGCTAACATTACACTTACCCAAAACTACTGGCACGCTATGATTTTTGTTTTATTTGTACGAATAAGATGGAGAATGCTCTAAAATATTTTTTTTTTTTCTAGAAAAGTTATTATTATTATTATTAATATTTATTTATATAGCACCATTGATTCCATGGTGCTGCACATGAGAAGGGGTTACATACAAATTACAGATATCACTTACAGTAAACAAACTAACAATCACAGACTGATACAGAGGGGAGAGAGGACCCTGCCCTTTTGGGCTTACATTCTACAGGATGGTGGGGAAGGAGACAGTAGGTTGGGGGGTTGCAGCAGCTGCAGTGATGGTGAGGCGGTAGCTCCAGTAGTGGTGAGGGGGCAGCGGGGATCATTAAGTTAAAAAAGGTTGTACAGTACATGATCTGAAAAAACATATGAAGTCTTCCAAATCGTTAAAGGGTAAGAAAAAAAAAAAATCAGCAACCAGCAGAACAAGTCCAATTCAGTGTGTCAGTGGTCTGAAGATGTGAAGAGAGGTTTTTCAATCCAGCAAAAAATTTAATTAAAAGCAAAAATACTTTATAATGACCTCAATAAAAAAGTAGCATGGCCATAAAAAGATATTTGACACGTTTCAAGTGTAGATTATTCTGAAACTATATCTACACGTGGTCTCGCGCTCTCTATTGAAACACCCACAAATGTATCCTTCAAATAGAAATATTTTCATCGACTGAAGTGCAACAATACAATCCAGTAATGATCTACGCAAAACAGTAGTTTGCTTTCGGTACCTTAAACGGACAGTGCTGTAGATCCACAGGAGAAACTTCTACATACTGAGACATTGGAAGGAGGAACAGTACGCCTGCACACCTCGGAGATGTTTCGCTGGTAAATTCCCCTGTTTAAGGTAGCTGTATACACCCTATAGCTGTTTTCGTAAAAAAGAAACGCTTCAAATTGAAGCTTATGGAAAAAGAAAAAATTATGGCTGCTACAAGTATGCTGTGAAATAACAAAAAATATATCCATAAGTCCTAACCGGATTCAGCAGGACATTCACAGATTCGTGCCTACGCCCTGTTGTCCTTTGTGGTCTGATGAATGTACCTCATTTGCCAGTGTGCCCCCTCTGACAACTCCTAAAGTCAGGGTAAAAAAAGAAAAGGATAAATGTGTGCGGCTAGGAGCATGGCTAAAAATGTGTCACGCTGTGCTGCATATATTTATCCCATTTTCTTTCCTGATAAAGTTGGGAGGTATGGTACAGTACCCTGCCGGACAGGGTTTATCTTCTGCCACCTGCATCAATATAGCAGCCTGTGTGGTTTATAGCATTGCTAGCTATTTCCTAGCAGAGCTCAACTCTCCTGCATTCCTCCACAATGAAGCTTGTTATTACTAGGAAGGGCAGAGCAGTTACCGCCTGCTGGTGACAGATTAATGATGTGAAGCCGCAAATGCTCAGCTTGTGTCTCAGTTCTGCACTGCCCAGTTATTACAGCTCTACTGTGGTGGAGTGCAGAAGTGTGGAGCTCTGCTGGAACCAGTTAATGGCTACAAATGTGTACATTATTAGAAAACCACATTGTGATTTTAGAAACAAACCTTTAAACATGTTATCTGAGTAATAGTGTACTTTGGGGCTGTAACTCTGGGAAATATATACCGTAATCATTATGTAGGCCAGTACTGTCTTATTGACAAATGTTTTAGATTGTACGAATCTACCGTAAAATGTAAAGATTAAAATTCAAAATCTGACCCCGTTTTTAACTTACGTCATTTGTGAGGTTGATATCAGCTTTCGCATATAGTAAGTAATTGACAACTTTAATATTGCCTCTCCGGCAGGCACATATGAGTGGCGTGTCTCCACCAAAGCGATCCTTCACATTAACGACATCGGGATCTTCTTCTACAAGATGTTGGATTTCACCTAGATCGTTTTCATAGGCAGCTTGACAGATCGGCTAATGAAAAAAAAAAAAAAAAAGAGAATGTGAAGGATCTTCATTATTCAGTGTCCGCAAATCAACATTACACAACTATGGCTTAAAGAGTATTCCCACCACATGAAGTGACAACGTGTCACTAAAATATACATCTCAGAGGTCAGGCCACCAAAGATTTTAAAGTGATGCCATATCTTCGTAACATTGCTTTACAAGCGGAGAATATCCCATTGAGGTCTGCATTATACTTGTTATATGTTGCACAACGATCGCCAGCAAACAATGAAACCACTATCTTGAAAACTGAAATCGTACAGACTTAGAAAACATGGCTGCTTTCTTCTATAAACAGCACTCTCCATGGGTTGTATTTGGAATTAATGTCCAGTTGTAGGGAAGGTGACCTGACGGACGGACTAGTCAGAGTGAAGAAGGAAAGGTTTGCACTGTGTAGGTAGGTGTCGGTTATTACAGTGGGGAAACAGCTAGGAAAGGGTAGGTGACGTGCAGTACCTTGGGTGGACATTAGATGGCAGGGAGGAGTAGGAGCAAAGGACTTGACAGCAGCTTAGGGCTTTAGAAACCGTTGGTCATGGGGGGCGAGGTGACAGTTGGAGTGACAGTTTCAAGGAACCGGGTGAGCTATAAATTCTGAGGGAGGGTTCCAGAAGATTCCAGTCCCCAGGGGGAGTCGCAGTGACAGGAGGACTACGACAGTCTGTGCACTGTGAGGTGAATCCAGACCAGGGGGACTGAGGAGAGAGAACGTCAGGGGGGTGGTCCTGACAGGAAAGGACCGCAGTAGAGACAAGGCTCTGGGTGAAGGACACCGTATGTGTAACGACGCAACTGGCCAGTAAAGTGCTGATGGTGTACGGGCCTAAGGCGGCCACAGTGACTGAGCTGTCAGGATTGTCATAGTGTGAGAAGGGGCGGTACGTATAAATACGTCCCTAGTGTAACGTCGGTGTTGGAAGCGGCCCTGGACACGGAGGGCCGTGAGAGAGAGAGTTAATGCGGTGTGCTGCGAGGGCCGTCAGTCGGACGGTGAACAATAAACTTGGACCTGTTGTACCCAGTACCTGCTTCCATCTTGTCTCTGTTTCGTCTCTGCGCGGTAAGAAGAGGGGCCATCCCCCAGCTCGCCCCTCCAACCCTACACAGTTACAACATTGAAGTCAATTGGACTGTGCTGCAATACTACACACAACCTGTAGGGGCAGAACTATAGGCCCCGGAGCCTAGGAGAGCCGATCAGGCCCAGATGAGAAGACAATATTGTTAAAGGGGATATTCAAGACTTCTTTATTTTTCACAATGTGTCTAAGAACTAAAAGGCAGGTAGCTGCTAACTATCTGCCTGGCGCCAATCTCTGCCAACACAAAGCAGTCACCGACCACTGCTGCCGGCAATTCAGCAGCTTCCGCTGTCATCACATCACAGAGCAGCATCTTCTTTTCCACTCTGCTCTGTTGATGGGGCGTGACTGCTGACGTCATGCTGATTGACAGCCGGCTCCCTGCTGCCTAACTACGAGGAACCAGCTGTCAATCAGCATGACACCAGCCATCATGCGCAGTCAGCAGAGCAGCCCAGAAGATGATGAGATGCTCTGTTGACATGGAGCAACTTGATCGCTGGCAGGAGCAGTAAGGACGGCTCTAAAGCAACTACCTGCTGTTTGTATTTCATTATGAGCCTAAAACAAATAAAAAAATTCCTTTATAACCAACTTAAAGATCAGTGTTCGTGAAGAGTCATAGGAGATTTTGCATTGAAACCAACAAGCTTCAAGTTACACTACTGACAACCTGTCATGGGAAAAGATGTCACCTGGGATGAAGATAATGTGATACTCAAGGCAAGGTTTGGGTGGAAAACTTCAGGTGTTGTTATTCACTTGATGTTACTTTATCATATCCATGGCAGTGGTCTACAACACAGTAAAGATTTTCATTTTCCTCAAACCATTTCTGATTGATCCGTGCATGGAATTCATAGGTCTCCAAATTTCAAATATATCAATTTCATTGAGTATCTGTGGGATATGCTAAAAAAAAAATTATATCCATGGGAGGTCCTATATGACGACTTACAGGACCTACTAAAAGATCTGCGGCTGATGTCCTGGCGCCAGATACCACAGGACACCTTCACAGATCTTATGGAATTCACCATCTCAAGGAGCCAGAGTCATTTTGGTAAAAAAAACAAACCTACTGATGAGTATACATGATACACTTTCAACTCTCTCTATAAAGAGGTTTCTCACCATAGAACATATCATGGTATAATACCCACACAATATGCCATATATATCTGCTACTAGCCACCAGATCAAGGCCGAGAATGAATGGAGATGAGTCTACATTGAAAGGAGTGTGCTCAAGTTTGAAAGTTACCCCCAATGCAAGGGATGGGTGATAACTTTCTCATTGTTGCAAGTCCTAAGAGCCCTTGCTGAAAAGAGCAGATGTCAATCATGCGCACTCTCACTCTATTCATTCTAATGGAACCACCAGAGATTGCCCAGCGCTGCGCTCAGCTGATTTTGGTGCATAACCAACCTATGCTGCATTAGCCAGGGCTCATCAAAGCCCTTGCTCTCGTTATCAATGGGGGCCACCCTCAGCGATCACAAAGTTCCCTCTCGTGGATAGGGGATCATATTCATACTTGAGAATACCCCTTTAAAAAAGTGAATGCATAGCCTTAAGGGGATGAGTACTAGTTTAGTTGTAGTACTATGTATATTCTATTTACTTTACTGGTTTTAGATTAGTTAAAAGGATACAATTAATCTCAACTTAATAGACAGTAATTACACCACTCATTGTCCGTATTATGAAGTTAACAACCTCTCATTGAAAAGTACACGTGGATAGAGAGGTTACTGATGAACAGATCGCCTTCATACTAGCTGTAACAATACGGCACCATGCTGGTGAATATTACGGTAATATATTTTGCAGCTGTTGTGGTTGGGGGTTATAATAAGTATTAAAGTGAAACGATCACAAAATGTTTAGTTGCTTTTACTTCTGCAACATGCGATCACATGGATATTGGTATGGGTGGTCAGAATCTTTTATTTTAATCCTAACTGTGTATTTAATGTCATGATCTGAATCTTTTTTATAATATACACTAACTAAAAATTCCCTAGCGTAGGGAGGGAATAATATTTAATTGCTTTATTTTATTTTTTTACTTTCTTCATCTTTGATGAAGCTTTGTTTGATAACCCCCAATGCATACTGTGATACTCAGATGAGCAGTCATCAGGGTGCAGAAGCTGCGATCCCTACCGCAACCTTTGTCCCCACCCACCCCACGTCATCTATGACATCAGTTTCAAGTGTCGGGTTAGTCCCTGCTTTACTGAGCATGCCTCAGTTGTCAATTCCAATGTATCCTCAGCAGGTTCTTGTCACTGTGCAATATGTACAGCACAGTGACAGTGCGCTCGCTGGCTCTGATGAGAAGTGATGATACAGAAAAAGAGCGCACTGTCAGTGCACATTGCAAAGAAAAAAAAAAAAAAGAATCGAGCAGGAAAACGTCACTTGCGGGGGCAGCAGTAGTCTCTGCTTTTTCTGCATGCTGGGTTTTCCCTTTACATTACGCAATGACAGTATACTTTCATGTTGGCTCATTGCTTCTCATGAGAGCCTGCAAGAGAATTGACAACAGACACATGCTCAGCAGAGCAGGGATCAGCCCGAGATGGACATAAATGATGACTTTGTTTCAGGAAGGGGGCAGAGGCTGCAGTGGTGAACGCTGACGACTGATGACGATTTGTTTGAGGATCCCAGGATGCGCTGGGGGTTCTCAAATGAAGCATAATCAAACAGGAAGAAGGTAAAAAAAAGAAAGCGGTTAGCATAGTGAAGAAATAATAGGTTATTTTTAATGAAAGTATGTTAGAAAAGAGATTAGATTATGACATTAGACACTAATTTATGATTAAAATAAATGTTCGTTTCGGACCCTACCTTTAAGAAAAGCACAGCTACATACAAAGGAGCGTGTATTAGACTGCAATATCCGTGCCAATTATATAGACCCTCCAGATAATCTCCCCTATATTCCTAGCAGCATCACATGCTCTCCTTCTTGCATTGCAGTAAAAAGGACCAGCGCAGTGCCTCATTATAAGACATGCACAATATATTCTATACATATGGCACCGGTGTCTAAAGAGAGAATCCTTCTGAAATGATGGTGGCTGTAAAGAGCTGCAGTATAGGATGGCGGTATATAAGCACAATAAATAAATGAGGTCAGAAGCATGCGTCATCCATTGGCCAACAATGTAAAAAAATACATAAATAAAACTAAAAAAAAGTCCAAATTAATAACCCCGATGCAGTGGGAGTGTGACAGCGCATATATGTGCCAACATAGCTATTCTGTATTTTACTACATGTATAGCTGAACTCAGAGTAACTAGTCGTATGACATCCAGTCCTGAATTCATCACGTCACATACATTCCTAACTAAAAATGTAATTTACCTCCCAAGGCAAAAATGCTATAGGGCGTTCTGACATTTTGTGGGTTTTCCTAGACCAACTATGTGACGTGGAATGTAGGTGGTAAGAAGACATCAATCTTTAGGTGACTCACATGCAAGAGTCGCCCAGTAGAAGACACCCAGAGGTACAAACATTTCTCCTGTCATATGGAAGCTATGTTGTATATTTATTGTGTTGTACTGTAATGATGGGTGTAACTGTGTCACATAAGGTAACTTCAACTTGTGTTTTTTGTTTTGTTCTTTAGTCTGGATATACATGTAAAAAGCACAATTACTGCTTCAGGACCGCTTATAGCCTTTAACATCCAGGAGGTCCTGCTCCTACTCTGCAATGACATCCTAAAAACAGGATCGGGAATACGGCTGTAAGAGACACCTGGATCTCCATAGAGAAGGCTGAGGCGTTTTCTTACAGTCTCTGCCTTCTTTATTGCTGTACACACAGTGCTAGACAAGCGCTGGTTATGCAGTGATAGGAAGCGCTAATGGTGCGATCACGAGTAGAGTTGAGCGACTTTGGTCGAATCGGGTTTCATGAAACAAAATTTGTTTCATATGAAACTGGTCCGACTAGGGTAAAAAAAAGTCGGAATTTCGTCCGAAACCCGACCCCAATGCAAGTCAATGGGAAATAAGTCAGCATTGAGCGGATGACATTCATCCACTCAATGCCGACTTTTATTCCCCATTGACTTGCATTGGGGTCGAGTTTCGGACGAAACGCCGACTTTTTTTTGCCCTAGCCAGACCAGTTTCATCTGAAACAAATTTTGTTTCATGAAACCCGATCCGACCAAAGTCGCTCTACTCTAGTCACGAGGGAAGGAACAGGAGCTGTTAGGACACAGAAGACCAAGACAAAGAATTCAACAATTAAATTGGTCTCTCCCCAGGCATTTTATAACCTTATGGGAGTGCACAATAAATGTGCAAAATAAATGAAAAATGAATAATAATGCCAGAGTCAGTCCAAATCACTGTTAATAGCATTGCCCTCCCTCCCAAACAAACCACAACACATGTACAATATATAAAGATATTTGATGCAGAACGAGGAACAAATTTTTAAATGTATTTTAGTAATCTTGTGTGGTTATAAAAAGAAAAAAAAAATGGGAAACAAAGACACTAATTTTCCTTATGTTTCCCATTTTTTGCCCGATATAAGGGAAAAAAAAAAAGAATACGATTTACATAAAAATGAAGCCCCATATATTGTGAAAAAAATAAAACAAAACAGTATGTTTTGAATGTGAAAGTTGTTAGCTAGATAGGATTGTAAAAGGTCTCAACATGTCTATTTTTATTTTTTTGCACTCTACGTATTATTTTATTAATATGCTTAGCTTATATAGCGCTATCATATTACGCAGCGCTTTACACACATTATCATCGCTGTCCCCAATGGGGCTCACAATCTAAATTCCCTATCAGTATGTCTTTGGAGTGTGAGCGGAAACCGGAGTACCCAAAGGAAACCCACGGAAACACGGGGAGAACATACAAACTCCTTGCAGATGTTGTCCTCGGTGGGATTTGAACCCAGGACCCCAGCACTACAGTGCTAGCCACTGAGCCACCGTGCTACGTAAGGGTAAAATCATTAATATTTTCATGACACTAGTCCTGTTCAAACAACCATATTGTGGTGGCCATTGATTCCATCCACCTTTATTCAATATCCAATGTCTATCCATTTTCATAGAGCTATAGCTTTTGTCGCCTATACACACTCCTAAATACAAGGCCAGTCACATGAGCCCAATAAACAGGCTCTCCATGAATGTGTTGTGACTGTCACACAGCCGCGACACTTGGAGCTGCGGCCCCGGACAGCTGATCATCAGGAGCGCTCCAGTTCCCGATGCAGTTACGGTATTCGGTAAGCGCTATAGCTATTCGGATAAGCAGTTAGCCAAAGGTATTCAGACCAGAGCACCCACTGAGCCCATGTCTCCACACAGGTCCAGCTGCAAGAAATCACACCTAAATGTATAGAACGAGTAGAATTCATTTTAGTACATTCATGAGTCAGCAGTGACTCGCTTCCTACGTGGCTGTATTACGCAAGTTTCCTGTTGCACCTTAAGCTATAATTAAACAATAGATATTTAAACAGCCAGATCATAAGAGGTTTTCCAAAAGTAATACGTTATCCAATGTCCATAGGATAGGGGATAACTTACTGATCTCTGGGAGTCCATCGGCTCGGTCTGCAAGCACTGCAGAGCTCCTCTTGAATTGAATGCGCACCTTGCACCATTTAGTCTTTACAGAGCTCATCTTTTTCGGACAGTCGCATAGACTAAGAACCCAATTCATCAAAGCTTTCGTGCCAGGATTCTGGCATATAAACTTTAGAAAGTTGCAAAATTTAGGCATAACTTGGGTTATGCCTAAATTTTGATACTTTTGACACTAGTTCACACCAGTTTCTCCCAGCTCTGACAAAATAGGCAGAGATGGGGCAGGACACAAAAGCTCGTTCGTTTAATGACAAGCTGTGGCGTTCCCTATGACAGAAATATCACTCCAGTACCTGAATGGAGTACGCCACTCGTTTAGACGCTCAGATTCCCAAAGAAGCGTTCACCTCTTCTTGAATCAGGACCATCTGACTCCAGCATGTGTCCTTAAGACTGGCGTGAATTGATGAAACAGGCCCAATGAAATGGGCCGAGGTGCACATTAGGACAGCTTTCTATCTTGAGAAAAGCCCTAGAGGCTACATTATATACCGAGATATAGCCTGAAGATCCCAATGTAAAGACTTCACCATTTCTTCAACTATCACATACAATGACTTTACATAGACATGACCTTGTATCATGAGCACAGTAACAATTCTTTACAGTCTTTCTGTACCCGGGCCTAGGAGAGATTACAAGAACTAAAGAACTAAAGAGGAGCACATTAATTTTGCAGGACCCTGAGTCAGTCACCAGCTTAGTATTTAGGGGCCACTTGAAGGGTCCCTAGTAATGGCCTCCTACCTGCCGGCATCTGTGGCTCCTCACGATTAGCCGGGCCGCGTGATGTTTGTGCACCACTCTGAAATAATGAGATCGGACCAGGCAAAACAGGAGACATGGATGCCATCAGGTAAAAGGCAGTTTGTAGGGCTCTAGCCTGGCAGCCATGAAATAATGATCTGGGCACAGGACCAAGGGCCTGCCAGTCAGTTCACTCATCTCTAGGTAGAACCTGTTGTCCTTTTTGATTACTTGCTAGTTCCTACATGAACAATTACATGGACTCTCGGGTATTGAATTTGTGTATTATATACATAAACTTTCATGTCTCATATTTTTCCCCCCATTTGATAGTATGGTTTCATAGGACTGACTTGGGTCAGACAATGTATGTGACCCGACAAAACCTACAAAAGACAAAATGAAAAAAACCCTGCTATAATTAAATAAGTAAAAAGCAAAAGTGCATTTAAAATCATACAGAGTTCTTAGTAATACTGTATTTGATCAAACATAGCATAAAAGCCGTCCCACCGTCGACAAGGTGACTCTGTGGTCGGGGCGGTCCTACACTGTCTAGTATTAATAACCTTATGTGTCAAAGTTGACGCCTGTGTGAATAAGGGCAGACAAGGACCGGGTCCCAACCACCGGACACCAGTCAGGGGAAGCCTTTAAATACAATTTCCAGCTCAGGAGAGGGAGGCCACACCCCAGCTTGCACAGAGTGCAAAAATACAAAGAAAAAAATTGAGCTTGGTTTGAGTTAGTACACATGCAGCATATAAATGCATGTTCACATGGCCAAAAAGCATACAAAACCTACAAAAGTCTTTGGAAATGGACACAGTTGCGTGAGATTTAACAAACTTCTATCGGCGAACGCAGACGTCGTAAGACTTGAAGTACAGGAAAAATCACAATGTCCGCCTTGAGTCATGACAGGCCTGTGTCAACCATAAGTCTATATAGAAAATAAAACTTACATCCATACAAACATAATCCAACGTACCTCAGAGTACAAAATTCCCATGTCCTCTGCCGATTCAGATAATGCTTGATCTGTAACTGTAGAAGTCCAACTCTTCACGGTCACTTTCCTTCAGAAAAGTAAAAGAATAAATCAAGTACAAATATGTAAGACTTTACATAGTCAATACTAGGTGGAAGTGTGAAACATCCCGACTTGAAGGATTGCTGCCGAAGACGCCCAACCCATAAGTGTCCTATTACTTAATACATGACAGGACTAGGGCAAGTTACAACATTGCCGCTCTCAGTCATTGTGCACACAATGAGACATATGTGACTTTGTTTAGAAAATATAGAAAAAAAGTAGATTGGTTAAAGGGTTGTCCAGGACTTTGATATTGATGACTGGACCCTAGTATAGGTCACTAATGTCCAATGCCAAACACTTCTACTAATTCTCGTGCATCGGAAGTACAGAATGTACGGAGCTGGAGCATCATAGGTCTGTATACTGTGTGGTGGACTCTCGGGTACTGTAGCTCATAGGACTGTCACTACAATAGGAGCTAAGCTGGAGTTCCCAAGAACGGCCATTACAAAGTGTTCAGACTAGCAGTGTTTAGGCTTCATACACCGCTTACATCTAGCAGTCACAGAACCTGTTAATAGATGATCAGTGGGAGTCCCGGGGGTTGGAACCCCCATCAATCTGATGAACTATCCTAAGAAGAGGTCATAGACATCGTAGTCCTGTAGAACCTCTAGTAGAGAACATGTCATACTCAGAATTGTATGATTAGACTACAACATGGCATTCTAGTTCTGTAATCAGGTGTAGGTAAAATAATGTCAAAAATTTGTTCTTGTGGATTATACTGAACGCTAAATCATCAAACTTGTAAACTGTATGTTAAGAAAAAAAAAAAAATCAGAGCTGTATCCAAAGCAGGGGTGGGCAATTAATTTTCACAAGCGACCGCTTGAGAAACTGGCACTGCTGTGGAGGGCCGAACTGATCGGCTGAACGTAAAGGAACGGTCCGAAACCAAAGGTGAATTTCATATTAAATGTATAACTATTCAGTGTAATAAACTAATCTCATTTTCTAATATACTTCAATGAAAAATTCCCTAACGTACCCTCTACATTCTGACTTTTTTTTTTTTTTAACGTCCCATGATGTCCGTTTTGGAGGCTCGGCTAGTCCTGCTCACCTGATAATGTGTCGGTTGTAATTTGTGACGTATACTCAGTATGAGCTCCCTGTGCTATATTCCTTTGAATGCACAGTGACAGTGCGCTCCCTTGCTGGCTCTAAAAAGAAGTGATGACCCAGCAGGGACCATTCCTGTCTCTGAAACAGATGACGCTTTATTTCATGGTGGGGAAAGCAGCTGTGGCAGTGATTGACGTCCCATGTGAGTATCCCAAAATGCACTGGGATTCTCAAAAAAAAATGTAACTGGAAGAAAAAAAAAAAGTAGAGACTGAAAAGGTAGAATTTTTTTATTTGAAGTATATTAGAAAAGTGATTAGATTATTGAATTAAATTTAGTATGAAATTTACCTTCAGTTTCGGATCACCCTTTAAATTATGCATAACAGTAATTTCATAGTTAGATATATATATATATATATATATATATATATATCTCTATCTATCTATCTATCTGAAGAGCCCGGCGCTGCCCGGGCATAGTAACTAACTACGGTTAGTTATAACAAATTACAATGAATATATATCTTTCTATCTATCTATCTATCTATCTGAGTGTATAGCCCCGCCCACTCCACATAGCCACATTCACTATAATATCCCACATCATCCCATCAGCCAGAGCTACTGGACTACTACCCCTAATATCCCACATCATCCCATCAGCCTGGGGTCAGAACCAGAGCGCTAAGTGGAATGGTCCTAACTTCCATATCAATGATCCCTTTAATAGAAGCCTGGGGTGAGAATCAGAGTGCTGAGGGATTTACCCTAACTTCCTGACCGGGGATCCCTTTAAGAGAGGCCTGGGGTCAGTACCAAAGCGCAGAGTGGATTTGCCCTCACTTCCATACCCGGGATCCTAGAGGGGCCTGAGGACAGAACCAGAGCGCTGAGTGGAATTGCCCTGACTTCCATACCAATAATCCCTTTAAGAGGCCGTGGGGTTAAAACCAGAGTACTGAGTGGAATGGTCCTCACTTCCATACCAGGGATCCATTTAAGAGAGGCCTGGGGTCAAAACCAAAGTGATGGATGGATTTGCCCTGACTTCCATACCAATGATCCCTTTAATAGAGACCTGGGGTCAGAACCAGAGCATTTGAAGGCAATTGCCCTGACTTCCAAACCAATGATCCCTTTAATAGAGGCCTGGGGTCAGAATCAGAGCATTTGAAGGCAATTGCCCTGACTTCCATATCGGGGGACCCCATTAAGAGAGCCTCCCATGCCCATATACCCATCACACATCCTCCATCCCATAGGCACATCTTCCCTCTTAAAGGGATCTCCGGTATGGAAGTTATGGCAAATCCTTCAGCGCTCTGATTCTGACCCCAGGCTTCTATTAACCCCTTAACCCCCCAAGGGTGGTTTGCACATTCATGACTGGGCCAATTTTTACAATTCTGACCACTGTCCCTTTATGAGGTAATAACTCTGGAACGCTTCCATGGATCCCAGTGATTCTGACATTGTTTTCTCGTGATATATTGTACTTTATGGTAAAATTTCATTCATATAACTTGCGTTTGTGAAAAAAACAGAAATTTGGCGAAAAATTCAAAAATTTCACAATTTTCCAACTTTGAATTTCTATGCCCTTAAATCACAGCGATACGGCACACACAAAACTTAATAAATAACATTTCCCACATGTTTACTTTACATCAGCACAATTTGGGAACCAACATTTTTTTGTTAGGAAGTTATAAGGGTTAAAAGTTGACCAGCGATTTCTCATTTTTGCAACACCATTTTTTTTTTAGGGACCACAACACATTTGAAGTCACTTTGAGGGGTCTATATGATAGAAAATACCCAAAAGTGACACCATTCTAAAAATTGCACCCCTCAGGTTGCTCAAAAAGATTCATGAAGTTAACCCTTCAGGTGCTTCACTGGAATTTTTTGAATGTTTAAAAAAAAATGAACATTTAACTTTTCACAAAAAAAATTACTTCAGGTCAAATTTTTTTTTATTTTACCAAGGGTAACAGGAGAAATTGGACCACAGAAGTTATTGTTCAATTTGTCCTGAGTACGCTGATACCTGATATGTGGGGGGGAACCACTGTTTCGGCTTCTTTCAGTGTTTTTCACATGGGTAGTGCAAAAATGCAGGCATCAGGTTTTGTTGTGTTTTTGGTGCCAACACCTGATGAAGTTGAATTAGATTCTTTTTTTATACACAAAATTTAGCATGCAAAAAAGAAAAGTACCCTACCAAAAATACAGTAAAAAAAAAAAAATGCTGCAAAAAAGAATCAAACACTAAGGAAAACCTGCTTTTTTGAAGTTGCTTCTTACTGCCAAGAGAGCAGGTTTTGACTGCAGAAATAAAAATGCTGCAAAAATGCATGGTGTAAACATAGCCAAACTATAAGCATGTCAAAAAACATAATCTGTAGTTGTGTTCACCCCAAGGGTCTCAGTTTGGCAGATTTTTTTTTACTTTTTTCAGAGTGACTGATTAATATTATCTTTTCTATTAGGGTACGATTCCACGTACCGTAATCCCTGCGCTTTGGACGGAGCAGAAAACCCGCTCCGACCAAAGCCCCGCCCCCTTCTGTACGCATGGGGATTCCGGATATGCTCATTGAGCACATCTGGAATCGCCGCAGCCTATACATAGAGTTGGCTGTTTACCTTGCGGAGACTGAGCATCTCCGCAAGGTAAACAGACATGCTGCGGTCTAAAAAGATGTGCCGCATGTCCGGTTTCGCAGGTGTCACCCGCGTAATAGGACGCATAGTGGAGACGGGATTTCATAAAATCCCTTCCTCTATGCTGGAACATCTGGATGCTGCGGATTAAACACTGCGGCAGGACGCAGCGTTCAACCGCAGCAAATACTGAATGTTTCCACTACGTGGAAGCATGCCCTCACTCTCATTTTAGATAATGGATTGTCTTCTATGTATTTTTGGGCTTTTAGATTTCTTTATATAATATTTTTTTCTTTTGGACAAAGGCTATTTTCTAAAATATAAGTTCAGCAGCTAAGTGTAGAAATAAGATCCTCATTAAGAAGGAACCTGTAAGAAGGAATGGTCAGTGAGGACTTTGTACAACATTGTTAAAGTTTGCTTGCCTGGTGTTGTATTATAAAAGGCCTAAGGGTATGTGCACACTTTGCGGTTTCTGCTGCGGTTTTGGCTCTGCAGAAAGGCAGCAGATTCTGCTGCGTTGTACAGTACCTTTATTTCCTATGGAAATTAAAAAAAGCTGTGCACATGCTGCGTTTTTTTCCGCGCGGTTTTCAAAACGCAGCATGTCAATTGTTTGGTGCAGAAACGCTGCAGTTTTACACCTCATCCATTATGAGGTGTGAAACCGCAGGGCAAAACCGCAGATAAACCGCAGGTCTTAGTCCTGTGGATTTACCTGCGGTTTTCTCTACAAAATCCGCAAAGACAAAAAACTATGTGTGCACATACCAAGAGGAGTAGCAGAAAGCTTCATCTGCCTTTATGATCAAAATGACACTTTTTCTTATTAAAGTTTTGAAGCCACATTGTTAACACTGAGTGTGAAGCCTTTAACAGCTTTCTTCATAATTGTTTATTTATTGTCCTTCTGTGATTTCTTATGCTTGTCATTTATAATGCAACAGCGCCACCTACTGGCTATCTGTACAAACAGTTTTGGAGTTCATTCTAGTCTACTTCTCTTGTTTGATCTATCCGGCCACCGTAGTCTCTACCTTTGACCCCTGGGAGACATCATATAACCTTATTCTCCAGGAGCCATTTTAGTTTTTCATTCCATGTGGTACTGAAGCATCTCTCTGCCTCCCGGCTTACAGAAGCACTGTCGGTAAGGAGATTCAGGTTTTGACTTAGGACTATCTATACGTCAGCGCTTTTGTGTTTCTCCTTTGTAGTCAGCATTAGTTAGATCTCGTTTCCGTTTAAATAGGAACTACTTATGTACATATCTGCGATTTCAGTTCATGTATTACTTTACTATGTATGTACCATGTACTAAATGCTCCTATTGTTGTTTCACAGTTTCACTCTGCTTCATTGCAATAAAAGTTGAATACGGAAACTTCTCCAATCAATGAGTTGCGTGAAGGGAGTTAGCTTTATGTCGATTTATGTACGCCTTACACATAAAGAGGACAGAACAGTGAAACGACGCTTCTAGAAGCTACGCAGTGCACCGAACCCAATCAGTACTATAGATCAGTGACGTTAGAACCAACATGTCAGCAGCAGAGGGAAGCCAATGCGAGACACGGTCACACGTCTCTGTCAACTCCGGAAGTGAGACTAGGTCAGTGACCAGCTCCGCAGTCGCCAGAGCTCGCGCGAGAGTCGAAGCCGCAAAGGCACGAGCGACCTTTTCAGAAGAGGAAAGACGATTGAAATTAGAAAAAGCACATCTAGAAATGGCATTAGACAAACTAGCAGCCGAGAAAGAAGTTGCAGCCGCCATTGCTGAAGCAGAGGCCTTACAAGAGGCCGCAGATGCGTCAGAGAAAGAACGTGACAGCATATCCTGTCACTCACAGCGCGTTCTAGACTATGTAACGCAACACGTTAAGATAGACGACAACTTGCACCCAAGAACTACACCAATTCCTGCCGATGAATTCACACAGAAACCTATTGCACTGAACGCAACCCTTATGACCCAAACTCCTTATATGGACCAATATGATCATCCCGTATACCGTGAACCCGCAATGCGGACGTCACCTAGATCAACAAACTTCCACAACATGAGCACAGGTTTCGAGAAAGAGAAAGATGATGTTTACTATGCAGATGAATGTAAAGATTACTACGGTCGACCAGCCCCGACAAATGACAACTCAATGAGTAGAGATCAAGGTATGCCTGACTTTCTTAAGTTTTACGCACGACGAGAGCTTATAACCAAGAGCCTCCTAAAATTTGACGACCGTCCAGAAGGTTATAGTGCTTGGCGTTCTTCATTTAAGAATGCTATCAGAGATCTGGAGCTGTCAGCAAGTGAAGAAGTTGATCTCCTAATCAAATGGCTAGGTAAAGACTCCGCAGAGCACACAAAGCGAATTAGAGACATTTGCATCAACCACCCTAGTAGAGGGCGAGCCCTTATATGGGAAAGACTCGATGAATGTTTTGGATCACCAGAAGTGATAGAGAACACTCTCTTCAAAAGGGTTGAAGACTTCCCTAAGATTTCTAACAAAGGGTACCAGAAGCTGAGAGAACTAGGGGACCTGTTAATGGAGCTCCAAGTCGCCAAATCTGAAGGTGACCTACCAGGTCTCGCGCTGTTAGACACTTTACGTGGGGTCAACCTCCTAGTGCAAAAGTTACCTTATAATTTACAGGAGAGGTGGATTACCCAAGGCTCAAAGTACAAACAACGACATGGTGTTTTGTTTCCCCCCTTTGCCTTCTTCGTAGAGTTTGTGAATCAACAGGCAAAAACCCGAAACGATCCTAGCTTTGATCTGTCTCCGCTTGACGCTGCTTGTCTTAAAGTAGGTAAACCCACATTACTTCGCAGCGGGAAAGGCATGCCAATAGCTGTCCACAAAACTAGTGTATCCTCATCAGACTCTTTACACAATCCTCTACCCTTAGAGGACCCAGAGAAGCCCCATGCAAGAGACTTAAGCAAAGAGTGCTCTCTACACAACAAACCCCACTCACTACTAAAGTGCCGAGGATTCAGGAGCAAACCCCTGAAAGACCGCAAGATATTTCTTAGAGAAAATCGCATTTGCTTCAGGTGCTGTATAACAACTGCTCATTTGGCAAAGGACTGTACAACAGAAGTCAAGTGTGCCGAATGTGATAGCAGAGAGCACAACACAGTATTACATCCAGGATCAGCTCCTAAGTTCTTACTCCTCTAGACCAGGCTACGGACCACGGCGGGGAGGAAGACGCCACAGCATCTCCCGAAGTGACGCCCCAATGTACCCAGGTTTGTGGAGAAGGCCTCAGTAACAAATCATGCTCCAAGATCTGTATTGCTGTAGTCTATCCCGTTGGACAGAGAGAAAAAGCGGTAAGAATATACGTCATCCTCGATGATCAGAGCAACAGGTCTCTTGCTAGCTCAGCTTTCTTCGACATGTTCAAAGTTGAAGGAAACACCTTTACGTATCTGCTCAAGACGTGCACAGGTGTGAGTGAGACGGCGGGGAGAAGGGCAACAGGCTATCAAATTGAATCTATAGATGGAGAACTATCTCTACCTCTGCCTACGCTGATTGAGTGCAATCAAATCCCAAACAGAGAAGAGATCCCTACTCCTGAGGCGGCATTACATCACAGACACCTGAGAGCCATAGCCGACCACATTCCTGCACTAGACCCAAAGGCTCAGATTATGCTTCTGCTAGGAAGAGACATTATAAGATTACACAAGGTGAGGCAGCAAGTAAACGGCCCTCATAATTCGCCATATGCGCAGAAGCTCGACCTAGGCTGGGTCATTATAGGCGATGTCTGCCTAAGGGATTTTCACAAACCAACCACCGTGAGCTCTCTGTACACAAACTCGCTAGAGAGTGGACGCCCATCCTTTTTGCCACCCTGCCCTAACAAGTTCCTATTTAAAGAGAATCTTAGTGGCCCTGTGCATCTTACTTTTAACGAGCGAGAAGACTACTCTGGTGGTACAGTCAACGACCATCTAGGATGTACAGTCTTCCACAGAACAAAGGAAGATAACAAGATAGCCCCTTCAATCGAGGATAAAGCCTTCCTAAAGATAATGGAGTATGAGTTTCTCCAGGATGAGACAGGAAGCTGGGTCGCACCACTCCCTTTCAAGACACAAAGGCGTCGCCTCCCTGACAACAAGAGTCAAGCACTAAAACGCTTTACTTCTCTCAGACACAACTTTCAGAGGAGACCAGACATGAAAGAACATTTTTTACTGTTCATGAAAAATATATTTGAGAGAGGGCATGCAGAAGTAGCTCCACCTTTAAAGGAAAAGGAAGAATGCTGGTACCTACCAATCTTCGGAGTCTACCACCCTAAGAAACCAGGACAGATTCGGGTAGTCTTTGATTCTAGTTCCCGTTATGAAGGCGTCTGCCTTAATGATGTTCTCTTAACGGGGCCAGATCTTAACAACACCCTCCTTGGGGTCCTCATCCGATTCCGTAAAGAAGCAGTTGCCGTCGTCGCCGACATACAGCAGATGTTCCATTGTTTCTTAGTGAAATCAGAGCATCGGAACTTCCTAAGATTCTTCTGGTTCCGAGAGAACGATCCTACCAAAGACGTCATAGAGCATCGTATGAAAGTACATGTTTTCGGCAACAGCCCTTCCCCTTCAGTTGCTATTTATGGACTCAAACTGTCTGCACAGAAAGGAGGGGAAGACGTCAGGCGCTTCGTAGAAAGAGACTTTTACGTGGACGATGCCCTAAAGTCTTTTCCATCAGCAGAAGCCACTATCAATTTGCTCAAAAGGACCCAGGACGTGTTAGCCCATTCAAATCTCAGACTACATAAGATTGCTTCAAATAGCGAAATTGTTGTGCAAGCTTTCCCCAAGCAAGATCGCGCTAACGATCTGAAAGATCTAGACTTGCCTACAGATTCCATCCCTGTTCAACGGAGTCTGGGGCTCAATTGGGACCTCAATACTGACACCTTTATTTTTCAGGTTGTCCGTGATCAAAAACCATTCACAAGACGCGGCGTCTTATCCATGATAAACAGCTTATACGATCCGCTTGGGTTTGCAGCACCAGTGACGATCCAAGGTAAGGCTCTGCTCAGAGAGCTAATTACAGATACGTGTGACTGGGACACTCCACTCCCTCTTGAAAAGGAAATGTTGTGGACAGTGTGGAGAGATTCTCTAGAGGTATTGTCAAGCTTACACATACCCAGACCATACGCACTTGTCCCTCTTGATGAGGTCCAGTCTAAGAGACTACACATCTTCTGCGATGCTTCCGAAAAAGCAATTGCTGCGGTAGGTTACCTCAAAACTACAGACATTGGAAATCAAGCTCATATCGGCTTTGTAATGGGCAAGACGAAGTTGGCACCACGTCTGGAACTCACGATACCGAGACTAGAGCTTTGTGCTGCCGTCCTGGCAGTAGAACTATCTGAACTGATTGCAGCAGAAATAGACGTAGATCTCGAAGATACAATGTTTTATACAGACAGTAAAGTAGTGTTAGGCTACATTCACAATGAGACCAGGAGGTTTTACGTCTACGTAAGTAATAGGGTCCAGAGGATCAGAAAGTCAACACAACCTACCCAGTGGCACTATGTGTCAACTAACCTAAACCCAGCAGACTGCGCCACGAGAGGTGTAGCAGCGTCTCGCCTCAGAGACACTATGTGGCTCTCACAGGACCAGTATCGTTATACGAGACAAAACCTGAAACTCTGGAAAGAAATTCATTTGAGTTGCTAGAACCAGAATCTGACATAGAGATTCGTCCTCGAGTCTCTACACTTAATACAGTTGTTTCAGACAAGCAACTCGGTATTGGACGTTTCAACAAGTTTTCTACCTGGCGGTCATTGTGTAGAGCTATAACCCATCTACGTCACATAGCTAGATCCTTTAAAGCTGAATCACCACAGTCAGAACATTGCAAAGGTTGGCATTGCTACCGCAGACCTTGTACCTCAGATGAACTCTCACAAACTCAGGACTTTATTATACAATGTGTTCAACGAGAAGCTTACGCGCAAGAGTTTGAATGTTTAATGAACCAAAGATGTGTCTCCAAAGACAGCCATCTTAGGAGACTCGACCCATTCTTGGATAAAAACGGATCGCTTAGAGTGGGAGGTCGCATTTCAAATGCAAGGATAGAGAGCAACCAAAGCTACCCATTAATACTCCCGAGTAATCATATTGCGTCCTTACTTGTGCAACACTACCACGAGCAAGTTAAACATCAAGGTCGTCTGTTCACCGAGGGAGCTTTACGCACTGCAGGCTTCTGGATAGTGGGAGCAAAAAGACTCGTGAGTAGTGTAATCTTCAAATGTGTCACTTGCAGGAAGCGTCGTGGTACATTCCAGTCTCAGAAGATGGCTAATCTTCCAAGGGATCGACTGAGTACAGAACCTCCATTCACAAACGTCGGTCTAGATGTGTTTGGCCATTGGTCTGTCATCGCACGGCGCACCAGAGGAGGTCATGCCACCAACAAACGCTGGGCGGCTATATTTACTTGTATGAGCATTAGAGCCGTGCACATAGAGGTGATTGAATCATTGGACACCTCTAGCTTCATAAACTGTCTTAGACGTTTTATTTCCATTCGGGGACCAGTAAAACTTATCCGTTCTGATAGAGGAACCAATTTTGTCGGAGCCTGCAGAGAACTGAAGATCCCTTCAAACATTGACGATGAATGTGTAGGAAGATATCTCGCAGATCAAGGCTGCAGGTGGATGTTCAACCCGCCACACTCCTCTCATATGGGGGGCTCATGGGAACGCATGATTGGCATAGCCAGAAGAATCTTAGACTCAATGTTCTTACAATTAGGGACTTTGACTATCACACACGATACCCTCATAACATTCATGGCTGAAGTGGTAGCTATTATGAACGCCAGACCCTTGACCTTGATATCCAATGATCCAGAAGATCCTCTTTTGCTCACTCCTGCTACTCTGCTCACCCAAAAGGTTGGTACAGTTGCTGCACCTACTGATGAGTTTCCTTCAAAAGACCTATACAGGTGCCAGTGGAAGAAAGTACAAACTCTTTCTAATACCTTCTGGGAGAAATGGAAAAAACAGTACATTTCTGTTCTCCAGACACGAGACAAATGGCAGGTTGACAAACCTAACATGCAGGTTGAAAGTGTTGTCTTAATCAAAGACCCTCAATCAAAGAGAAACCAATGGCCTCTAGGACTGGTCACCAAAGTGTTCCCGAGCGAAGATGGAAAAGTTAGGAAAGTAGAAGTGAGAGTTTGGAAGCAAGGTCACTCAAAACTTTTCTTGAGACCCGTTACTGAATTGATCCTGTTAGTTTCCCCTAAAGTGTGTTGAAGTGATATCTTCAAGACATCAGACGGGGAGTGTGAAGCCTTTAACAGCTTTCTTCATAATTGTTTATTTATTGTCCTTCTGTGATTTCTTATGCTTGTCATTTATAATGCAACAGCGCCACCTACTGGCTGTCTGTACAAACAGCTTTGGAGTTCATTCTAGTCTACTCTTGTTTGATCTATCCGGCCACCGTAGTCTCTACCTTTGACCCCTGGGAGACATCATATAACCTTATTCTCCAGGAGCCATTTTAGTTTTTCATTCCATGTGGTACTGAAGCATCTCTCTGCCTCCCGGCTTACAGAAGCACTGTCGGTAAGGAGATTCAGGTTTTGACTTAGGACTATCTATACGTCAGCGCTTTTGTGTTTCTCCTTTGTAGTCAGCATTAGTTAGATCTCGTTTCCGTTTAAATAGGAACTACTTATGTACATATCTGCGATTTCAGTTCATGTATTACTTTACTATGTATGTACCATGTACTAAATGCTCCTATTGTTGTTTCACAGTTTCACTCTGCTTCATTGCAATAAAAGTTGAATACGGAAACTTCTCCAATCAATGAGTTGCGTGAAGGGAGTTAGCTTTATGTTGATTTATGTACGCCTTACACATAAAGAGGACAGAACACTGAGTATCAAGACCTTCAGCTAAGGCTGGTTTCACACTTGCGTTTTTTTGCGCTGTGTTTTAGCGCAAAAAAAACACATGCGTTTTTCCCCATACTTTAACATGGGTGCGCATACACATGCGTTTGTATGCGCATGCGTTTTTTTGTAGTGTGCGCTCGGGCGCACAAAATGCATCCTGTTGCATTTTTTGTGCGTCCGACTTGCCCCCAAAAAACGCATGCGCACGCAATGCGTTTTTTTACAGCAAAACACCCATTATAGTCTATGGGTGTGCATACGTGCGCATTGTAATGCGCACGTATGCACACAAAAAAACACACCAAAACCCACAAAAAAACGCACACAAACGCATGATGAGTTTTTTAATGCGTTTGTGTGTGCAAAAAACGCGCTGCAAAAAAACGCAAGTGTGAAAGTAGCCTAAGTGCACTGATGTTTGAAGCAAAGAACCTCACCCCAGCCTGCCACCAAGACTAAATTACCACAACTGGTTTTTCCAGTTCAACTCAGTTTCTTATAATAATATTTATATGATGGCATTCGGTCTAAAAGGGAAAGTTCTGCTCAACAACTTTAGAGGAGAGGAGGGACACGCATGAAACATCTAAGGCCGGCGTCACACTAGAGAGAAATACAGACGAGTGAGAGGCGTAAAAACAATGCATTGCACTCGGACCAATGTTTCTCTATGGGGCCCGTATTTTACGGGCCGCGACAAATCGCAGCATGCTGCAATTGCCAGCGTATTATGGGCAAAATATGCCAATGCAAGTCTATGGGGGTGAGAAAAATGCAGATTAGACCAGATGTGTGACTTGCAAGAAATACGCACCATTGTCCTTTGCAAAAGCCGGCAATTCAGTGCACGATACAGTAAAATCACACTGACAGGTTTAATAAAGAAATGAAAGGATATATACACATAGAATACATACATATTGTATATATTTTTTTTTTTCATAGACTAATAGCTGCTAAATGAAATGCCGTCTTCTGTAAAATCATTCCAAAACCCGACATGAAATGACACATGGTTTACATACAGTAAACCATTTCATTTCATTTTTTTTTATATATGTCTGACTAATAATTGACTAATAATTAGATTAGGGTTTGTGTGTAAAATTTGGGACATCTAAGTGATAAATTAAGGAGTTAATTCATTGAAAAAAATGCGTGGGCTCCCACGGTAAAATCGCAACCAGAGAGGGAAAGCCAGTGAGTGAGGGAGGATAATTGCCTTGAGAGGAGCCATTGCTTTTGCCACCCCCCCCCGGCTTCAAAAATCTACCCCCAGACACCCCAGAAAAGGCACATCTATAAGATGCGCCTTTTCTGGCACTTATCCTCTCTATTCCCATTGCCCTGTAGTGGTGGCTAATGGGTTAATATCACCTTGCTATTGGAAGGTGACATTAAGCCGATTAATAATGGAGAGGTGTCAATAAGACACCTATGCATTATTAACCCTAGACTATTAAAGGGTTAAAAAAACCACAGACATTATTTAAAAAATCTTTTAATGATATAAAGACACCAAGTTTTTGACCATATTTATTCCTCTGCTAATCCATAAATGAGCGTGGGAAAGTTTCTGCATTTTTTCCCACGCTCATCAGTTCACCTCAGGTCAGCCAGTGACGTCAGTGAGGCTGCACGGAGTCCCCTGGCTGACCTGAGGTGAACAGATGAGCGTGGGAAAAAAATGCAGAAACTTTACTACGCTCATTAGTTCATCCTCGGTCAGCCAGGGATGCTGCGCAGAGATAAACTAATTCATTCTGGCAGTGGTTTACTTCGGGCCGGTCGCATTAGCACCAGTCCTGATGTAAACCAGTTAACCCCTTCTGATGGATTGCAGCGGGGACCTGACTGACCAGCGGAGAGGTAAGGATATTGTTACTTTTTTGTTTTATTTTTGTTACAGGTCCATGGTTTATTTATGGATTAGCAGAGGAATAAATATGGTCAAAAATTTGGTGTATTTATTTCATTAACCCTTTAGTGACGGAGCCAATTTTTAAAATTCTGACCAATGTCACTTTATGTGGTGATAACTCTGGAACGCTTCAACAAATCCCATTGATTTTGAAATTGTTTTTTCGTGGCACATTATAATTTATGATAACGGTAAATTTAGGTCGATAAGTTTTGTGTTTATTTATACAAAGTTTCAGAAATGTGACAAAAATGTAAAAAAATTGCAATTTTCAAAAGTTGAATGATTATCCCTTTAATCCAGATAGTCATATCACACAAAAACATTAATAAACAACATTTCCCACAAGTCGGCTTTCCATCAGCACCATTTTTAAAAGCCTAATTTATTTTATTAGCCTTTTAGAAGGTTTAATAATGCAGCAGTAATTTTTCATTTTTTCAAGGAAATTTACAAAATTTATTTTTTTGAGAGACCTATCAAGGTTTGAAGTGACTTTGGGGGTCCTATATATTGGAAGACCCCAAATGTGATACCATTTTAAAAACAGCACCCCTCGACATAATTAAAACTGCTGTCAAATAGTTTATTAACCCTTCAGGTGATTTTCAGGAATTAATACAAAGTGGTGTAGCAGGAATGAAAAAGTGTTTGTTTACCACCTAAATGTCGCTGACTTCTGAACTGGCCGCTGTAGCTGGCAGACTCTAAGGGTGTGTGCACACGCTGCGGATTCTGCTGCGGATCCGGCCCTGCGGATCCACGGTGTACAGTACCATTATTCCCTATGGGAATAAAAAAACGCTGTGCACATGCTGTGGAATTTTCCGCGCGGATTGTGGTGCGGTTTCAAATCCGCAGAAAGAATTGCATGTCAAGTCTTTCTGCGGATTTCGCAGCGGTTTGCCATCTCCTTCATTGTGGAGATGAAAAACCGCAGGCCAATCCGCAGATAAACCGCAGGTCTTTTGACCTGCGGATTTATCTGCGGATTTTACAAAATCCGCGCTGATGAATCCACAGCAGATTCCGCAGCTTGTGCACGTACCCTAAGGGTGTGTGCAGACGCTGCGGAATCCGCTGCGGATTCATCCGCGCGGATTTTGCAAAAACCGCAGATAAAACCGCAAGTCAAGAGACCTGCGGTTTATCTGCGGATTGGCCTGCGGTTTTGTCCTGCGGTTTCACCATCTCCACAGTGGTGGAGATAGGAAACCGCTGCGGATTCCGCAGAAAGAATTGACATGTCAATTCTTTCTGCGGTTTCAAAACCGCACGGATAAATCCGCACCATCTACACTGCGGTTTTTGGTTAACATTCATTTGAATGGTACTGTACACCGCAGCTAAAACTGCTGCGGGTCCGCAGCGGCCGGAACCGCAGTGGAATCCGCAGCATGTGCACGTAGCGTTAGGCCGCTATTTGGCCATGAACTGCTATGGTAAACATCAGGACCACACAATCATGATCTCGGTGTGTCAATTAGATTAAAGCAGAAGCCCCCCACAATCTATTAACCATTTAATAGATGTAGTCACTTTTGACAGCAGCAACTAAGGGGTTAAACAGATCTGGATGGTGCCAACACTAATCATTTCTGATACAGCAAGTTGTCAGCTATAGTGTACAGCCGACAGCTGCTGGTTTGTCACCTGTATGGGGATGATATTCTCTTATATCTCAGGTCAGTAAAAAGACGTAATGGCTGTCATTAAGGGGTTAAAAGAATTTTTAAATGTCTGTTTTTTTCACCCGCTAATAGTCTAGCGTTAATAATGGATAAGTGTCTTATTGACACCTCTCCATTATTTATCGGCTTAATGTCCCCTTCCTATTGCAAGGTGACATTAACCCATTAATATTAACCCATTAGCCACCGCTACAGGGCAATGGGAATAGAGAGGATAAGTGCCAGAAAAGGCACATCTTATAAATGCGCCTTTTTTTCCGTGGTGTCTGGGCAGATTTTTCTGCCCTCACTCACCTGCTTTACCTCTCTGGTTGCGATTTTGCCGCGGGAGCCCATGCATTTTTTTCCAACGAATTAACCACTTAATTTAACACCTAGATGTACCAAATTTTACACACAAACTCTAGTTTAATTATTAGTCAGGGACATATAAAAAAAAATACATGAAATGAAATGGTTTACTGTATGTAAACCATTTGTCATTTCATGTCAGCTTTAGAATGATTTTACAGAAGCAGGCAACTGATTTTGCAGCTATTCTGCTATGTATAACTCTATGAAATGTAAATATATATATATATATATATATATAGTGATGCAGTGACCCTGTGACAGCTAGGGGGCGCTGTGTGATCTTCCCAGGACATGCATGCAGGCGTTTCCTTTATTGTGATGGGGAAATGATGAGCGACAGGAATATAAATGTCCGATATGTATGGAAGCTGGAACGTGTATTGATCAGCAGAGGTACTGCTGAGGGTTTGTTACTGTGTATTAGGGAAGCTTCCAGGTGACTTGGTGAGTGGGTGGGGCCAGTCAACTGCAAACCCACCCAGGGGTGTGTGTCTGAATGCCCAAAGTAAAGCCTGTGTACGTGTGGCTGGGTGTGTTAAGAGGACCTGCAGTGAGGTCATGAACATGTGATCTTTACCTCAGCTGTGGGTGTGGTTATGTACCATATAATGTGCCTGTGGTGGGTCACATGGGGAGAGTGTTTTTACCTGAATGGTGCAGACTGCTAGGTCCTCTAAGGTCTGTGTTGGGAGATCCTGGGAGGAGGATCGGACCCCTGGAGCACGTGGCGAGACTTTGGACCTGGTGGGGCTGGTGTGTTGGAGACCCTGGGAGTAGGGTTGGATCCCTGAATAGCACCCGGTGAGACCTGTATGTTGGACGGTTCCAAGTGGGGGACGAACGTCCTGAACAGCACACGGACAGACCACGTGTGTGAACAGAGTCTGTGACGGCCTGCGTTTGGGGAAGCCACTGCCCGGCTGTGGGTCTGGAACAGTGAGGGGACCTAGTGAATAAGGCACTGTCCGGAACGGTGATCCCAGTGCGGCCGCTTCCCTGAGAGAAAGGACTAACCAAGAGTTGGCTCCTAAGAGGTAACCCCGGACAAGGGGAAATAACTGTGTTGAGGCTATAGAGCCTGTTTTCTGGACATGGCAGAGCTGTTCAAAAGAAGCTGAGCTGTGATTGGTTGCTATCAGCAAGTTTTCCCACTTGACAACACCTCAGCAGACACTGACATGGTGGGAGCATCCCCGGGAGCATAAGCTCCAGCCATCGTCTGTCCCCCAGAAAGGAGCAGAGAGCATATGACAGAAAAGAATCCCCCCCTCCCGTGCCTATATACCATCACACATCCTCCATCTTCCCTCTTAAAGGGATCATTGGTATGCAAGTCAGAGCAAATCCATCCAGCGCTTTGGTTTTGACCCCAGGCCTCTCTTAAAGGGATACCTGATATGGAAGTTAGGACCGTTCCACTCAGCTCTGTGGTTCTGACCCCAGGGTATGAAAGTTAGGGCAAATCCACTCTGCGCTTTGGTACTAACCCCAGGCCTTTCTTAAAGGGATCTCCGGTATGTAAGTTAGGGTAAATCCCTCAGCATTCTGATTCTCACCCCAGGCTTCTATTAAACGGTCATTGGTATGGAAGTCAGGGCAAATCCACTCGGCGCTCTGGTTCTGATGCCAGGCCTCTCTTAAAGGGATCCCCGGTATGGAAGTTAGGACCGTTCCACTCAGCGCTCTGGTTCTGACCCCAGGTTGACAGGATGATGTGGGATATTAGAGGTAGTAGTCCGGTGGCTCTGGCTGACAGGATAATGTGGGATATTAGGGGTAGTATTTCGGTGGCTCTGGGTGACAGGATGTGGGATATTAGGGGGAGTAGTCCGGCGGCTATGATGGGATGATGTGGGATATTAGTGGTAGTTGGTGGCTCTGGCTGACGGGATGATGTGGGATATTTGGGGTAGTAGTTTGGTGGCCCTGGCTGACGGGATGATGTGGGATATTAGGGGTAGTAGTTTGGTGGCTCTGGCTGATGGGATGATGTGGGATATTTGGGGTAGTAGTCCGGTGGCTCTGGCTGATGGGATGATGTGGGATATTTGGGGTAGCAGTCCAGCGGCTGTGACGGGATGATGTGGGATATTATAGTGAATCTGGCTATGCGGAGTGGGCGGGGCCATACACTCATTATATATATATATATGAAATATTATTTGTTATAACTAACTGTAGTTTGTTACTATTACTATATAATATATATGTATTCAATGTGTCTATATTCTTTCTATTCTTTATTTAACATGTCAGTGTGATTTTACTGTATCGCGCACTGAATTGCCGGCTTTTGTTAAAGGACACCGGGTGCGTATTTCTCGCAAGTCACACGTCTGGTCCGTGTCCAATCCGTATTTTTTGCGCCCCCATAGACTTGGCGTATTTCGGTCCGAATACGCTGACAATCTTTTTGCTTTTTACACACCCATAAACTTGAAGGACTGAGTCTCATCCAATTTACAGAACAAACTAGTGCCTGCTGCCATTTTTTTTACATGCAGTTCTGGTAACTAAAAAAAAAAAATTGCTCTTTTTTTTCACGGACAGCACTTGGACCAAAAACAGTAGTGTGAATGAGCCCTTAAAAAGGTCCCCCATGCCCTCCAATCCAGCAGCATTCACCTTTGGATGACTAAATTCCCCGCCTAACCAACCCTGTATAACATTATTCAGCTAAATGTATAAAAAAAAAAGCATTTATAAGGCCTCCTTTTCCAATGCTAATTAGGGCTTTGAATAGTCAATGGGGGGTTAGTTGCCTCACATTAGTCACCCCTCTTTCCATGTTATGACGCCCCTCTGAGCTTGATATCAATGTTCACGAGCTGTCGTCATCGCCAGCTCCTGGATATCTCGCGCATGTTCGCCGCTTATTTTGGCAGTGTTGCTATGCCTCCGTAGCTGGGTGTATGGTTCTACAGCTTCAGAGGCGCACTGCACATGACTGGAAGTTCAGTAGATGGCTTCCGGTCATGTGCAACGCACCTCTGAAGCAGGGAGGTGTGTACCCGGCTACAGAGGCATAGTGACAATGCCAAAATGAGTGGCAGGTCTGCGTGAGATTTGCATGAGCTGGCGATGATGCTGTATCTTGCAAATTATGTTATTTTGCCCGCAGGAGCGTAATAACATGAAAGAAGGGCAACTAGTCTGAGGAAACTAACGCCCCAACAATTAGTCAAAGTTAGCACAGGAAAAGTGGATCTTATAAATGTTTAAACTTTAAATTGAATATCATCATACAAGACTGGAGAGGCAATTTAGTCATCCAAAGATGAATGCTGCTGGGCTGGAGGGCAAGGGGCACCAGGTTCCCTTTAAAGCGAATCTCTCACCAGGAATGTGTTGTTCTGAGAGCTCTATAGAGTACACCTACATTTTTTTTATTATTTTTTTTTACAGCCACTCATTAAATCAGACCTTTCTCTGACCCTTGACACTGCAAAAATTCTTACTAATGTACTGATTCCGTCTGGACTGTTCTCTACTAATCAGTCTGCTTCTTACTAAACACTCTCCTCTCCAATAAACAGCCAGGGTCATATTTCTGTCCATCCACTACACTGATGCCACCACACTGTTGCAGTCGTTGTACTGGTTGCCCATCTGCAGCAGATTCCAATATAAACTTATCACACTCACCTGCAACGTTCTCCACAGTTCTGCACCACCATACATCTCCTCTCATCTGTCTACCACCCTACCTGTGCTCTCCATTCCACTAGTGACCCAAGACTAACATCCTCTTAAGTGTGATGCTCCCACTCCCAGCTCCAAGGCTAAGTCCACATAATCAGGATGAAGCGTACTTCCACTGGGTCCAAAACGCTGCATTCTAATTGCCGCATTTGTTTGTCAGTACATGCGGATTGGTCAAAATCTGCAGTGGAGACTAGCGTATCCGCTACAGAAATTCCCATGCTGTGGCTTGTAAACCCACACCGTGGGCGAGATTGTAAGGAGGTGGCCGTTCCCCTCAGTCGCGCCCTCTCCTTCTGCCGTGTGACCCTGATGCACCTCTTATGTACATATGTTATATGCCTGTAATGTTCTATATGTGTTTATTGTCTTGTAATGTACTGTCTTATAATGTGTATGTTTCCCTTTAATGCCAATTTAGTTAGGGACAGGATATGTTAAATAAGGGGACTGGACCTCCAGCTGCAGATTGTTGGCCAGGTCAGACGTGTACTACAGACAGGGCACTGCCAGAGCCCCCTGGACGGGAGAGGTCTGGTGCCCCAGGCTAAGGACTAAGCATAATGACTAAAAAGACTGCAACACGGACCCCAGGACCCTGGAAGGGCTCCCCTCTTCTGAAGGGGTTATCCCAGCGCATGGACTACTGTAGATCTTTGTTTCCTGCAGCTGCTGTGGGTACAGCTGTAGAGAGTGACAGGGAGAGATCAGGAATCGAGTGTTATACTCTTTTACTACTATTTCATTTCTGTTCATTAACCCCTTCACTACCAAGGGTGGTTTGCACGTTAACTCCCGTGCCAATTTTTACAATTCTGACCACTGTCCCTTTATGAGGTCATAACTCTGAAACGCTTCCATGGATCCCGGTGATTCTGACACATTGTTTTCTCGTGACATATTGTACTTCATGTTAGTGGTAAAATTTCATTCAAATAACTTGCGCTTATTTGTGAAAAAAATGGAAATTTGGCGAAAATTTTGAAATTTTCGCAATTTTCCAACTTTGAATTTTTATGCCCTTAGATCACAGAGATATGGCACACAAAAAACTTAATAAATAACATTTCCCACATGTTTACTTTACATCAGCACAATTTTGGAACCAAATTTTTTTTTTGTTAGGAAGTTATAAGGGTTAAAAATTGACCAGCGATTTCTGATTTTTGCAACACCATTTTATTTTTAGGGACCCCATCACATTTAAAGCCACTTTGAGGGGTCTATATGATAGAAAATACCCAAAAGTGACACCATTCTAAAAACTGCACCCCTTAAGGTGCTTAAAACCACATTCAAGAAGTTTATTAACCCTTTAGGTGCGTCACAGGAATTTTTTGAATATTTAAAAAAAAAAAATGAACATTTAACTTTTTTTCACAAAAAAAATACTTCAGGTTCAATTTTCTTTATTTTACCAAGGGTAACAGGAGAAATTGGACTGCAAAAGCTATTGTGCAATTTGTCCTGAGTACGCTGATACCTGATATGTGGGGGGGAACCACTGTTTCGGCGCATGGGAGACCTCAGTAGGGAAGGAGCGCCGTTTGACTTTTTCAATGCAAAAATGGCTGGAATTCAGATCGGACGCCATGTCGCGTTTGGAGAGCCCCTGATGTGCCTAAACAGTGGAAACCCCCCCCAAGTGACCCCATTTTGGAAACTAGACCCCCCAAGGAACTTATCTAGATATGTGGTGAGAACTTTGAACCCACAAGGGCTTCACCGAAGTTTATAACGTACAGCGGTACAATTAAAAAATCATATTTTTTCCACAAAAATGATCTTTTCACCCTCAATTCTTATTTTTCCAAGAGTAACAGGACCCTAAAAGATATTTTGCAATTTATCCTGAGTGCGCTGATACCCCACATGTGGGGGTAAACCACTATTTGGGCGCATGGCAGAGCTCGGAAGGGAAGCAGCACCATTTGACGTTTTTGGCTGGAATTGAGATCGGACACCATGTCGCGTTTGGAAAGCCCCTGATGTACCAAAACAGTAGAAACCCCCCACAAATGACACCATTTTGGAAACTAGACCCCCCAAGGAACTTATCTAGATGTGTGGTGAGCACTTTGAACCCCCCAGTGCTTCACAGAAGTTTATAACGCCCGGGCGTGAAAATAAAAAAATCTTATTTTTTCCACAAACATGATCAATTAGTCTCCAAATTTTTTATTTTCCCAAGGGTAACAGGAGAAATTGGACCCCAAAAGTTGTTGTCCAATTTGTCCTGAGTACGCCGATACCTCATATGTGGGAGAAAACTACTGTATGGGCACACGTCGGGGCTCGGAAGGGAAGTAGTGACGTTTTGGAATGCAGACTTTGATGGATTGGTCTGCGGGTGTCATGTGCGTTTGGAGAGCCCCTGATGTACCTAAACTATTGAAACCCCTCACAAGTGACCCCATTTTGGAAACTAGACCCCCCACGGAACTTATCTAGATGTGTGGTGAGCACTTTGAACCCCCAAGTGCTTCACAGAAGTTTATAACGCCTGGGCGTGAAAATAAAATCATTTTTTTCCGCAAAAATGATATTTTTGCCCCCAATTTTTTATTTTCCTAAGGGTAACAGGAGAAATTGGACCCCAAAAGTTGTTTTGTAATTTGTCCTGAGTAGGCTGATACCCCATATGTGGGGGTAAAACACTGTTTGGGCGCATGGCAGAGCTTGGAAGGGAAGGAGCACCATTTGACTTTTTCAACGCAGAATTGGCTGGAATTGAGATCAGACGCCATGTTGCATTTGGAGAGCACCTGATGTGCCCAAACAGTGGAAACCCCCCAATTATAACTCCAACCCTAACCCCAACACACCCCTAACCCTAATCTGAGCCCTAACCCTAGCCCTAACCCTAGCCCTAATGGCAAAATGGAAATAAATACATTTTCTTTTAATTGTATTATTTTTCCCTAACTAAGGGGGTGATAACGGGGGGTTTGATTTACTATTTATGGCGGTTTTTATATTTGGCAGTTGTCACACGCTAAAAGACGCTTTTTATTGTAAAACTAGTTTTTGCATCACCACATATTGTGAGCTATAATTTTTCCGTATTTTGACCCACCGAGTCATGTGAAGTCTTATTTTTTGCGGGACGAGTTGATGTTTTCATTGGTACCATTTTCGGGCACGTGACATTTTTTGATCGCTTTTTATTCCGATTTTTGGGACGCAGAATGAACAAAAACCAGCGTTTCATGAATTTCTTTTGGGGGCGTGCGTTTACACCGTTCTGCGTGCGGTAAAATTGATAAAGCGGTTTTATTCTTCGGGTCGGTACGGTTACAGCGATACCTCATTTAGGTCGTTTTTTTAGGTTTTGTCGGTTTTTTGCAATGAAAACAATTTTATATAAAAAAATAATTATTTTTGCATCGCTTTATTCTGCGAACTATAACTTTTTTATTTTTTCGCTGATGATGCTGTATGGCGGCTCGTTTTTTGCGGGACAAGATGACGTTTTCAGCGGTACCATGGATATTTATATGCGTCTTTTTGATCGCGCGTTATTGCACTTTTTGTTCGGTGGTATGATAATAAATCATTATTTTTTGCTTTGTTTTTTTTTTTTTTTTTTTACGGGGTTCGTGAAAGGGTTGACTAATGGGACAGTTTTATAGGGCGGGTCGCTTCAGACGCGGCGATACCAAATATGTGTACTTTTATTGTTTTTTTTATTTTGAAAAAATTGATTTATTGGGGAATATTTTTCTTTTTTTTACTAATTTAGTGATTTTTTTTTAAATTATTTTTAACACTTTTTTTTTACTTTATTACCTTGTCCCAGGTGGGACATCACTGTCCTGTGACAGATCGCTGATCTGTCACATCACAGATCACTGTGAGAGATCAGCGATCTGTCACAGGCAGTTCTGCAGACTTCCTCATGCCTGCGCTTTTCAGGCACTGAGGAAGCCAGCTCCCTACAGGCCCCTGAAGGTCCCCGTCGCCATCTTGGATCCGGGGGCCTGTAGGGAAAGAGACCCCCGCAGAAGCGCTGCACATTGCGCTGCCGTGGGGGGCTCAGGGAAGCACAGAGGGAGCCCCCTCCCTGCCGATGCTTCCCTTTAATCCCCGATACACCGCGATTGTGTTTGATCGCGGTGTACAAGGAGTTATCGTGTCGGGACCGCCCCTGACACATTGTGCCGGGTGTCAGCTGTGATAATCAGCTGACATCCGGCCGCGATCAGCGGCGCTCACCACGTGGGCGCCGCTGATCGCTGGGACGTAATATTCCGTCCATGGTAATTAGGTCCAGGGTCACATGGACGGAATAGTACGTCCATTGTAGGTAAGGGGTTAAAAAGTTGGACAACAGTTGCCTTCTTAGACTCTAATTCGCTTGGACTACCGTGAACAGAGAGAGAACAAGTTAAACTGTGGGAAAAGCTGTGTTGGTCCCGTCTATTTATATAAAAGGGGTCGGGGGTGCTCGCTGACTGTTGGCTCAGTGGACTCAGTCTGTGTACTGTGCCTTTAAATAACTCGGCCACAACTACCTCCCCCCTTCCGGTTCCCCTTGTTACAAGATTACGCAGCATTAAATAGAACAGTGGACATGGGATTTCTATAAATCTAATGTAGAAAGCAGCATTTTGCTCCACACACACAACACTGCTATTCCTGACCGTGAGCACGTAGCCTCGGACTTCTCTCCAGCTACGCTCGTTCTGAACTGGAACATAAAATCCAGTTCCTTCCCAGCATCCACAGTTTTAAAACACATCACTTTACAGGGCCTCATCTCCCCAATACAACTGCTCCTTGTTCTCTCTCCCCCTCCATGCTCTCAGCAGCACTTTGAATCTGGACACATACAGACACATGACGGGTTTATGTGAATACTTATTTGTTCATTGTACTGACGGCCTGACTGTACAATACAAGCGGCTTATGACCTTGTATGACCCCTATATCCTGATGGATTGGAAGCTTGCGAGCCGGACCCTCACTCTTCTAGTTTGAGTTGTTACGTCTTATATTGTCTGTACGCGCCCCTTTATATTGTCAAGTGCTGCAGAATATATCATTATTATATCTAGAACTCGTCCGTCTTCATCTTTATTAGATGGAACTGCTATGCACTTGCTCAATGCAAACCGAGCACACAGGCCTCTCATTCTCATGATCAGTGGGAACTGCAGCAGTCAGATTATTTTTACTTTTTTTTTTCGATTAAATTTCCTTTCAAATTAATGTGAGCGCAATATGTCAATATTTTCTGCCACCAGATGGCGTCATCCATGAAGAGTATAATGAGCCACACAACGCGCTGCTGGCAAAACCTGAAGGTTTCAAATGTTAGTGGTCAATTTGGAAGTTGACGTTCTCATCGGTGTACATTCTCTCATGCTAAGGTCACCGAGCTCAAACTCTGTCAGTTTAATCAGAGTGGTATAAGTGTGATCCGATTCTCTCGCATGGGAGAATCGCGGCACAAGCGTGGAGGAGACTGAACTTAATTTCTCCATCGTCGATATGAGCGTAAATCGGGCTGCACTTGGTTGACATCTGAGTGCAGTCTGATGTTTCATACGCACTCATAGAAATGTATGGGTGCGCGTGATCTGTACTACCCCATAGTATAACATTGGGCCAAGTGCTATCTGATAAAACATCACACAGCACTCAACCGTGTTATGCTCAAGTATGGACGAGCCCTACAAATATTGCATGTTCTATGTAATAGGACCAGACAGGGGCATAAACACCATGGTCGCAGCAGTCGCAGCTGCGACCAGGCCCACAGTGCTTAGGGGTCCGATCTCGAGTTAGGGGAGTAGCAGGCTCTGGGAGCTACAGCCGCTCATTGGCTGTGCAGCTCCGTGCTTTGCGATGGCTGCTCTGTGCACGCAGGACCTGTGATGAGGTCACAGGAGGGGAGAAGTCAGGGGTCACATGATCAGAAGCCTCGGTGATGCAGGACTCTGCTGTGCTGGTTGCCATGGTGCCGGATGAGGGTAAGTTTATGTGTAAGGTGGGTGGGGGGGGGGTTTACAGGGTGGATGTAGCAGAGCCGCGTGTGTACGAGGTGTGCGGAGCCGCGCGTGTACGAGGTGTGCGGAGCGGAGCCGCGCGTGTACGAGGTGTGCGGAGCGGAGCCGCGCGTGTACGAGGTGTGCGGAGCGGAGCCGCGCGTGTACGAGGTGTGCGGAGCGGAGCCGCACGTGTACGAGGTGTGCGGAGCGGAGCCGCGCGTGTACGAGGTGTGCGGAGCGGAGCCGCGCGTGTATGAGGTGTGCGGAGCCCCCATTTTAAAGTTCGCACCGGGGCCAGATAACATTCATATTTCTAGAACTGTAATATATTATACATTTGAGCTGTCGCTACATTAAGTAAACCAATTTTATGGCACAGCTGTTTGCGACACAAGTGTAAAATCTGCGTAAGGTGGCATGCACACAGGTATATTCTGCTATAGACCTAGTTTACCTCTCTGTGCTTATGGTTTAATAAAACATAGATATGTGATCTGTTCACGACTTTCAGGAGAATCATGAAATGGAAAATGCCACTATCACATATTGAGAGTATTCTAAAGTACCCTGCAGCCTGAAGCTTCTTTTTATGGTGTGGCGCCCCTGAGGCTCAGTCGCCACAGAGGTACTGCACCTTCTCCTAAGGTGTATTGCCCCACCACCTAGGTAAGTTGGGAACTCCTTTCCTCACTCCAACACCTGCATCCCACACACAGGATAGTTCAGTAGATCCACCTAGCAGCTCCAGGCTGGGGGTAGCAGAGCACCCTTCGTGAAACCCTGCTTCGTAACACGAGATGTGCTGGGAGGTGGGTGGAGTTAGTATAAAAAGAAGGGGAAAGATAGAATTAGAGGTCAGTCTGACAGGAAGGTCAGTCTGGGGTGAGTCCCAGAGAAGTCAGACGAGGGTCTGAGAGAGAGAGAGAGCAGGCGGACAGCAGGTCCGCCTGACGGGAGTGAGGCGGAGGAAGACAGTCAGTCAGGAGAGGCTGAGGACTGGTCTTAGTGGAACATCTCCCGTGGAACGAAATAGAAGGAGAGAGAGATGTAGACCTGTAACCTGCATTTCCATAAGAGAGAAAGACAAGTACGGGACGAAGGAGTAGGAGAACAGAGAGGAGTTGTGGGTTGGAAGAGGAACCCTGCCTATAGATTCTCAGCGCAAGGCCGGGGCCCGGTCCCCGAGGTTGTACGGACGCTTATGGTTCTGCAGCAGACACCGGTGGAGTAGTTGGCTGTAAATGCACTACTCCCATCCAAGACTTGGGACACAACAGCAACACGGATAGAGAGCCGGGATCCAAGAGGTCCCTGATCAGGCTACAGCTGTCTGTCATACAAGTAGAGTTGTTAGGAACATCTGACAGGAGGAACTTCAGAGTACCACAGTACTGGAGCTCTTCACACTAATAGGCGCAATAGAGGAGTCGTTCAGGAAGGGTACATGTTGGCGGAGTGTTGGAGGGGAGAACTCTGACTTGCCCGGGAGGTTGATTGAGTCTCTACCCTGGAGGACACGGCATGGAGGCAGGCACCAGTGGGTACCAAGAACTGTGAGTAAAGCTTTGAAACTGCAAGCTCTGGTGTCCTCCATTCATTCGCCGCTAACACCTTCAGCACCGCTACATCTGGGTACCAACATCCACCCCATTCCGTGCCTCTACTCATCCATTGCACCTACACTGCCCTGGGGCTACAGCTCCACCTGTGGAGTCCCAGCGGATCTGCATGCAGCGTTGGCTATGGGTGGCGTCACGAACTTTACATTACAAACATCACCGCCATTGATATTGGGCGCCCAGGGCCACGGACCGGGTCACCGCTGCTGTGACACATCACCCCCATGACACCGGCCCGGCACAGAGTACCCCACAGCCCTGGGAGGGCGACCAAATGGCATCTTTTACAAACATTTTAGGGGCCTGTCATTTCCAAAAAAGCACTATTTACCTACATAGTAGTAATCTGCAGGTTAATAACATTTAGATCATGTCTGACAGGCTTACGGGTATTATCATGTGAGACTCGGCAGTGTTTCTCGCATGGGTGATCCCAGCCTTTATCTGATGCTCAAGTAATTCTGACAGACATGGTTTTAAGTGTCATTAACCTGCAGATTACTGTTATATCTGCAAGTGAATAGCATTTTTAGACTTCAAGTTCCCTTTAATTTGTGTTATTTTGTACAATTTTTGAGTCTCTTGAGTGTAATAGCTGAAGAGAAAACATGCATAAAGCATGCTAGGTGATGATAAAAAATGCCAACGAGCCCAAAACATAAATTGTGTTTGGTTCTGATTTATCAAAGTAATTACTCCAAAACCTGGCATAAAAGATTTTGTAAGACTGCAAAATTTTGGCACAACCTGAGGTTGCACCCAATGATGCTACTTTTGGCACATACATACCCGTTCCAGCTAGGAGCAGTGAACTCTGCCAAGCCGTGGCCAGGAGCCAGGGTTCATTACACATGTTAAGAACAGGTTGAGAACCAAAAAGAAAAGATAGAAAGTGACTCCAGAGTGGAGTCATCGGTAAGGTACAGGTTTGTTTTGCCTCTAATCACTGTACGGTCTGCGGAGTCATGATGGTTGATAACATTCTTGCTTGTAAAACAAGGACAACTCTTTCCATTGTGGGGGTTATACTGGGAGGTATAGTTTCACATGGTGAAATTCTTACATGGCATTGGTCACTCTAACTTTTTGACAGTGAGGGTGATCAATGAGTGGAACAAGCTGCCACGAGAAGTGGTGAGTTCTCCTTCAATGGAAGTCTTCAAACAGAGGCTGGACAGACATCTGACTAGGATGATTTAGCGAATCCTGCTTTGAGCAGGGGGTTGGACCAGATGGCCCAGGAGGTCCCTTCCAACTCTACCATTCTATGATTCTATGAAAACACGGGTCAGCTATCCAGATAAGCTTCATTTTTCCCCTCCCCCCTCATCCCTTATTATATACATAGACCTCCATTTATATTATAAACACTGTAGTCCTTAATTCTACACAAACATCCTCCCTTATTGTATATGTATTAATCTTAGGCTGGGAACCCACATGTGAGAAACACGGCCAAGTCTTGCATGTCAATACCCGGCACTCGGGAGCGGAGTATGCGGCCGCATAGCAATACATGGAGCGGCACGCTCCGCTCCCGAGTGTCGGGTATTACCATGCGAGACTCGGCTGTGTTTCTCACATGTGGGATCCCGACCTAAGGGTGAAAAACACTAATAGGAATCTGTCAGTAGGATCAACCCTCCTAAGATGTCTATATGGACATACAGGTCACAATAAGCTGAATAAAATGATGCATTCATATCCACAATCTGATGTCTTAATCCAGAGAACTTTTTCTTGCATATAAATGAGCTGTTAAGATCTGTGGGCCAGACATTGATCTGCCAGAGAAGCTGCCTCCAGGACTTACTGTAAATGAAAAGGGGCATTACCAGTGTGATGGCCTCTCTGCTCTCCTGATCTCACTGCAGAGCTGTGTGTGATTATACCTGACACATCTGCAGGTTCCTCTCAGCTTCCAGCTCACAGGCAGACAGTGATACAATGCAGCAGAGCTGTGAGAGCTGCAGCAAATGTGTTTGTAAAGAGACAGAGTTCAGTTCTCCTGTTCTGTGTTAGTTACGTGTCTCACATTGGTAACTCTACCTTCATGTAAAATACAAAAATTGAGCTTGAATTAAGTTGGTATACATGCAGCATGTTCACATTGGCCATAAAGCAAATAAAACCTACAAGAAACAAAATAAACAAAAACCCTGCTGTAACTAAAGCAAGTGCATCTAAATAACGCAGGGTTCTTAGTAATACTGGTTTTGATCAAAAATATCATAAAAGCCGTCCCACCATCATCATGGTAACTCTGATCGGGACGGTCCTACACTGTCTAATATTAAAAACCTTACCATGTGTCAGAATTGATCTCAGTGTGTGAATAAGGGCAGACAAATGGACTTTATTCACACACTGAAGTTAATTCTGACACATGGTGAGGATTTTAATATTAGGCAGTATAGGACCGTCCCGATCAGAGTCACCTTGATAATGGTGCTTTATGGCCAACAGGAGAACGGAACTTTGTCTCTTTACAAACACATTTACTGCAGCTCTCACAGCTCTGCTGTATTGTTTCTCTGTCTGCCTGTGAGACTGAATCTGAGAGGAACCTGCAGATGTGTCAGGTATAATCACACACAGCTCTGCAGTGAGATCAGGAGAGCAGACTAAGGCAACGCCGAAACGCGCATCGGGGTGGGCTAATCCCGGGGGATTCCATCGCCACATGAGGTATTGCACTAAGCACATCACTCCTCTTTACTTTTTAACCCCTATGTGACTTATTATTCATTATTGCACTGAATCCACTGTGATATTGCTATTTAATAATTGCTGTACAGTTACTATATAGTTTGCATTTGCACTTTATTCATTTTCATTAATTTTTTTTTATATATATTTATATTACTGAGCATTATTTTGCACTCTTATGCACTGGCACTTTGCGTTTGCCTCATGCAAGATACTTAATCTTGCTTATCTTTACATTCTCTAGTATTTACTTCATTTTTACCATTGTATTTCTATGTCCCCTGTGTTGTGCCCCTTTTGGCATTGATTTCCTTCCCCCCTTTTATATTCATTTATACTCACTTGAATAAAATTTGCTATTATTGGACATCATTTCGGTTTTTTTCCTTCTAATCTTCTGAGTTGTCCCCCATTGGTTTCCATGTGTACACTGCCATGACATCACATGTGTATTAATACCCCAGGTGGTGTACCTAGCCTTGAGTCTGTCTAACTATTTTGTTTCTTGTAGGTTTTATATGCTTCATGTAAAATCATCTCTGGAGCAGATTCTCATGCAGATTAGTGTCCGGCCCACAGTCTTGAGAAGCTCATTTACATATTAAGGAAAATGTAGATATCTCGGGAATAAGACATCAGATCGCAGATACCAAGGCATCATTTTATTCAGCTTCCTGTGACCCACATGCCCATATAGACAGTTTAGGAGGGTTGATCCTACTGACAGATTCCCTTTAAGTGCGCGTACAGATGGCCAATCGCATTGTTGGGACTGGCTGGCGCCTCCCCTGACCCGAGCATGGCTTTGTACCAGCAGAGTTCCATTGGTAAGAGTCAACTGGAAGAAAATTCTTCCATTGTAAAACGAAGCCTATCCGGAGCTGATGGTGGTCAGGGGGGCTCTGCGCTCATCTGCATCAGTCAGACCGCACACTGTCGTGTACAGGAGTGCCATATTTCTTTTTCTAAATGGGATGCGCGAGAGGAAAGGTGAATTTCCCCAGTTGCGATCCAGCGGTGCGGCTTGCGGGTCACAGCTGCCGGACATTAATGTCTTGGTCAGATTTGGCTTTCTAGCAGTACGATTAGACGGCTGCAGGGATGTGCGGCATTTTAGAGTCATGTGGTAGGTGTCACTGGGGTCGATCCCTGGCCTCGGACTGATAAATGTGGAGTATAAAGAGCAGCGGGGCCACAACCCTAGGAATACAAGAAGTGGTGTGAATCCGGCGCGGTGATGCCTCCTCATGGCCCTGTCACAGGAGGCGGCAATGAGCAGCTGCAGACCTGGCGCTTCCCGGGGAGGGAGAGGCTTCCTTCTCAGCAATCAGCCCGGCTCTCACCGCCGCAGGCTCGGGTCCCAGGGTGCAGACCCCTTTTCCGAGTCGGGGGGGGTGTTGCTATTACAGAATTGACACCACGTGCACATAAAAGCAACATCTGGTAAACAAGCCATTCCATCGAAGGCTGGAGAGAGGTGGGGACACGGCCGGGCGGCTGCTGCTGCTGCTGGCATTTCACTCTGTGCTGTCACAAAAAGCTGCAGTTCTTTCCAGCAAAAGCCGGGAGAGCAGAGCGGCTGATGACAAGCCAAGGCTGCGGTGTGGGTAAGTCAGACCACGGATTGGGTGAGGACGCTGGCGGCGGGCTGGGGACGAAGAATGACAACAGCTGTTCATGCAGAAGGAGGAGGCTGCTCCTCAGAGCTTACACTCTACTCTGTGCAGCCCTTTAGTTGGTAGAAAATAGGTTGGGGGGTATGTAATATATCTGGCGCTGAGACTGATAAAGTTCGGTATGCCGAAACCTTTTCCTATCCAGATGGCTGTCGGGCTGATATGCTGTGACTTCTGTACCAGACTGATGTGGCGCCGCATGGTCAGTGGTGACATTGGGAAGGACAAGTAGTTAAAGGGCAATTTCATGTGTGCTAATAAGGAGCGTGGTACTTTTATAAACTAACCCTCATCCTATTTCTCGCATCTGTCTCTCCTACAAGTACATGCCGAAACCAACAAGTGTTATATGCAGATACTACATACATGAAAATGGTAACGCAAACATTGCAACCTCAAAATCCCCCTTCCTTGCCAATAACTACTACAAGATCAGTTCTCGTGGGGTAAGTTAGTGCTCCCTTTTGCATGACACGATTCCAGTGTCACCTCTTAGGTCTCATTCACACGTCTCTGAAAAAATTGTACCAGTATAAACAGCGTTTTGGATCAGTATGCCGTCCACTTGTCCGTTTTTTTCACCATCAGGGTGCCGTCCACTTGTCCGTTTTTTTCACCATCAGGGTGCCGTCCAGGCGTCCGTTCTTCACCATCAGGGTGCCGTCCACTTGTCCGTTTTTTTCACCATCAGGGTGCCGTCCAGGCGTCCGTTCTTCTCACCATCAGGGTGCCGTCCAGGCGTCCGTTCTTCACCATCAGGGTGCCGTCCAGGCGTCCGTTCTTCACCATCAGGGTGCCGTCCAGGCGTCCGTTCTTCACCATCAGGGTGCCGTCCAGGCGTCCGTTCTTCACCATCAGGGTGCCGTCCAGGCGTCCGTTCTTCACCATCAGGGTGCCGTCCAGGCGTCCGTTCTTCACCATCAGGGTGCCGTCCAGGCGTCCGTTCTTCACCATCAGGGTGCCGTCCAGGCGTCCGTTCTTCACCATCAGGGTGCCGTCGTTTTTCACGGATGGATTGACAAATTCCAAGACTTCTACACTTGCAAGGTTAAATGCGGACAGCACATGGACTGTACGTGATGCCATCCGTGTGCTGTACGTGTTTTTTCGCCGACCTATAGACTTGTATTGGCCCTTTTCATGAGCGATACCGGAGACGTGAAGATCACCATAGATTACGGGTACGTGTTCTAGCCAAGAAAGACAAAAAAAAAAAAAAAAAATGGATAGAACTTCTTTGGGTAACACAGATGTGAGAATGAGGCCTTTGAGGAAGAGTGGACAATAATTTCTGCTCCAAAGCAACCAATTGCAATGGCTGCACACAGTCGGTATTACCATCTGAGATATTAGGGCATGCTGAAAGAATTTGTGATAAATGGCAAGAACTTCTTCCAGGACCATCACTTAATGGTTGTACGGGGACCCATCTTCTCCCCTATTCCTAGGCTGTGAATGAAGAGGCCATGCATGCTACTTTACCCATTGTAATTTTTAAGAGTGGCCAAAACAGTTGTAAACTATAATGCACGGGGCCACTTCTGCGCCTCATCTACCATCAAGTACCATATGGAGGCCAATAGCCCCCACATTTCTAGGGTTCCTAGAGATGGACAAGTCGTTAAAAATCAGTCCATCTCTGCACCACACCTCTCCTTCGTCACATAGAAAATACATATATTTAGTCATTAGACATGGTCAAGCAAGTCTGTCAGCGAATGGTTGGCTGCACAGGAAGGTAACCTGTTCTACAGGTTGTGCACCCCTGTCCTAAAGCCAAGTTTATATTTTGATGTCCTTTTTTATGTTTGTGGCTGGATGACTGTTTATATAATTCTACATATTTCCCAATAATTCGTTTTTCTTTTTATAAATTGTCAAACAAAACGCTACACATAGTTTTACCATACAATATTTTTTAAGTAGGCTAAGATCTAATTCAACATCTGTGGGATTTGAACCCAGGACCCCAGTGGTCAGAGACTGCAGCGCTAACCACTGAGCAGCGTGCTGCTGTACAGGATATAATACTATCGTGCATTTTGTAAAGATGAGTCATAATTTAATGAAAGTAATATTTTAATGCAATAGCTGGTGATCTATTACCATCAGCATACTTTCATCCCTGTGTCAGATACAATTGTGTCTACTTGTAATAGTCATTAACAGCTTAAAACTTCTGAGCCGACGTCCACAAATGGTGGCAGACTTCATTGTCTTTACCCTGAGAGGTGGCACCGTGCTGCCATTGTGACTTATCTGACCTGAACTGTTAATGAAAACTGCGGAGCTCCATCATCCTATTTACTCATCAGCCGGCATGTGATGAAGCCATGTCCCATTATATTAAATTCCAGATGCTTGTTCTTTATGGCCTGGGTGGCCAGTGTTTAGTAGATAATTGTGGATTCCCGTACAGCATGGTCCCGATGAGCTGTGGAAACTATTTACTCTAGTGATAGCATTCTGTATATAAAGCCTGACGTTGTGTAACTAATGGTAATGCTAACCTGTCTCTGACTGTCATCATATCTGGTACATGCATAATAGCAAATATTGTTTATCTCCATTTTCAAAATCTCTGCTTACTGTCATGCAATAAAAACCTTTATGTTAGATGCTGAAAATTGACCTAAACATATCAGCTGGAACGTATCCAGTCTAGGCAATTCTCTGAGCAGCCAACAAACACTACATTAGTGTGATAGACCGGCATGACGATCACTGCAACATTATTGATAAATCTCCACTGTATCAATTCCTCTGCTGTATAAAGCATTAGGCTAGATTCAAATATCGTTTTCTCCTAAATTCAGTGGCCTCCAACCGATCCCCCACAAAATGGGATTCAGGCATATGCAGCGGCATGACCATCTCTATATATAAAACTGAACGTGTGTGTGTGTGTGTGTATCACCAACCAATCACAATGCATCTTTCATTTCAACAGAGCTGTTCAAAAGAAGCTGAGCTATGATTGGTTGCTATGAGCAAGTTTTCCCACTTGACAACACCTCAGCAGACACTGACATGGTGGGAGAAGTCTAGCATCCCTGGGAACATAAGCTCCCAGCCATTGTCTGCCCCCCAAAAAGGAGCACAGAGCACATGACAGAAAGGAATCCCCCCTCCCTGCCCATATCCCTATCACACATCCTCCATCTCATAGGCACATCTTCCCTCTTAAAGAGATCATTGGTATGGAAGTCAGAGCAAATCCATCCAGCACTTTGGTTCTGACCCCAGGCTGACGGGATGATGTGGGATATTAGGGGTAGTAGTCCGGTGGCTCTGGCTGATGGGACGAAGTGGGATATTAATGATAGTAGTCCGGTGGCTCTGGCTGACGGGATGATGTGGGATATTAGGGGTAGTAGTCCGGTGGCTCTGGCTGATGGGACGAAGTGGGATATTAATGGAAGTTGTCCGGTGGCTCTGGCTGATGGGACGATGTGGGATATTAGGGATTGTTGTCCGGTAACTCTGGCTGGTGGGATATTATAGTGAATGTGGCTATGCAGAGTGGGCGGGGCTCTGCACTCCGAATAAATATATATATATATATATATATATTTTATCATAATAATTTGTTATAACTAACCATAGTTAGTTACTATGCTCGGGCAGCGCCGGGCTCTTTAGCTAGTTGACTATAATGGTGCAGACGGAGTCACCGTGTACTCTGATGTGCTCCATTTTTGGCCGTATATGCCTGGTTGAGGTGGGCACCAAGACATAGCAGACTGTTGGTTCCCGACTCCTATAGGCAAATCCGAAATTGATGTAAAACAAAGCACCATTATAGTCAATGGCCATTCCACTGCATACGCCCGAATCCCATTTTGCTGGGAGGGGGTGTTTGGACAGGAACCCCAAAGGGCCCACTAAACATAGGAAACAACACTATGTGAAACTTAGCCTTACTGGTAATGTGTTATATACAATAAGGCAAGTTCATTGAAATCATTATATATATATATATATATATATTTTTTTTTTTTTTTTTAATCCTTAAATAGACCCAACTTATTGGTCACAGGCTTAAATACACACAACACAAGTTACTGTGCAAAACAATCGCAAACCATCAATTACAGAATGTTTATTAAAAAGACCATAAAATGCATTGGTAGCTACTTATGAGATTTTACTTTTATGGTATGCAAATCTTGCTTGGTATAGGACACATTTTCTGCCCTGATCCATGCTTTCTCCTTCAGGTACACCGTGATCCAGGGCTGTGGAGTCTGTAATCCAAGTTTCTGACTACTCAGTTTCCCTGACCCCACAGCACTGGTCACTACTGAGCATGTGCATAAAGTGCAGCACAGATTCCTCTCATCTAAAAGCCCAGACCTTAGATCAGGAACAGAGCAGACATTTATAGGACATTTCAGAACTTTCCCAAATTGTTTTAAAAAAAAAAATGTGCAGCACATCCTGCATTGTACTACTGTACCCAATGTATTATAGATTTTAAGTGTCACAGATTCCATAGCCCTGCCGTAAATCATGAACCTCACGCAGGTTCCCCACACTAACAAGGGTGACCACTCTTGAACCTACCCCTAAATTTCAACACTGCATGGGTCTTACGCCTTTCAACTTTTTCTCTTGGGCTCATCATGGAGTACAATAATCAGAATCTGCATGCAACTGATCTACACGGCAGTGGTCACTGATGGGGCTAAAGTTGGTCAATGTGCTGTCGGTACGATGGCCATTTCACACTGCCCAAAAATACAACAAAAGGGCTCATACTCACTTGTGAGAGACTCACATGATTCTCGTGCGAGTCTCTCGCAAGAAAACCTGGGACTGCCACCGGCCCTGGGAGCGGAGCGTGTGGCTACATGTATTTCAGTCTCACAAGTGTGTATGGGCCCAAATTCTCAGGACAATAATTCCAGAACTTGAGACATGTAATCCATGTATACTGTATTTATTGACTCCATTAATTGCTGCTATTGCTCATAGGGAGGAGGCACATATTACTTGTAGAGTAAAGGCGCTGTTACACACAGCGATATCGCTGTGTGTGACATCCAGCAGTGACCACCCCCCCCCCCCGCCGGGTATCGCTGATCGTGCCGGATCGTCCTGGGCTGTTTTTTCCATCGCTGGTCTCCCGCTGGCCAGCACGCATCGCTGCATGTGGCAGCAGGAGCCAGCGATGCTGCACGCTGGTATCCAACATGAACATCGGGTTTCTAAGAGCCGTGTGGCTCTTAGAAACCCGATGTTTACTTTGGATACCAGCTTGCTCGCTGGTCCTGATCACTGGAGGGGTTGTCTATGTTGGTGGGATCGCTGGGACATCGTTAGATGTAACGGGGCCTTAAGGTCTTGGCCCAGTGTGACCTGAGCTCCACTACATAAATCAGATAAGAATATCCAGTGTATGCTCTAAATTTATAGTGGATCTGACAGTCAAATATTTACAGACCTTTTTACACTATTTTTTGTGAGCTCCGGCTGGTACACCTTGGCATAGCTCTGTAGCTCCAGTATACCATACTTCACAACATGCTAAAATTCTATACTGTCCAGTGTTTGGGGAATCCAACAGAATTATAGATGAGAAAATCATTCCACGAAGGATTTCTCTTTCGCTCTCCACATAGTTTGAGATGTAGGACTTCCAGGGTGGAGAGCTTTCAGAGTAAACATTCATGTGTTTGACTGGAGGGTCTTATTGAACATTCATAGATTTTTTTTTTTTACCTGTTGACCATAAGAACAAATTTGCTAAAAGTGCTATAGAATATGTGTATGTTACAGAAATTCAGAAAAATTATTTTTTGTTGATGTTTGACATTTAACCCCTTTATGCCATCAGACGGAATAGTACGTCCGATGGCGGCACCCCCGCTTTGATGTGTGCTCCGGCAGTGAGCCCACATCAAAGACGGACATGTCATCTGTTTTGAACAGCTGACATGTGCCCGCAATAGCCGCGGGTAGAATCATGATCCGCCCGCGGCTATTAACTAGTCAAATGCCGCTGTCAAACCGACAGCGACATTTAACAAGCGCTCCCAGCCATCTGGCTGGAAATGCACTCATCGGTGACTCCTTCATGTGATCGGGGGTCATCGGCATGGCAACCAGAGGTCTCCTTGAGACCTTGATTGTTGATGCCGGATTGATATGAGCTCCACCCTCTGGACGGCGCTCATAGCAATGCAGTAAATCTGCAACATAGAGGCGATCTGAGCATCACTTCTATGTAGCAGAGGCGATAGAGTTGTGGGAGCTTCTAGCCTCCCATGGAGACTAATGAAGCATGGCAAAAGTTAAAAAAAAAAAAATTTTTTTTCAAAAATATGGGAAAAAAAACATAAAAGTTCAAATCACCCCCCCATTCAAAATAAAATAAAAAAAAAAAAAAAAATCAAACATACACATATTTGGTATTGCCGCATTCAGAATCACCCGATCAAAAAAAAAAAAAAATAAAAAAAAAGATTAACCCGATCGCTAAGCGGCGTAGCGAGAAAAAAATCAAAACACCAGAATTATGGTTTTTATGGTCACCACGACATTGCATTAAAATGCAATAACAGGCGATTAAGAGATCGAATCTGCACAAAAATTGTATCATTAAAAACGTCAGCTCGGCACGCAAAAAATAAGCCCTCACATAGCCATATTGACGGAAAAATGAAAAAAGTTATGGCTCTGGGAAGAAGGGGAGCGAAAAATGAAAACACAAAACTGAAAAACGCTCCGTCATTAAGGGGTTAAAGAACCCATCAGCCTGATTTTGTATCGTAACAAAGAGATGGCTGTAATGGCGCAGTAATACTGAATACCTTTATAAACTTGATGAAGAAATCCACGTTGTTGTTCTTCTATAAACAGCGTTTGTAGCTTTCTGCTAATTAGATTTTGGTGCACAGGGACCGGGACTATGCACCGGGTCTTCTCCTCCATGTCTGATTTCCTCACTTTTCCATCTGACTCTTCTGTTTGAAGAGGAGATTTCACACAGAAGAGGCAGATCACTGAAAGAATGACGTGTGACTCAAAGACTGGATGCAGGTGGAGGGGTGGAGAATCACAGACAGGGCGGAGAAGACACCGTGCACAGTCCGGCCCCTGTGCATTGAAATCTAATTAACAGAAAACTTCATGCGGTGATTAAAGAAGAACAGCAAAGTGGATTTCTTCACCGAATTTATCAATTTAATCAGTATTACAGCCCCATTACCACCATGTCTTCACATTACAAAATTGTGGTGACCGTTTATCTTAAAAGAGGTCATCTGGGACTGTGCTTAATTTGTCCCAAGTGGCCAAAAACCTACTGGCAGGTAGTCGCTAACTACCTGCCCGATGCCGATCTCTGGCCACTTAGAGCGGTCACAGAACTTCTTCATTTCACCTCTCGTCAACAAAGCAGCTCTTCTTCTGCTCTGTTGACGGGGTGTCTCTGCTAACATCCTGATTGACGGCTAGCTTCCTGCAGTTAGGCAGTGGGAGAAGGGAGGCAGCTGTTAATCAACATTACATTGGTAGGGACGCCTCGTCGACAGAGCAGAAAAGAAGCGGCTGCTCTGTCAGCGTGATCACCGGAAGCCACAGAATCGCCATCAGGAACGGTACCCGACTGCTCTAAGCTGGCAGAGATTGGAACTGGGCAGAACAAGCAGGTAGGTAGAAACTACCTGCCTGTAATTTCTTAGCCCCATGGGGCAAAATATGCAAAATCCCAGATACCCTCTTTATTTTAAGCAAGAAACCGGCTTCACCCTGTGCTTATTGGTATCAAAGTAAACTCTTATCTTTAATAAGATCTTACACTTAGGCTGTGTGCACACGCTGCGGAAAAGGTGCGGATTCATCCGCGCGGATTTTGTACAATCCGCAGGTGAAACCGCAGGTCAAAAGACCTGCGGTTTTACCTGCGGATTGTTCTGCGGTTTTGCCCTGCGGTTTTTCATCTCCTCAATGGAGGAGATGGCAAACCGCAGGAGAATCCGCAGAAAGAATTGACATGTCAATTCTTTCTGCGGATTGAAAACCGCAGATAATCCGCGCGGAAAATTCCGCACCGTCTGCACTGCGGTTTTTGATTCCCATAGGGAATCATTGTACTGTACACCGCAGCAGAAACTGCTGCGGGTCCGCAGCGGCCAAAACCGCTGCGGAACCGCAGCAAAATCCGCAGCGTGTGCACACAGCCTAAGAGGGGCCATAACTTTAATATACAAATCCCCTGGACAGGTTTAAGTAAAATATTCTTTCTGCTCATATGCAAATTAGATGCTTGGAGCATTGCAGGTGTGGCCATGTGATTCAGATCACATTTTTTTTCCCAGCTTTATTTGCCTCAGCTGTATTATTGACAGCAATGACCTAACCAGCGACTGTGGATGGGGAGGAAAAAAAAAAAATTATTCCAGCACTGGCCCATGGTGCTCCAAACACATTTGCATATGAACATTTAAAAAAAAACAAACCAACAACAACTCTCCAGCTGATTATTAAACAAAGGGCATGGCTTCTTTTAAAACAAAAGTCCCCTACAAGGACTTGTGCTAACTTTACAAACTTTAGAGCTGATATACTCTGTTTAAGCTTTTGTATTTCTCAAGAGAAGGTGTACCTGGTCTGTGTGCAACCGGAGTAGCAGGTAAATACACAGAGGATACAATCACCATTGTTACTTATTGACTGTGTTATATAGAAGGAAGCGCCTTGTAGCAGATTGAGTAACACTTCACACATGACAACTGATTTGTTAGCTGTATTACTTTACTGTTTACACTTATCCCAAGGGAAATATTTCACTGATTACCAAGGTAGTATCCATTATCCTGTAGAATGGCTATCCAATCTCCAATCCTCTTCACTTGCCTTTCATTTCTAAAGACACTCACACACTTTACATTTCATTCATGACCCATATTTTACAAACATGTGAAACCAGTCTAAGGGTCCGTTTACATGGACTCGTTGGTGGCACTAAACAACAACCATTTGGGTAATATTTACCAATGGGGGAGGCCCTAAAAAAGCTTGTGACTACAACCATACCACGCTAAGCGTCACACACTGAGCGACCTGTAATAAAAAAAAAAAGAACAATTTTGGCGGTGCATCGGCCTGTGTTGCTGAGAACGATAGCCGCCTTTGCGCAGCCAGTTATAGATTGGTCAGCGCATACTTGGAGCCGATGTAAGCAGGCTCTTAAACCACCATGATGCGGGTCAATCGCTTGACACTGTGCATCGTGCAGAGTAAACCGGCCCTTACAAACCCAGTGAGTTAATAATAGAAAGAACCTGGGCACAAAATTATCACTTGTGAATTTGGCAAGGGTATCGTTGTACAGTCCAAGAACATGTGAGCTTCATCAATAAATGACAGTATTCAGTGTACATTGCTGCGTAATGTCAACACTTACAGTGAGACTAATGTATTACATATTTGTTAGGGAAATGAGCGAGCCCTAACCCAGAACAGAAACTGAGGAAAAGAGACAAGGGGAAGGACAGAAGGAAATAAAAGGAAGGGAAAGCAAGGAGCGATTTGTGGGTATAACACACAGGACAACGATTGCCAACATTTTTGGCATAACGACACCATCTCCGACAATGGCAGAGATACAAACAATGGCGATGTGTGCTCAGATAAATTTGTCATGGGTACAGAACACTATTGACAGCCAGTTATACACACGCTATAATGGACGCCAGGCTACATAGTATGGCTAGAGGGCTGTGCTTGCAGGACTCCGTGTACACGGTGAGAATACATTGTAAGCACTGCTTTCTCTTTAGAGTAATCACTAATTAAAAACACGCACAATTCAGAAGATTGAGAAGAGAGTACGACAAAGTGTCATGAGACGTGACCAGATATGGCAGAAAAGGTCCTTACCGGATTGCAGGTGGATTGATATTAGGTCGATCTCAGCACATGCGGGATGGCAGGTTCATCAATAAGGTGTAATGGTGCGATGTCAGGAGAATGGAAGGCCTACACTAAGTACCATAGAATCATAGAATCATAGAATCGTAGAGTTGGAAGGGACCTCCTGGGCCATCTGGTCCAACCCCCTGCTCAAAGCAGGATTCGCTAAATCATCCCAGTCAGATGTCTGTCCAGCCTCTGTTTGAAGACTTCCATTGAAGGAGAACTCACAACTTCTCGTGGCAGCCTGTTCCACTCATTGATCACTCTAACTGTCAAAAAGTTTTTTCTAATATCTAATCTGTGTCTCCTCCCATTCAGTTTCATCCCATTGCTTCTAGTCTTTCCTTGTGCAAATGAGAATAAAGTTGATCCTTCTACAATGTGACAGCCCTTTAGATATTTGTAGACAGCTATTAAGTCTCCTCTCAGTCTTCTCTTTTGCAAACTAAACATTCCCAAATCCTGCAACCTTTCCTCATAAGACAGGGTTTGCAGACCGGTCACCATTCTGGTCGCTCTTTTCTGAACTTGCTCCAGTTTGTTGATGTCTTTTTTAAAATGTGGTGCCCAAAACTGGACACAATATTCCAGATGAGGTCTGACCAAAGAGGAGTAGAGGGAAATAATGACTTCACGTGATCTAGACTGTATGCTTCTGTTAATACATCCTAGAATTGCATTTGCCTTTTTTGCTGCTGCATCACACTGTTGACTCATATTCAGTCTGTGATCTATTAGTATACCCAAGTCTTTTTCACATGTGCTGTCACTTAGCCCTATTCCTCCCATTCTATATATGCTTTTTTCATTTTTATTGCCCAGATGTAGTACTTTGCATTTCTCCCTGTTAAAAACCATTCTGTTAGTTGCTGCCCACTTCTCCAGTTTATTTAAATCTTTTTGAATCCTCTCTCTCTCTTCTCTAGTATTAGCTATCCCTCCTAGCTTTGTGTCATCAGCAAATTTAATCAGTTTACCCTCAATTCCTTCATCTAAATCGTTGATAAAGATGTTGAACAATACAGGGCCCAGGACAGAGCCCTGTGGTACCCCACTTGAGACATTCTTCCAACTGGATGTGCAGCCATTTACGACCACTCTTTGGGTCCGATCACTAAGCCAGTTATGAATCCACCTAACAGTTGCCTTGTCCATTCCATACTTAGTCATTTTTTCAATAAGGATTGTATGAGAGACTTTGTCAAATGCTTTGCTGAAGTCAAGATATACTATATCTACAGCATTTCCTTGATCCACCCAATCAGTGATACCGTCATAGAAGGAAATTAAGTTAGTCTGACATGACTTATTAGTTACAAACCCATGCTGACTCTGTTTAATCACTTCATTCTTATCCAGGTATTGACATACATGTTGTTTAATAATTTGTTCAAAGATCTTTCCTGGTATAGAAGTCAGACTCACCGGCCTATAGTTGCCTGGGTTCACCTTCTTCCCCTTTTTGAAGATAGGAACAACATTTGCTCTTCTCCAGTCTTCTGGCACTTCTCCTGTTCTCCAAGAATTTTCAAAGATTATGGAGAGGGGTTCAAAAATTTCTTCTGCTATCTCCTTCAGTACTCTGGGGTGTAATTCATCTGGACCTGGAGACTTGAATTCATTTAGGGTAGCTAAGTGTTTCCTCACTATCTTTCTGTTTATAGATATCCTGGATTCTTCTATTTCATCATTTTCATCCTGTAAAAATCCTATAGCATCTTTGACTTTTCTTTTACTTTTGACATATCCCCAAAATCCTTTATTATTGCTTTTGACATCTCTTGCAAGCCTCAATTCATTGTCAGCTTTAGATAATCTGATTTGTGCCCTGCAGGTTCTGCAGACAGCATTATATTCTTCTTTAGATATGCCTCCCTCTTTCCATTTTATAAACATTTTTTTCTTCCTTTTTAGCATGTGCTTAAGTTCTGTGTTCACCCATCCTGGTTTCCTTAAATGCTTCCTATTTTTCCCTCTTTTCGGAATTGTTAACAACTGTGCTTTGAGAATTTCATTTTTCAAGATTTCTCATCCTTCCTGGACATTTTTGTCTTTAAGGATATCCAGCCATTGGATCCCTCCAATTATCTTTCTGAATCCCTTAAAATCTGCCTTTCTGAAATCTAACCTTGACGTCTGAGTCTTCACAGGTCTTCCTCCTCTAGTTATCCAAAATTCTAAAATAGCATGGTCGCTCCTTCCTAGGGTTCCAGCCACTTTTACCTCCTCAACCATTTCCTCCCTGTTAATAAGGATTAGATCCAAGGTAGCAGTTCCCCTTGTTTTCTCCCCTACCTTTTGGAAGATAAAGTTGTCAGCAAGAGAGGATAAGAATTTCCTTGACCTGTTAGTTTTGCCTGAGAGAGATTCCCAACAAATGTCTGGATAGTTGAAATCTCCCATGACAACTATGTCATATTTTTTGGAGAACTTGGCCATTTGATGCATAAAGAGTTCATCCATATCTTCAGCTTGCACAGGCGGCCTGTAGTAAATGCCTACAATGGTGTCCTTTCCATTGTTCTGTCCTTGTATTCTTACCCAAACAGTTTCCACAGAACTCCCAGTCTCTGAAGCTTCAATCTCTGTGCAGATATACGCGTTTCTAACATACAATGCAACACCCCCTCCTCGTTTATCAAGTCTGTTTCTTGCAAATAAGTTGTATCCTTCTAGTCTTGTATTCCAATCATGTGTATTGTCCCACCAAGTTTCAGTGATTCCAATGACATCATATTTCTTTTCCTGTGTTAGTAGTTCCAATTCTCCTTGTTTGTTGCCCATGCTTTGTGCATTAGTATAGAAACATTTTAGTTTGTGATTGGTTTCTCTTTCTCCAATATTTTTATTAATTAGATTCTTTCGTCTTTGTTCTTCTTTTCCACTTCTAATAGCAGAGTTCTCAATAGCATTTGTCAGGTGTATGGCTTTTTCTGGTCTTTTGCTTCCCTTCCCATGTTGTTCTAGTTTAAAGCTCTCCTTACAAGTGTAGCAAGGCGACTTCCAAATACATGCTTTCCAGTCTTCGTAAGGTGCACCCCATCTCTAGCAAGTAGTCCATCGTATAAGTAGTTCACTCCGTGATCCAGAAATCCAAATCGTTGCTGACGGCACCATCGACGTAGCCAGTTGTTCACTTGCAGAATCTTATTCCACCTCCTTGTTCCATGGCCATCCACTGGGAGGATGGAAGAGAAGACCACCTGCGCTCCCAGTTCTTTCACTTTCTTGCCTAAGTCTTCAAAGTCTCTGCAGATGGTTTCCAGGTCGTTTCTTGCGGTGTCATTTGTCCCCACATGTAGTAGCAGGAATGGGAAGTCATCTGTAGGTCTGAAGAGTCCTGATATCCTGTCAGACACATCTTTAATTTTTGCACCTGGAAGACAGCACATTTCTCTTGAAGTTATATCCGGTCTGCAGATAGCGGCCTCTGTTCCTCTCAACAGTGAATCCCCCATGACCACCACTCTCCGTTTCTTCTTCACAACATTTTTCTTTCTCCATCCAGGAGGACTCTGAAGGCGTACAAGGTTGCTGTTTGTTGGCAAAGTCTTATCCTGATGTATTTCTTCATTGTTTTCCTGCGTGAGAGCCTGGTACTGGTTTCTGAGCAGTATGGGTGCTGACTGCCTCCTGATCCTCCTGCTTCTCTGGGTCACATGTCTCCATTCCTCTGTTTCTTCAGGTGCACTTCGAATTTCTTCTCTTTCTGTAACATGAAGAGATAATTCTGCTCTGTCCAAGAACTCTTCACCTTCCTTAATGATCTTCAATGTAGCTAACCTCTCTTCGAGATTTTGCAACTTTTCCTCCAACAGGGACACAAGCTTGCATTTGTGGCATGTGAAGTTTGGCTTTTCCACTGGTAAATCTGTGAACATGTAGCAAGAAATGCAGCTCACCAAATGGCTCCTGGCCTCTTCCATCTTGAGATTTCTTAAAAACGATGAAAGATGAGCCAAAATTCGCGGCGCGCGGAGATCGTTGAGCTCGCGGAGACTCTTCACTTATCCCAGAAGGCACTGGAAATATGCAAATGATCTCCTCAAGACTCTTCCCCTGGTTTTAGAAGTGTTTGGCTCTAATCAAGTGACCCGGAAGTGGGGCGGCATCATTTCCTGCACTGTGACCAGGGAGTGGGGCGGCATCATTTCCTGCACTGTGACCAGGAAGTGGGGTGGCATCATTTCCTGCACTGTGACCAGGAAGTGGGGTGGCATCATTTCCTGCACTGTGACCAGGAAGTGGGGCGGCATCATTTCCTGCACTGTGACCAGGAAGTGGGGCGGCATAATTTCCTGCACTGTGACCAGGAAGTGGGGCAGCATCATTTCCTGCACTGTGACCAGGAAGTGGGGCGGCATCATTTCCTGCACTGTGACCAGGAAGTGGGGCGGCATCATTTCCTGCACTGTGACCCGGAAGTGGGGCGGCATCATTTCCTGCACTGTGACCAGGAAGTGCGGCAGCATCATTTCCTGCACTGTGACCAGGAAGTGGGGTAGCATCATTTCCTGCACTGTGACCAGGAAGTGGGGCGGCATCATTTCCTGCACTGTGACCAGGAAGTGGGGCGGCATAATTTCCTGCACTGTGACCAGGAAGTGCGGCAGCATCATTTCCTGCACTGTGACCAGGAAGTGGGGTAGCATCATTTCCTGTACTGTGGCCAGAAAGTGGGGCAGCATCATTTCTTATACTTTGACTCAGAAGTGGGGCAACATCATTTCCTGCACTGTGACCAGGAAGTGGGGTGACATCATTTCCTGCACTGTGACCAAGAAGTGGGGCGGCATCATTTCCTGCACTGTGACCAGGAAGTGGGGCGGCATCATTTCCTGCACTGTGACCCGGAAGTGGGGCGGCATCATTTCCTGCACTGTGACCAGGAAGTGGGGCGGCATCATTTCCTGCACTGTGACCAGGAAGTGGGGCGGCATCATTTCCTGCACTGTGACCAGGAAGTGGGGCGGCATAATTTCCTGCACTGTGACCAGGAAGTGCGGCAGCATCATTTCCTGCACTGTGACCAGGAAGTGGGGTAGCATCATTTCCTGTACTGTGGCCAGAAAGTGGGGCAGCATCATTTCTTATACTTTGACTCAGAAGTGGGGCAACATCATTTCCTGCACTGTGACCAGGAAGTTGGGCGGCATCATTTCATTTACTCTGACACAAAAATGGGGCCCCATTATTTCCTGTATGATAACCAATAAAAGGGGCAGCATCACCTCCTGTATTCTGCAGCTCCCTGTGATCTCATAGTGGGCACATGACTGGGTGCATAGCATAGTCCGAGTGACGCAGCAAGGAAACTGACTGAGGGGAGAGTGAATATATGTAAATGATGAGAGCAAGTGTTAGGGCTGGTGGAGCGCACCAAATAATAAAATGATAGTAAGGTGTGTTCGCAGCCCGGGGTCCACCGTGCAGAGGTGGTAAACTGCCGTGCGATCCTTTTATAGACGCAGCCTTCCGGGACCTTCCTGATGGCACAATCCGAGCTGCAATAGGACCTGAGCATGTGACATCCGACCTCCAATGAGAGGTCGTCCCACGGGCATGCTCAGTAGGAGAAAAGCAGGACTTAGTCCCAGGAGCGTCTGCTCGCCGCTGACTCATGCATGGTACAATAGCTGAGCCAGGAGTAGCAACCAGACACCTAACATTACCCTGGGCAAGACGCTGGGACGGACGTCTCTGCTGAGCAGGAACCTCTGTGGCTGTAGAGAAATGGGAGACCATAGAGGACATGGCTCAAGACTCCTCCTGTGCAGTGGGAGAAACTCGATGCCTAACAGCAAGTCTCAGGAATCCTGGGAAAAGAATTGCTGCAGAACATGTGACTGAGGGAGAAGTGAATGCCAAATATGAAAGTAACTATAAGCTGCCAAGTCCTTGGGATACAGTGGAGGAAGAGGAAATAGCCAGATGTGTGGCCAAAGGAGGAGTGTAAGATTATGTAATTAGGTGAGAACTAGGAATGCTGGAGAAATGGGAAAGAAAGCCATGAGGAACATGGCCGCAGTGGTTGTTACTGTGGATAAGTGTGTTGTCAACAAGGTGCAAACAAAAGAAAAGTGTTAATATTTCTGCACATTGTAATAAGCAATAAATAACAAAACTGCTTGTTTTTCTGACAATATCCATTTAAGAAAAATGGGTAGGAAAAAAGAATTGCCCTCTGTTAGGAGTCAGCTTCTTGGGTCTGCTCTACAGGAATCCAGACCCTTACATTCTGCGGTCTCTTGCTCTTCATCTACCGCAGAGGAGATTGCCTTGCAGCAAATCTCTCTCCAGGGGCTAAGTCCCTCTGTCCTCCTACTGAGCATGCTCATGAGACGGTTTCCCATTGGAGATCGGGAGTCATATGCTCAGGTCCTGCTCCAGATCTCATTGGTACATCTCGGAGATCTGGAAGCTTCCGGAAGGTCCCGGCTGCTATAAAAAGCACGCATGGCCGTTCTGCCATGCGCTAGTATAGACTGCTATGTGTGAATGGTGATGCATGGTTGATTCTGGTGACTGACTTATTATGAAACCCCTTCCCTCTGATATTACGCATGTGGTTAGGGAATTAGTTCAGCAGTCAGCGCCAGTCTGTGGCAAGCCTTAGGCCACTGTGAACACCGCACCTCTGCGCTAGCGTCCGACATAGCGCCTGCTTTGTAGCTGTGTCGTCCAGCGGCAGTGTCCTGCGCCGCGCTGCAGTTGCAACCCTTCTTGGCGTTCGCAGTAGCGACGCCGCACACACGGTAGGTCTAGACGGACGCAGCCCCTCTGTCTTAGTTCCTGCTCCTGTGACCTTATACCGTGTGTGCATTTACCTGAGACCTGTGACTCTAACAGGCTCAGCCTTTATGTATGTTTTTGTTGCGGCGCCTCTGTGTGTGAACAGAGCCCGCTCTGCGCACTTCGGGTGAAGTTGAACCCATGCGCATTATATCACCATATTGCTCGTCTGCCATTAATCAGCAGTGGTTGTAACACCTACTGTACGGTGGACCCTGAGCGGCGAACGCACTTTATTATTTTTATTTAGTGCGTTCCGCCGTTCCTAACACCCCCCGATGGTGTACATTTTTTTTTGGGGGGGGGGGCCTCCCAACTTCTAGATTACGTTAGTTGAATGAAGACTTGGGTAAGACTGAATTCACACATTTTCTCTTTGCTGCACGTAAAAAAAAATCCAATTGATCCATTGATGTTTACATCCGTTTTTGTAGTACGAATAAAAAAAAAGTCAAAGCTTCTCCTATTAACCACACAGTTATAAATGAAAGCACTCGGATGACGCACAGCTGTCCGCTGTTTCCACAGATCCATGGTCTTGAAAGGAAAATGGGATCAAATGATCAGGCCTTCATCTTTTTTTTTTTTTTTCTTGGAAATTCGGGTTCAATTAATGATTCTTCTCTTATGATAAACACTAGTTTCATCTGTGTTTTTGACAGACTGTCATCAGAATTTGTTTAGCGTCAGTTTTCACTATCAGAGTTTTTGTCACGGTTCTATCAGTTTTTCTCAGATAAAAAAAAAATAATGGAAATTTCTTGTTCTATTAAACAGTCCAATTCGTTTTCACGCACCCATTCATTGCATTGCAGAGTTTGGTCTGCCACTTGGATGAAAGCGGACTAGTCTCCAAGCATTTGGGTGAGAAAAGAATTGAATGTGTGAACAGTCCTACAGACTATAACCGGTATGAATGCTGTACATGAAAAATATGAATAGGAATTGTGCGAGAAAAACCGACATCTCGATGAGACTTTCAGTCCGGGAATAAAGTGTACAAACCTCGATGTGTGAATGAGCCGTTGGTCAAGGTTAATTCTCATCCTTTTGTTCATGTTGCTTCCACGTTAGAGAAGCACTCCTCCTCCCATCAACAATATTATCTTCTTAATATATTGCAGTCATCATACTATACAGCACTGTGTACTTACAATTTCTCATTTTGCCTTTCTACTCAGTGATTTATTCTGTTTTCCATTAGGTCTATGACCTCACATGATTAAAAACGGACTTGCTGAATCCTTCCAGTCTCTATGTAGAAACAGGAGGTCAATTTTCCCTGTACGAGTCATCACTGCCAAAGTCTCTGGCAGGAGAGAGAAGGGAGCAGCTGGGTCAGGAGGTGAAGATGGGAATATGGGAATGATAAATGCAGGAAAAAGATACTTCAGGTTTCTGCACAGAGCAAAAAAAAAGAATTAACTGGGTAGAAAGGCAAAATGAGCAATTGTAAGTACACAGTGCTGTATAATATGATGATCGCAATATATTAAGAGGATAAAAACTTTGATGGGACAAGTGCTTCTTTTGTATAAAAAACAAAAACAAAAGTTTAATCCCTTTCAGTTTTTGTACTTTCGAATTTTGCTCCCCTTCTTGCCAGAGCCATAACTTTTTTCTTTTCTGTCATTATAGGTGTATGGTGGCTTCTTTTTTTATAGGACAAGTTGTACTGTTGAATGGCATCATTGATTAAAAAAATTCCAAGTGTGGTGAAATTGCAAAAAAAAGAACAATTCCACACGGGGGCTGGGTGATGGCTTACTTTTTTTTGCACCATGATCTGACGTTTTTATTTATTACCATTTTGGAGTAGATATCTTTTGATTGCCTCTGATTGCCTTTTGATAATCTAATCAGATTAATTTAATTTAATTTTGATAGATCGTACATGTCTGAATGCAGCGATACCAAATATGTGTATTTTTTAGTTGTTTTATTTTGAATGGGGCAAAAGGAGATTTGAACTTTGTGTAATTTTTATTAATATTTTTTTAAAGCCCCCTAAGGAGACTTGAAGCTGTGATCATCATTTTGCCTATTCTACACATAGCAGCGCTTCGCGATCTCTTACGAACATGTTCATAGGAGATTCATAATGACAGGCATGGAGTCTTCAGCAGACCCTCTTGTTATGATTGAATCACCGTAGGAGGCAAAAACAGAAATGCTAGCTAAGTCCAGAAAACCAGAGAAGTTGGCAGCTATCGGATTGCAGACCCCTGAACCTATCAACACAACTAGCAGTAGCCGTGGGGGGTTCCTACGATGCCCTAGACCCCTCGATCACAGCCGGAGAATTAAATAAGCCTAAAGAAAGAAAGGGGAAATCTAAACTGCCCCAGAGCAGACCCCAAAGCAATAGGCAGCCCCCAACATATAATGACGGTGAAGCAAGATGAAAATACTAACACAGACAGAAAGATAGACTGAGCAAAGACGGGTCCCAAGCTAACTAGATAGAAAAGGACAGGAAGGCTGCTGTCTGCAATCCGTGAAAAACCCTATGAAAATAAGAGCCAACAGACTGACAGTGAAAAAGGCCCTGAAGACGCTAGGCTTCAAAAAAGCTATGTCAGTACTCAGGAATATTCTGAAGACAGAGCTACAGGCAAAAGGAGATTCCGCTCACCCCAGCAGGGAATGGCAGAATACAGAAAAGCAAGGAAAACAAAAAAACAAAACAAAAATGCTAACAGGCAAAACAGAAAACTTAGCTTTAGAGGAGCAGGAATCAGACTGGTGTCCTAGAAGTCCACAGAGAAATCACCCGCAGGGCAGAAGGGCGTCGGCAGCCTTATATCCAATCCGTGACTACACTCAGCCAGTCATCCTCAATAGGCTCAGGTGCCTGATAATCAGGCTTATTACCTTCCTTTACCAGAATAGGGAGTTCACCAGACCTCAGTGACGAAGGGGAAAATGAACTCACAACAGTACCTCCCCCTTGAGGAGGGGTCACCGAACCCTCAACCACGCCACCAGGGCGATCAGGGTGAGCCCGATGAAATGCACGCACCAATCTTTTGGCATGAATATCAGAGGCAGAGACCCAGGAATTATCCTCCTGACCATAACCCTTCCACTTAACCAAATACTGGAGTCTCCGTCTAGCCAGACGGGAATCCAGTATTTTCTCTACCTCATATTCCATGTTACCTTCAACCAATACAGGGTCTGGAGGTGCCACCCCAGGAACAACTGGTTCAACAAACCTCTTCAAGAAGGACTTATGGAACACATTATGGATTTTAAATGTGACAGGAAGAGCCAAACGAAAAGAGACCGGATTAATAATCTCCAAAATCTTGTAAGGTCCAATAAATCTAGGCTTAAACTTAGGAGAAGCCACCTTCATAGCAATATTTTTTGATGATAACCACACCATATCACCAATCTTAAACTGGGGACCAATGGTCCTATGTCGATTGGAAAACCGCTGGGCCTTTTCCTGGGAGAGAGATAACTTATCCACCACTTGGTCCCAGATCTGGTACATTCTCTCCACCACAGTGTCAACACCTGGGCAGGCAGAAGGCTCCACCTGCCCTGAAGAAAATTGAGGATGAAACCCAAAGTTACAAAAAAAAGGTGACATCAAAGTGGCAGAACTAGCTCTATTATTTAAAGCAAATTCGGCCAAGGGCAAAAATGAAACCCAATCATCCTGATCAGCGGAAATAAAACATCTCAAATACGACTCCAAGGTCTGGTTTGTTCTCTCTGTCTGCCCATTGGTCTGAGGGTGAAAAGCAGAGGAGAAGGACAACTGAATTCCCAACTTGGAACAGAAAGTCCTCCAAAATCTAGACACAGACTGAACTCCTCTGTCAGATACAATGTTCTCAGGAATCCCGTGCAAGCGAACCACCTGTTGCAAAAACAGGGGCACCAACTCAGAGGAAGATGGCAACTTAGGGAGTGGTACAAGATGAACCATCTTAGAGAACCTATCACAAATCGCCCAAATAACAGTCATTCTTTGAGAGACCGGCATATCAGAGATGAAATCCATTGAAATATGGGTCCATGGCCTCCTGGGGACCGGCAAAGGCATCAACAACCCGCTAGAGCGAGAACAAGATTTAGACCGGGAGCAAGTCCCACAGGACTGCACAAAATTCCTGACATCATGAGACAAGGTGGGCCACCAAAAAGAGCGACTCACCAGATCTCTAGTACCAAAAATACCTGGATGACCAGCCAATGCAGAGCAATGAACTTCAGACATCACTATCTTCTTCCACTGGTCAGGAACATACAACTTTCCACTGGGACAACGCTCAGGTTTGTCCTCCTGGAACTCTTGCAGAGCAAGTCTCAAATCGGGCGAGATGGCAGAAAGAACTACCCCTTCGCCTAAGATGGTAGCAGGCTTGGTCACCACAGGAGAATCAGCAAAGAAACTCCTAGAGAGGGCGTCTGCCTTGACATTCTTAGTTCCAGGAAGAAAAGAGACCACAAAATCAAAACGTGTAAAAAACAAGGCCCACCTAGCCTGTCTAGGGTTCAAGCGTTTAGCCGACTCTAGGTAAATCAAATTCTTGTGGTCAGTGAGGACCACAACTTGATGTTTAGCTCCCTCCAACCAATGTTTCCACTCCTCAAATGCCCATTTCATGGCCAACAGTTCCCGATTCCCCACATCATAGTTACGTTCAGATGGAGAGAACTTTCGGGAAAAGAAAGCACAGGGATTCATTTTAGATGTTACAGGATCCTTTTGGGACAAAACGGCTCCTGCACCAATCTCAGAAGCATCCACCTCTACCTGGAACGGGAGTGAGACATCAGGTTGCCGCAAAACCGGGGCGGAGGTAAATCTTCGCTTCAGCTCCTGAAACGAAGCAACAGCCTCAGGAGACCAATTCAACACATCTGCACCCTTCTTAGTCAGATCAGTCAATGGCTTGGCAATACTAGAAAATTTTGCTATAAATTTCCGATAAAAATTAGCAAAACCCCCTGCCCCCTGCTGTCACCTCCAGATTCCAGGTGTGATTGCAACACCTGTACCTATTATACTGTAGTTACACCCCTGGTAGTATAAGATGGCAGTGGACTCAATAAATATTAGGGCATTTTGTGATATAGCGATTGGCAATCACAATCACTAGGAATAATAATAATGCCCGACATTGAGCTCTATGTACTTCCTCACGTAGTCCTAAGATTGTAATGGATGCAACAAAGTGTGACCGTTACGCAAACGGAGTCTGTTGACTTTGGCTTACATCTGGCATTTGTATTTGCTCAGTGGTGACACTGCCTGTTATCACATAAGATGAACCGGTAAAATCTAAAGATTTATCCAGGACGCTTCATATTGCTCCAAGGTCTGCAAGCTGCTCAGATGAGAGGTTTATATTGGTATATTGCTTGATAGGCAATAATTTCCTAGTATGCAAGCACAGCTTTAAGGAAAGGGAGATTTGTGGAAGAATTCTTTATGGTGTACATGCTGCAAAACCTGCATTTATCGTCCCATGACGCAACTATTCTATAGGTAGAGCATAAAATAGATACCGATCCTAAATATTAGGTAATGTATTAGGGATTACATACCCAGAAATCCCCTAATTTTATCAGTGGCTCAGTGGTAAACACTGCAGCCTTGCAGCGCTGGGGTCCTGGGTTCAAATTCCACCAAAGACAACATCTGCAAGGAGTTTGTATGTAGGAGGAGAGGCCCCCGCCGAGTAGCCGGACCGGAACCGAGGGGACCGTCTTCTAGGTTCCTGGGGTGTCTTTCCAGGGAGCAGAGCTAGGGGATGGACCTCTGAGACTGACAGGGCAGTTGGGGGAGGAGTCCAGAGAAGAGGGTCGGAGAGGGCCAGACTATGAGTCAGCAGAACGAGAGAGGAGGAGGTGGAGACTTGGCGAGGGCCAGAGAGCAAGAGCGACGAGCAGCTACCAGAGAGGAGGACAGCGACAGGAGGGAGACTCTCGGTGGACCACAGGGAGACGGCGCCGAGCTTACCGACAAAAGAAGACTGCTGCCTCACTCCAGCTCTCGGCTGCGGCCTACTCGCAGATGTCTGCGGCCGACGCCGCCTCACTCCAGCTCGCGGCTGCGGCCTCCTCGTTGCTTCCCGCAGCCACCGTTGCTTCACTCCCTACCACGGCGGTGACTCCTCCTTTGCCGCCCGCAGCTGCCACCGCCCCGCTCCAGTCCGGGGTAGAGACTGGGCCTGTGCCCGCTGCGGGGACATCCCGCCAAAGAACTCTCCGCGGACCTGCTGTGCCCCTGCTCCTCCTGGGCGTTGGAATGCCCGAAGACTATGCCAGATCTTTAGTGGCTGGGCCCAGTGGCTGCGACGCAGACACACAGTGGAACAGAACGCCGAGGGACGTCAGGACGGATAAGTGGCTCAGTGGATAGCACTGCAGCCTTGCAGTGCTGGAGTCCTGGGTTCGAATCCCACCAAGGACAACATCTGCAAGGAGTTTGTATGTTCTCCCCGTGTTTGCGTGGGTTTCCTCCGACATTCCAAAGACATACTGATAGGGAATTTAGATTGTGAGCCCCATTGGGGACAGTGATGATAATTTGTGCAAACTGTAAAGCGCTGTGGAATATGTTAGCGCTATATAAAATAAAAATAAAGAAGATTAGTGACTAAGGACCCGTAGTCGGCCATTCCGTGGCCCTATAGTGACCGGTCTTTGCCGGATTAGTCGTGTTCTCCCAATCCTTGTTTATGTGTATTGGTTCCCTGTGAGGACAACTACTGTTATTCTGTTGGTTGCGTAACAATAGCCCTAACGGCATTTATCTATAAAAGTTAACGTTTAAAGTCATATCGGTCTCGCGTCTCATCACTGCATCCTGCATAGCTGCTATTACCACATGTATGTTCTCCTTGTGTTTGCGTGAGATTCTGTCAGGTTCTCCAGTTTCCTCCCACACTACAAAGCCATACTGATAGGCGGGCCTGGGCAAACTGCAGCCCACGGGCCACATCCAGCCCCCTGACACTCACAGCCAGAGCGCCAGAGAGGGACTGATTTATGAGTCTGATCTTTCTCAGAAGCTGTTTTAGCCCCACCCCCGTCATCTCATTGGTGGATGTGGGGCTGCTCAGTTCCTGGCTTGCAGAGCTGGTGCAGGAGGAAGAGCCGTCAAGACAGGAGGAGGAAAGCAGGGACTACAACACCCATGTGCTGTAGATAATGGGCAAGTAGCTTCTCAGTGGAGCTCAGATACCATCCTGTGTCTGCTGTGCTGAGGAGGTCACAGCACCTGCGTTGCCTTTCACACTTTGTAATGAAAGTTGTGGTGCTGCAGTTTATGTACAGGGATAGCAGCTAAATAGCAGCCACTGCATCTCCCTGCATCTTCCTAGCAGCTGATAGGAGATAAAACACTGGGGCTAAGTATTCCTACTGAAGATGGGGTCCAGCTTAAAGGGGTTGTTCACTATTGGTACAACCCCTTCTTGATCTAAATGTTTGGACCCAATAAAATTCAAACGCTTATACTCACCTCCCATGCCGCTGCTGTTCTAGCAGTGTTGGCATTCACAGCCCCGCGGCTTTCATGCGGTTGTTATGAAATGTGGTATCCGGTGCCTAATCAGCGCTGGCGTTTGTACGAATTGAATATGAAGAGGAAGTGAGAGAGCAGCCACAGTCTGGACTTCATGTTCAATTGGTTTGAAGGCGAGGCTCACGTTCCAGGAAAACCGCACGGGATCACGAGTGCCGGCACCGCTGGATCGGTAACTGCACAGGAGGTGAGTATAAGCATTTTATTTTATCAGGCTCAAGCATTTAGACTCAGGAAAGGGTTGTCTTAGTAGTGAACAACCCCTTTTATGGTGTTGCAGCCTCTGTGGCCTTTCAGAAAAGGTAATTTGTATATACTGACAGACAATGTGACACATAGATTGCACAGGTGGACTTCCTTTCACTAAGAGTGTGACTTATGAAGTTAATTGCTTTCACCAGAAATTTGTAGAGGCTTCATCGCAACAGGGATGTGAATACATACAGTATGCACATGCCAATTTTTAGTTATTTGATCCCATAAATTTAAATAATGCCTATACTTTTTCTAATTTCACTTCATCAACTCACACTATTTAGTCCTGATGCATCACACACACATCGGATTACAAAAATATGTAAATACGGGTTGTGATGTAACAAAATAAGTAAAAAGCCAAGGGGTAAAATGCAATTCACTGTACGCTGGTGGTAAGTCCTCTATTGTGTCTGTGTGTGCGTGTGTCTTATACAAAAGGAAGAAATTCATGCTTATAGGCCTCATGATGAATATAGAGAAATATCAAACAGATAAGGGGAGGGAGAACAGCAATAAAGTGGTGACATAGGCAGCAGGGGACGGTATGCGGTAAATGTTATAATGTATATTTGTGCAATCACATGGAAAGGTATTGCATGAATGATAAAAGTACATGTATAATAAGAAGCAGATTTATTTAAGTGCCAACAGTATAAAACATTCATGTACCCGTGAAGTAAACGCTCCTGCTGGAATGGCGTGTTTTGGCGATATGCCTTCGTCTGGGGACTCCCAATACCCTTCCTTGTAATTCAGTACTGTATGATGAGACTATGGATGTAGCAGAGCTGAGTTTGGTGTTTATACATTGTGTCTGTATAAATGTGTCTGTATCTGCTCCGTGTATGCATGTATATGCTCTGTGAATACTTATCTGTCCCTGTGTATGTGCTCTGTATACATGTTGGTAATTGCCAAAGGAACGCGCAAAATGTTGCTTATTCATCGGGCGATCGTATTGTTTATACCGGAGCAAATATCATTGTTCTCAGTAGCACATCATCCTGTGTAATCTGTAGATGTGCTGGTGATAACATGATACTGTATGAGGACAGATTGATCTACCAGTGATCGTTCTGTCCCCATCATTCTTCCTCAGCCGGTCTATAGAGGCCGGTAACCAAGCGCTGACTGAATTCAATATTGGCGATCGCGCTCATTTAAAGGGAATCTCACCTCATTTTTCCACTAGGAGATGCGGCCACCGCCATCAGTGGCTTATCTATAGCATTCTGTAATGCTGTACATAAGCCCCTGATGTAACCTGAAAGATAAGAAAAAACGAGTTATATTATACTTACCCGGGGGGGCGGTCCGGTCCGATGGGAGTCGTGGTCCGGGTCCGGCGCCTCCCATCTTCTAGCGATGACGTCCTCCTCCTTGCTTCTTTTGCGACTTCTGCGCAGGCGTAAATATCTGCCCTGTTGAGGGCAGAGTAAACTACTGCAGTGCGCAGGCGCTGAACCTCTCTGACCTTTCCCGGCGCCTGCGCACCGCAGTACTCTGCTTTGCCCTCAACAGGGCAGAGAAGTACGCCTGCACAGGAGCGTGACAGGAAGCAAGGAAGAGGACGTCTTCGCTAGAAGATGGAAGGCGCCGGACCCGGATCGCGACACCCATCGGACCGGACCGCCCCCCCCCCTGGGTAAGTATAACATAACTCGTTATTCTTATCTTTCAGGTTACATCGGGGGCTTATCTACAGCATTACAGAATGCTGTAGATAAGCCCCTGATGGCGGTGGCCGCATCTCCTAGTGGAAAAGTGAGGTGACAGATTCCCTTTAACGATCCGAACTCCGCGCATGTAAATGTAACCTAAATGTTTCTGTGTGATGGTGTAATATGTGAGCATTTGGGGCCCCACATTAAAGTTTTGTGCAGGGCCCCACTAAAAACAGCCCTGGAAAGGCTGTGATGAAAAGGGCAAGGAGGAACAACAGTGTAAGAAGAATGGATAGTTTTGTAGATGCAATTAGTAATGGTGGAAGATGTACAGTTCCCTTGTGCTATATACCTGGCTATATTCTTACGTTTCTGTTTTACAAACATTTTTGTTGAGAGCCTGCGGGATATGTGATTTCACAGGTTAGTATAGTTTATGAATTGTTAAACCTGACAGGTGGCAGATGTAGGCGCTGGGAGGCAGATACATTCATAGTCGTAGGAAAACTCTTTCTCTTCCTCTTTCATGTTCTGTATTTAGAATAACCCGTTAGAAGATATAATCCTGGTTTGTCAGATAAATCGTACATTATGGGTCTAATAAGAGAACTTAAAGGGAACCTGTCACCCCCCCTGGGCGTTTTTCAGTTAAAGAGCCACTTTCAGCAGCACCAAGGCTGCATTCTGTGAAGATGGCTCTTCTGTTTCTGACCCCCAGTAACGCTGAAATATCGACTTTTATAAATAGCTCCTCATACCTGTAATGTGTCCCACAGGTATGGTGTCCCCCCCCTGTATCAGCCGCCTTCCATCCGTCCATTATGCCTCGGTCCTGTGTCTGGGCGCCACCTACAATCCATCCATCATGATGCCCCTGTGCGTCGCTGCCTCCTCCTGTTTTGTATTCTGGCGCTTGCGCTGTGACAAGAGTTCATCAGGCTATTGCACCTGCGTGTTGCGGAGGCCCCAGCCTCGCAGTGTGAATACATCATAACACACTGCGGGGCGGGATCTGGGGCCTCCGCAACACGCAGGCGCAATAGCCTGATGTCGGTTCTCGGGCAGCGCGCACTGCGCATGCCCGAGAACTCTTGTCACAGCGCAAGCGCCAGAATACAAAACAGGAGGAGGCAGCGACGCACAGGGGCATCATGATGGACAGATGGTAGGCGGCTGATACAGGGGGACACACCATACCTATGGGACACATTACAGGTATGAAGAGCTATTAATAAAAGTTGATATTTCAGCGTTACTGGGGGTCAGAAACAGAAGAGCCATCTTCACAGAATGCAGCCTTGGTGCTGCTGAAGGTGGGTCTCTTACTTAAAAACGCCCGGGGGCGGGGGTTACAGGTTCCCTTTAAAGGGATTCTTTGAAGCCAAGGTAGTAACCGTATGCATGGAATGTGGAATGCAATGTAACCTTTTCTTGATATTTTCACTTATTTTGATACTAATCTTTACTGTGTGTAACGTTTACCCCTACTATTCTGATATGACATTGCACTTTATTATATAAGGCTGATGTCGCTTTATTCATGGCACGTCCCAAGCTCTTACCCAGTCTTATTATGCTGTGGGCAGCTCTTTACATTCATTTTCCAGGTTTCAGCTTCTTAAAGGGAATCTGTCACCCCTTTTTTGAGATATCATATAATATCATTCAATTGTGTGTCACATAAGGATTCTCTTAGTACTTTTGCTTCCCCCTGACCCCGCACCTTTCATGCATAAATACCTTTTTTATATCAGTTCAGATGTATGTGAACTGCCGCTGTCCGGTCTGATGGGCGGGGCTTATTCACCTGCCTCCCCCCTCCCTGTCTTGCTCTACGCATTTCTTCTTGTGTAGAGCAAGATCGGGAGGGGGGTCGCTACTTACCTGTCAGACGAGGTGATTCTGTCGTCCTCTCGCCCGCGTCCACGCGTCGCTCGTCGTCACAGCAGGAAGCCCAGCAGGAAGCTGACGACGAGAAACGGTCCAGGACGTTCTTGCGCGATCAGCGATAACCAGCGGGGGAGCGGTCAGAGGTAAGTATCAGACATAGCGATATCGCTATAATGTCACAAAAAACAGTGACGTTATAGCGATATTGCTAGCGATATCGCTTAGTGTGACAGGCCCTTTACTTTGCAGTACTGGGGTCAAGGTCAAAATCTGCAAGGAGTTTGTATGTTCTCCTGGTGTTTGTTTCCTCTTGGTGCATCGGTTTCCTCCCACACTCCAAATACATAAGGATAGAGAAATTAGATTGTGAGCCCCAGTGGAAACAGTGATGATATTCTGTAAAGCGCTGTGGAATTAATAGCGCTATATAAGTGAGTAAAATGAATAACGGATTATTGCCAATAAAACGCTATACACCTCTGACCTTCTTAAAGTGCAACTGTACTTTTAGGTGATTTTTAATGACAAGTTGTAATGTGTTTGGTCATAAAGAGTAGCACTATTTCTGGCCATTGTATGGCTCGAATTTTGCATTTTTTTTTCCCCCCAGTTTTCCCCTCTTGAAGTTCCAGTCATTAGAATCCTCATCAATTTCTCTTTTTTTGTTCCTGTCTCCCCTCTGCTTTTCCTCTCTCTCCTATCCATAGAGTTTTATAACCAGTAGACATAATTTGATCACTGAAGACAGAACTGTAAACATGATTGGAGCAGTTTTTGAGAGTGACTGAACAGTGTTGGAGATGAAAAGAGTGACGGGTATAGAAACATTTTTTCTCTTACAAAGTTTCTTTGTATTATTGATTTGTGAAAGCAGAAAATAAAGTATCATTATTTAAAGGGAATCTTTCCTCAGGCTTTTGCTATCCATCTGAGATCAACTTGATGTAGGGGTACATACCCTGATTTCAGTGACGTACCACTTACTGGGCTACTTGCTGCAGTCTTGATAAAATCACTGTTTTGTCTGCTGTAGATCTACCGATACTCTATAGGCTGAACTCTATATAACCTTATCCCCACCATTGATAGGCAGCTTTTTGTATGCACTGTGCATAGGCAGAAAACTGCCAATCAGCTTTGGGTGCAACCCAATTTTAATCTGTTTTTATGGGGACTCTAGGTTTTTATATACGCCCCCAGGCACCATCGATGATCATCATACCCCAAAATCAATTCAAATTAGATTAAACCCCAGATTCCCTGCAGTTCACTTACACCTACTTTGCCATATATTTTTTTCATTCCTAGGTGTTGCTGCAAACTGATGCCAAGGCCGAGCAAGGAAGTGCTTCTTGGTCATAAGCCCCCGTTACACTAAACGATGTCCCAGCGATCCCACCAACGATCCGACATGATGGGATCGCTGGGTCATCGTTAGGCTGATCGCTAGTGAGCTGTCACATAGACAGCCCCAGCGATCAGGACCAGCGACGCTGGACGCTGGTTTCTAATGTAAACGTCGGGTATCCAGGAGCCGCGCTGCTCCTGGATATCCGATGTTTACATTAGTAACCAGCGTCGCTGATCACTGGTCTCTCGCTGCCACACGCAGCGATACGTGCTGGGCAGCGGGAGAACAGCGATCGAAAAAACGGCCCAGACCGCTTGAGCACGATCAGCAATAACCGGCAGGGGGGCCGGTCGCTTATCCCAGTCACACACAGCGATCTCGCTCATGTGTCACAAAATCAGCAATCTCGCTCATGTGTCACAAAATCAGCGATCTCGCTAGCGAGATTGCAGTGTGTGACGGGACCCATAGATTCAGAAGTTAAGGCTTATTCATTAAATCAGAGCAAGACACTGGGATGTGAACCTCCGATGAACGCCTCTGATGACTATAGGCCGGCTATATTAGTAAAATACGTACTGCAGAGTATACATATTTTAATGGATGTGATCAGATTGTAGGCTGCAGACACTCTTCTGACCTCACTGGGTGAATAAAGAAATATGCACCAGAAGGCAAATGCAGCCTGAGGATACACCGTCCAAGAGACTAGCCTGTTTTTACCTGTCTTTTGGGAGTCTTTCTGAAATATTCAGCAAGTCGGATCTAAAGGGGTAAGATTTGATGAACCATACAACTCAAAAATTCATGCTTCATATTCTTTGTATATCGTGTAGCATTTTCTGCACATCCATTTTTTGTTTGTTTCTAAAACTGTTTCTTTTCTAACATGGCCCCCCACTGTGCTTAGACGATAAGTACTGTGTTTAGCAAATCCTATGTGTGTGTTTCTACATGGTTAAGGAGCAAACGATAATTAGATGGTTAAGACGCAAGAGATGACTAATACGTGTGACTCATTCATTTGTGGTAATGAAATGTTATGTCCTGCTGGAGTATAGCCATGAACACCCCCCTGCCATCTCCAGCGTTATCTGGAAGCGAGCCTGCTCTTATGTTTTATGAGCACCTTTTTTTGTTTGCTTTCTGTATTTCTACAATGTGCCTTGTAATTTGTATACAGACATTGAATTGTGCTGTATATTGAGAATATTAAAAATGAGGCTTCTGGCTCCATCATATCCTTTAAAGGGAATCTGTCACCTATTTTTTAGTACATAAGATGCAGCCACCACCATCATGGACTTATCTACAGCATTACAGAATGCAGTAGATAAGCCCCCGGTGTAACCTGAAAGAAGAAAAACGAGTTATATTATACTCACCCAGGGGCGGTCCAGGTCCGGTTGGGTCCGGAGGGTGTCGCGGTCTGGTCCGGCGCCTCCCATCTTCTAGCGATGACGTCCTCTTCTTTGCTTCCTGTCGCGGCTCCGGTGCAGGCGTACTGCTCTGCCCTGTTAAGGGCAGAGTACTGCAGTGCGACACCCTTTGGACCTGGACCGCCCCAGGGTGAGTATAATATAACTCGTTTTTCTTCTCTTTCAGGTTACATCGGGGGCTTATCTACAGCATTCTGTAGATAACGGTGGCCAATTTTTTCAATTCTGACCAGTGTCACTTTATGAGGTCATAACTCTAGAACGCTTCAACGGATCCTACTGATTCTGACATTGTTTTCTCATGACATATTGTACTTCATGATGGTGGTAAAAATTTTTAGATATGATCTGCGCTTATTTGTTAAAAAAAATCAAAATTTGGCGAAAAATTTAGAAAATTTTCAAACTTTTAATTTTTATGCCCTTAAATCAGAGAGTGATATCGCACAAAATAGTTAATAAATAACATTTCCCACATGTCGACTTTACATCTGCACAATTTTGGAAACGTAATTTTCTTTTTTTAGGAAGTTATAAGGGTTAAAAGTTGACCAGCGATTTCTCAGTTTTACAACAAAATTTGCAACACCATTTTTTTTAGGGACCACCTCACATTTGAAGTGAGATTGGGGGGTCAATATGACAGAAAATACCCAAAAGAGACACCATTCTAAAAACTGCACCTCTCAATGTACTCAAAACCACATTCAAGAAGTTTATTAACCCTTCAGGTGCTTCACATGAATGAATGGAATATGGAAGGAAAAAATAAACATTTAACTTTTTTTCACAAACATTTTACTTCAAAACCATTTTTTTTTATTTTCACAAGTGTAAAAAGAGAAAATGAACCACACAATTTTTTGTGCAATTTCTCACGAATACGCTAATACCCCGTATGTGGGGCTAAACCACTGTTTGAGCACACGGCAGAGCTCAGAACGGAAGGAGTGCCGTTTGACTTTTTCAATGCAGAATTGGCTGGAATTGAGATCGGATGCCATGTCGCATTTGGAGAGCCCCTGATGTACCTAAACAGTGGAAACCCCCCACAAGTGACGCCATTTTGGAAATTAGACTCCCCCCAAGGGACTTATCTAGATGTGTGGTGAGCACTTTGAACCCCCAAGTGTTTCACTAAAGTTTATAATGTAGAGCCGTGAAAATAAAAAAAATCATTTTTTTTTCCCACAAAAATGATCTTTTAGCCTCCAATTTTTATTTTCCTAAGGGTAACAGGAGAAATTGGACCCCAAAAGTTGTTGTCCAATTTGTCCTGAGTACGTTGGTATCCTATATGTGGGAGAAAACTACTGTTTGGGCACACGGTGGGGCTTGGAAGGGAAGTAGTGACGTTCTGAAATGCAGACTTTGATGGAATGGTGTGCGGGCGTCATGTCGCGTTTGCAGAGCCCCTGATGTACCTAAACAGTGGAAACCCCCAATTCTAATTCCAACCCTAACCCCAACACACCCCTAACCCTAATCTCAGCCCTAACCATAACCCTAACCACAAACCTAACACCAACACACCCATAACCTTAATCCCAGCCCTAACCCTAGCCCTAACCTGTGTACCTGCTTTTTTTTTTCTTTACTTTTTTTTATTTTTGTGACAAGATCGCTGCCCTGCGATCTGACTCATAGTAACGCCACTTCTCCTCTGATCTCACACTGACAGATGATCAGAGGTGAAGCAGCGTTACTGTGTGACAAGATCGCTGCCTGGCACAGCTGTGCCAGGCAGCGATCAGCTGTGCCAGGCAGTGATCTAGTCACACAGTAACGCTGCTTCACCTCTGATCATCTGTCAGTGTTAGATCAGAGGAGAAGCCGCGTTACAATGAGTGAGATCTCCGGGAAACAAGCAGCTTTCCCAGCGATCGCTCCCATTGGCTGCTGTGACGCTGACGTCATCAGGACCTGAACCAATCAGGTCTCGATGACGTCGGGGGTCCCAGCATGCATTGTGCACCGGGATCCCCGCGTTGTAAGGTATGTGGGGGTCCCGGGGGGCACAAAACCGCCGACAGTAGATAAACGTCGGCGCTGCACAAAGCCCAGCAAGCGCCCACGTTTATCTACTGTCACCGTGGGTGAAGCGTAGAGAATTGTGTTTACAGCAATTTTGCAATTCCAAATCATTCTCTTTCCTGAAATAGTGGTTTTCTAGATCAATAAACACCATTTTAATGTTAGAGGCAAATAAACCTAGTTTATTTTATAGGAAACCACTGAACCCTTCTCATCTTATGTGATGGCCATGGTGACAATGAATACTCAAAAAATATGCTTAAGCAACCAAGCTAGTAAAGATGTCACGCTGTCTCGAACACTTCTCAATGGCTGCACACGTGTCTTGTGTGCGAAAGTAAAGTGGGACTTCGCTTCTCACACAAACTCACCCACTCACCTATTGCATTGGGTTGAAATTGTGCGAAGTGCGCCGCACACCCACACCATACTTTTTCGCTACCACCACCTGCTGTTTTGAAAGTCCAGCAGGACGGTGAATGCTGAATAATACACCTGCACACACACCACACACACTTCCCAAGTCTACAAAAATGAAATAAAATACCTACACACAAGTAAAATCAGTACAGTTGGGAAAACAAGTATTTAGTCAGCCACCAATTGTGCAAGTTCTCCCACTTAAAAAGATGAGAGGCCTGTAATTGACATCATAGGTAGACCACAACTATGTGAGTCAAAATGAGAAAACAAATCCAGAAAATCACCTTGTCTGATTTGGCAAGATTTATTTTGCAAATTATGGTGGAAAATAAGTATTTGGTCATTAGCAAAAGTTCATCTCAATATTTTGTTATATATCCATTGTTGGCAATGACAGAGGTCAAACGTTTTCTGTAAGTCTTCACAAGGTTGGCACACACTGTTGGTGGTATGATGGCCCATTCCTCTATGCAGATCTCCTCTAGAGCAGTGATGTTTTGGGCCTGTCACTTGGCAACATGGACTTTCAAATCCCTCCTAAGATTTTCTATGGGGTTGAAATGGCATAAACTGTGCATTATATGGGCATCTTATGGGGCCCATCATGAAATTTATGAAGCATTATATGGGGCGTATTGTGTATGGAGCATCCTATGGGGCCCATCTTGAACTTTGTGGAGCAGCATATTTTGTATGGAGCATTTACCAGTAGCTGCTGCATTTCCCACGTGTCATGCTGCTACAATGCAGGTAGATACAAGCTCCACCAGATGGCAATAGAGTGGAGGGAGGACTGCACGCAGCAATAGCAGACCTGCAGCACAACAGCAAAGCTACCAGCAGGTGGCAGCAGAATAAAGGAACAAAGGAATAAACAAACACAGAGTCAGAAACAAGTCAAATGGGTCAGTACCAGTCAGGAACAGATATGCCAAAGACAAGAGACATAGCAAGTCAAGGTCCAAGCCAAGTCAAATACCAGAGAGTCCAAAACACGAGAGGGGGAACACAGAGTCGGGACGGGAAGAGGGGAACAAACAGACAGGCTAAGTCAGCACAAGCAGAAGGACAAATCGGTATACACGGAGTCAGCTACTCATGCTGTAGGGAGACACTATAACTGACACCGCCTGCAGATTGCAGTGAAGAGAAATAGCCAGCCTAGTGCCAGAACGAGGCAGAGAAAAGTTAACCCTTGACATGATCAGACCGGGAAAGAAAGACAGGATGCAAAACCCGACCTGGATCATGACACCACCCAAGGCTTATGCTTGAGTAAATATGTTTTTCCAGTTTTTTTGTGGTAAAATTAGGAGCCTTGGCTTATACTCGGGTCGGCTTATACTCGAATATATACTGCGGATAAATAATGAAAGCTCTTACAAGTTAAATCGGTGAGATCACAGTAGAAATTGGGATAGAGCTACAATTGATGTTGTCTCTCCTGAATATGACAACTAGATTTTTCTGGAGAAGACATTATAAAGGGTCCCATCCACACCCCTCACTCCTCCTCCTGGTCAAGTGAGAGGAGGATGGCTTATTATATTAACAGAAACATGGTGCAAAGGTGTAATTACTAATCTATGTCACATTTTCTCACAGGAATCTTGTAGTGGAAGGATAAGATCACCATAGTTCCAACCATAGTTTCACCATGCAACACACCAAATATGACAATGATATATCCGTAATTCGGGTTGATATTACAATTCTGTGGTTGAGAGACCAATTCTGTATTTTCCCAAGGACTAAAATTCCTGGCACTTGAACCCACTGAAGCAATTATTTTCCCCAATCACAGATATATCTGTGGATGACATATGTCCATGACATAGCGATAATAATCTCCGCCATGTGAGGTTTCTTGTATGGAGATGACCAGTTTTCTTTAAGGGCAATTATATTCACCCTTGATGTAGCATTGACTTGCTAACAAGGATGTACACAGTAACAGTTTGCTCTCCCAGAAACTGTCAGTCACTCGCTAATTAATTTATCTACACCCAGGAGATGCTGCCAAGTGTCCAGTCGTATTGGATTTATTTATCTGATCCAAAACCCAATTCATAACACAAGCATGTTATATTAAAGATATAATAATCTATCATGAAATGAGATTATATAAAATAACAAGTCTAGACGGGCAGTGTCACTGTCTCCTTATTGTCTTGTAGCAGTTTACCGGCACGTCTGACTTTGGGAAGGTCGTCTCCGTTGATAAACATACTTCTCGGAATCGTGTTACGAAAAATTAAAGGAGGTATCTGATTTCCTTAGGTGACCCTCCAACTTTTCGCTTCCCCCCAGTTGGTGTATAAGTGAGGCTCCCTTATTATAGAACTCTTTTGCGTAATGAAAGTTATACCTCATTAGTTGTTTGACTTTGTAAGAAGAGGAATATGGGAGGGAATTAAAATTTAAAAAGAAGATTTATAAAACCCTTATATTATACCTTTAGGTATAATATTTGTCATGAAAATCTTAAGTTAAGATCTGAATGTAATTGTATTCGAGAGGCATAACAGGTACCATGAAAATGGCTGGTGATCTTGGTGTTCTCCTATGGATGTCACATATTATTATTAATATTATTATTATATATTTATATAGCGCCATTAATTCCATGGTGCTGTACATGAGAAGGCGGGTTACATACAAAGTTATAAATATCGTTAAAGCTGGAGTCACGCATAGCGACTTACCAGCGATCCCGACACCGATTATCAAGGTGTCAGGATCGCTGGTAAGTCGCTATGTGATCGCTGGTGAGCTGCCACACAGACAGCTTCACCAGCAATCAGCGCAGCGATGCCGAGCGCCCGGCATCGCTTGCCATCCCTGTAAAAAATAGAATTAAAATAAAAAATATTGTTATTCTCACCTTCCGACGTCCCGCGCAGCATTCCCGCCTCTCTCCACGCTCCGGTCCCAGTAATCCTTTGCGAGAATGACCATGAGGCGTCACGGTCTCGCGGGAGCGCGAAGTCTCGCGGTCATTCGTGCAAAGGATCACTGGGACCGGAGCGTGGAGAGAGGAAGGCTGCGCGGGACGTCGGAAGGTGAGAATAACAATATTTTTTATTTTAATTCTATTTTTTACAGCTGATCGCTGGTCTCCCGCCTGTCACACGCAGCAATGCGTGCTGGCCAGCGGGAGACCAGCGACCAAAAAAATGTCCAGAGGTTTCTTACAGAGATCAGCGATACCGGCAGGGGGGCCGGTCGCTGATCGCTGTTACACACAGCGATCTCGCTGGTCAGATCGCTGTTACGTCACAAAAGTTGTGACTCAGCAGCGATCTCGCTAGCGAGATTGCTATGTGTGACTCCCGCTTAACAGTAAACAAGTTTCCACAACAAATTTACAATGACAGACTGGTACAGAGGGGAGAGGATCCTGTCCTTGCGGACTTACATTCTACGGGATAGCGGGGAAAAGACAGAAGGTTTGGGGTGCAGCAGCTCTGGTGGTGATGAGGCCGCAGCGAGGTGGCAGAATGGTTATTGCAGTCTGTAATCTTTCCTGAAAAGATGGGTTTTCAGGTTCCGTTTGAAGGATCCGAGGGTGGTGGATAATCGGACGTGTTGAGGCATGGCAATCCAGAGGATAGGGGATATTCAGGAGAAATCTTGGAGGCGGTTGTGTGAGGAACGATTAAGTGTGGAGGAGAGAAGGAGGTCTTGGGAGGATCGAAGAGTACATGAGGGAAGATATTGGGAGATTAGTTCAGAGATATAGGGAGGGGAAAGTTTGTGGATGGCTTTGTAGGTCAGTGTTAGTAGTTTGAACTGGATTCGTTGGGGAATTGGGAGCCAATGGAGGGATTTGCAGAGGGGAGAGGCAGGGGAGTAGTGAAGAGAGAGGTGGATTAGTCGGGCAGCAGAATTGAGGACAGACTGGAGTGGTGCAAGAGAGTTAGCAGGGAGGCCACAGAGGAGAGTGTTGCAGTAGTCAAGGCGGGAGATGATGAGGGCATGTACAAGAGTTTTAGTAGATTGAGGACTGAGGAAGGGACGGATTCTGGAAATATTTTTGAGTTGGAGGCGACAGGAGGTGGCAAGAGATTGGAAATGTGGTTTGAAGGACAGGGCAGAGTCGAGAGTTACTCCAAGGCAGCGGATTTCAGGTGCGGGAGAGAGCATGATGCCATTTACCATAATAGATAGATCGGGTAGGGAAGATAAGTGAGATAGAGGAAAGATAATGAGTTCAGTTTTGCATACCTTGAGTTTTAGGAAGCGAGAGGTGAAAAAGGAGGATATGGCTGATAGACACTCCGGGATTCTGGACAGCAGAGAGGTGACATCTGGGCCAGAGAGGTAGATCTGAGTGTCATCTGCATACAGGTGGTACTGGAAGCCATGGGACTTTATGAGTTGTCCTAGGCCAAGCGTACAGATGGAAAAAAGTAGGGGCCCCAGGACAGAGCCTTGGGGGACTTCAACAGAGAGGGGGCGGGATGAGGAGGTAGTGTGGGAGTGGGAAACGCTGAATGTGCGGTCGGAAAGGTATGAGGAAATCCAGGACAGGGCGAGGTCTTTTATGCCAAGGGAAGAAAGAATCTGTAGCAGTAGGCAGTGGTCAACTGTGTCAAAGGCAGAGGACAGGTCAAGAAGGAGGAGGATAGAGAACTGTCTGTTAGCTTTGGCTGTAAGTAAGTCATTAGTAATTTTGGTCAGGGCAGTTTCAGTGGAGTGGTGGGGGCGGAAGCCAGATTGCAGGATGTCAAGGAGGGAGTTAGATGAGAGGTGGGAGGAAAGGTGAGCATGGACATGCTGTTCAAGGAGTTTGGAAGCAAACGGGAGCAGTGATATGGGGTGATAGCTGGGCAGAGTAGTTGGGTCAAGGTTTGACTTTTTGAGGATGGGTGCTATGGTGGCATGTTTGAAGGCAGAAGGGAAGGTACCAGAAGTTAGGGATAGGTTGAAGAGATGGGTTGGGGCTGGAATGATCATGTTAGTGAGGTTGGGGAGCAGGTGGGAAGGGATGGGGTCAAGTGCACAGGTGGTGAGGCGTGATTTGGAAAGGAGATGAGTAAGCTCTCCTTCAGTGATGTTGTAGAGGGAGGTTATTAGGGAAGGGCAGAGGTCTGGTATGTGGAGAGGTTGGGGTGGTGAAGCTGTAAAAGTTTGCCTTGTTTGGTCAGTCTTGTTTTTGAAGTAGGTGGCAAAGTCCTCAGCAGAGATGAGGGGAGTTGGAGGTTCCAGTGGTGGGCGGAGGAGAGAGTTGAATGTGGTGAACAGTTGTTTTGGGTTGTGGGATAGTGAAGATGCAAGGTTTGTGAAATAGGTCTGTTTAGCAGAGGTGAGGGCTGATTTAAAGGCAAGTGTAGCTTGTTTGAAAGCAGCGAAGTCGTCTGGCAGGCGTGTTTTCTTCCAATGCCACTCCGCGACCCTGGATGCTTGTCGAAGTTTTTTGGTGAGGTTGTTGTGCCAGGGTTGCCTATTGGATTGTTGCACTTTGCCATGCATGAGAGGGGCGACTGAGTCTATGGCTGATGTGAAGGTGGCTGTTGTGAGTTCATTTTTCGGTCCACCAGTTGTGATTTCTCCTTCCAGGCTCCCTCTGTTGGTAACTGGAGGTAGTGAGGCTGATTTAATCAGTAGAAACCTGCCACCTGATAATGAGGATGACAATTGGACCTCAGGAATCTCAGACTGGATTTAAGACAGCCGACGCCCTAGTCTGGTGCTGGTGATTCCTTCTGGCTTTTCAGGTCTTGGTTTTCAGCTCTGTTCCAGTCATCTAAAGCTAAGTTTTTCTGCTAATGTTCACACTTGATTTTGTTGGTCTATTCAGTTTTTTATGTGGTCAGCCAGCCCCAGCTGGGGCTGCGCTAAATTTCCACTCTTATCTTTCTGTATTTGCCAATTTGCTTTTTGTCCCTTATTAGATTGGCCTCTTTTTGCTCTGTCTCAGAATATTTCAGAGTGCTGATATAGTGGGTGAAGTCTAGTGACTTCAGGGTTAATTTTGCTATCAGAAGTGTTGGACTTTATTTTTGTAGGGTTTTTTGCAGATTGCAGACAGTGTCTTTTCTTTCCTATCCTTTCTAGTTAGTTTGGGCCCCATCGTTTGCTCAGCCTATTTTCCTGCCTGTGTTTGTGCTTTCATCTTGTTTCACCATCAATACATGTGTGGGGGCTGTCTTTCCTTTGGTTAGTTTTTCCCTTTTCTTGCTTCAGGTTTATTTAGTCCTCTGGCTGTGACGAGGCGTCTAGGACCATCGTACGTACGCTCCACGGCTGCTGCTAGTTGTGTGGTTAGGATCAGGGATCTGCAATCTGCATAGTTACCAACCTCTCTGGTTTTCTGTGACTTAGCTTGTTTTGTTTTTTTCTCCTCGGTGACCCATTCATAACAGGTGGCACTGTCTCTGTTGTGGAGTGAAGATATGGAGGACAGAGGTAGAAGAGAGTCTGTGAATGTCTAGGTGTGCAAGATTTCTGCGAGGATGTGCTAGTGGCTGGACGTAAGGGGCAGGTAAGAAGGACAAGGATGAGAAGGTGAGTAGATGGTGGTCAGATAGGGGGAAGGGGGAGGTTGTGAGATTAGATAGGGAACAGAGGCGGGTCAAGATGAGGTCTAATGTATGTCCATCTGTGTGGGTGGCTGTGGAGCACCACTGAGTAAGTCCAAAGGATGAGGTAAGTGACAGGAGTTTGGAGGCTGCTGGCTGGGGGGTGTCAATGGGGATGTTGAAATCCCCCATGATGATGGTGGGGATGTCAGCAGAGAGAAAGTGGAGGAGCCAGGTGGAAAATTGGTCGATGAAGGTAGTGGCTGAGCCCGGTGGTCGGTATATGACAGCCATTTGGAGATTAGAGGAAGAGTAGATACGGACAGAGTGAACCTCGAAAGAAGGGGGGATAAGGGAGGGTGGGGGTTGGATAGGGTTGAAGGAGCAGTTTTTAGAAAGGAGGAAACCCACTCCTCCACCATGTCTGTTGCCAGGTCGAGGAGTGTGGGTAAACTGGAGGCCGCCGTAACTCAGTGCGGCCGGGGAGGCCGTGTCAGGGGGTGTCAGCCAGGTCTCAGTGAGGGCCACGAAGGAAAGGTTGCGGAAGGTAAAGAGGTCGTGGATCAAGTGGAGCTTGTTGCAGATGAAGCGAGCATTCCAAAGTGCTCCAGAAAGAGGGTGCGGGAGGGAGGGGGTCAGTGGCACGGGTTTTAAGTGTGAGGGATTGCGGTAGTTTCTCTTAGAGTGAGAAAGATAGGGGTGAGGATTAGTGGGGGGGCCAGGATTGGGGGATATGTCACCAGCAGTGAGAAGAAGCAGAGAAAGGGAAAGCAGGTAGTGAAGGAGAGTGATCGTTTTGTATTGTATGTTAGTAGGAGAGGTCTTAGGTTAAGGAGTATGTCTGCAGAAAAAGCGAGGTGGGGGGTAAGAGAGGGGAGATGGTTATTTGGTTTGAGGGTGCAGGGGTTTGGGGATAGTGAAGGAGAGTAAGGATTAGTGGAGCAAACACGGTGATGGCAATTGTGAGCATGGATAAACAGGAGGGTAACAAAAAAAAAGTAAAGGAAGAAAGCAGTGGTTAGTCTTACCGTCTGACCGATTTCTGGACTATTTCTGGTAATATTTCTGATGTTACACTTTCAAGATGTTACACTTTCAAGATGTTACATCTGACCAAGGTCATATCTGACCTGCTCGCTTCAACTTATACCATTCAAATGTCCATGAAATGAAGCCAGGTGAGGGAGAGAGGGAGGAGGAGAAGGGGGCTGGAGGACCGTTCACAGCAGGGGACAATTAACAGATTGCAGTTAATAGGACATCTGCCTAGCATCAAAGCTGAAGAAAGAGGTAGGACAGGATGGACATATCAGGCTAATATATGATACATGGGACCATATGGCTCTCATAATGTTCTTCAGTTTTCTCTATTGCAAGAGCCCTAAAAATCAAGTTTGAAGTAATTTTTTTATGATTTGCATTAATCATTTCAGAACATGTAGTTGCATTTCTTATATATTATATGACTTCTATATTTCTGCTGCACTGAAAGCTGTGTACACACGTCTGAGAACTCTTAAACCAGATGTTTCTGTTTATTCCACGGCTCCTTAACCTTCAAGTGATCGAGTCCTGTAGACAATTCCTGTTGTGGGAAGACACGTGATTTATAAATATTAAGCAGAGCAGGAACATTTGAAGTCCGGCGCATATCGTGTATTGATTTTTCCATCCTGTTAAGTCACCTGTGTATGTCTTTTATGTCTACATTTCATTGATACTACATTACTGGATTTATTATTGTTCTGGTGTGTTTTTTTCAGAATGCACAGAACGTAGTTATTTCTCTGTGAAGTTGATTCAGAGAGGGCCTTCCCTCTGAGACTTTGGTATAAGTTAAGTGTTGATGGACATGTCTAAAATATTAGGATTTTTCCAAGTGATTTATGACTACATCAAAGTTCATCTCAATTTTGATGCGGTTTGTGGTATTAAATTAGCTGAGAAAGGTTTTGTAAAAGACATAAAAAAGATGCAAAATTTTCATCACAACGATCTGACTGCTTTTTCCTTCTTTTCAATCTGCAACCAGGAATGTGCAGTTAAACAAACAGTGTTAAAAAGAATAACAATGCAAATATCTTAATGAAGGCCAACTGCATTTTTTTTAGCCCCTAATAAATATATATATATATATATATATATATATATATATATATATATATATATATATTAGCTGAAGAGCCCGGCACTGCCCGGGCATAGTAACTAACTGTGGTTAGTTATAGCAAATTATAATTATCCTCCATCCCATAATCCCGGGCCCATATACCCATCATACATATCCACCATCCCATAGGCCCGTGCCCATATACCCATCATACATATCCTCCATCCCATAGTCGACTGCCCATATACCCATCACACATATCCTCCATCCCATAGTCCCATGCCCATATACCCATCATACATATTCTCCATCCCATAGTCCCATGCCCATATACCCATCATACATATTCTACATCCCATAGCCGAGTGCCCATATACCCATCACACATCCTTCATCTCATAGTCCCATGCCCATATACCCATCATACATATCCGCCATCCCATAGTCCCGTGCCCATATACCCATCATACATATCTGCCATCCCATAGTCCCGTGCCCATATATACCCATCATACATATCCTACATCCCATGGTAGAGTGCCCATATACCCATCACACATCCTCCATCCCATAGTAGACTGCCCATATACCATCATACATATCCTCCATCCCTTAGTCCAGTGCCCATATACCCATCACACATCCTCCATTACATAGTCAACCATTATGACATCATAATAAGCGGCGGGGCTTGCAACCTATGATGAATCGGCGTCGCCATGGCAACCATTATGACATCATAATGAGGGGTGGGGCTTGATACACACACACTTTTTCCCCATTATGTAGATAGGGGCATTATGACATCATAATGAGGGGCGGGGCTTGACGCGCACACACTTTTTCCCCATTATGTAGATAGGGGCAAAATTGTTTGGTGAATTGGAACGCGCGGGGTTAAAATTTCGCCTCACAGCATAGCTTAGGACGCTCTCGGGGTCCAGACGTGTGACTGTGCCAAATTTTGTGGCTGTAGCTGCGACGGTGCTGATGCCTATCCCGGACATACACACATACACACACACACATACATACATACATACACACACACTTTGAGCTTTATCTAATATATAAAGCTCAAAGTGTGTATGTATGTGTGTATGTATGTATGTGTGTATGTCCGGGATAGGCATCCGCACCGTCGCAGCTACAGCCACAAAATTTGGCACAGTCACACGTCTGGACCCCGAGAGCGTCCTAAGCTACGTTGTGAGGCGAAATTTTAACCCCGCGCGTTCCAATTCACCAAACAATTTTGCCCCTATCTACATACTGGGGGAAAAAGTGTGTGCGCGTCAAGCCCCGCCCCTCATTGTGATGTCACAATGCCCCTATTTGCATACTGGGGAAGCAGTGTGTGCGTATCAAGCCCCGCCCCTCATTATGATGTCACAATGGTTTCCATGGCGACGCTGATGTCACCAAAGGTTGCAAGCCCTGCCGCCGCTCATTATGATGTCATAATGGTTGACTATGGAATGGAGGATGTGTGATGAGTATATGGGCACTGGACTATGGGATGGAAGATATGTATGACAGGTATATGGGCACGGGACTATGGGATGGAGGATATGTATATGGGCACGGGACTATGGGATGGAGGATGTGTGATGGGTATATGGGCACTGGACTATGGGATGGAGGATATGTATGACGGGTATATGGGCACGGGACTATGGGATGGCGGATATGTATATGGGCACGGGACTATGGGATGGAGGATGTGTGATGGTATATGGGCACTGGACTATGGGATGGAGGATATGTATGACGGGTATATGGGCACGGGACTATGGGATGGCGGATATGTATTTTGGCACGGGACTATGGGATGGAGGATGTGTGATGGGTATATGGCCACTGGACTATGGGATGGAGGATATGTATGATGGGTATATGGCCACTGGACTATGGGATGGAGGATATGTATGATGGGTATATGGGCACGGGACTAGGAGATGGCGGATATGTATGATTGGTATATGGGCACGGGACTATGGGATGGAGGATATGTATGATGGGTATATGGGCATGGGACTATGAGATGAAGGATGTGTGATGGGTATATGGGCACTCGACTATGGGATGGTGAATATGTATGATGGGTATATAGGCATGGGACTATGGGATGGAGAATATGTATGATGGGTTTATGGGCATGGGACTATGGGATGGAGAATATGTATGATGGGTATATGGGCACTCGACTATGGGATGGAGGATATGTATGATGGGTATATGGGCACGGGACTATGGGATGGAGGATAATTATAACTAACTTTCTATAACTAGCCACAGTTAGTTACTATGCCCGGGCAGCGCCGGCCTCTTCAGCTAGTATATTATATATATATATATATATATATATATATATATATATATATATATATATATATATATATATATATATATATACAGTCATGGCCAAAAGTATTGACACCCCTGCAATTCTGTCAGATAATACTCAGTTTCTTCCTGAAAATGATTGCAAACACAAATTCTTTGGTATTATTATCTTCATTTAATTTGTCTTTAATGAAAAAACACAAAATAGAATGAAGCAAAAAGCAAAACATTGATCATTTTACACAAAACTCCAAAAATGGGCCAGACAAAAGTATTGGCACCCTCAGCCTAATACTTGGTTGCACAACCTTTAGCCAAAATAACTGCGACCAACCGCTTCCGGTAACCATCAATGAGTTTCTTACAATGCTCTGCTGGAATTTTAGACCATTCTTCTTTGGCAAACTGCTCCAGATCCCTGATATTAGAAGGGTGCCTTCTCCAAACTGCCATTTTTAGATTTCTCCACTGGTGTTCTATGGGATTCAGGTCTGGACTCATTGCTGGCCACCTTAGAAGTCTCCAGTGCTTTCTCTCAAACCATTTTCTAGTGCTTTTTGAAGTGTGTTTTGGGTCATTGTCCTGCTGGAAGACCCATGACCTCTGAGGGAGACCCAGCTTTCTCACACTGGGCCCTGAATTATGCTGCAAAATTTGTTGGTAGTCTTCTGACTTCATAATGCCATGCACACGGTCAAGCAGTCCAGTGTCAGAGGCAGCAAAGCAACCCCAAAACATCAGGGAACCTCCGCCATGTTTGACTGTAGGGACCGTGTACTTTTCTTTGAATGCCTCTTTTTTCTCCTGTAAACTCTATGTTGATGCTTTTTCCCTAAAAGCTCTACTTTTGTCTCATCTGACCAGAGAACATTCTTCCAAAATGTTTTAGGCTTTTTCAGGTAAGTTTTGGCAAACTCCAGCCTGGCTTTTTTATGTCTCGGGGTAAGAAGTGGAGTCTTCCTGGGTCTCCTACCATACAGTCCCTTTTCATTCAGATGCCGACGGATAGTACGGGTTGACACCATTGTACCCTCGGACTGCAGGGCAGCTTGAACTTGTTTGGATGTTAGTGGAGGTTCTTTATCCAACATTCGCACAATCTTGCGTTGAAATCTCTTGTGAATTTTTCTTTTCCGTCCACATCTAGGGAGGTTAGCCACAGTGCCATGGGCTTTACACTTCTTGATGACACTGCACACGGTAGACACAGGAACATTCAGGTCTTTGGAGATGGACTTGTAGCCTTGAGATTGCTCATGCTTCCTCACAATTTGGTTTCTCAAGTCCTCATTCTTTGGTCTTCTTTCTTTTCTCCATGCTCAATGTGGTACACACAAGGACACAGGACAGAGGTTGAGTCAACTTTAATCCATGTCAACTGGCTGCAAGTGTGATTTATTTATTGCCATCACCTGTTAGGTGCCACAAGTAAGTTACAGGTGCTGTTAATTACACAAATTAGAGAAGCATCACATGATTTTTCGAACAGTGCCAATACTTTTGTCCACCCTCTTTGTTATGTTTGGTGTGGAATTATATCCAATTTGGCTTTAGGACAATTCTTTTTGTGTTTTTTCATTTAAGACAAATTAATTGAAGATAATAATACCAAAGAATTTGTGTTTGCAATCATTTTCAGGAAGAAACTGAGTATTATCTGACAGAATTGCAGGGGTGTCAATACTTTTGGCCATGACTGTATATATAAGTAAAAAAATGTACCTGAATGTGCCCATATCTATTAAAGATATTGGATTTATTTTGATCACTGTACCTAGAAGGAGGGTGGATGACAATATTAATGATATCATCAATGTTGATTTTAGTGTCCAAGAATTAGTCACACCACCCATTAGAGGAGATGATTGGGATTGAAAGGTCCTACAAAACAAACTGGATACATCGGATGAGCAGTGTCAAACCAAGACTGCTTCCATATACCTTTAAGGACCAACTAACCTAAAAACACTAAACAAGAATAATACACATGACTCCAGTTGGGTGAACGAATGGAAACGGCTTTATTAACCATCCATTTTTTTTTATCCCTTTTGACCCCGCATAAAACAAAAATCCACCAATGCCGAGTCACAGCACGAGGCAGTGAGCGTATGATAGCAACGGGGCCAAAAAACCCACCAAGGCAGGAGGTCGAAACACTTTATTCAACCCTCCCATCATCGCCACCCAACAATACCAGAGCAGACAGAAAAATATTGTTTTATGTAATTTGGTGGCGCTGGTGTGTATTGGGATTTTAAGGACTGCTGCAACTCTAGACAATACCCACAGGGTTGTCAAAATAATTGTATACTTAGAATACAGATTTGCGCTAGTCAAACTCACCGATTAAACAATATATGCAGAATATTATATAATAATAATATTATATGGTAAAATTAGTTGGGAGTCACTCAAACCACGACCCATCCCAAACAAAACAAACCTCGTACGGTGTCGCGGTGGGAAACATAAAACCAAATTGTCTCTTTCGACAAGAGGATGAAAAAAACCAAAAACAATAAGGAAAACAAAACGGAAAACTGCCCTATCAAGAAAGGGTTAAATAAATGATAGACGCCAATAAAGTTCTATCAAAATGCAGCCATGAAACCCCAGACTTGGTGCACAGCTGTGATCAGTGATTCCAGCTTAGGCTATGTACCCACGTTGCAGAAATGAGGCTGCTGGGTGTCCCCTGGCTGACCTGAGGTGAACTAATGAACGTGGGAAAAAAATGCAGAAACTTTCACACGGTAATTAGTTCATCTCAGGGCAGCCAGTGAGTCTGCGCAGAGCTGAATTAATTCATTTCGTAGTAGTTTACAGTGGGGCTGATCGCATTAGCACCGGTCCTCATTGTAAACTATTTAACCCCTTGTGAAGGATTACAGCGTGGGACATGACTGGACGGCTGAGAGGTAAGGATATTGTTGATTTTTTTTTTTTTTTCTTGCAGATCATGGTTTAATTTAATTTTGGAATCGCAGAGTAATAAAATTTTGTCAAAAACTTGGTGTCTTTATTTCATTAATACTTTTTAATTAATGTCTGTGTGTTTTTTTAACCCTTTTATAGTCTAGGGTTAATAATGGATCGGTGTCTTATTGACACCTCTCCATTATTAATGGGCTTAATGTCACCTTCCAATCGAATGGTGACATTAACCCTTTGCTATTAACCCATTCGCCACCGCTACAGGGCAATGGGAATAGAGTGGATAAGTGCCAGAAAAGGCACATCTTATAGATGCGCCTTTTCTGGGGGTGTCTGGGGGCAGATTTTTGTAGCCGGGGGGAGCAAAAACAATGGTCCATCTCAAGGCTAGTAAAATCTGCCCTCACTCACCTGTTTTACCTCTCTGGTTGACAAATTACCGCTGGAGCCCACAAAATTAATCCCTTAAATTAACACCTACACCTCCCAAATTTTACACAGAAACCCTCATCTAATTACTAGTGGAAGACATATAAAAAAAAAAAATATGAAATGAAATGGCTTGCTGTATATAAACCATGTGTCATTTCATGTCGGGTTTTGGAATGATTTTAATGAAGCCGGCAAATGTTTTAGCGGCTATTCGGCTATGAAGAACTGTATGAATTAATATATATATCTCTATGATGTGTGTGTGTGTGTGTGTGTATATATATATATATATATATATATATATATATATATATATATACTGTATATGCATTCTATGTGTCTATATCTATTCTTTCTATTCTTTATTAAACATGTCAGTGTGATTCTACTGTATCGCGCACTGAATTGCCGACTTTTGGTTAAAGGACCCTGGTGCGTATTTCTTGCAAGTCACACTTGTGGTCCATGTGTAATCCGATTTTTTTCTCGCACCCATAGACTTGCATTGGCGAGTCTCGGCCGGGAATCAGTGACAATCGCAGCATGCTGCGATTTTCTCAGCCCATTTTAAACGGGCGAGAAAAAAAAAAATCGGCAGATGGGAGCTGCCCCATAGATTAACATTGGGACGAGTGCAATGCAACTTTTTTTTTATCGCATTGCACTCGTCCGATTTTCTCGCTAGTGTGACTACGGCCTAAGCTGGAGTCACTGATCACAGCTGTGCACCAAGTCTGGGGTTTCATGGCTGCATTTTAATAGAACTTTATTGGCGTCTATTATTTATTTAACCCTTTCTTGATGGGGCAGTTTTCTGTTTAGTTTTCCTTTTTTTTTTTTTTTCATCCTCTTGTCAAAAGAGCCAATTTTGGTTTTATTTTTCCCTCCACGTCACCGTACGAGGTCTGTTTTGTTCTACTTTGAGTGACTCCACTCATTTTACCATGCGAAAGCTGATGCTGCCACTGAGGTCCTACAATCCACAGTGAGCATGATGTAGTCCCTTCACCCCCAATCACTCCTTCTGGTTTCGGGAGACTTCAGTCATGTGTCTCCAGCATCCATACTACCCGGTTGCACACAGTATGTTACCTGTCTCACTAGAGACAACAAAATATTGGACTTGTTCTTTGCCAATGTGAGAGGGGCATATGCCTCGTAAGCCCTACCGCCCCTTGGAAGATCGGATCACAACCTAGTGCACCTCCAACCCGTGTACAAGCCACTTGTACAGAGAGAACCTGCTGTCACTCGCACAGTGAGGATATGGACTGAGGAGAGTGATGATGCTCTGAGAGACTGCTTTGAAACAACCACTTGGGATGTGCTGCAAGATTACTATGGTGATGACATGGATGGTCTCACACACTGTATAACGGACTACATTAATTTCTGTGTAGACAACACGGTACCCACAAAAGTAGTGAGGTGCTTCTCTAACAATAAACCATGGATCAGCCCCGGAATAAAGGCTCTTCTCAAAGAGAAGTTGGCCTTCAGATCAGGTGACAAGGGCAGGCTGAGAGAGGTGCAGAAAGATCTGAAGAATCTAATCAGGCAGGGAAAGGCTAATTATAAGAGAAAGATTGAACTGAAATTTTCACAGAAAAGGATTCATGAAGTCTGGGAGGGTCTAAAGTCTATATCTGGGCATAGACAGACTGTCTCCAGGATGGTTGTAGATAAAGAGGGGCTTAATGAACTTAATCTATTCTTTAACAGATTTAATCACACACTGGCTGCTCCTGCCCCTGCATACCATTCACACCTCTCTGCTACAATAACCTCACCCCCTGCTGCAACTTGTCAACTGAGCCAGGGTCTGTTCTTCACAAGTACCCAGGATGCAAAAGAACTGGATAAGATCAAAGTTTTGAAGGCTGCAGGTCCTGACGGCATCAGTGCAAGGCTAATCAGAACCTGCGGGCACCAGCTGAGTGAGATCATTACATATCTGTTCAATATGAGCCTGAGAATAGGTATAGTACCACAACTGTGGAAATTATCGTGTGTGGTACTAGTTCCGAAGAAACCTTATCCGAAAGACCTTAATGACTATAGACCTGTAGCATTGACATCACACTTGATGAAGGTACTAGAGAGATTGGTTCTCACACGTCTCCGTCCTCTAGTGAGCTCGGATATGGACCCTCTCCAGTTTGCCTACAGTCCGGGCATTGGTGTGGATGATGCCATTATGCACCTTCTAGATAGGACTCTCTCTCACCTAGAGAAACCTGGGAACACTGTGAGAATAATGTTCTTCGATTTCTCTAGTGCTTTTAATACCATACAGCCAGGTCTACTGAGAGACAGGCTGGGCCTTGTTGGCGTGGACCTCCAACTCTCCACCTGGATCTTTAACTACCTCACGAACCGACCTCAGTTTGTAAAGGTTCGGGACAGTGTGTCAGACACGGTGATCTGCAATACAGGGGCACCTCAAGGTACAGTTCTTGCCCCTTTTCTCTTCACACTGTACACTGCGGATTTTAAGTGCAACTCATCTAGCTGCTACTTGCAGAAGTATTCTGATGACTCTGCAATAGTAGGCCTCATCACAGGAGGAGATGAAAGAGTACAGAGATACTAAAATATTTAACCTCTCTCTCTCTTCAGGTATTTTTCCCTCCTCATTTAAGCATGCCATCATACATCCACTACTTAAAAAACCATCCCTCGACCAAAACTGTGCCGCTAACTATAGACCTGTCTCTAATCTTCCCTTCATCTCTAAACTCCTGGAACGCCTGGTCCACTCCCGTCTTATCCGCTATCTCTCAGAAAACTCTGTTCTCGACCCTCTCCAATCCGGTTTCCGCTCTTTACACTCCACTGAAACTGCCCTCACTAAAGTCTCTAATGATCTGCTAACAGCTAAATCAAATGGTCATTACTCCATGCTAATTCTCTTGGATCTCTCTGCAGCATTCGACACGGTGGATCATCAGCTCCTCCTCACTATGCTCCGTTCCATTGGCCTCAAGGATACCGTTCTCTCCTGGTTCTCCTCCTATCTCTCCGACCGCTCCTTTACTGTATCTTTTGCCGGTTCCTCCTCCTCTCACCTTCCCCTTACTGTTGGGGTCCCCCAAGGATCGGTTCTAGGCCCCCTCCTCTTCTCCTTGTACACTGCCCCTATTGGTCAAACAATAAGTAGATTTGGTTTCCAGTACCATCTCTATGCTGATGACACCCAATTATACGCTTCTTCTCCTGACATCACGCCAGCCTTTCTAGAAAACACCGGCGATTGTCTAAACGCTGTGTCTAATATCAGGTCATCACTATATCTGAAACTGAACCTGTCAAAGACTGAACTCCTGGTGTTTCCTCCCTCTACTAATGTACCTATACCCGACATTGCTATTTCTGTGTGTGGCTCCACTATTACTCCCCAGCAACAGGCCCGCTGTCTTGGGGTCATACTTGATTCTGAGCTTTCCTTTGCCCCCCACATTCGATCACTGGCTCGCTCTTGTCATCTGCACCTCAAAAACATTTCTAGAATTCAACCTTTTCTTACTTTTGACTCTGCAAAAACTTACTGTTTCTCTTATTCATTCTCGTCTGGACTATTGTAACTCTCTTCTAATCGGTCTCCCTCTTACCAAACTCTCCCCTCTCCAATCTGTCTTGAATGCTGCAGCCAGGATCATATTCCTCACCAATCGCTACACCGATGCCTCTACCTTGTGCCAGTCATTACACTGGCTACCCATCCACTCCAGAATTCAGTATAAACTTATTACCCTCACCCACAAAGCCCTCCATGGATCAGCACCACCCTACTTCTCCTCCCTTGTTTCAGTATACCACCCTACCCGCGCCCTCCGTTCTGCTGATGACCTGAGGTTAGTATCCTCAATAGTCAGAACCTCCCACTCCCGTCTCCAAGACTTTACACGTGCCGCGCCAATTCTTTGGAATGCACTTCCCAGGTCAATACGATTAGTCGCCAATCCCCACAATTTTAAGCGTGCCCTGAAAACGCATTTATTCAGACTGGCCTATCGCCTCAACACATTAACCTAATCTATCCCTGTGTGGCACAGCCAAAAGTTTTACCATAACCAGATTTCCTGCATCATGTTCCCACATGCTTTATGCATCCATTAGCCCTCTGTGTCTGTACTGTCACACACTTTATGGCTGGTTCATACAATCAGGGCAACTGTTACCACCCACCTTTCGTGTCTACCTCTTTCCTCATAGACTGTAAGCTTGCGAGCAGGGCTCTCATTCCTCTTGGTATTTGTTATAATCTACTGTATGTGATTATTGTTATGCTGTAATGTCTATTGTCTGTACAAATCCCCTCTGAAATGTAAAGTGCTGCGGAATATGTCGGCGCTATAAAAATAAAATTTATTATTATTAGAGATACTAACCAAGTTTTTGTGGAGTGGTGTCAGAGGAACCACCTTAGGATTAATTCCGGGAAGACCAAGGAATTGGTGGTGGACTTTCGCAAGGGAAAAAATCCACCAGTAGTGGTGAACATTCAGGGAAATGACATTGAGATAGTCGACACCTATAAGTACCTTGGTGTGATCCTCAATAATAAGCTTGACTGGGCCCATCACTTGGATGCAGTGTACAGGAAGGGCCACAGTAGGCTTTATCTGCTCAGAAGGCTGAGAGCCTTCGGAGTTAGGGGGGCACTCCTTGCTTCCTTCTTCAACTCTGTTGTGGCATCAGTCATCTTCTTTGATGTGGCCTGCTGGGGTAGTGGCATATCAACCAGGGACAGGAATAGGCTGGACAAACTGATTAGAAGGGTCAGCTCTGTCCTGGGATGCCCCCTTGATCGAAGTTCAGGAAGTAGGCGACAGGAGGATACTGGCCAAGGTGAGCTACATGGCGCAGAATGATTCCCATCCCATGCATGAGACCGTGACAAAGATGTGCAGTACTGTCAGTGACCGGCTACTTCATCCTAAATGTGAGAGGGAGCGCTATCGAAAGTCCTTCCTTTCTGCTGCAGTTAGGCTGTATAACCAGCACTGTCCAAAACGGAGAACGACCCAAACAGTGAACTGATAGATCCAAAGTTGTGATAGTCCGGTTTTATCTTTTTCTTTTCGTATATGTACCTACCTACTGTCAATGTAATGCCTTTATGCATCTGTATCTGTACTTGTTCCTGCCTTGCTGCTGTAATGCTCTGAATTTCCCCATGGTGGGACGATTAAAGGATTATCTTATATAATAGTAATATTCTATAATATACTACATACTGTATATTGTTTAATCAATGGGTTTGACTAGCGCGAATTTATATTTTTAGTATAGAAAAATATTGATGCCTGTGGAATTTAGATTAACCCCATTCGCCAACAGCAAATCTTGGTTGTTACCCTCCAGCATACCATACGTACCACCACCCTGCCAGTAGCCCTCATATTACATGGCCGCTAATTTTGTGGACCCTTTCCAGTTCTTCTTCGACACAATTTCCGACCAAACAAAAACACATTTTTGACTAAACAGATTTTTACACCTAGCCGGGTCCAGTTTAATAAAGCCGATGAGATTCGCTAACTTGATCCTCCCCAACTTGTTTTGCCCCCACGTATATGACCAAAACTACAGGATGCCCTAGTGATTGACTAAAACCCACCACCGGGAGAAACACCTGAGCCTACCGTAAACCTCTAAAAACAAGCCAATATACCTCTGCATATTTTTTACCCAAATTTGGGCACACCTGTTGTACCTCCGCTCGGTTTTTAGCCCAGAATATATGCGAATGACTGAGTATCCTTATATGTGGAATAAGAGCATTTGAAAAAGAGAGATAACCAGATACGCTTAATGAGTAGGAAAATCAAACCGGTAAAAAAGCGCTGCCATGTTATAACAGGTCCGGTCTAGTATATGTAGGAAAGCAAAAAGATTTTCATCTGCCCAATTGCTTAATTGCCTCCTCACCTAGGCCAAGTATGTTGGCCTTGGTTGCCGTGCCGATCCTAAATGAATGCGTAGCGAACACCACAAGTCGCTCATGACAAGCGAAGAAACCCGTCCTGTTGTGAGTTCATTTTCCCCTCCGTCACTGAGGCCTGGTGAACTCCCTATTCTAGTGAAGGAAGGTAGTGAGCCTGATTATCAGGCACCTGGGACTGATGAAGACGATTGGCTGAGTGGAGTCACTGACTGGATTTAGGGCAGCCTACGCCCTTTCTGCCCTGCGGGTGATTTCTCTGTGGACTCTTGGACACCAGTCTGATTCCTGCTCTCCTAAAGCTAAGTTTTCTGTTTTGCCTTTTTGCATTTAAGATTTGTTTTTGTTTTTCTTGCTTTTTGGATTCTGCCACTCCCTGCTGGAGTGTGCAGTGTTCCGTGAGCTCTGTCTTCTGAAAGTACCTGAGTGCTGATTTAGTTTTTGAAGCTTAGTTGCTTCAGGGCCATTTTTATATCAGCTTGTTGGCTTTTGTCTCTGATAGGGTTTTGGCAGATTGCAGACAGCAGCCTTCCTATCTGTTCCTATCTAGGTAGTTTTTGGCCCCGTCTTTGCTCAGCCTGTCTTTCTGTCTGTGTAAGTGTTTTCATCTTGCTTCACCGTCATTATATGTGGGGGGCTGCCTATTGCTTTGGGGTCTGCTCTGGGGCAGTTAGATTTCCCCTTTCCTTCTTTAGGCCTATGTATCTCTCCGGCTGTGATCGAGGGGTCTAGGTCATCGTAGGAACCCCCCACGGCTACTGCTAGTTGTGTTGATAGGTTCAGGGGTCTGCAATCTGATAGTTGCCAACTTCTCTGGTTTTCTGGACTTAGCTAGCATTTCTGTTTTTGCCTCCTACGGTGACTCAATCATAACACCGTCCCATGGGTATTATCTGGCATGTGAAAATGAAAAGATCTAATAATGACTGAACTTGCCTCAATTTGACTATTCTAGCTATCGTTACCTGATCAATGAACACCACCAGTCTCTGCAGATTTTCGTCATGGAGAGTGTGTTCAGCACAGTACCCAGGCCGGAAAGGTTTGTTGTGGAGCGTTCAGTTTTATTCTCAGCGACAGGAATGCTGACTTGCCCCATCAATCGCCTAAAACATGCAAGTACCCTACACACGTGTCGCCATCACCAGGAGAGAGAAACCATAAAATATGGTAATCAAAATAATGACCTACCGACTGGAATCCTAACTCAAATCTAACCAAACCGAAGAGATGATAACATGTCGGATGAACGGGTAATAGGCGAAATGCTGACTCTATATCAAACTTTGCAAGCGAAACCTCTGTATCAAAACGACGTACCCACTGAACTGCCATGTCGAAACATGTATAAGACACAGCAGTGTCCTCTTTTGATATCTCGTCATTGTCTGAATCCATCGGAAGATAGGATAAGTGATGTATGAGCCTGAATTTTCCTTGCTTTTTCGTGGGGGCCAGGCCAAGAGAGGATTGGTGATTCACACCGGTGATTTCATGCGTACTGTGTAACGCTGCTTTTGCCAACTGTCTGTTTCTCCTAAAGCAGGGTTCTCCAACTCCAGTCCTCAAGGCCCACCAACAGGTCATGTTTTCAGGATTTCCCTTGTATTGTACAGGTGATGCAATTATCACCTGGGCAATAATAAGGAAATCCTGAAAACATGACCTGTTGGTGGGCCTTGAGGACTGGAGTTGGGGAACCCTGTCCTAAAGCAACGGAGTGCTGCGTTTTACCACCACAAATTGCACATTCATGGTGGAAATTGTAGGTATCAAAAAATCTACAGTGTCTCTCATTGAAAAGCCAACAGGCACCTGTGGTGTGCTGGGCCATCACAGCAGCTGCTGAAGCAACCTGTGGCGGCTTCCCCAAGAAAAAGTCTGTGACTGCTTTTTTTGAGAAAGTATTAATTGAATCCGAACATCAGTTGCCTTAACCACCCAACCTATTGAGCATAACAATGACAACTCTTCATCATAGCGCCACCAAGCCGAACCTCTGTGCATCTTGTGGACTCAATAGATTGGATTCATGTAAATGGAAAGCTCTTCTCCCTTCTCAGGAAAATGTTGACAGAGAATATAAGGCAGGCTAGAAAAACCCTGAATCTAATTCCCAAACTTTTTGTCTACCTTTGTCTTTCTTTCGGCATTATTCTTGAAAACTCGTTCTTTGTCAACCGTCACATGATCCAAGGGAAATAAATATATCAAATACAAACTGTCCGAGAATTCGTGTTTTATGATTTTATTCTCTAGTTTCTGAGGACACATGAGTTCCTAACTGAGCAACCACACAAAACATTGAGTCCCTGAAAGCAAAATTGGAGCAGAAATCAGAACTCCAAAGCGGAGCCAGAGGCTCCCCTGTAAGATCCTGAGGCCTTGGGTTGCCATCCTTTTGCTCCAGTTTCTCTAAAAAAGCTTTCAATTGGTATATTAAATTGTCATTAACACTAAACACTTTAGTATATGCTGCCCTGGGCCATTATATGCCACAGTGTTATACACACACACACACACACTTCATTTTACTCTTCGCCACGACAGCACCCACTGGAGGTATCGGATCCGCCCATTTGGAACAGGAAACCCTACAGGAAAGATAAAAGGGGCGGTCCGCCTTTCCTCCTCAGTTTTGGTTTCCTGTTCCAAATGGAGCAGGATCCTGCAGGATCTTACCTGGGCCATGCATCCGCCTGTGCGGTCTCTTCGGGAACGGCAGGGGCTGCGGTCCGGAGGCAGCGTCGGGGGAGACTCCGTTTGACGGCTCCCCCCTCGTCTGGTGGCATAGTGGTAATGGCCGGGTCCGGGGAGGGCCGCCCGGTCTTACCAGGGAGCGCGCCGGTCTGGCATCCGGGAGATTTCCCCCCCCCCCCATTCCCATCGGTGGGGGTATAGCGTGGATGGTGAGGCCATGTGCGCGCGAGCCGCATGTGTTAATAGCGGTGGCGCGGGAGCAGGCCGGCGCCCGACGCTCCCATACCCCGGAAGTAATGGTTGAACTTCCGGGGTAAGATGGCGATGACGCGGCGCATGCGCCCTGTGACAGGGCGACTTCCGGGGCAACGATACAGATAAAACAGCGCTGCAACATTGGAACATGTCGTCCCCCGCAGAGTCGCAAACCCCAGCAGGGGATTCAGCTGGGGGCAACTCCACCAGGGACCGCAGCGCCAGGACGGAGACTGCCCGCAGGAGCGAGGCAGCAGAAACCCGATCCAAACCGTCTCAGCCATCTGAACCGGTATTGAGCTTCACTGGGTGAGTGTGCAAAGCATATGCTCTACCTATTAAGCTAACCTCCTCTCCTCCCCCCCCCCTCCCCCCTCTCTTTACCTTTGACCTCCCGTTTCAGTCAAAGAAAAAAGGAAAAACAAAACATAAAGAATGTGCATTATGTTCAGAGCCTCTCCCTGACTCCTACCCCAAAAAACTCTGCAAACAATGCATGAAACAGACCAGGCAGGGGCCGACGATATCTTCTCAGGATATCCGAGCCATAATTAGGGAGGAAATACAAGCCATCAACCGCGCCAGCACTCCCGCAGAGTCCAGGCATAGAAAACAGGTTATTGTTAGTTCAGAGTCAGAGGAAGAACAGGGGTTAAACTCAGGCTCCGCATCCACGTCCTCATCATCATCCTCGGAGGCGGAAGGACGCGCATGTTTTCCTCTGGACAGCGTAGATAACCTGGTAAAAGCGGTTAGGAATACTATGGGGTGTGAAGAGGAAAGGGGAGCCCAGACCGCGCAGGACATTATGTTTGCGGGATTGGCAGAAAAAAGAGGAGATCATTTCCAGTAATACCGGCAATTAAAGATCTCATCAAAAGGGAATGGGAAAAACACGACCAGAGGGGTTTTCTCCCATCCGCTTCAAAACGGAAGTACCCGTTCACTGATGAAGATCTATTAAAATGGTCTAAAATACCAAAGGTGGACGCTGTCATATCCTCCACTTCTAAACAAACCTCGATCCCGGTCGAGGACGCAGGATTGTTAGCAGACCCATTGGACCGAAAGGCTGAATCCTCGCTCAAAAGGTCCTGGGAGTCCACCACCGGGGTATTCAAACCCGCAATAGCCAGCACATGTACTGCTAGGTCAATGCTGGTATGGCTAGATCAATTAGACCAGCAGATTGAGCAAAGAGTGTCAAGGGAGAAACTGCGTGCAGCCATCCCGTTGATAAGAGGGGCAGCTGCCTTTATGGCAGACGCTTCAGCGGACACCCTAAGACTTGCAGCAAGGTCGGCAGCCCTGGTGAATAACGCCAGACGCGCGCTTTGGATAAAAAGCTGGAAAGGGGATGCACAATCAAAATCCAAAATTAGTGCAACCCCATGCGAGGGTGAGTTCCTCTTCGGAAAAGCCTTAGACGAAATTCTCGCCAAGGCAAAAGAAAGAAAAAAGGCCTTCAGTGATTCTCCCATTCCGTTTTATAGGAAAACCTTTAAAAGACGGCCATTCGGGAGAAGAAGACAATCGGACAGAACGAGATGGGCCACGAAAGACGAAAAGCAGAAGGGTACCATCTTCAGAGGGCCAACATATAGGAGAGAAAAAAATTAAAAGTTTAGACCCACCGGTTGGGGGCAGATTAAAATTTTTTTTTACCAAATGGGAACAAATTACGTTAAACCCATGGATTTTGAATATAATCAAGGAAGGAATAAAGATTGAATTCCTTCGAATCCCCTATGAGTTCTTTGTTATAACTCGCCTTAATTCCTCACTTCAGCAAAAGGCTCTCGAAGACGAGATTCGAGTCCTGCTAGCTAAAAAAGTTTTAGTTGACGTCCCTGAGGAACAACAGGGTAGAGGCTTTTACTCTCCCCTGTTTTTGGTGTCTAAACCAGACGGTACATTTAGAACCATTATTAATTTAAAGAAGCTAAATTCATTTATAAAAAATTATAAGTTCAAAATGGAATCGATTAGATCCACTATAAAGCTTCTTTTCCCAAATTGCGTAATGGCAGGGATTGATTTAAAAGATGCTTATTATCATCTCCCTATACACAACAGATTCCAGAAATACCTAAGAGTCGCAGTGGAAGTCGAGGGCAGGATTCGTCATTTCCAATACGCGGCCATGCCCTTCGGGCTTTCCACGGCACCAAGAATATTTACCAAGGTGATGGCAGAAGTGATGGCCTACCTTCGCCAAAAGGACACACTAATTGTACCATATCTAGACGACTTCCTAGTAATTGGGAATTCAGTCAAACAATGTACTGAACGCGTGACTGACGCAGTCTCCTCTTTTCAGAGCCTTGGCTGGATCATCAATATCCAAAAGTCCAGACTCGATCCGCAATCTCTCCAGACATTTCTAGGATTTCAACTAGATTCCTTGACCCAGAGATGTCTACTACCCCAGGTAAAAATCATCCTCACAAAACAAAAAATACAAGCAGCTATAGATAAACCACGTGTATCCTTAAGAGGAGCAATGTCACTATTAGGATCACTAAATTCTTGCACCCCGGCAGTCCGGTGGGCCCAGTACCATGTCCGTACACTACAACACCAGATCCTCCAGGAGGATAAGCGACATAGTGGTCGTTTACAGAGCAAAATAACCCTGTCACAAGAAGTCTTGACTTCCCTAGAGTGGTGGTTAGACGATGACCATTTATGTTCAGGAGTCCCATGGGTTATAGTTCCATCCTGTATTGTAACCACCGATGCCAGTCCCCAGGGCTGGGGAGCCCACATGGAGAATGGGTTTTATCAGGGAAGGTGGAGTAAAGAGGAATGTGATTACTCATCTAATTTAAAAGAACTGACTGCAGTGTTCTATGCTCTATACAACTTCCTTCCGCAGCTCCAACAGAAGCATGTAAGGATCCTGTCGGACAATACCACCACAGTGGCATATATAAACAGACAAGGAGGAACTCGATCAGAGACTCTGATGTCTTCAGCGGCAAAAATTTTAAACTTGGCAGAAAACTATTTTTTGTCCCTCTCGGCCCTTCATATAAGAGGCGAGAGCAATCAAAAGGCAGACTTCCTAAGCCGTCACACTCTACGACAAGGAGAGTGGTGCCTCAATCGGAAGGTCTTCAGGGACATAGTAGCCGCATGGGGACAACCCGAGGTGGATCTTTTTGCCACAAGGGAGAACAGGCAGATAAAAACCTTTGCCTCCCTATCTCCGTCAGATCACCCAAACATACTGGACGCCTTTCTAGTTCCATGGAATTTCAACCTAGCGTATGCGTTCCCTCCATTGATTCTCCTACCTCAAGTAATTCGGAAGATCAGAGACGACAAAGCAAGAATAATCTTAATAGCACCGTTCTGGCCAAAAAGACCGTGGTTTTCGTGGCTGCAGATTATGTCGATAACAGATCCTTGGGTCCTTCCGACTGCCAATCTACTCTCCCAAGGCCCCTTTTTCCACCCTCAAGTGCTCAGCTTGCACTTGACGGCGTGGAATTTGAGAGGCAGTTATTGAGGACAAGAGGATTCTCGGAGTCCTTAATTGCTACACTACTACAAAGTAGAAAACAGTCCACGACCCAGATTTACATTAGAATATGGAAAAAATTTCTTCAATTCCATACAGTACCTCATACAACAGAAGTTCCGATAATCCCAATCTTGGAATTTCTGCAGAAGGGGAAAGACTTAGGCTTAGCAGTAAATACACTGAGAGTACAAATATCGGCATTAGGAGCACTATATGGCCATAATATAGCAGGCAACAAATGGATAACTCGTTTTATTACAGCATGTGAACGAATAACTCCAATCCACATACCCTCCGTCCCTACATGGGATCTAAATCTGGTCTTAGACGCCCTAACGGTAGACCCCTTTGAGCCGATCGACACAATACCCTTCAAATACTTAGCACTTAAAATGGCCCTCTTAGTATCACTAACCTCAGCTAGAAGAGTGGGTGATATCCAAGCCTTGTCAATAGATCCACCTTTTTTCCAAGAATACCAAGACTTATTAGTATTAAAACCAGACCCTGCCTACCTGCCAAAAGTGGCAACAAAATACCATAGATCTCAGGAGATACTCCTCCCAACCTTCTATGAAAATCCCTCTACTCCGGAAGAGCAGAAGTTCCATACTCTGGACGTCAAAAGAACTGTCCTAAAATGTATTGAGAGGTCCAACAGTTGGAGGCAGAGTAGGGCCCTATTTGTTTCATTTCAGGGCTGTAAGAAGGGGTATGGAGTCACGAAGAGCACCATTTCCCGGTGGATCAGAGAGGCCATTCGTTTATCCTACTCCGCAAAAAACGAAGATCCTCCAGGGAACATCAGGGCGCATTCCACCAGGGCAATGGCAACCTCTTGGGCGGAAAAGGGAGATGTTCCGATTGAAACTATATGTAAGGCGGCAGTTTGGTCATCCCCTTCTACCTTCTATAACCACTACAGACTTGATCTTTCATCAACCTCTGACTTAAGCTTTGGCAGGACTATCCTTGGCACGGTGGTCCCACCCAGGTGATGGTCTCTGGAATCTCTCCAGTGGGTGCTGTCGTGGCGAAGAGTAAAAGGCCGGATTACTTGCCGGTAATGCTCTTTTAATGAGTCCACGACAGCACCCGTTCACTTCCCCCCCTAAAGATATCAATAGTTAAAGTATTACCAAATAATGGATAAGAAAGATGTTAAAATAAGAGAACATTGCCTAATCCTTGGCGGTCCTTCTGGTACTCTGAAACGTAAAACTGAGGAGGAAAGGCGGACCGCCCCTTTTATCTTTCCTGTAGGGTTTCCTGTTCCAAATGGGCGGATCCGATACCTCCAGTGGGTGCTGTCGTGGACTCATTAAAAGAGCATTACCGGCAAGTAATCCGGCCTTTTACACACACTCCAAACTACACCTGCAAAATGTACATTACACACACACACACTGTATGTTACACACACTCACTCCATACTATACCCACAAAATGGAAATAACACACACCCTGTATGTTGCAAACATACACACTATATGCTACATTCACACTAACTGTTACACACAGATACACACACCCTGTATGTTACACACACTGTATGCTACATTCACACTACATGTTACACACAGATACACACACACACCCTGTATGTTACACACATATACACTATATGCTACAGCCACACTACATGTTACACACGGATACACACACCCTGTATGTTACACACACTGTATGTTACATTCACACTACATGTTACACACAGATACATACACACACCCTGTATGTTACACACATACACACTATATGCTACATTCACACTACATGTTACACATACACATTCCCTGTATGTTACACACACTGTATGCTACATTCACACTACATGTTACACACAGATACACCCTGTATGTTACACACACACTATATGCTACATTCACACTACATGTTACACATACACATTCCCTGTATGTTACACACACTGTATGCTACATTCACACTACATGTTACACACAGATACACCCTGTATGTTACACACACACTATATGCTACATTCACACTACATGTTACACATACACATTCCCTGTATGTTACACACACTGTATGCTACATTCACACTACATGTTACAAAAAGATACACCCTGTATGTTACACACACACCCTGTATGTTACACACACACACTATATGCTACATTCACACTACATGTTACACATACACACACCCTGTATGTTACACACACTGATTGCTACATTCACTCTACATGTTACACACAGATACACACACACCCTGTATGATACACACTATATGCTACATTCACACTAAATGTTACACACAGATACACACACCCTGTATGTTACACACACTGTATGCTACATTCACACTACATGTTACACACAGATACACCCTTATCAAGAAAAAAGAGGGGGAGAAGCCAGCGCTGCTTGTGGTCAGAACGTAATACATAAAGTGTGAAAACACACATAGGTTTCAATCTGTATTCAAAAATGAGACATTTAGCAAAAAATTGATCAATTGTTTGAGCTACCCCGCCACGTCAAGGCAGTCTCGTATGGGGAGTCCTACTCTACGTTTTTTATGTTCGCTGTGCCATTACGGCCTCCTAAATGTATAAAAGCAAGACCTCATTACATGCACACTGTACCTCAAGCATTTCAGAATCGCTCCTATGGCACCAGAGAGGACAAGCGCAGATAAAGATTAGCCAGGTCCATGCGGACATTTCAGGTCCAACCTCCACACTGCCTGACCAGCACCACAGATAAAGGACGATCCAGGCCCAGGCGGGGTGGCTCAATATATTGATCAATATTTTGCTAAATGTCTCATTTTGAATGCAGTAAGATATGTGCATATGCACCTCATGTTATGCGTTCTGACCACTGGCAGTGCTGGCTCTTCTCTCTTTTTATTACACAGATACACCCTGTATGTTACACACACTGTATGCTACATTCACACTACATGTTACACACAGATACACACACACACAGACACACCCTGTATGTTACACACATACACACTATATGCTACATTCACACTAAATGTTACACACAGATACACACACCCTGTATGTTACACACACACTATATGCTACATTCACACTACATGTTACACATACACACACACACCCTGTATGTTACACACACTGTATGCTACATTCACACTACATGTTACACACAGATACACACACACACACTATATGCTACAGTCACACTACATGTTACACACAGATACACACACCCTGTATGTTACACACACTGTATGCTACATTCACACTACATGTTACACACAGATACACACACACTATATGCTACATTCACACTACATGTTACACATACACACACCCTGTATGTTACACACACACTATATGCTACATTCACACTACATGTTACACATACACACACACCCTGTATGTTACACACACTGTATGCTACATTCACACTACATGTTACACACAGATACACACACACACTATATGCTACAGTCACACTACATGTTACACACAGATACACACACCCTGTATGTTACACACACTGTATGCTACATTCACACTACATGTTACACACAGATACACCCTGTATGTTACACACACTGTATGCTACATTCACACTACATGTTACACACAGATACACACACACACACACACACACACCCTGTATGTTACACACTATATGCTACATTCACACTAAATGTTACACACAGATACACACACCCTGTATGTTACACACACACTATATGCTACATTCACACTACATGTTACACATACACACACACCCTGTATGTTACACACACTGTATGCTACATTCACACTACATGTTACACACAGATACACACACACACACTATATGCTACATTCACACTACATGTTACACATACACACACCCTGTATGTTACACACTGTGAGAATCATGTGGGAATAGTGGATGAGGGCAGGTATATCTCGCCCAGATTCCTTTCCTATGTGGCCTAGTCTGGTCAGTATCGCACCTGCTTATTAATGGATAATGGGAGGTGGATATAAAAGGATGCCAGGTGGTTGTGTGAGTGTCTCAGCCTGGGAACACAGAGAGCCTGTCTGTGTGAGAGACACACACGTGAGTGAAAGCAGTGCCCACTGCAACTGTGGTTTGGCTGGACGGGAGAAGCCCGCCAGTTGGTAGTTAGGTTGTCCATTGTTTAGTTAGTGCCGGACAGGCAAGGATTTGTTTTATGTTTTATTTCCTTTTGCATTGCTTTCACTATTAATAAACCTGACCCAGGGTCAGTTACACCCGAATCCCAGCTCTGCGCCTGGGTTTCATGCGGAACGCACGTGACCTTTGACCCCAGCAAAGCCGATCCCGGAGTGTTTTATCACATTGTGGTGGAGAACGCGGGCATCACGTTGCAAGCATGAGCATGGAGGACGTGGTGAAAGCGCTGGTACAGTCCACCGCCGTCCAGCAAGAAGCTAATCGGGTGATGATGGCCCAGCTGAAGGAGTTGGTGGACATGACAGCTACCGATCGTTCGCTTCTCCAGCAGGTGGCGCAGCGCCTGGCAAGCCTACAGGAGGTTAATCTGGAAGCCGAGTCGAGAGTGATTCACGAGAGTCGGTACTGGCAGAAGATGACGACCGAAGATGACGTCGAGGCATACCTGACCACGTTTGAATGGACGGCGGTGCGAGAAAAATGGCCGAAGGCACGATGGGCCGGCCTGATTGCCCCGTTTCTTTCCGGTGAGGCCCAAAAGGCGTATTATGACTTGGAACCTGAAGCTGCGCAGGACTTTGACAAATTGAAATCTGAGATCTTGGCCCGGCTGGGAGTGACGACCGCTGTCCGTGCACAGAGAGTGCATCAATGGACTTATCAGCCGGATAAACCACCGCGGTCCCAGATGTTCGACCTGATCCACGTGACGAAGAAGTGGCTACAACCCGAGGTGCTGACAGCGCCAGAGATAATCCAGAGAGTCGTCATGGACAAGTACCTGAGAGCTCTACCGCCAGCCCTGAGGAAGTGGGTAAGCCATGGAAATCCTACGACGGCAGATCAACTGGTGGATCTGGTTGAACGTTACTCCGTGGCGGAAGGACTCCGAGACGACGCTACCCCACCTCGTTCTTCATCGTCTCCACGTGGAACCGGTAAGACTGTTCCAGGGAGCAGGGGAGATGGAAAAATCCCTAAGACAGTGGGGGAGGAAAACGGGACTGCCCGCACTGCGAGGCCGAGAGTAACGAACTATGGTCTAAGCAAGGGGCCCGTTAGGTGTTTCCGCTGCCAAGAGATGGGACATATTGCTGCGAACTGTCCGGTCACTACTGAACCCATGCAGTGCGACGTCACAGACTCTAAAAACCGCATGTCTATGGTTGCACGGGTAGTGAGTGTGAATGCCGGTCAAAAGGATGTGGAAAAACACTTGTGTGATTTAACTGTTGATGGCAAAAATGTGGTGGCATTGTTAGACTCGGGAAGTGTGGTGACTCTGGTGAAGGCCAGTCTGGTGTCAGCCCCGACTGGACCATCAGACAAATTTTCTGTAACGTGTGTGCATGGAGACACCTGTTCGTACCTCACCACGGTCATATGCATTACTACTTCCTATGGGTCTGTGCAACATAAAGTGGGATTCGTCCCGGCGTTATTGCGTGATGTTATCCTGGGCCGGGATTTTCCCCACTTCTGGCAATTGTGGGAGAATCAGTTGATACCCCAGGGTAATAGTGTACATGATTCTTCTCCCAGGGCGCGTGTGGGTCCCGAACCCCTGGAAGAGGTCTCCCCGGAAGACTCTGGGGAAGAGTCTGCGGGAAATGACCTGCATTTCCCATTTTCAGTCATGACGGGTGATACGGAGGAGACCGGGGAAGAGGAGGAGGCCGACAGCCGTCCACCTCCCCGTTTGCCGGATTTAGAAGTTCAGAAAGATGACTTCCAAAGCGAGCAAATAAAGCATCCTACCCTTTCTCAGGCTAGGACAAATGTAAAAGTGATAAATGGGGTACCTGTAGAACCTGGCTCTAGGCTGGCATATCCTTACATGGTTCTGGAGAATGATTTACTCTATCAGATAGAGAAAAAGGGGGAAGATACGGTGCAACTATTAGTCGTGCCAAAACCCTACCGGCGGCAGGTGCTGGACCTGGCCCACGGACATGTGATGGAGGTCACCTGGGAGTCCAGAAAACCACCGAAAGGATATTACACTGTTTTGTTTGGCCAGGCATGCATCACGATATTCGTGTATATTGTGAGTCTTGTCCTGACTGCCAAGCCTCTGCACCTAAGCCCCGGTTCTGTAGCCCTTTGGTACCCCTACCTATTATTGAAGTCCCGTCTGAGAGGATTGGGATGGATTTAGTTGGGCCCCTTCCACGGTCTGCACGTGGACACCAACATATCCTGGTCATCTTGGATTATGCCACTCGTTACCCAGAGGCTATCCCTTTGCGTAACACGGCCACCAAGATGATTGCCAAGGAACTGGTGCATGTGTTTAGTCGGGTCGGTATACCGAAACAGATACTCACCGACCAGGGGACCCCCTTTATGTCCAGGGTAATGAAGGAGCTCTGCCGGTTGTTACAAATCGAACCGTTACGCACATCCGTGTATCACCCTCAAACAGACGGGTTGGTCGAACGGTTCAATAAAACTCTGAAGCAGATGCTGAGAAAGGTGATAGACAAGGATGGGAAGAACTGGGACTATTTACTTCCGTATTTGCTTTTTTGCCATCAGGGAAGTACCCCAGTCTTCCACGGGATTCTCGCCTTTCGAGTTATTGTACGCCCGACGTCCTCGCGGATTATTAGACGTTGCAAAAGAAACCTGGGAGGGTCAGGTCACTCCGTTTAAAACAGTGATAGATCACGTCACACAAATGCAGGAGCGTATTGCGGCTGTTATGCCTATCGTCAAAGAACACATGATACAGGCCCAAGGAGCCCAAAAAAGAATCTTTGATAGGGGCGCCAAGATCCGTACGTTTGCACCCGGAGATAGGGTGTTGATCCTGGTCCCCACGGTGGACAGTAAGTTCCTGGCAAAGTGGCAGGGCCCCTTTGAGATCAAGGAAAGAGTTGGTGAAGTAAATTACAAAGTGTACCAGGCAGGTAAACGGAAACCTGAACAGATTTATCTTGTAAATCTGATAAAGCCCTGGAAGGATCGGTCTGCCTTGTCAGCGGAGCTGGCCCGTCCCGTCTGCTCACATACCGTACCGGAGGTACGGGTTGCAGAGACTCTCTCAGAGCGGCAAAAGACTGAGGTGAGGCAGTTTTTACTTCACAAACAAAAGTTTTTCTCAGAAAAACCCGGGCAGACTACGCTAATGAAACATGACATCATAACGGAACCTGGTGTCACTGTTCACGTGAAACCCTACAGAATTCCGGAAGCGCGCCGTGAAGCCGTTTCCCGAGAAGTGAAGGCAATGTTAGAGTTAGGTGTCATTGAGGAATCGCACAGTGCTTGGTCCAGCCCGATTGTGTTAATTCCTAAACCGGACGGCACAATCCGATTCTGCAATGACTTCAGGAAACTGAATGCGGTCTCAAAATTTGATGCCTACCCTGTGCCCCGGGTCGACGAGTTAATAGATCGGTTAGGTAAAGCCCGATATATTACGACCCTAGACCTAACAAAGGGGTATTGGCAGATCCCTCTGGCGGAGGCTGCCAGAGAAAAGACGGCATTTGCTACGCCGGAAGGTCTATTTCAGTATGTGTATATGCCGTTTGGACTGCACGGAGCACCGGCGACCTTCCAGAGACTGATGGATCGAGTCCTGAGGCCACATAGGCAGTACGCTTCGGCCTATTTGGACGACATTGTCATTTACAGCTTGGACTGGGAGACTCATCTCCAGAAAGTACAAGCTGTGATTGACGACCTGTGGGAGGCAGGTCTAACCGCGAACCCCAAGAAATGTCACGTCGGGATAGAAGAAGCCCGGTATTTGGGGTATGTAATTGGGAGGGGTGTTGTTAAACCCCAGGTTGATAAGATTCAGGCGGTTCAGGACTGGCCACAACCTGTCAACAAGAAGCAGGTGCAAGCCTTCCTGGGGATCGCCGGCTATTATCGCCGGTTCATACCCAATTTTGCAGCCATCGCTACCCCCCTAACGGATCTTACAAAAGGGAAAGACTCCGTCATGATTAAATGGAGTTTAGCTGCTGAAGAAGCCTTCCATGGCCTAAAACGGGCACTTTGCTCTCAGCCCGTACTGGTGACTCCGGACTTCCGCAGCGAGTTTGTGGTACAAACGGATGCCTCTGATACCGGTATCGGGGCCGTACTCTCACAAGTGAGGGACGGAGTGGAACACCCAGTCCTCTATCTCAGCAGGAAGCTGAATAAACACGAGCAAAGGTATGCAGTCGTAGAAAAAGAGTGCCTCGCCATTAAGTGGGCTCTAGAGGCCCTCAAATATTACCTGGTGGGCCGAAAGTTCAGGCTGATCACTGACCATGCCCCTCTCAAGTGGATGCACTTGAACAAGGAGCGGAATAGCCGGGTGACCCGGTGGTTCCTTGCCCTGCAGGCCTACACTTTTACGGTGGAGCACCGCCCAGGGGTACAGATGGGGAATGCAGATGCCCTGTCCCGAGTGCACTGTTTGGCGGGTGTCATTGCTCGACCGGAGTGGTCTGAGCAGAGGGGGGGGATATGTGAGAATCATGTGGGAATAGTGGATGAGGGCAGGTATATCTCGCCCAGATTCCTTTCCTATGTGGCCTAGTCTGGTCAGTATCGCACCTGCTTACTAATGGATAATGGGAGGTGGATATAAAAGGATGCCAGGTGGTTGTGTGAGTGTCTCAGCCTGGGAACACAGAGAGCTTGTCTGTGTGAGAGACACACACGTGAGTGAAAGCAGTGCCCACTGCAACTGTGGTTTGGCTGGACGGGAGAATCCCGCCAGTTGGTAGTTAGGTTGTCCATTGTTTAGTTAGTGCCGGACAGGCAAGGATTTGTTTTATGTTTTATTTCCTTTTGCATTGCTTTCACTATTAATAAACCTGACCCAGGGTCAGTTACACCCGAATCCCAGCTCTACGCCTGGGTTTCATGCGGAACACACGTGACCTTTGACCCCAGCAAAGCCGATCCCGGAGTGTTTTATCACAACACATACACACTATATACTACATTCACACTACATGTTACACACAGATAAGCCCTGTATGTTACACACAGACACACTATATGCTACATTCACACTACATGTCACACACACATACCCACACACTTTGTCACTTACGCAAACACACACACATTGCATGTTACACACACAAACATGGCATAAAGTGACCAAAGATCCTTTTACAATTCTAACCTTAAAAAACTCCAATGACAATGCACGACTGGCCTTATCAGTACAAAGTTTTGGTCTCTGGCCTGTAAAGCCTGGGGCCTTCTTGGCCTGTAAAGCCTGGGAGCTTCTTGGCCTGTAAAGCCTGGGAGCTTCTTGGCCTGTAAAGCCTGGGGCCTTCTTGGCCTGTAAAGCCTGGGAGCTTCTTGGCCTGTAAAGCCTGGGAGCTTCTTGGCCTGTAAAGCCTGGGGCCTTCTTGGCCTGTGTAAAGCCTGGGGCCTTCTTGGCCTGTGTAAAGCCTGGGAGCTTCTTGGCCTGTAAAGCCTGGGAGCTTCTTGGCCTGTAAAGCCTGGGAGCTTCTTGGCCTGTAAAGCCTGGGAGCTTCTTGGCCTGTAAAACCTGGGAGCTTCTTGGCCTGTAAAGCCTGGGGCCTTCTTGGCCTGTAAAGCCTGGGGCCTTCTTGGCCTGTAAAGCCTGGGGCCTTCTTGGCCTGTAAAGCCTGGGGCCTTCTTGGCCTGTAAAGCCTGGGGCCTTCTTGGCCTGTAAAGCCTGGGGCCTTCTTGGCCTGTAAAGCCTGGGGCCTTCTTGGCCTGTAAAGCCTGGGGCCTTCTTGGCCTGTAAAGCCTGGGGCCTTCTTGGCCTAAGGCTGACCCTGACATTATTTGTGATATATTTGTATTTTCTTATGTATGTTGTGCATTCTCAGTTTAGGAATACTCAGCCCTGGCTTATCTAGGCCAGGCTGAAGAAGTGTTAGATATATACAAGACTGACACAGGGGGCAAAGGGGCGTCTGTGTAAAGGCCCCGTTACACCTAACGATGTCCCAGCGATCCCACCAACGATCCGACATCGATGGGATCGCTGGGACATTGTTAGGCTGATCGCTGGTGAGCTGTCACATAGACAGCCCCTCCAGCGATCAGGACCAGCGAGCAAGCTGGCTTCTAATGTAAACATTGGGTATCCAGGAGCCGCGCGACTCTTAGATACCCGATGTTTACCTTGGAAACCAGCGTCGCTAATCGCTGGTCTCTCGCTGCCACACGCAGCGATGCGTGCTGGCCAGGGGGAGACCAGCGATCAAAAAAATGGCCCAGGCCACTATCACTTTCAGCGATACCCGGCAGGGGGGCCGGTCGCTGATCCCTGTCACACACAGTGATCTCGCTGGCGAGATCGCTGTGGTGTCACAAAATCAGCGATCTCGCTAGCGAGATCGCTGTGTGTGACGGGGCCTTTACTCTGTATGTCAGTTGGGTTACTGGTTGATCAAAGAGAGTTTATCATAGTCTTAAAAATGTCTGAACATGTTTATCTTCTCTGTATTTTTTTTTTTTTACGCACAAAGCACCAAGTATTCTGCAGAGTTTTATACAGATGTGCACAGATATATGAGCACAAGACTGAAGGACGAACCTGATACAGATGTTGTACTCGGTCAGATTTCTGTCTAAGAGCTCAGTATTCCATAGCGATAGGTGGGAGATATTCTCTCGACGCTTACCCTTTCACTGATATTTTTAATCCTTCACTTCATCCTCTCCCCCGCAGTTTTCTGTAAATCATCATTCTTGCTAGAAGCAAAGCAGCTTCTAATAAGCACAGAACGGCGCGGCTGTATTTGCTGAACATTAGTGTCATGCCGCCACTCCTGGATTTGAGGCCTGGGATCATTAAGACCATTATCGTTTCTGGGCCGTTGTATCGACCAATGATTCATACAGAACGGAGGGACTGACGTTATTTGATACTTGTGGAGCCATTGATTTTCTTTGTTTCTCCTCTGGTTGCAGATGGACGGATTATAAAGCTATTACCAGCCCCTTGCCATCAACCCTGAAGACAGCATGGAGCAGTCCATCTCCATTTCATCACTGGTGAATCCCTTTTCTTTATTTCGTATATATTTATATATACTGTATATACCTATCATTCAGATAGTCTACATGCGTGTGATATATATGTGTGTGTACATTAATTGTACCTTCTTATTATGTAAATAAATCCTAGATGAATCTATATTATACTGCAGTGCGAGTTCTGATGCAATCTCTTCTTTATAGTTGTGACCGGCCTTTACGAGCTTGTTCTTTCTACTAATGGAGTGGAATGAAATAAGTTAGACATTGTGTGCCAAACTTTACTTTTGGTTATCACTATGCGCCCCTAAGGAGTTAATGACAAAGGGGGCTTTTCATCATATGTAAGCGGGGAGTGAGTTGGTACTGTACTTAAGGTAACAGGGATCCACTGATTATACAGAGATGACGGTATATCTCTCTCTCGACAGATTGCATTCATGTTTTCAGAATTCGCTTCTTTACATGGTGCATTTTCAGTTCATGTTTCCTTGCATTGTTTATATTCATGAATTTATTTACAGGGTATGTCTACCGGTGAGCAATTTATTTTGTATAGTTTTTATAATTATAATCTACAAGTTGAATACCATTGTATACACATGCTTTATTTTTTTCTGAAATTCTGGATATAGTCCAGAGCTGCTTTCGTAGTTCAGTTCATTTCTATTTAATGTCAGTTAGCTTCTTGTAAGACACAGAGCCCGATTCATAAAGCTTTTATGTCAGCATTCTGGCATAAAAGGCTATGAAAAGTCACATCATTTTGGCACAATTTTATGTCTTTTGGCATTCTTACGCCATTTTCACAGAGCTATGATAATGCGGGCATTTCGGGGTGGTGGAGACCGCTTCTCTTCAATTTCATAACAAGCAGCGGTGTTCGCTGCCCCACAAATCTTACTCCAGCAGAGCAGGATTTGTGGCGATGTGCACGCCATTCGTCCGGCGCTCCTTATTCATGAAGAGTCAGTGGGTGGGTTTGACTCCGGTCCATTTACTCATCAAGATTAGCCCAATGGTCCAATCAGGATCTGATCCATAGTGATGTCACTAGTGCATGGCATGACCGTCTAGCTCAATCACGTGACATGTCTTCCCTATAGTCCAATCATAGTTTATAGTGACTTCACTAAAGCAATCGATGAATGCTTAGTCCAATCACGTGACATGTCACCCCTGAAGTACTTACCAATGTTATTGAGGGTCCAGGAATGCCCAGGATGGACCCAAATTAGCTGGGATTGTTTCTGAAAAATAAGGCCACTCAAGTTTGGGATTGTTGGCGAATAGTAGACACAGGAGTGTATAAAAAAGATGCAATAAAGTCACCCAAACAGCATCAGTGGAGAAACAGTGAGGCCATTTTCCCCTCCATCAAATTTCCATAAGGACTAGAGTAACGATTTCGCAGAATGACGATTACTGGAGCCAGATCTGTGCATAGCGAAAGCAAGGAATGCCAGGGGGAATTTTTCCAAAATTGGAAAGCTCCAAACACTGTGGATAAATCCAATATAGGTTATACATATTTATCTGGATTTATTACATTAATTGCTGTTTAACTCTAATATATATATATATTTTTTTTCTGTAGAAAAAGCTAGCAGCGATGCCAGATCATACAGATGTATCTCTGAGCCCAGAGGAGCGTGTCCGTGCCCTAAGCAAGCTTGGCTGTAACATCACCATCAATGAAGACATCACTCCCAGACGCTACTTACGTTCTGGAGTGGAAATGGAGAGAATGGCCTCTGTGTATCTGGATGAAGGGAATCTTGAAAATGCCTTTGTTCTCTACAACAAGTTCATCACGTGAGGATTTAGGCTGTGTTCAGCTCTAGATCTTTCTGGTCTGAAATACTGCCATAGGCTGTAAGATGTTTCTTGTTTTGCAGATTGTTTGTGGAGAAACTGCCTAATCACCGAGACTACCAGCAATGTGAAATCCCAGAAAAACAGGTTATATTAAAGGTTGGCTGGATTTATTATCTGATTTAATGTGATGTAACTTTTATGTTCGTAGACAAAAATCAGAAAAAACGAGATACAGGAATTATGCTTAATACATTTGACCCACCGATAGCATATTGTTTCAATGGATGACACTGGAAGTTGCTCCTATAATAATGTGCTTTAAAGGGGTTGTCCACAACTAGGACAGGCCCTTCGATTAAAATGTTTGGCCCCTATAAAATAATAACACCTATACTCACCTCCCGTGCTGGCGCCGTTCCTGCGGTGTTGGCACTCGTGGTCCCAGGGCTCTAGTGCAGTTTTTTGACACGTGACGACAGTGCCCAGTCAGCGCTGGCGTCAATGTCTCCACCTTCAGACAGATCGAACATTAAGAGGAAGTCCAGGCTGCAGCTGATACCTGACTTCCTCTTTCTGGTCAATACGACAGGAGGTGGGAACAGTGACGACAGCGCTGATTGGATGCCGGTGTCACGTGCCACAACAACAGTACGTGAGGTACCAGGACTGCGAGTACTGACACAGCAGGAATGGCGCCAGCATTGAATTTGAGTATAAACTTTATTATTTTATCGGGGTCAAACTTTGGGGTATGAGAAAAAGTTGTCCAAGTAGTGGAAAACTCCTTTAAATGGAATCTGTCAGCAGGATTTAATGACCAAACTATTTTTCAGTAATGGTGGAATGGACTGGCCATGTAAAAGTATTGCTGGGATTGTCTTTGAAAGAAATATACACACATATGCACATATAAATAATTTGGGGGTGAAATCCTACTGACAGATTCCCTTTAGGGCTCGGTCACACTTATGTATTTCATGGCCGAGTGTTATGCGGTGTTTTATCGGATAGCAATTTGCCCAATGTTATACTGTTGAGCATTGCAGATCTGCAATAATTTTTTCATGACGATTTGTCATGAGCAAACAATCGCGAGACGAAGCTCACATGCACCCATACAAGTCTATGGGTGCATCTGAAACATCGGCCTGCACCTGGATGACACCCCAGTGCAGTGCAAATACAGTGGACGTTGGCAATGGAGGCGATGGATAAGTTTAGTTCTCCATCAAAGTATCATCTGAGAGAATCGGATCACACTCAGATGATACTCGGATCATACTCTGACAGAGATTGTGCCGACTATCATTAGTATGATCGGCCCAATTATCTCACATGAGAAAACATACACCAGTGTGAAGAAACCCTTAATGTGATATTATATGATGTCATAGATTGCAAAGTAAAGACCTTCATTTTCCTACTTGTCTTTAAGAAATTAAAGGAGGTTGCCTTTCCAAGGACAGATGATCTAAAAAAAGACCTTCTCAAGAAATATAACCTAGAATACCAAGAATACATGAGAGACATAGTAAGTTGTACGGAAAGTCAATATTACAGTTGATCTATTTCCTGGGAGATGGAGGGATTATTGATGTGAACTAATATAAATACATTATGCATCTATTCTAGCACTGCAGTAAAGCAGCCTGCAGGACCAAAATGGAAATGGTAAATTCCAAAGTAAAATATATAAGAACATAAGTCACTTTTTATGAAATAGACTCAACATAAACTTGAGATTCTCCTCCCCTGTAAATCAGTGGAGGCCAAACAGAGACTCATTTAATTTATACAGGCCAGCGTAGCAGAACACATTACCAACACTATTTGCACATGTGCGGCCCGCCAAAGGATGTTGTGGGGCCTGTGGAGCTGTCCAGCATGCGACAGCTACTTCTTCCCATGTATAAATATATTTGCGTCTTTGAACACTGTAGTGTTGAGACTGGGGCAGAGGAGTCCGTGTTAGCCCCTGCCCTGATGTGCAGCGGTGTGAGGTCAGCACACTGCTGGTGTGATTACACTGCTGCCGGGCCTCACTGGCAGAGGAGACATCTGTTAAGTGCTCCATGGAGGAACCAGAGATTAAATGTCATATTATTTTCGATGAGGGGCCGAGGGAGGGAAAGATTGTGTTACTGCAAGGGCACATAATGTGACATTTTGGGATATTTATGGGGCAATTTGGGACATTTTGAGCAATTTAGAACATTATGGGGCAATTGGGGGATTGTGAAAGGGGGTATAGTATAGCAATGGACAGTGGTGCGGGGGATATTTGGACAGAGGCAGTTTGGGAGAGATATGGAAGGCGGCAGTATGTGAGGGGACATTATGGAGAGGGGTTGTGTGGGGGAATATTATATAGAGGTGCATTGTGGAGGGATATTTTGAAGAGCAGCAGTGTGAGGGATATTATAAAGAGGGGCATTGTGGGAGGATATTTTGGGGATGGGCAGTGTGAGGGGATATTATACAGATAGGCAGAGTGGGGGATATTTTGGAGAAGGGCAGTGTAGGGGGGATATTTTCTTTTTTATAGAGGATCTGTGTAGGGTAACATGTATTGATGGTGGTTCTGGTGTTGTGTTCATGTACTGATGGTAGTTCTAGTGCTGAATTTCATGTACTGACGGTGGTTCTCATGCTGCATTCGTATTATGATGGTTGTTCTGGTGCTATATTCATGTAATGGTGGTGGTTTTGGTGCTGCATTCATGTACTGATGGTGGTTCTGGCCCTGAGTTCACTTACTGATAGTGTTCCTGGTGCAGCCTCTGTGTACTGGCAGTGTTTCTGGTGCTATATTCATGTACAGATGGTGGTATTGATGCTACATTCATGGATTGACAGTAATTCTGGTGTTCTATTCATGTACTGATGGTAGTTCTGGTGTTATACTCATGTAATGATGGTGATTCTGGTGTGACACTTGTGCTAGCAGTAACATAGTAACATAGTTATTAAGGTTGAAGGAAGACTTTAAGTCCATCTAGTTCAACCCATATCCAATCCTAACTTGCCCTAACATGTCGATCCAGAGGAAGGCAAAAAAAAGACATGTGGCAAACAGTAAGCTTCACATTGAGGAAACAAAATCCTTCCCGACTCGACATACGGCAATCAGACTAGCTCCCAGGATCAACGCAATATTAAGGAAACTAGTGTATATACCCTGTAATATTATACTTTTCAAGAAAGGCATCCAGTCCCTTCTTAAATTTTAGTAGGGAATCACTCATTACAACATCATATGGCAGAGAGTTCCATAGTCTCACTGCTCTTACAGTAAAGAATCTGCATCTGTGATTATGCTTAAACCTTCTTTCCTCCAGACGTAGAGGATGCCCCCTTGTCCCCGTCACAGGTCGGACAATAGTAAAAAGATCACTAGAAAGGTCTTTGTATTGTCCTCACATATGTTTATACAGTGTAATAAGATCACCCCTAAGCCTTAGATTTTCCAAACTAAATAACCCCAGGTGTAATAACCTGTCTTGTTATTGCAGACCCCCCCAGTTCCCTAATAACCTTGGTCGCTCTTCTCTGCACCCGCTCCAGTTCAGCTATGTCTTTCTTATATACCGGAGACCAGAACTGTACACAGTATTCTATGTGTGGTCACGCTAGTGACTTATATAGAGGTAAAATTATGTTCTCCTCATGAGCATCTATGCCTCTTTTAATGCATCCCATTATTTTATTTGCCTTTGCAGCAGCTGCCTGACACTGGCCACTAAATGTGAGTTTGTCGTCCACCCATACACCCAGGTCTTTTTCAGTGACAGTTTTGCCCAGTGTTTTACAATTAAGCACATAATTATACATCTTTTTCGTTCTACCCAAGTGCATGACCTTACATTTATTCCCATTAAAGCTCATTTGCCATTTATCAGCCCAAGCTTCTAGTTTACATAAATCCTCCTGTAATATAAAATTGTCCTCCTCTGTACTGATTACCTTGCAGAGTTTAGTGTCATCTGCAAATTTTGAAATTCTACTCTCTATGCCCCCTACAAGGTCATTAATAAATATGTTGGTTCTGAGCTTGTACACATGTAGCAATCCATAATTTGTTTCATGGCTATGTTAACACTTAAAAAGTGTCAAAATTTGGAGATTTGAGATTATGAGGTGGATTTGGCAAGTTTCTGCTCCAAAAAAACTCAGTTTAAGTTAGCATTTGTTCACACTGATTTTCTTGGAGCCGAAACTCTCCAAATCCTTCTGAAATACTCAAAATTTGGTTCCAGTGTAAAATGAATGCACTGGTGATGTATTCATGTAACTACTTGTTTAAAATAATTTGTGGCCCTTGGGATTGGTTCAGTATGGCTTTGTGGCCCTTGGACCAAAAATTGTTGTGCACCTCTGCTTTATTGCAAAGCCAGTACAAGTAGAGTGTTTTTGGTCAAAGCATGGCATCAAGGCTGTGAGTCATTGTTTATGTATTCAGCTAAGTGCCATCTCCTAAGTTGACCTCTATTTCTAAGAGCCCGGTCACACATAGCGACTCACCAGCAATCCCGACAACGATATCAACTTGTCAGGATCGCTGGTGTGTCGCTATATGATCGCTGGTGAGCTGTCAAACAGACAGGTTCACCAGCGATCAGCACCAGCGACGCCGAGCACGCGGCACCGCTGTGTACGTTAGTTACCAGCGTGCTGATGCAGGAAGCTGATAACTAAGGTACACATCGGGTTTCTAAGCGGCGAGCGTCACTTAGAAACCTGATGTGTACCTTGGTTATCAGCTCCCAGCGCTGTTAACTAAGGTACACATCGGGTTTCTAAGCACCGCGCGCTGCTTAGAAACCCGACGTTTACCTTGGCTTGGTTACCAGTGCGCTGATCGCTGGTCGTTGCTCTCCCGCCTGTCACACGCAGCGATGCGTGCTGGCCAGCGGGAGACCAACGACCCAAAAAAGTCCTGACCTTTCATGAACGATCAGCGATACCCAGCAGGGGGGCCGGTCGCTGATCGTTGTCACACACAGCGATCTCGCTGGTGAGATCACTGTTGCGTCACAAAACTTGTGACTCAGCAGCGATCTCGCTAGCGAGATTGCTATGTGTGACGGGGGCTTTAGGATAGTTTTTGGCATATTAAATGAGTCAACTTGTTAATTCGAGGACATTCTTATAAACAAAAATGTATAGCTTATAGGCCTGGATAAATTGATTAGTTTTTGCATCCTTTTTTTGTGGAAATTCCTAGGAGTCTTTTCAGCCCCTGGTCTGAGTTTTTATGCTTGCCCACAAGAAATGTGAGGGTTAAATCGTTTGCTTCATAGTTTTCTTTGATCCAAACCAATACCTCAGAAGTGCAATTGGCAATCACAGTGAAGCTTACGTAGGACATTACTGTGTATGAATGTCTTATAAGTCTTAATTGGTCAAAAACCAAGACATTTTCTCCATTAATGACCAGGCGCAATTTCATTTTTTTTTTTGTGTACATGCAATTTAAGAGCTCCAATATTTTTTTTTATTTGGATATTACAATACCTTTTATCTTCTTTGTTGTGATACTTGGGGCCTACTTTTTATGACATGTATAAAGTTTATTTCACAGTATTGATGCAAAAGGGGAAAAGAGCAAATAGGTTAATTTTTTTCACATTTTTTTATGACCAGAAAGGACCAGTTAAATACATTTTAAATTATGTTACCCTCGGTTTGGCGGGACAAGAAACAGCAATTTAAATTGGCCGTTTTTTTTCTGCTTTTTATTATTTATTTTTTCATGTATTTCACACATTGTGCCTTAATTACAGTAAGTCATAAAAGACCTCTGGGGGCATTTCAACATTAAATACATGTTTTAATTGCTGATTTCCTCTGTAACTGGGGCTGGCAAATTATCCAGTTACAGGGCAAATTCAGCGTTCTAAATCCATTGCTGACCTAATGTGGTCTGATCACATAATCGTTGAAATTAGAGTATGAAGTGCTGTTTTTGGTTCCTACATCATTCAGCGCATTGTATACAGCAACCAAGAAGGCAGAGATAGCAAAAAAAGATATTTGACTTCTCTATGGGGAGTCTGGCCATCACTGACAGCTGTCTTTCTGCTTCTCAACTGCACAATGTCATAATGCACTAAAAAATCAGAGCCAGAGATATTAATTTTATTTCTATAGCGCCAACATGTTCCGCAGCACTTTACATTATAGAGGGGACTTGTACATACAATAGGCATTACAGCATAACAATAAACACAGATCAAAACAGATACCAAGAGGAGTGAGGGCCCTGCTCGCAAGCTTACAATCTATGAGGAAAAAGGGGAGACATGAAAGGTAGATGGTAACAATTGCTTTCATTGTTCGGACCAGCCATAGTGTAAAAGCCCCGTCACACACAGCGATCTCGCTAGCGAGATCGCTGATTTTGTGACGCCACAGCGAGATCGCTGTGTGTGATGGGGATCAGCGACTGCCCCCCCGCCGGGTATCGCTGATCGTGCAGCATCGTCCTGGGACATTTTTTCATCGTTGCTCTCCCGCAGGCCAGCGCGCATCGCTGCATGTGGCAGCGGGAGCCAACGATCATCGAGGCTCCCTGCACTCTAAGCAGGTGCTGGGAGCTGGTATCCAAGGTAAATATCGGGTTACTAAGCGGCGCGCGTCACTTAGTTACCCGATGTGTACCTTAGAAATCTGTGTGCTCGCGCCAGGAGCTGCAGGCACACAGATTTCTAAGGTACACATCGGGTAACTAAGTGACGCGCGCCACTTAGTAACCCGATATTTACCTTGGATACCAAGGTAATATTTTTTGAATGAGCCACATAGGGATAATTAGGCTAATGAGTTGAGGCGGTAGGCCAGTCTGAACAAATGCGTTTTTAGGGTACGCTTAAAACTGTGGGGATTGGGGATTAATCAAATCAACCTGGGTAGTGCATTCCAAAGAAATGGCGCAGCACATGAAAAGTCTTGGAGACGGGAGTGGAAGGTTCTGATTATTGAGGATGTTAACCTCGGGTCATTAGCAGAACAGAGGGCACGGGTAGGGTGGAAGGCTGAGACAAGGGAGGAGATGTAGGGTGGTGCTGAGCCATGGAGAGCTTTGTGGGTGAGGGTAATAAGTTTGTACTGGATTCTGGAGAGGATGGGTAACCAGTGTAATTACTGGCACAAGGTAGCGGCATCGATCTAACGGTTGGTGAGGAATATGATCCTGGCTGCAGCATTCAAGACAGATTGGAGAGGGGAGATTTTGGTAAGAGGGAGGCCGGTTAGTAGAGAGTTACAATAGTCCAGACGAGAATGAATAAGGGAAACAGTAAAAGTTTTTGCAGAATCAAAAGTAAGAAAAGATCGAATTCTAGAAATGTTTTTGAGGTGCAGATAACAAGAACAAGCCAGTGATTGAATGTGGGGGGGGTGAATAAAAGCTCGGAATCAAATATGACCCCAAGACAGCAGGCATGTTGCTGGGGAGTAATGGTGGAACCACACACGGATATGGCAATGTCGGGCAAAGGTACGTTAGTAGAGGGCGGAAACACGAGGAGTTCAGTTTTTGAGAGGTTCGGTTTCAGATAGAGGGAGGACATGATTTTGGAGACAGCGGTAAGACAATCACTGGTGTTTTCTAAAAAGGCAGGCGTGATATCGGGAGAAGTGTATAATTGGGTGTCATCAGCATAGAGATGGTACTGGAAACCAAATCTACTGATTGTTTGTCCAATAGGGGTGGTTTACAAAGAGAAGAGGAGGGGGCCTAGGACTGATCCTTGAGGAACCCCAACAGTAAGGGAAAGATGAGAGGAGGAGGAACCAGTAAAAGATACAGTGAAGAAACGGTCAGAGAGATAGGAGGAAAACAGGAGAGAACGGTGTCTTTGAGGCCGATGGAGTGAAGCATAGTGAGAAGGAGGTGATGATCCACAGTGTTGAATGCTGCAGAGAGATCCAAGAGAATTAGCATGGAGTAGTGACCATTAGATTTAGCAGTTAGTAGATCATTAGAGACTTTAGTGAGGGCAGTTTCAGTAGAGTGTAAAGAGTGGAAACCGGATTGAAGAGGGTCAAGAAGAGAGTTATCTGAAAGATAGCAGATAAGACGGGTGTGGACCAGGCGTTCCAGGAGTTTAGAGATGAAGGAAAGATTAGAGACAGGTCTATAGTTAGCGGCAGAGTTTTGGTCGAGGGATAGTTTTTTAAGTAATGGATGTATGATGGCATGCTTAAATGAGGAGGGAAAGATACCGGAAAAAAGAGAGAGGTTGAATATTTTTGTTAGGTGAGAGGTGACAGCAGGGGAAAGGGACTGGAGGAGATGTGACGGAATGGGGTCACTGGTGCAAGTGACAGGGCGAGAAGATGAAAGGAGCCTGATTACTTCTTCTGTGACTGGTTCAAAATCAGAGAGTGAGCTAGATGCAGTGGGGGGAGGGAGGACAGTACATGGTATGTGGTGATTGGGAGATAATTTCCTGTCGGATATGGTCAATTTTTTCTTTGAAATAATTGGCCAGATCGTCAACGCGGAGATCCGTGGTTGGGGCCTGCACTTTTGGTTGAGTAGGAAATGAAGTGTCAAAGAGACGTTTAAGGTTATTGGATAGCAAGGTGATGAGGGTGTTGAAATAGATTTGTTTGGAGAGGTGAAGGGCAGCGTTGTATGTTTTAAGCATAAACTTATAATGGATGAAATCTTCGGGTAGATTAGATTTTCTTCACAGACGTTCAGCGCACCTGGAGCACCGCTGCAGGAAACGTGTTTGCAGGGTGTGCCACGGTTGTCACCGTCTGTGTCGTATTGTTCAAAGTATAGGAGGGGCAATTTCATCCAGGGCACTTTGCAGTATTTTATTGTAATGCTTCAGTGCAGAATCAGAACATGAGAGGGAGGAGATAGGGGCCAATGATGACTCCAAGTTCTTCATGAGTTTCTGGGTGTTAATGGCCTGCATGTTTCTGTAAGTGTGGAAGGTCGGGGTGACCTGAAAGGGGTGGTAGTTCTTGATAGAGAATAAAAGATGGTATGTAACCCAAAATGGTACCAATGAAAAACCTATATCTCAGCCTGCAAAAAACAAGACCTTGCTCAGTTTCTTCAATGGAAAAACAAAAAAGTTATAGGTTTCAGAAAATACACAGACCAATTTTTTTTTCAATGTTTTTAGAAAGCGATATAAATTTGGTAATCATAATCAAGTCAACACCATAAAAATAAAACCTATTAAATCACAGGGTAATTGCATTTTTTTCTCCATTTCACCCTATATAGAATGTCCCATTTTTCAATGCATTATATGGTAGAGTCAAAGAATCAATGGTGTCACAAAGAAGCCCTCAAATGGCTTGGCTTTCGATTGAACAATGAAAAAAAAATTACTGTTCTTGGAAGAGGGTGGAGGAAGGAAATGAAGGGACAAAAACAAAAACTGGTCATACTGTGTAGGGAGACTTGGGGAGATAGCATTTTGTTCACCCATGTGCTCTCACACCTTTCCTTCGCCTGGCTTCATACAAAGACATGTTGAATGCCCATCCACCAATCGGGGAGTATAAAAGAGGAATAGCAGGGAGCGATGGAGACGCAAATGAGTCGTAAAAAGTAATTTTACATGCAATTGCTGTATATTTGTATGATATGATGGATAGAAGCTACTCCCTGTAATTTACAGTTGCCTATAGTCTGCATTAAACCTATACAATTTAGTCAAACTGTACCAACTCTTTAGTCAACTGGGGAGGGGGGAAATATAATATTGAAAGGACGTGTTCATTGTAGAAAACTCATTATTATTTATCCTATAAGGAAATCTGTTATGATTGTCATATTTTGCTCAGAGTGAAGGGGGATACAGAGCATGTACTTTACTATAAAATACCTCTCCTGTTTCCCAACAGATCATGGCTGATAGTGAAGTCCCAGCATTTTGTTACCATGTTATTAGCTTATTGTTAAGAAAGCACTCTCATCAAAATGTTCATCTTAATAAATTGCGGTCATCTTACAATTGCTCATATTTCCCTTCTACCCTGTTAATTCTTCTCTTTTCCATTAGGTCTATGACATCACATAAACTCTTTGTAGAAGCAGGTCAATTTTCTCTGTATGACTCATGAGTCACTGGAGTCACTGCAAAAGTCAATGGCCATAGGGAGGAGGGAACAGGTGGGTCAGGAGTTGGAGAAGAATGATTTAGGAACAATAAACTTTTGTTTTTTTCATAGAGCAGAGAAAATAAGAATTAGCTGGGTAGAAAGGCAAAATGAGCAACTGTAAGTGTACAGTCCTATATAATATGATGATTGCAATATATTAAGAGGATACACATTTTCATGGGAGGAGGAGTGCTTCTTTAATTAACTTTTGTGACAAGCAAGAATTATCTCAGGATGAGAATCCCTGTATCCCACCTAAACTAAGCCTTTCTGATCACTAAGCAACAAAATGGCTATCTGGATATCTAGTGACCTCATACTTGTACTTTGCTATATCTTTATTTCTAGAATGAGAGAAAAGCTGAATGTCTGAAGAAGATGGAACAGCAGCAACTCATTGAGGCAGAGAAGAAGAGAGTCGCGCAGCTGCGACAGCAACAAATAGAAACGGAGCAATTCAGTTTTTTTGAGGATCAGCTCCGGAAACAAGACATGATGCGAGACCATCTAAAACATCAAGAAAACCTTAGCCTTAGGTCTAAGGTGCCAGAGCAAACAGATGGCACCATGATATCTTGTTGTCCCTCTCATAAAGGCCATTCATTGTCTAATGTCCTTTCTGGCAAAACTGTAAAGAATGATGCAGCTATGTATGCTGGACAGTCTCCCCCTATAAGCCGAGCATTGAAACCAGCAGCAACTCTAAGTGCCGTACAAAGTGAGTGCATGATACCTTATACCTTGTGGTTGTATCGTTCATCAAACACCATTATGTAACAGTATAGATTTCCATCCACCTGTATGGTCTGCAGACTCCAATACCCCATGCTCCGAGTGATGGTCTTTTGAGGATAGCATTTAATGTTAACACTTGTACTCACTGCTCCTTTGCATTCTATTCCCCATCTGTACCCCAGTTCCTACTGCAAATATGAAGCTGGATGCTAGGGATACTCCTTCTCAGGAGGTTTCCCAGGAGGTTTGAGGAGGGTTTTGAACATTCCATGAGAGTTCACAAGTACACTGTAAATATAAACAGCAACTAAAAGAGGACTAAAATCTTCCAAAAATTCAAAAGACAGCAGAAAAAAAGGCAGCAATGTTTTTACCTGCAAATTGAAGAAAAATGGAGTAACCATCAACCACAGAACAAAGGGTATATGAAAAGATAAAAGCAAACCTTTATTATCTCACATTTAAAAGAGTATCAGACATTTATAAATACATACGGTATATGAGGTGAAATAGAAAGAATCATCCAAATTACAGAGCAAGAAATCACCCCTACATATAAAGTGACAAAAGGCATGCAAAAATCAATGCACTTAAGTCACCTAAGTGTGCTATATAGTTATCCCAGGACTATGTCTCCATTCAATGCGCAGGTGCTACATAGTGCCAATAAATATAGCAAAAAAGTGCGGCGCAAAAAACATATCTCAATCAAAGACCCGGGATCCTACCCGGTGTCCATAATGCCCGTGTCACTTACCCATAATGGGATTGTAGAGAAGGGGAGATGCCTCACTCAACCCCGACGCGCGTTTCGCCTCGGCTTTCTCAAGGGGAAGGCTTTTATCTTTTCGTATACCCTTTGTTCTGTGGTTGATGGTTACTCCATTTTTCTTCAATTTGCATGTTGCTGGGAGTACTCCACTATTATTTGTATAGTCCTCACGTTTGGTGGGGGAACTACTATTGTTGTTTCAACTGGTTCCTGGCCACGTATGATAATTATGAAGGTTTTGAACTTTCTTTCAATGTTTTTACCTGCCTAGGCCTCCAGCCAAATGCACTTCAGGGCGCAGCAGGCCCATGTGGTTAAGATGGCAGTAACACAGGTGTAAGGATACTGATGAGACAGCCACTTACTACCTACCAATCCATGGAGGGGTTCTTAGTATATGATTGCACAATGAGGACTTAAGTGTATGGGCACCAAGAACTTACACCATGATCCTACACTGCCCAGCTGTACATGTATGCAAAGTGAACTGCACAAGATGTACAGTAGTTTCATCATCTAGTTTATAGCTGTTCAGCACACTTATTTTGACCCTTACATGAACATCACATGTAGTCTAAGGGGTAAGGTTTCTCCTTGTGGAGAGTGACATGCCAGCTCTGGCTTGTCAAGGTAAGGAGGCTTATTCGCCTTGCAATGCTCCTCTGGGAAAATAATACCCTTTACAAGACTCGTTAAAGGGTTGATTGTGACTTGTAGGATCGCTACTAGCAACAGGTGGCGCTATAGAGTTCAAGTCCTCTTTTTCTCTGAAGAGGCAAGTTGCACATCACATGTAGAAGAGTCAAATAAAAGCTTCTTCATAGAGCATCATCTAACCTAAATCTAGCCTAGGTGTCAAAGCTGAACTGTTTGCTTTTTTTTTTTTCCCATCAGATGAAATAGTGGAAGGACTGCGGATAGTTGTTTTGCCCAAAGATCTCTCCCAAAAATTTCTGCAACTGGCAGAGGCAAATACAAGCAGAGGAATTGAAACTTGTGGGATTCTGTGTGGTAAACTGGTAAGAATTTAATTTTTTTTTGTTATTTAAAAAAATATTAAAGATAGGTAATAGTGCACACAATCTCTCATGAGTGTCTGACCACTCAACATATTCTGTGGATTATGGGTAACGAACACTTATTTTAGAACAGTTAAAACTTGATTTGAGGCTAAATCCTAATTTTTGTTCAGTTTTTCTCCAGAGTGGTTTTTATGAGTTTGGGTTTTCTACCATGAAAGTGAAACCTCTTTACCTTTATCTTTCATCTCCCTTATTTCTTTCTATGTGGAAAGATGTTTGATTGAATCTATGTCTGTAGATTGTCCTTCATGTATTTAATGTTTTTCAGATATTGGGCTTCAAAATCCCTTACTTTCTTTCAAAAGGATGTGCAGCATGTTGTTCAGATGCATGGGCCCTTGTAGCATTCTAGATCCAATAAAGACATACGTGTTTGCCACAATGTAATAACGTCCCCCATCCTTGCCCCACCATAGTAATGTCTCCGTCATGTAATAATGTCCCCCATCCTGATCCCTTCCTGTAATAATGTCACTATGGGCTCCTTCCTGAAATAGTGTCTCCTATCCTAAGACCCTTCTTGCAATATTGTCCTCTATTCTGGATCCCTTCCAGTAATAATGTCCTCTGTACTGGACCACTTCAAATAATAATGTCCCCCATTCCACTAGTGATAGTCATCCAACCTAGGCCCCTTCCCGGTAAAATGTCTCCCATCCTTGCTCCTTGCAGTAAAAATGTCCTCCATTCTGCCATTCTTCCCCAACAGATTTAAAATAAATAAATGATTCTTCTTACCTTCCTCAGCTCCCACAACATGTAGCGTCCTCTTCTATAGTCAACGCAGAGGCCAGAAGCTGACTTCAGTCCTGGTGGAGCATAATGTCACTGCCATGTGCTGCCCATAAGAAGCACGCCGACACCAAATTCCAATCTCTTTTTTTAAATCAGATACATTTTTATTTAACCAAATTCAAGGTACAAAACAATAGTTCAAAAATCGCATTGAAAACATTAACAATGGTAATTAGTTTCAGAAATTCCCTCCCTCCCTTCCCCTCCCCCCATTACATACAAGAGCAGCAAATAATGCATGGTGTAACCTAAGTTCAGGGTCATCTTCTCTCCACCCAAGCTGTCCACAGTGTCTCAAATGTTCTTATGCCTTTTCTCTTAACGTAAATGTCTTTTTCCATATTCACAATATAGTCAGACTGTCTGAAAAATTCCCTCAACGTCGGCGGATCTTCATTTATCCAGTATCTTGCGATCAGTTTTCGAGCAATATATAATAATCTAGCTATAGCCACCTTATATTTATTATGTACCTGGAGCTCCTCCACATATCCCAGTATACACACCACAGGATCCCTACCAATCCTACAACCATACGCTCCTCCTATGGCTTTAAGTACCGCCGTCCAATATGGGTTCAGATTTGGACACTGCCATAACATATGGAGAATTCCAGCCCCCTCTATTCGGCACCGAGGACACTCAGAAGTCTGTCTCAGACCCGCTCTATACAGCCGTTCAGGAGTCCTATATAATCTATGGAGTACATATATCTACGAGAGTCTGCCCGGTTCACTCAGCGATAATTGGGGTATATATTCCATAATCACTTCCCATTTATCTTCCTCTTCTTATTAGAACCTTATAAATGCCCAACACTACCCCTTTTGTTCCCCCCTCTGCACAGACATAATCAATCAATATATCCTTGTGAATCTCCATATTCATCGTCCTACTCTGCGTAACATAAGCATACGGGGGGAGGACGAATCCAGACAACAAGTATTGGTCTTAATAGAATTGCTTTATTCCACACAGTGAGGCAAGGTACAAATACAACGTGATGAAAAGCCATAAAAACAGTAAAAACAGCGAATAAGGACACAGGGGCCCTAGTAGCCAGAACTGCACATAAGTACATGAAGAATTACACAATAATCATGTATACCCAACAATGTAGTAGCTATGTATTCTGGTATTCATGCTGTACTAATGGGTAGACAGATTGAGTAATAAAAAATCCAGGCAACAGTCAGGAAATATACATAAAAAATATGTTGAATACCTGGGCAAAGAAGCAGCTGGCAGACACAGGGTCCCGATGTCCACCCCAACGCGCGTTTCGGAACACCTTCGTCAGGGGGCGCAAGGAATGAAGTGAAAAACGCTGATTTTATAGCGGGCATAAACCGGAAATGGGACTAACGGCGAAACCGGAAGTGGCCATCGGTTCCCATGCCGACGCGCACGCTGTTGCGTGCATGTATAGTGCGCATATGTGGCAACAAGGTCCGTTGCCTGAGGGACACACACGCCTCTCCAGGCTTGGCAGCAGGGAGGTGTGACGCAGAGATCCCGCGGGGCCCCACGGGACCGGACGTCCATAACCCCCAGCATCAGCACAGGAAGTGGCGAGGGAGCCGCACAGGCGCAGTGAGGAGTAAAAAATCAATGCCGCCATATTGAAAAAGGGCAAATACCCATCAATTGCCACTGGTGACCAGGGACAGTGAGAAGCACCTCAAAACAGAAGGATATGTCAAAAAAATATATGAAAATATAGCATAAGATAGAACTAGCAATCAAAAATTGCCAAATGCTAAAAAAATTGCAAATAGTTCAGATACGGTGCCATCATATATATGACTAAACATAATTTAAACACAGAAATTCTGCCCCCAACTATGAAAACTGTCAAAAACAGCATCTCCTCCACATATCCCAGTATACACACCACAGGATCCCTACCAATCCTACAACCATACGCTCCTCCTATGGCATTAAGTACCGCCGTCCAATATGGGTTCAGATTTGGACACTGCCATAACATATGGAGAATTCCAGCCCCCTCTATTCGGCACCGAGGACACTCAGAAGTCTTTCTCAGACCCGCTCTATACAGCCGTTCAGGAGTCCTATATACTCTATGGAGTACATATATACGAGAGTCTGCCCGGTTCACTCAGCGATAATTGGGGTATATATTCCATAATCACTTCCCATTTATCTTCCTCTTTTTATTAGAACCTTATAAATGCCTGACACTACCCCTTTTGTTCCCCCCTCTGCAAAGACATAATCAATCAATATATCCTTGTGAATCTCCATATTCATCGTCCTACTCTGCGTAACATAAGCATGCCTAAACTGCCCATATTGAAATCTGCAGACCTCCGGTAGCCCATAATATTCCTGCAACTTTCCAAAGGGCACCAGTCCCTGTGCGTCCTGCACCTGAACCATGTACTGTATTCCCAGTCTCATCCAATTTTTAAATTCTCCCATTTTAACAAATTCCGGTAGAGTCTCTTTTTGCCATATCGGGGAAAAATTTGTCAAGTGTTCCAAACCTCTAATCTTTTTAATTGCCTCCCAGACTTTATGTATCAGCGCTAAAGTAGGATACATCAAACCCAACTTACTAAAACTTCCTGCCTCCAACCCCTGAACCAAGGGATCCCTCCCCATCACTTGAACCAGCCTCAGACACATCCCTCCACCCCCTCATCTGTTGGTCCTGAGCAGCTAAGTAGTAAATCCCAGGGTTCGGAAGCGCCAGTCCCCCTCCATCCTTGGGCCTCTGCAATATATCAAGTCTGATCCTTGGCTGCTTTTTTCCCCACACAAGATCCCTAAATATAGAGTCAATAGTATAAACCACTGCCTAGGGAACCAGATAGGGGCATTGTGTAAAACGTACAGCAGTTGGGGCATCAAAGTCATCTTAATCAGATTAATTCTTCCCATACTGAAAGATACAGTTTACATCACGCCCCTACTTTACTCCTAAACTTACTCAGCAGTGGAATCAGATTGAAATCTGCATAGCTTGAAATCGGAAGTGCCACCTGAATGCCCAGGTATTTAAACTGTCGCACCACTGCCAACCTACTACCCTCCCCCGACACTGGCAAATCAACAGCACAATCATATACAGCCAGGACAGTGTTTTTTTCCCAGTTAATTTCTAATCCCGATATAGACCCAAATGTTTTAATAATTTCCATTGCTCTCAACAACGACTCTCCGGAATCCTCCAAAAAAAGCAACACATCATCTGCATAAAATGACACTTTTTCCTCTACCAAGCCAAAACTGAACCTTTTAACCGAAGCTGTCCTCCTAATTGTCTGCGCCAGGGGCTCCACTGCCAAAGCAAAAAGTAGCGGTGACAGCGGACACCCCTGCCTAGTCCCCCTATGAAGCTCAAAACTCCTAGACATTTTCCCGTTAATTCTGACCCTAGCGGTTGGGGAAGTATATAGCAACCATATCCATGAAATAAAGGTCGGCCCAAAACCAAAGCGTTCCAATACCCTCTAAAGATACTGCCACTCAACAATATCAAACACTTTACGAGCATCCAATGATACCACAATCCTACTGCCTCTATTGTCCGATGGCAGCTGCAAATTCAGAAAGTCTACGCAAATTAATCGCCATAGACTTATTTGGCATAAATCCGGATTGGTCCAGATGGACAAGATCCTGAAGCACACTCGCAAAACGGCTGGCCAAAATTTTAGCCAAAATCTTTGCATCCACCGTCAGCAATTCTGCCAACCCCGAATCTTCCCTCTTTCGGAATGACCACCACCACCGCCTCCCTCATGGACGCCAGTAATTCACCCTCCCGAAGAGCCTCTTCAAAAACCTTTTGCAGTCTGGGTGTCACCATCTCAATTAATTGTTTGTAAATTTCACTAGGGATACCATCTGCCCCCGGGTCCCTATTATTAGCCATAGATGTAATAGCCATTTCTATCTCTTCTTTTGTTATGGGCACCTCCAGTCTCCCCATCACTGTCTTTAATCCTTGGGAGCCCTGCTTCCTGAAGAAAACCCTCTATGTCCCCAAATGAATCCCCCCGATCCCGAAGAATATAACTGATTATAGAATCGTCTAAATTCCCCCAAAATGCACTCTGTGTCCCCCACCTCCCTTTCCTCACCAGTCTTCAATTTATATACACCAGTCTTCAATTTATATATATTTTCACCTTCATCATAAAATTTCTTTTTATGGAAGGCCCTCCTCCTCTCTGCTTTCCTTAAATACACCTTATCTTCCTCCAAATGCCAATCTCTGATTGCACAGGGACTTGTATTGCAGGGCAGGCAGCCAACAGGTCTCTGCAGTGCAATATTTTTCAACTGGATGTGTGTCCACAGTTGCACATCCAGCTGAAGTAGGTGCTTTGCTTGGTGTGTCCCCTCCTGCATGGGCCTTGTCGCACCCTCTGCGACGACGATCTTTACACCTTTGGTCTAGAGTAAAGTATATGTTGATTTTGGAATGTGCTGATCTACTGGTTTAAATACCATGGAGGGTATGTGTCTAGTCCTCTGCAACTTTATAGATGATGCGGAGAAAACTTTTACCTACATGTTCCACAGATTTCACTAGTTATAATGTTGGATTTGAAATTCTCTGCAAATCTGAGCTATAATTTACATGTTATTATATACAGATTTATGGGTTAAGTGATAAATGTTTGAGCACTTGCAGCTCCCACTGCTGAGACCCCCCCAAAAAAACAGGAAATGGAAGAGTTTGATTGTAGTAGTCACTGTGCAAGAATATTGCTACTCAATTCAGACCCTATGGGAGCTGTATGTATGTGCATGGGAGAAAAAAAAATGATATCTTGGGGACAAGATCTTCCATGACCTCTCCATCTCATAGTTACAATCCAACCTAATCTACTGAGAAGACAGGATCTTAATGGCTGTGGATTCTTTAGGGAGTCGCAGCGGTGCAATAATGGTTTCATAGAAGTCCAGTTTTCCATTAAATTAGTGGTCTTCAGTTTTGCTGAAGCAATAAGGTTAATTAGGTGCAGTAATTATTTCAATATATTTGGAAGTGTTTGTACACAATTAGGTGTCAATGTTCAGATTCAATCTTTGTAAAATTAAATAAATTAGATAAATTGGACAATTATTGCATGGTAATACACCACACCACAATATAATTTTTTAGTGTAAATCACAATTTTTGCATAAATGACTTAGAATTGTAAGGTACAAAAGAAGGACAAACCTGTTGGATTCATTGTAAAAAAAAAATCATGGAGGAATGACAAATACATATGTTGTGTCTTGCATTTCCCTAGTGAAGTTTGCGATATTGCAGTGAAATTCATGATGCACACTGTACCTTGGCCTTACAGGCAGGGCATGTCTATAAGGGATGCAGGGATTGCAATCTGCATCTACAGGGTCGGACTGGGGTGTCTGGGGCCCACCAGGGGAATGGACTCTAGGGGCCCACCCTACAGCTATATGCAAATATCTGTCAGTCGTTATCCCCATTATAGTGAAGCATTGGCCTAAAACACAAGCGGCTCCTGCATATCTACTGTGCGCCCCCATAACTGGGATGTATAATTACGATAGTTTACGTTAATGGGGTTCTTTGGTTAAAACAAGTTATCACCGATCCATGGGCTCCACAGGATAGGTGATCACTTAGGTCCGACCATTAGAAACTGCAGCAACTGGAAGAATGAGGAAGTTTTATCGTTGATAGGACACTTATCCCCATTTTAAAATGGAGCGGCAGGTAAGATATAAGGGTGTAGGCCGTACTATTTCATTTCTACCTCTGATAGGAATCCTTAAATCGCAGGGCCCTCAGGGTCTCATCTCCTCCTTATACACATACATGCTATCAGCGGGAGCAGAATCTGCCATAAGTTCTTTCAAGAGAAAGTGGGAACGGCTCATCCCTAATACACAGGATGAGGAGTGGGAGGAGATTTTGGAGTCCCCGATTGGTGTATCACCATCTATTAACAACAGAATGATACAATTATACAGTATATAATTAACTAGATTATGGCCCGATGCTATCGCATCGGGAGGATGCGATAGCATCACACCTCTTGCCATGTTAACCCTCAACACACACACTCCTCAACACACACTCCTCTCACCTTTCACCATCTCCACTCACTCTTTCACTCCACATACGACCCCTTCTCTCACTCCGTCTCTCATACTCACGCCGTCATCGCCGCTGCTCCACGATCCCCGACATCTTCTTCCGCCGGCACCATCCTGGATCCAGACGTTGTCCACGCCGGCGACATGTTCTTGCGGCGACGCCATCTTGAGTATCGTGAAATCCCGCGATAGTCAAGATGGCGTCGCCAGAAGAACATGTCGCCGGCGTGGACGACGTCGGGATCCAAAATGGCGTCGACGAAATCTCGCGAGTTTTCACCGACGCCATTTTGGATCCCGACGTCGTCCTTGCCGGCGACATGTTCTTGCGGCGACGCCATCTTGACTATCGCGGGATTTCGCCGATCCAAAATGGCGTCGCCGCAAGAACATGTCGCCGGCGTGGAGGACGTCTGGATCCAGGATGGCGCCGGCGGAAGATGATGTCGGGGATCGTGGATCAGCGGCGATGACGGCGTGAGTATGAGAGACGGAGTGAGAGAAAGGGTCGTATGTGGAGTGAAAGAGTGAGTGGACGTGAGTGGAGATGGTGAAAGGTGAGTGGAGTGTGTGTGTTGAGGGTTAACATGGAAAGAGGTGTGCGGTGACGTCACCGGTTACAACTGGACGGAAGTTGTTACAACCGGAAGTTGCTTAGGGCATTTATTATTATAGATCAGTCGTACTTGACTCCGACACGACTTTTTAGGATGGGCCGATACCAGTCATCAGAATGTTTACGGTGCCACTCTTCAGATGCAAATTTTATTCATATGGTATGGCAGTGTCCCACTATCCTGCATTACTGGGGAGAGGTGACATCCTTACTGTCATCCCTAGTACAGGCCCCGGTCCCTTTAGAGCCACTGGTCTGCTTGTTTGGGATATGGGATGAGGAGATTTGGGATAGATATGATGGGGTCTTCCTGCGTGAGACGTTATTTATGGCACAGAAGGTATTAGCATTACGGTGGATGGGAACTTTATCCCCCTCCCTTAGAATTTGGATTAACTTGGTGAATTCGATTGTTCCGTAAGAACGTACCCTATACCAAAATAGGGGATGCCAGGGTAAATTTGAAAAGATCTGGGGGAGGTGGAACTCCTCTCATCTTACCCTGCAAGGTTGAAACATCACATACGAGACAGTATGCTGGAGGATGCTAGGTTGCGAAATAGTAGACATCGGTTGATGTAGTGGTAGCCTTAGTTTGGTTTAGGAATTTCTGATTAGATTCTCTTATCCGAAAATGTTAAAAGGCCTGTGTGTTTTGCTTGATATACATGTTTTATGTTATATAACTAACTGTCCTTTGCGTATGCTGGGAAGATTATGTACAATGCTACCTTATTCCTTTAAGATAATAATGTGCAATTTCTTGGCTTTCTATTTTCAACAATGGATGGAAACATGTATGCTCTGTAGAAAATGTTTATTAACATGGGCCAATGTATGTTATGCATTCTTCTTTTTTGTATCCTGAAGTTCAATTAACGAATTTAAGAAAAAAAAATGGAGCGGCAGGTGGAATGTCTGACCGCAGCTCCATTCATTCTCTTTGGGGCTTCCAGAAAAAAACAAGTGCAGCAACGTAGGGAATGAATGGATCAGTGATCAGGTTGTACATGCCACTCCAGTCTAATGGGGATAAAAAGTTCCACATTTTGCTGAATGGGTCCAAATAGTCAGACCCCCATATAAAGTTCCACATTTTGCTGAATGGGTCCAAGTAGTCAGACCCCCACCAATCAATACGTTATCACTTATCCTGTGGAGAGGTGATTACTTTTTTCACAGGAAAACCCCTGTAAGTGCATCTCTGCAGCTGTGTGCCAAGTATTTAATTATTAGAGAGAACAAATGACCACCATACACAACACAATCCACTATACCAAGACCAATTATACCACATACAGGGAAGAAATTCAACCACACCATGACCAGACCACATAGTGACCAAATATTACCAGCATAGAGCGACCAAATAATACCACATACAAGGAGAAGTACCACCACACCATAACTAGACTACATATTCCACCACAAGGTGACCGAATAATATCACATACAGAAAAGAAATACTGCCACACCATGACCAGACCGCTTAGTGACCGAATAATACTACATACAAGGGACAAATACTGCCACACCATGTTCAGACCATATAGTGACTCAATAATATGACATATTACCAGCATATAAGGACCAAATAATACCACATATAAGGAGAAATACTGCTACGCCGACATCAGAACACAAATTACCACCACATAATGACCAAATACTGCAATACTGATCATGAATACAACCCACAATACTAACACTTATTACCAGCAGTGACATTATACACAGGTGCTCTGTATATAGTGTCAGTGTACATATAATACAGTGATCACCAGTGACATTATATACAGGAGCTCTGTATATAGAATCAGTATACAGGTAATACAGGGATCACCAATGACATTATACACTGGAGCTCTGTGTATAGTGTACAGGTAATACAGTGATCACTGGTCTCCAGCCTATCAAAGGCTGCAGGAGTCATGTAGCGTAACTGCTATGTGACGTCGAGGCATGGCCTGTTGCAGAGCAGAATGCCCTGTCACAGCTGCAGCCGGCATTCATCTTTATGTGCGATGTCACCAGGGTCAGCTCCAGGTTTTCGTGGGCCTGCGAAATAGTCTCAGTGGGCCCCTTTAATACATGCCACGATTCATGATGCACAGATAAAAAATACAGGTATGGTACAATCAGTGGCGTAGCAACTGTTTGTGGTGCCCGGGGCGGTCGAAAAATTTGCCGCCCCTTTGGTCGATGATAATCCGGAAGCATCAGGAGAGCCCACACTACACTCAAAGATCTAATTTTTAGTCTGCTACTAACTCTGCTGTTATTATTTCTACATTTCTAGACTTTCATCTTCTTGCAGTTCTCTCTCTATATATATATGTATGTATTAGCTTGATGATGCTGGATGAAGACCTAATGGCTTTTTTTAATAATAATTTTTAATAATGTGACAGAAAAAAACAGAAAATATATGGGGAGGAGATGTACGAGGACACGTATATGGGGGGATGTACGAGGACACGTATAGGGGGAGATGTACGAGGACACGTATATATGGATATGGGGGATGTACGAGGACACGTATATATGGGGGGATGTACGAGAACACTTATATGGGGGATGATTATTGTATTAGGACACCTGTGGTGTGATGTCTATGTGGCATGTGACAGCTGTCTGTGGCTTCTCCCGTACAGATGTTGGTGGTGCATTCTCCGGTAATGGCCGCGGTGCACCCAGCAGCCTCTCCCACAAATCGCCCCCATACCATGCTCCCCAGTATCCCACCTCACCCCGTGCAGTACTGTCCTACCCTTTTCCTCTCGCTCCCAGCTGGGGCAGCAGCACCGCCATATTCTTTCCTCCTCCCGGGAGCATCAATAGGGCGGAGCCTCTGCAGCTGCTACGGTGCCAGGACGGGACAGAAAACCTAGGAAAGCAGAGCTGCTGCTGTGCTGACACATGCGCAGAGTGTACACACACAGGTGTATACACACACACAGACACACACACACACAGGCATATACACACACATAGGTGTATATACACACACACACACACAGGTGTATACACACACACGTGTATACACACACACACACAGACACACACACACAGGCATACACAAACACAGGCATACACACACTCATAGGTGTATATACACACACAGGTGTATACACACACACAGGCATACACAAACACAGGCATACATACACACATATGTGTATATACACAGACACACACAGGCGTACACACACACAGGTGTATACATACACACACACATAGGTGTATATACACAGACACACACACACAGGCGTACACACACACAGGTGTATACACACACACACACAGACACAGACACACACACAGGCGTACACACACACACATAGGTGTATATACACATACACAGACACACACACACACAGGTGTATACACACACACAGACACACACACACAGGCATACACAAACACAGGTGTACACACACATAGGTGGATACACACACACATAGGTGTATACATACACACACATAGGTGGATACACACACACAGGTGTACACACACACACATAGGTGTACATACACACACATAGGTGGATACACACACACAGGTGTACACACACACACACACAGGTGTATACACACACACACACACACAGGCATACACAAACACAGGCATACACACACACATAGGTGTATATACACAGACACACACACAGGCGTACACACACACACACACAGACACACACACACACAGGCATACACAAATACAGGTGTACACACATAGGTGGATACACACACACAGGTGTACACACACACACACACACACACAGGTGTACACACACATAGGTGGATACACACACAGGTGTACACACACACACAGGTGTACACACACACACACAGGTGTATACATACACACACAGACATACACACACACAGGTGTACATACACACACACACAGGTGTACATACACACACACACACAGGTGTACATACACACACACACACACAGGTGTACATACACACACACACACACATAAGTGTACATACACACACACACAGTGTGGCTGCATGCACAGATCCTTTCGCTGCTGCACATGGTGAGACACAGGCAGCGGTGTTGGTGGCACATAACTGCACACAATGGAGGCAGACACACACCCAGCGCAGCCTGTGATGAGGATGACAGCTGCCTGCACACAGGGCCGCCGGGGGCAGCCGCAGACCACCTTACCCCAGCCCCGCACTCACCAGCTCACTGCTTGGCTCTTCCTAACATGGCTCCTTGTGTGCATCACATTCCTGGCAGTCGCGACCATCCCACCATGACAGTCCTCCAGTGCAGCGGGGCTGACGTCAGCACTGCCTCTGCCCAGCGCAGCGCTGCTCACTGAGGGTCCAGGCGGAGAGGAGGGAGAAGCTGCTAGGTAGCAGGGGTACAGAGACTCCCGATAGGCGGAGGAGAAGGATGGAGGAAGGGTGGGAAGAGGCTGCATTACATTACCCCCTCACTGCACAGCCCCGCAGGCCGAAATGTACAGTCAGTGAGGAGGGGTGGGGTCTCCCAAACCATGCTGAGCACGGAAAAAATGGATTAAAAACATATATGTGACATGCACAAGTGTGAACAAGTCGGTAAGACAATGCCCACACCACCTAATGGCTGAACCACAACAAGAGAGCACAAAATGACAAATTTGAAAAAATACTGTGCAGTGAAAAACATATAAAAGTAATCAGCAAGGTACCTTATAGATTACGTCGTCTCTGGAGTTGTTCTCCTTTTCTTCTTCTTGTCCAGACCCTATGATGAGTTTTCTCATCCACAGCCGTCTCTGCAGACTTCCATCTTCTCCGTTCTTCTGCAGCAAATCTCCACACGATGCCCTTAAAGATAGAAGTGTCATTATAATGCTCCTGAATAAAAATATCTGCAATATACTGTCTCCTCACACTAATCCCCTCCCTCCTCTAACATCCCTTTGTTCACCATACTGTCTCCTCATATATTTACCCCCTCACTCTCTATACTGTCTGCTCACACATACCCCTGACTCCCCATACTGTGTCTGCTCACATCCCATAACCCTCACTCACCATACTGTGTCCACATACATTAACCCGTTCGCTCCCCATACTGTCTGCACCCATCCCCCATACTGTTTCCTCATACATACTCTTCATTTTGTGTCCTCAGATCCCAACTCCAAATCCCCCCACACATTAAATCCCCCATCCACACTCCAAATCCCTCACACACATTTAATAACCCCCATCCCCACTCCAAATCCCCCCACACATTAAAAAAGCCCCATCCACACTCCAAATCCCCCCACACATTAAATAACCCGCTACTCCAAATCCCCCCACACATTAAATAACTCCCCATCCCCACTCCAAATCCCCCCACACATTAAATAACCCCCATCCCCACTCCAAATCCCCCCACACATTAAATAGCCCCCCATCTTCACTCCAAATCCCCCCACACATTAAGTAACCCCCCATCCCCACTCCAAATCTCCCCACACATTAAATAACACCCCATCCCCACTCAATAACCCCCCCAAATCCCCACACATTATGTACCCCCCACGCCAAATCCCCCCACACATTAATCCCATCCCCACTCATTAACCCCCATCCCCACTCCAAATCCCCCCACACATTAACCCACATCCTCACACATTAACCCCCATCCCCACTCATTAACCCTCCACTCAATAGCCCTCATCCCCACTCATTAACCCCCCCACTCATTAACCCCCTTCCCCACATTAACCCCCCCACTCATTAACCCCCTTCCCCACATTTACACCCCCATCTTCGGTGGTTCTTCAGCTCCACATTGGAGCACACTTACCACCAGCCATCGCTCTGGGCGCCGGGGAGTGACATCAGCAGCGTGATCACATGACCTGATCACGCTGCTGACGTCGCTCTGACCCGGCTGTCAGAGCTGCAGTTGTACTCGCGTCTGTATAGAGACCAGTACAATTGATCCCTGGGAGCCGGCACGCGCACCTTCTCTGCGCCAGCTGTCAGCTTGACAGCTGACACAGAGAACCGCCGACTCTCATGCCGGGGGGGTGGCAGAATGCAGCCGCCAGGGGAGACACTGCGGACCGCTGCATTAGGCGGCCCTACTGCGCCCCCCTGCCGGCTGCGCTTGGGGCAACTGCCCCGGCTGCCCCCCCCTAGATACGCCTCCGGGTGGTGCTGCCAGCCCTGGTCGGGATGGGACTGCTTGCACGGGACAGCATGCGTCCCGTGCACGCGCGCGCCTGGGCCTCCTTTGGAGTTAAATGGCCCGCGTCCCTTTTTTTTTTTTTTCTTCCGCCTCGTTTTTTTTCCTTCTCCCTCCTCTCTGGGGTGGGGCCCACCGGGCATTTCCCCAGTGTCCCGGTGGGCCAGTCCGACCTATGTCCTAGAATCAGTGTTTCCCAAACTCCAGTCCTCACAGCCCCCAACAGGTCGTGTTTTCTGCATTTCCATAGTGTTACACATGTGAGAGGGTCGTCTTATTTTGCTTTAATTATTGTATTGTTAACGTTGTTACTTATGACGTGTTTTGAAACTGTTAAACTGTATAGCGCTGCGGAATATGTTGGTGCTATATAAATAAAGATTATTATTATTATTAATTCCTGATGCCTTGACAATACTTCCATCACCTGTGAAATACTGTGAAATACTAAGGAAATCCTGAAAACATGACATGTTGGAGGCTGTGAGGACTGGAGTTTGGGAACCACTGTCCTAGAGTCTATGAAGACCCTAAAAGTCCTATTGAACCATAAAAGAAGAACAATACTGTTAAAGACGTGTGATAGTTGGAGACCCTGTTTCAGGTTTACATTCAGGTCCATGAACTACAATTTACACCACTGTTTATGGCGGTTGTCCAGAGTTAGTAAAATATGGCTGATTTTTTTCAGAAAACAGAGCCACCAATGGCATAGGGCTAATAGCGGCAGACCGAGCTGTCGGTATGGGGCTTGTGAGTTGGAGGGACCAGGGCCGAGGCTCCACCACCTGGCTTGACAATAGTATCTGTATCCGTAGGAGACAAACAGAGTTGTATACATTGACAGAGCCGTCGGCTCTCTGCTTTACTATTCAGCTTGTGTATCTGAGTCTCAGTATAGCAGATGCAATGACTTCACTAGGTTATGCCTGCTACACAGAGGCTCAGCCCACACTGCACAGAATGCAGACGTGCATCAGAGGAACAGGATGAGGTGAGTAATTTTTCTTTTAACAGTATGTGCTTGCGGGGTCATGATACTGTGTGGAGGGCTCTGGGTGCCATCATACTTGCTACGAGGGGCTGTTGGGCCATAATACTGTGTTGGGAGAGCTATGGGGGTCCTTAGTCATAATACTATGTGGGGGCCATTATACTCTGTGATGGGGGCTGCAGAGGTCATCTTACCGTGCTGGGGCACTGTGAGAGAAATCATACTCTGCTGAGTGCGCCATGGGATCATCATGCTATGTGTTTTGGGGTATTATAGGGAAATTCACTGTGTGAGTATTATACAGTGTGTTGGGAGCATTCTTGGGGGGGTATCATACTGTATTTGAGCCAATAAAGGGATATTTTAGTTGGTGAGCGCTGCCCCCTTCATTGAACACATCTGGAATCTCCGCACCCTATACATGCAATGCTGTGCAAATTAATTGGGACAAAGCATTTTGTTAAGTTAAATCGTAAGTTGGTTACCAGTCTGTGATTGAAACCAGTTTTAACTGCTTTGAACAGGTGTGAGTATACAACCTTGAGTAACAAAGTGTGGTTTGACTGGTTGTAGTCAGAAAATAACAGGTAGCTGCCCCCTCAGCTTCAGTTGAGAGCTTGTTTCTGTGAGGAGTGGTTTAGTGTACTTTTTCTCTCGCATGCGAGTCGTTTTGACTTCATTGGAGATGTCAGAAGTTGTTTCTTTACTGGCTCTTTTGCCCTCCGAGAGAAAAAGTACACTAAACCACTCCTCACAGAAACAAGCTCTCAACTGAAGCTGAGGGGGCAGCTAGCTGTTATTTTCTGACTAAAGCCAGTCAAGCCACATTTTGTTACTCAAGGTTTTACACACACCTGTTCCAAGCAGTTAAAACTGGTTTGAATCACTGACTGGTAACCAACTTACGATTTTACTTAAAAAAATGCTTTGTCCCAATTAATTTGCACAGCAATGTAGGACTATGTTATTTACCTTGCAGTGATGGAGTGTCGCCGCAAGGTAAACAGACATTCTGCGGTCTAAAAAGATGCGCCGCATGTCCGGAAACGCAGGGCAATGGGATTGCATAAAATCACCTCCACTATGCTGTAACATCTGGACGTTGCGGATTGAACGCCGGGGCTGTACGCAGCATTCAATCCAGAGCTAATCCGGATGTAATCCGGCCAGTGGATATATACCCTAAAGGGTTTCAATAGGTCTAAGGCTAGTTTCACACTTGCGCCTTTTTGCGCAGCGTATCGACCGCACATGAAACACATGAAAAAAAGCGTGCAAGTTCTTGTAAACGCTGCGTTTTTCTGTAGCATTATTGTGCGCATTACGACAAAAAATCGCAGCGTTTTTATGCGTTTGTAAGCGTTTTTACATGCGTTTGCGTTTTTTATGCGCAATGGTAGTCTAGGTGTCACATTTCACAGGAGAAAAATCCTTGAAAAATTCTTGCAACAGACTCCACCAATGGGACATCAGTGGGCGAGTGTTATGGGAATTCTTTATATAGACCCTGTTTACAGCTGAATTCTTCACATTTGCTTGCATTTTCCTTTGTGAAACATGGATCTTCGCTGGAAGAGTTTTTACTTTGACTTGGATCTGGATATCAGGATGGCTCAGGCTTATGCAGTTGCTTGCCATCAACAAAGAGAGAGAGAGAGGCAGCGAAGACGGCAGCGGCGGCGTATGTGGATACCATACATCCCACTCCGGGAGAGCCGTGGAGCGTACCACACCCTTTACAGTGAGCTACAGGCAAACCCGGAGAAATTTACTGACTATACCCGGATGTCCTAAGAAAGCTTTAACGATTTGCTTGGTTGTGTCCAAGAAGCCATCCGGAGACAGGACACGCAGCTCCGTCGTGCGATTACTCCTGAGGAACGGCTCCTGGTTACATTACGGTATTTAGTATTGCAAAACCAATCCCTGCATAATTTTCTTTGTTGTGACATGTACTATTCCAAATCTGGCAGAATTATAGTTCTGCCATGTAGTTAACAAATGGCTGCGGTATTTTTTTATGGCATGTAGTGAACAAAAGGCTGCAGATGTATTTTTATGAATTTTTTTTTTTTTTTTATTTTTTTATTTTTGGTGTTTTAAAAATCCATATACATAAATAATATATTTTTTTTTCCCTTCATTTCCCAGATTCCTGGCTACTGGAGAGACCCTCTTTCCACTCCACTTTCAGTACCGTATTGGAATATCCACATTGTCTGGAATTGTAGCGGACACCTGCCGGGCTTTGTGGAACGTTCTCTGTCCAGAATTCATGCCCCTGCCCACCGCAGAAAAGTGGTTGGAAATCGCCGAAAACTTCTGGACAGTCTGCAATTTCCCCAACTGTTTGGGAGCGGTTGATGGGAAACACATCCGGATTATCAAGCCAAAAAGAACTGGATCTGAGTACTACAACTATAAAAAGTACTTTTCTACTGCACTCATGGCCATTGTGGATGCAGACTGTATGTTTATTGCAGTGGACATTGGTGCATTTGGCCGTGGGAATGACTCCCAGGCCTTTAAGAACTCGGACATGGGCCGGAGATTGTATGGCAACCAGTTCAATTTCCCCATGCCACGGCCTCTTCCCAACACTGAAGGTCCCCCACAGCCCTTTGTAATGGTTGGGGATGAGGCATTCCAGATGTGCCAAAACCTGCTCAAGCCCTACTCCAGCCGGGACTTGGACCACACCAAAAGAATTTTTAATTACAGGCTGACCGGGGCCAGAAGAACTGTTCAGTGTGCCTTTGGTATCCTTGTATCCAGATGGCGCATTCTCGGCACAGCAATTAATCTGAAACTGGAAACAGTGGATGAGTTGGTGAAGGCCTGTGTGGTTCTACATAATTTTGTCATGGCTAGAGAGCACCCGAACTTAGATCTTGATGATGTTGCTCCTAACCCATTGCCTGAATTTACTCAGCACCCTCTCAGGTCATCGGTCATCGGTTGAAGTTGGCCAAATGAGGGACCGATTTGCGGCCTACTTCAACTCAGATGTAGGACGGGTGGAATGGCAAGAGCAAATGGTGTAAAAAAAATTTCTTGTTGGTATGTTAATAAAAACACTGTTTTGATACCTGTACTGAGTGCATTATTTTCCATATTTTTGGAAAGCAGAATTGCACATTTATTTTTTCCAAAAAAAAAAATTTTTTTTTTATTATGAATGACGTTTGGGGGAAGATTGGGATACTTTGGGGGTGTGGAGAGACGAGGAACGGCTGGAAGTTGAGGAAGGGGCAACGAAAGTACTGGGGGAAGGGAGCTCAGGGATGGACATGGAGGCAGGTTGAGACACATTAGGAGGAGAGGGTGGATGGACAAAGTTTTTTTTTTTTTCTTTGGCACAGGAGTATCCTGCGTGGATCGACTTCCACCGTGTGACCGCCTTACATTGCTCGACCACCTGGAGCTGGTGGACCGTGGCGTTGACCTGTAAAAGATGGAATGTGGGTCACCCCTCTGATGCTCTGTGGTGGCGGTGCTCCTAGAAGGAGACAAAGTTGTGTCGGTGCTCCTAGAAGTGGCGGCAGTGGAGGTGCTCCAAGAAGGAGACAAACTCGTGTCGGTGGTCAAAGAAGTGGCGGAGGCGGTGATCCTAGGAGACAAAGTCGTGTCGGTGCTCCTAGAAGGAGGATACGTGTCGGTGCTCCGAGCAGGAGAAGTGTTGGCGGGACTCCTAGGAGGAGAATTGGTGGCGGTGCTCCTTTGATGAGGAGTGGTGGCGGTGCTCCTTTGATGAGGAGTGGTGGCGGTGCTCCTATGATGAGGAGTGGTTGCGGTGCTCCTTGAATGCTGTTGAGTGGTGGTGTCGGTGCTCCTAGACAGAGAAATAGTGGTGGTGCTCTGAACAGGAGAATAGGTGTCGGTGGCCCAAGCAGGTTCTGTGGTGGTGGTGCTCCAAGCAGGTGGTGCGGTGGCGGTGGTGGTGCTCCAGACAGGAGCAGCGCTTGCCATAGTGGTGGTGGCGGTGGAGTGTCCAGCAGCACTCGGACTTGGGATGGTGTCCGGCTTGGCTTGGAATGCAGGTGGCCGTGCAGTGGTATGCAGTAGAAGTCGGTAGTGAGGAGTAGCGAGTCAGTGGAGGCACTGTTGGAAATGACACCACTGACTGCTGCACATACCGATTCTGCTGCATAGCCTGCAAGTAAGCAGTGTTGCAGGCCACTTGTAACACACTCAGCTGTTGCTCAGGACTAAGGTGTTCCGCCATGCCCTGTTCAATTTTACTGAAAAAATGGTGCGCTGGTCTGTTGAGGTCGGCCTCCAGAAGGTCAAGGCACTGGTTGACAGAGTGGAAGTGGTGTTCCATGTGGTTAAAACCGCGTTCCATCAGGGAAAAACCGCTTTCCACTGGCTGACCGCCTTGAGGCTGGCATGAAAGGCCTCGCTCAAGTACATGAACTTGGGCATGACAGGCCTGTCCAAGGCCCTCTGCCGCTGGCGGGTAGTGTCCGCATAACCAGTGGCAGAGACCTGTGACAGGGGAACACCTGATTGACCAGCTTCCTGGTCACCAGCTGTCTGTGTTCCTGACCTGCAAGATGCTTCCTGGCTGTCGGATAGCTGGGACGGGTCCAAGGTCGTCCGATGAAGGACCGCTCCAGGGACAGGTTGCAGAGTGCTGCTCCAGGTGCTGTGGAAAGAAAGGAAATACATTACTATCATGCATTTACAAGAAGCATCAGCTGTGGAATAGAAAAGGACAGGTTAAAAAAAAAAATAATAATACTTACGCTCTGCTGGCAAGGACCGGTCTCAGGAACGCCAACTTGCGATAATAACGATATTTTCTTCTGGTCCTTGCCGCTGAACCACTGCGAACCTCTCCCTCAGCACGAACATCAGTGTTGAAGCGGTCCTTCATCAAGCGCCGACTTGTGCGGACTTTGTTCACTGTTGGAAAAACAAAGAAAGCGTTATGCAATGCACTGATGCCAACATCATTATCAGCACACAAACCAATCAACACTCCTCCCAAACAATGTTGCTTGTTTAGGGGGGAGGTTTAAACAAGTGTCTAGACATTGTTTACTCAAATCGCGTGTGCGCAAAAAGCGCTGATGTGCGCACATCCAAGCGCACGCCAGCGACCCCATAAACTGTAATGCTATTTTTTTGCGCATACCGTGCGCACACGTGCGCGCTCGCTTTTTTAACGATGTTGGGCGGAACAAAAAATGCAACATGTAGCGTATGGCGCGCATGAACGCACACCTAGAAAATGCACAGCGCAGGCAAATGCTGATGAGCGCGTGCAGTCTCTAAACACTGCGTCCGCCATGTTAGAGATAGGGGAACATTGCGCATGCGCCCAATAGCGCATGATAAAACGCTAGTGTGAAACCAGCCTAAAACTACTTTTGTAAGTGTCACAATACATGTCCCTCTCTCTGTTTTGAAAAGTTGGGCAGTATGCCCTTCTGGGACTGCGCTAATACCCTGCCCATTCCGCTGAATTTTTTTTTACAACAGGAAGGGGGGCCCAATTTGGACTTGTGTTATGGGGCCCCCATGATTTCTATGTATACCCCTGAGCACCACACCTGATTACAGGTTTTGTGTAGTATTGCACCTCAATTACAATGACTCCAGTGGGTATGTCACGGTTAAAGTATGTAAGGTGCGTTGCTGTTTTTTTAAGAAAGCAGCCATGTTTGACTAATCCTAGACACTTTAAGGCTATGTGCACACGCTGCGGATTAACCTGCGGGTTTTTCCGTGCGGAACCGCAGGTAAAACCGCAGGTAAAGTGACCTGCGGTTTGGCCTGCGGTTTTGCCCTGCGGTTTCACACCTCTACTATGTTAGAAAAAACCGCAGCGTGAGCACAGCGGTTTTTAAAACCCATAGGGTTACATGGTACCGTACCATGTCTGCGGAACTGCTGCAGTTCCGCAGGGCCAAAACCGCAGCGGAACCGCAGCAAAAACCGCAGCGTGTGCACATAGCCTAAGAACTTTCTGTCAGCCCTCTTGATGTGTCTGTATCAGTAAATAATAACATTATGTATATAAAGTAACAATTTTTGTGGTTCTTTCTTAGCCCTGCATCCTTGATCCTTGAAATATGTGAGAAAAATTGTCATTACCCTTGCCTTATTCCAACCTTTGTTGTTGCAGAAAACAACATACCTCTATATAAATTAATGGGCCGGTGTTATAGGTCTTCTTCCTGAGGTTACTTTCAGAGAAAAACTTTAAAGATCAGTGGAGGTTTTGACATTCGGGCCCCTACCAATCAGGAAGCCATGGCATATCCTATTACTTGTAATGCTGGTGAATCCCCTTTAGGAAGCAGATAATGCATATGGCCAATAGTAATGTTTGCTGTACTTTTTATAGACGTTTCTGCAGAACATTGAAACTACTGTTGCTTATAGGCAGATTGCATGGATTAGATGTACAAACAAAAGGACGCAGCCAATAAATAATAAATCGCCCTTGCATCTAGCAAACCCAAGACAAGTATAATGAGCCTTTAAGTATCAATCAATGACTCACAAATGTATCACAGATACACGTGTCTGTCATTTTAATAAGGAAGTGTAGTGCAGCTGTAGCACCGTACGCAGTGATGAGGCAGTGACCCACAAAGTTCAAACATAAAATTCTCTTTAGGCTGTGTGCCCACAATGCGATTTTTAAGCGATTTTCGACGTGAAAACGCTGCGAAAACATTTTAAAAACTCGTACAGAACGTCCCCCATGCATTCCTATGGCATTCCGCACATGCTGTGCTAATGCTGCGCTTTTTTCCGCGGCGGAATCGCATTGCGGAAAAAAACGCAGCATGCTCATTCTTTTTGAGGAATCGCAAAGAATTGCTGCGATTTCGCACCCATAGGAATGCATGAGAATCGCTTACTTCCCGCATGTGGCTATGCCCACCATGCGCAAAGTTAAGCGTCTCATGTGCGGATGGTACCCACGGTGTGGAGGAGAGGAGACTGTCCTCCAGGCCCTGGGTACCATACCCCTGTAAAAAAAAGAATAAAAAATAAAAAATTGGGGGTATATTTACCTTCCGACGTCCCGCGCTGCCTTCCTGGGCCTCAGCGTTCCCAGTAATGCCTTGCGGCAAGGTCCTGTGATGACGTAGTCTCGCGTGACTCTAGCGGTCTTGTGAGATCACTACAGCAACGCGAGACCAACGTCATCACAGGTCTCGCAAGGCATCGCTGGGAACGGGAGCATCGCTGAGACTGCGTGGGACGTCGGAAGGTAAATATACCTCGATTTTTTTATCATTTTTAACACTCTATCTTTTACTACTGATGCCACATAGGCGGCCTCAATAGTAAAAAGCTGGTCACACTTGTCAAACACTATGTTTGACGAGTGTGACCAACCTGTCAATCACTTTCCAAACGATGCTTCAAATCGCTTGGAAAGTGCTTGAATTTCGCACGTGAAAATCGCAACATAATTGCTGTAAAATTGCGTGGAAAAAACGGGCGTTTTCTGGGAAGGAGTCCGGTTTTGAGTGTCCGGTTTAAAACGCTACATGGGCACATAGCCTTAATGTGTTATCTTTACACAGAAAAGTTCCAATCCACACAATTGCATATAACTTCAGTGCATATTATAAGTGTTCAATTCACACCAGTTCATAGCACTACATAGTACACGGCTTTGTATCACAGTCCCTAAACATGCCGGACTTCACATAGTCCAGTTTCCATGGGCGACTGCACGCCATGCCAATGTCTCTCACTTACGGCCTCCTTTAGTCTCTTTACTCACGTACACAGCCGTACACAGCCGTACACAGTACATGATATCCTTCAGATCGCAGCCGGGCACCATATCCATCTATTTGCAGTCGTTACTCACGCCAGTCTTTTTTCCGACACAGGACTGTCTGCCTACGGTTCACCTCCGGGCACAAGACATCCACATCCGATACCAGTCACCATGGATGGCAGTGGAGCGCCCGCCATGGCCATGGGGATATTCAGTACCGGGCCGGTTCTTAAGGGGATATGTCACAGCAGCAGTAACCCGGTTCGTGGCCCTGGCAGTCCAATGAAAATGATAATAATTAAAGGGGAATATAGTTTATATGATTGAATTTGTGACGCCACCTGTGGTACTCGGCAAGTAAGATGTTAACTGACGCTGCAGATTCAGTCCGCTGGGGTAGTTGTTGATGCAGCAGAGTTGATACAACTCTCAACAAGCAGAGATATTCCCCAGGGCAGTTATGTTGTTGGGAATGATGGAGGTTGTAGTGCAGGGCAAGTGACGCAGTAATAAATTGAAGGACACAGCAGTGTGCAGTCTTCACAGGTTTTATTCACAGTTCAGATGTTACAATCTCCAGCCGGGGTGCTGTGTCCTTAGGGTCCGTGGTCCAGTCAGCTCCCAGGTAAATTGGGGTACACCGTATCAGAACCCCTTTCCAGATGTTCCTTTCCTGGCTGTCTCACTACACTGGCTACCACCTCTACTGCCCAGCGTCTTCACACACAGTGTCCCAAGCCAGCAGACTCAGATCTTGTCGGGCCACGATGGTCAGACCCCTGGATCCTATATGTCTGCCTTTTCTGCGAATGAGGGTAGATGTGGCTGTAGCACTTGCAATGCCTACCGTCTCTGGATTGCTAGCTGAGACCTTAGTTTCTCCACTAGCTGGGGCCGCTCCCCTCACCGCGACCTGGCCCCTCCACCTGACTACGGTCAGCATGGATACGGGCCCCCCTGATGGATTGCTCACTATCCGTGCCCCTAGGACCTCTTCTTCCTCTACTTCTGGAGTTTCTCCCTCTCTCTGTCTCTTCTGTCTGAAGACAAGCGGCACAATATCCAGATGCAACTCCTTCTTCACCAACTGTCTGTCTCCTACCTCTCCCTCCAACAGACCTCTGACTCTCAGACCACAGCTTACCAAACTTCTAACTTTCTCCATCCACACCCTCTACACAGCTCTCCCCGTCGACTGAGAGATCTGATGTTGGATGCAAGTGTGTTGGTTCTGGGTGATGTCCCCTCCTTACCTGAGAGCGGAATACCACACCTCTGGATGAGGTGCAGTACCTCTGTGGCGACTGAACCCCCTGGGGCGCCACAGTAGCACCACTGTGTACGCTGTGGGTTGCCAGGCCTGACACACCTGAGACTCCTCAGACTCACTCAGACCTCACTAAGACCTCACTAACCCTTTCCTGCAGGGCTTTTATCACAGAAACCTGTGGCTTTCAGCCACATGGAAAATCTGTGTCCAGAATGGAACAGACTGCACAAACTACAATCCTGCAGTCTGCTTCACACACACATCCAGAGCCGGTTTTCCGTACCTCTACCTTGGACACTAACATGTCCAAGGCTAGCACTTAATTTATCTTTTAATCTGCATTGCAGCCACCGTTATGCCCGTGACTGCCATGCACACCTATGACCTTCATACACCTCCGTGCATATCCTGGGGAGACTACACAAGGACCCCTACCTGTGACATCGGTCACTGCTTCACCATTGCAATCACAGATACGCTTGTGACTGCAATGCATTCCCATAGCCTCAATACGCCTCCGTGCGTATCCTGGGGAGAACATACAGTGCCCCCTAGCTGTAACAGGGGTCACTGCCTCACAGAAGCTATTTTTTTTTATACATTTCTGATTCATTGCTTGATACCTCTGGAACATGATGTTTGTAATTGCAGGGACTAAACCATAGTGCTAATATTATAAATATATGTAGAGCACGTTAAGTATTGCTAGAAGACAGGTAATCATCATGTTGCAAGATGAATTAAAACTTGTTTTTTTTCCTGAGTCTGTGAGATTTTTCAGGATGACTATTATGCTGGATACCCTGATTATTGGTGACCATGAGAAAACATAAAGCCTCACTTGGGTAGAATGAAATAGATACTGTTGTTTTTGACACTGATGATTGAGACTCAACAGACTAAGATTCTACAGCTCAGATTGATATTCGTGCCTACAAGCATGTTACATTATCTGTTGCGTCTGCTCTATCATGTGCAAGAAATGTGACATTTGCTTTTCTACTTTTGATGCCATTTGGTGTGATGGATAATGTCAGCTGGGATAAATTGAATCAGATTGTTTTGACATATCACTGAACTACGTGAAAAGAAGATTATTTACATTCCTGGGTTGTCAAGTATTGCAAGATTTGATTTGCAATATATATACTCAGTGTATATATGTATGTGTATATATACAATCATGGCCGAAAGTATTGGCACCCTTGAAATTGTTCCAGAAAGTGAAGTGTTTCTTCCAGAATATTACTGCAATTACACATTTTGTTATACAGATATTTATTTCCTTTGTGTGTATTGGAACAACACAAAAAATCAGAGAAAAAAAGGCAAATTGTACATCATACACAAAACCCCAAAAATTAGCTTGACAAAATTGTTGGCACCCTCAACTTAATATTTGTTTGCACACCCTTTGGAATAAATAACTGCAATCAGTCACTTCCTATAACCATCAACAAGCTACTGGAATTTTGGAACACTCTACTCAGGTCTCTCATATTTGAAGGCTCCTTCTCCCAACAGCAATTTTAAGATCTCTCCACAGTTGTTCAATGGGATTTAGATCCAGACTCCTTGCTGGCCAGAACACTCTAGCATTTTGTTTCCATCCATTTTTGGGTGCTTCTTCAAGTATGTTTGGTGTCATTGTCCTGCTGGAAGACCCTTGACCTAGGACAGCCCCAGCACTTCCTATTCTTTTAATTGAAGTGGACTTATTGTAAATAGCCGCCGGATGCAGCGCATGCTCAGATTAAGATCTCAGGATCTCCATCTGTGCATACACTGCGTTCGACTATTTTCCCTAAGTCCACCTCAGTGAAAAGCATAGGAAGTGCAGGCACTCCCAACATTTTCTGAAAGCCCAGCGCCCGCTGCACCATTTTTTGAGCTTTGCACCGCCGAACACCACCTCCTCCCTGCGCTGTGCCCGCAGCATTTCCCCACTCTTGCTGCCGCCTCCAGCTTTCTGCATCAGAGACCCAGCCTCCTGGGGCCACGCTCCATCGCAGTCATCCACCTAGTAAGCTACATTTGGTTTATAAGACACACCCTCAGTTTTCCCAAAAAATTTTGGGAAAAAAAGTTCATCTTATGTGAAAAATACAGTATTTAAAATATTTGTGCAATGCTGTGCAAAACTTTTGGGCAGATGTGGGAAAAAGTAAGAATGCCTCTAAAAATAGAAAAGTTTTGATAATTTGTTTTGATCAATTAATACAATTTTAAGTTAGTAAATGAACAAAAGAGAAATGAAATGAATATTTAGTGTGAGATTGAGTTTTGATTTGGATACGTACACACTAATATATATGTATATGTGTGTGTGTGTGTATATATATATATATATATATATATATATATATATATATATATATACACATTTGTATATAAACATATATATAATTCAAATTCAAATAAGCTTTATTGGCAGGACTAAATACACATTAGTTTTGCCAAAGCAAGTGTACAAAAGGGAACAGGGATAGGGACTGTAGGAAAGGTGGATGGGGGCAGATCCAGGATGGGGCTATAGAAGTCCATGGCATAGGGAAGGTGGATGGGGGGATGGGGCAGATCCAGGGTGGGGCCATAGACGTCCATGGCATATCATAGTTCTCCTTCTCGTAGTCTATGACATTCGCTCACATATTGCGCTGCTATCTCCACTGCTCTCTCTTCTTCACCCAGCAGGATTATATGTTTTCTCTTTCTCCTTCATGGTGATGAAATCCGGGAAGAGATGTGAGAGTCTCCTGAAGTCAGTGTCCCTCACTGCTGAGTATTTGGAGCAGTGTAGCAGGAAGTGGGTTTTGTCCTCCAGGGCCTCCTGGTCACAGTGTTGGCAGTCTTTCCTCCCTGGGCTTGTAGCTCTGCCTGTGTCGGCCGGATTCGATGGCCAGACTGTGGACACTGAGTCTATATCGGCTCAGGATCTTGCGGTCTCTGGGGTCTGGGAGTTTTTCCGGATATGGGGCCAGTCTGTAGTCTCTCTGTAGACTCCGGAACATGGTCAGTTTCTGTGAGCTGATGATGTCGTTCTTCCAGTCACTGACATACCTCTCGTGGCCTTCGTCTACCATCTTCCTGATTGTGGCTTTTGTCAGGTTGTTGTGATTGGTGTTCTGGTGAGGTTGGGTTTGGGTGGGCTGTTCCTAGGGTTCTGGTTTTTCTGTTTCACCTACATGTGTCAGGGCTTTATGGTGATGGGAGCTTGGATTGCTCCTACCTAGGTGAGCCCAGAATTACAGTGCCCTCTTTAGAACCGTTAGGTGTAGAGGGAATCTGCCCTGCTCGGCCCAGCAAGCATTGTTGGAGGTGCTCCGATGGACTTGGAGAAGGTGCTTGCAGAATTCCAGGTGGAATATTTCTGTTGGGCTGGAATCCTACCTTGACCAGTCTGGGTAGGTGTGAAGACCCCAGACTTCGCTGCCATACAGGAGGATTGGGGCGATGATAGTCGAATATTTTTAACCAGACCCTCACTGGTGGCTTCAGATGGTAGAGTTTCCATCGGATGGCATAGAAGGTTTTGCAGGCCTTGTCTTTCAGGGTCTCTATGGCTTGTTTGAAGCTCCCTGACCGGTGAATCTGTAGGCCCAGGTAGGTATATTTGTCTGTTCCAGTAAGGGCGCAGTTGTTGAGGACAAATGAAGGGTGCTGGTCTGATTTTCTCTTTCTCTTCTGGAACACCATGATGTTGGTTTTCTTTAGGTTGACCGGTAGTGCCCAGGTGGAGCTGAATTTCTCTAGGATTTTCAGGTTGTCTTGGAGCCTTTCTCGGTTGGTGACAGAAGCAGCAGGTCATCTGCATACAGCAGGAATTTCACCTGCACATCGTGGAGGGTGAGACCTGGTGCTGTGGAAGATTTCAGAGCGGTAGCCAGCTCGTTGATGTAAATGTTGAAGAGCGTTGGGCTTAGGCTGCAGCCTTGTCTGACTCCACGGCTGTGCTGGAAATAGGCCGTTCTTCTGCCGCTCACACTCACACTGCAGAGGTTCTTGGTGTAGGAGTTTTTGATAGCATCGTAGATCTTTCCTCCTATTCCACTCTCCAGCAGTTTCAGGAATAAGCCTGGGTGCCACACCAAATCAAAGGTCTTTTTAAAGTCCACGAAACAGGCGTATATCTTCCCGTTCTTTGTATTGTGTATATATATATTTACTCCCAGCACTCTATTAAAGGGTTGTCCAGGACGTATGTATTCATGATCTATTTTGGATGTCAATGTGAGCTGTTTGCAGGTCCGGCAGTGCTTGAATCTAAATAGTGTAGAGTTGTGTGTGTTGGCCATGCTCGTATACTGCTGTTAAGCTCCATTTCATGTCATTTCAATGGCAGCTGAGTTGCAGCACTTGTGAACGTCCACTAAACTGTATACAGAGTTCTAATTCTAATTCTGTTCTACTTCTGAACACTGGGGAAACCTGACAAGTGCATGAACTACAAACAGGTGAAATCAATATGTAAGTCTTGGACAACCTCTTTCATTTTGTGACCAAGTGCCGAGCCTAAGGAGCCAGTACATGAGCCAGACATACATCGAATAACAAAACACGAAGTAAAGCATGGCTCACCCAATCACTGCATTAGGCACAACAAAGTATATCACTTTTTCTTAAGTGTTCTTTTAATGGAGTTGTTTGAAGAAGAAAATTTGCAGATTGATGAATCGTGACAGTGTGTGATGCGCACGCTGTCAGAATTCAACAGTACTAGTGCTATTGAGCAGTCACATGACCACACTTGTGTGTTTTGCATACTGCCGCTCATGTGCTGACTAGTCTCACGTGGCTTCACTCCATTCTCTTCTATTCAGGACATGATCACAGTATGCAAATTGTATACGTTCACTTATGTGACCACCCACTCATCGGGGGAATCCTGACAGTGAGCAGATCGCACACTGTCAAAATTAGGCTGTCTGCAGTTATACAGAGGGGGCTTGACAGTCAGAGTGGCCAGACAACTCCTTTTATGTAATAGAATATAATGTTGGGGCTATCACAGCAGTAATGTCGCCCATTCGCTCTCCAGCAGGCGAATATTTTGGAGAAGGACTACAGTCATGACCTATTATATGTTTGACCATTTCTAATTCCTTTTTATTATGTTTGTCAGACTCATGATGAATTTACCATTACGCATGTAATTGTACCAAAGCAGTCTGCAGGACCAGACTATTGTGACATGGAGAATGTGGAGGAATTGTTTAATGTGCAAGATCAACACAATCTTCTTACCTTGGGCTGGATCCATGTAAGTAGAAAATATTGGGAATTATTTCCACTGGTTGAGGCAGCGTCTTCCCAGCTGTGTGATCCTTTGAGAAACATTGATTATAAAAAAATAATACTTGTATATATTATTATTACTCCTTTAGTCTATTGCTGGGTTAAACCCAGTTATTGGCTGCAGTGGTTATATTCTGTAGGTGTGACATCACCACTGCAGCCCTGTCAAGAAAGACTTCTTGGGGGCAGCCAATATTGATTTTGTTATTTTACACCAGACTCAGCCTTTTCTGAAGTTTTCTTATAACAGTGGACACCCACTTTACTGGTGGACAGATGATTTCCCTTTTGTCTTCAAAAATAGGTTTTGCTACAGTCAATGTGTGTAATCATTAATGCACACAATACCATGAATTATAAAGAATATCAAAATGTAACTTGGAATTCTGTGTCCTATTGACAAGCCTTGTGCTTTTACATGGCAACAAAACACTTTAGTAGCTTCTAATAGTCTTACATTTTGCAGTACTGGGATACACTGTGTATATATATATATTTTTTAGAGAAATTAAATGTTCCAGCTCCTTAAAATGAATTTTCATCCTTTATTAAATCCATATTAAAAACAGAAGAAGTGGTAATGTGCTCTCCAAAAGGTAGCCGAACACGGGGAAAGAGCGACGCGTTTCGATCAGTAACGATCTTTGTTTGGCTACCTTTTGGAGAGCACATTACCACTTGTTCTGTTTTTAATATGGATTTAATAAAGGATGAAAATTCATTTTAAGGAGCTGGAACATTTCCTTTTACTACATATGCCTGACGTCTGATCAATACGGAGTTCCGTGCACCTGTTGTGGTTGTCGTTGAGCTGGTTTTACCTTCTTTTGTTTTGTGCTCTTATATTTTTTTAGACTTTCCTTCGACATTAATTTTTAAACAAGCGTTCCAGAAAATGTTTAGTACCCGGAAAAAAGTGTCTATTTGAGTAGTTTTGCTTTTTATCTTGCATTTTTTAACAAAATACCATATTTTTCGCTTTATAAGATGCACCTGGTTATAAGACACACCCCCAAATTTGGTGAAGAAAAAGAGAAAAAATGTTTTTTTTATGTTAAATGGAGGTGTGTCTTATAATGCCAGTGTCCGTCTTTCAAATCATATACTGTATAAGTACCTCATCCTGATATCTATATAACTCCCATCCTGGCACATAGCCACCCTCCATCCCATCCTGGATATGGCCCCCCGGTCACTATATGCCCACCTGCTGGCACTCACATGGCCCCCCTCTCTCTATATGCCCCCTGCTGGCACACACATGTCCCCACCTCTCTCTATATGCCTCCCTGCTGGTACACACACGGCCCCCGCATCCTTATATTCCCCCTGCTGGCATTTACTCGGCCCCCCGTCCCTATATTCCCCCCTGCTGGCACACATTGTCCCCCCGTCCCTATATTCCCCCCTGCTGGCACATATTGTCCCCCCTGTTATGATTGAGTCACCGTAGGAGGCAAAAATAGAAATGCTAGCTAAGTCCAGAAAACCAGAGAAGTTGGCAGCTATCGGATTGCAGACCCCTGAACCTATCAACACAACTAACAGTAGCCGTGGGGGGCTCCTACGATGCCCTAGGCCCCTCAATCACAGCCGGAGGACTACATAGCCTAAAGACAGAAAGGGAAATCTAAACTGCCCCAGAGCAGACCCCAAAGTAAAAGGCAGCCCCCCACATATAATGACGGTGAAGCAAAAAGAAAGAACAAAACACAGACAGAAAGATAGACTGAGCAAAGATGGGGCCCACGCTAGCTTAGATAGGAAAGGACAGGAAGGCTGCTGTCTGCAATCCGTGAAAACCCCTATGAAAATAAGAGCCAACAAACTGACAGTAAAAAAGGCCCTGAAGACGCTAGGCTTCAAAAAGGCTATGTCAGTACTCAGGAATATTCTGAAGACAGAGCAACAGGAAAAAGGAGATTCAGCTCACCCCAGCAGGGAATGGCAGAATCCAGAAAAGCAAGGAAAACAAAACACTAATGCAAAAAGGCCAGGCAGAAATCTTAGCTTTAGATGAGCAGGAATCAGACTGGTTTCCTAGAAGTCCACAGAGAAATCACCCGCAGGCCAGAAGGGCGTCGGCAGCCTTATATCCAGTCATTAACTCCACTCAGCCAGTCATCATCATCAGCCCCAGGTGTTTGACAATCAGGCTCACTACCTTTCTTCACCAGAAGAGGGAGTTCCTCGGGCCTCAGTAGTGAAGGGGAAAATGAACTCACAACACCCCCCCCGTCCCTATATTCCCCCCTGCTGGCACACATTGTCCCCCCCCTATATTCCCTGTTATGAATGAGTCACCGTAGGAGGCAAAAACAGAAATACTAGCTAAGTCCAGAAAACCAGAGAAGTTGGCAGCTATCGGATTGCAGACCCCTGAACCTATCAACAACAACTAGCAGTAGCCGTGGGGGGTTCCTACGGTGCCCTAGACCCCTCGATCACAGCCGGAGAACTAAATAGCCTAAAGACAGAAAGGGAAATCTAAACTGCCCCAGAGCAGACCCCAAAGCAATAGGCAGCCCCCAACATATAATGACGGTGAAGCAAGATGAAAAAACACACACAGATAGAAAGATAGGCTGAGCAAATGATGGGGCCCAAGCTAACTAAATAGGAAAGGATAGAAAAGCTGCTGTCTGCAATCCGCCAAAACCCTATCAAAACAAGAGCCAACAGACTGATAGGGAGAAAAGCCCTGAAGACGCTAGGCTTCAAAAAGACTATATCAGTACTCAGGTATTTTCTGAAGACAGAGCAAAAAGGAATTCAGCTCACCCCAGCAGGGAATGGCAGAAATCCAGAAAAACAAGGCAAAACAAAACCAAAACACAAATGCAAAAAGCAGAGCAGAAAACTTAGCTTTTGAGGAGCAGGAATCAGACTGGTCTCCTAGAATCCCTCAGAGAGATCACCAGCAAGGCAGAAGGGCGTCGGCTGCCTTATATCCAGTCAGCAAATCTAGTCACCCAGTCATCATCATCCTGCTCAGGTGCTTGGTAATCAGCCTCACTACCTTCCTTCACCAGAAGAGGGAGTTCATCAGACCTCAATGGTGAAGGGGAAAATGAACTCACAACAATTCCCCCTGCTGTCACACATTGTCCCCCCGTCCATATATTCCCCCCCTGCTGGCACACATTGTCCCCCCCATCCATATATTCCCCCCTGCTGGCACACATTGTCCCCCCTGTCCATATATTCCCCCTGCTGGCACACATTGTCCCCCCGTCCCTATATTCCCCCCTACTGTCACACTTGGCCCCCGTCCCTATATTTCCCCCCTGCTGGCAAGCACATGATAAAATAATAAACAGTTAACTCACCTTCTGGTAATTGTTCCTGCTCCCAGCTCCCCCCGTGGCTTTCCTGTGTCTGCTGACATCCTCCTCCTGTGAGGGCACACAGCTGCTGCTCATTCAGGCAGCTCATTGTAGCTACAGAACCTTCCATGATGTAACCAATGGGACCTGCGGTCACGTGACTCGCAGTGCACACTGGGAGTCACGTGACCGCAGGTCCTATTGGTCACATCATGGAAGGTCCTGAAGCAATGAGCTGCCTGAATGAGCAGCTGCTGCCGCGCGCCCTGCAGGAAGAGGATGTCAGCAGACACAGGAAAGCTACGGGGGGAGCTGGGAGCAGGAGCCATCATCTGAAGGTGACTATAGGGGCGAGTGCTGGCACATGGCAATATGCGCTGCTCCCCTGTCTACCAACTCAGCGTGGCTTCAGCACCGAGGTGATGGACAGCGGGTGCAGTCAATATTACATGAGCCTAATGAGCGGGAGCACAGGACCTCCCGCTGTCTCTGCAGCCCACAGCCAGCCCACCCCAGCCCCCTGACACCACACCAGAGCCGCCCCCCCCACTCTATAGCACAGCAGCACACAGATTCGCATTATAAGACGCACCCCCACTTTCCCCCAAAATTTGGGGGAACAAAAGTGCGTCTTATAATGCGAAAAATACGGTACACTGCTCAGTATAAATGAGTACACTCCAACAGATTTGTCAAAAAAACTTTAATTTCCTTTCAGAATCAACATTTTTTATAGGATACAATACTGAAAAATATGCAAATTTGGCAAAAAAAGTCAGCTTACCCCAATCTCTGTAGATAGATTCCTATCCAATTCCTCGCTCAGATCAAGAAGAGCAACCAGTAAGTGCAATAGCAAAGAAAAAGAAAAAAAAAAAAAATCCAGCGTGGAATGTAAAGGTAAAAAATGTGCTTTATCACTAGTTACTAAAAAGGAAAAACATTTTCCAAACAATCATGCAGACAGTTACAGCTCCATGTAGGACAAGTGAGACAGAGCTACGCGTTTCGATGCCAGTCTTTTTCAAAAAATACTCCCACAAATGTGGACCAGTGATTTCAAAGAAGATTTGTTATTTTTGCACAGGCAAAATAGTAATTTTCCTAAGAAATTTATTAAAGACAAACATGAGTTCACCTCAATTAAAGTCTTAGGAGCAAACCTAAAGTTTAGACTACAGAATTCTAATTATCAAGACTTAAAGCACAGGTAAGTGTCATGCCACTCTCACTGCACTCCTCCGGAGCCCTGATTCAGCGCCCGACATCATCACTTCCGGTGTCACAGTTGGTCCGGGGGTCCCGATGGGTGCGCATGCGCACCTCTCGCACTTGATTCTATAGCTGCATGCTCGGCTCCAGGGCTCTGTCGAGTGCACATGTGCTCATTCCATAGCCCTGACTGCGGCCGCGCCACCCCTGACGTCTATATGGTCCTGGAGGACCTGACCCGGGAGTCCCAGCTCGCATGCCCTATATCAGGCTGCCTCTTCCTGTAGGCGGCGCCTGATTATCATTTTGGCTTCCTTGCTAGGCCTGCTTGGTCACTGCTTGGCTGCTCTTTGTACTCAGGTCCCCTGCCCTGTGCTTTGGCATGCTTCTTAGCACACGCTTTGCTTTTGCCTTGTGCTCTGGCGTGCTTCCCTGCATGTGCTCTGCGTTGCCTTGTACCCAGGTGTGCTTCCCTGCATGTGCTCTGTGTTGCCTCGTACCCGGGCGTGCTTCCCAGTGCACGCTATACGCACTCCTGTACCCAGCGTGCTCCCGTGTACACGCCCTGCACTATCTTGTACCCTGCGTGTCCCCGTACATACGCTCAGCACTATCCTGTACCCTGCGTGCCCCCATGTACACGCTCTGCACCATCTTGTACCCTGCGTGCCCCTGTTTCCACACTTTACACACTCCTGTATCCTGCGTGTTCCCGTCTTCTCCTTGCTGACACGGTCTCTCGTGTCTTCTGTGAGCCGACCACCTGGTTCCAGCAGTCGTGGTACTTTACCCTCCTGGGCCTGCCCCTGAAGCTCCCTGTATGGGGGGTGGTCCTCACTAGGTCAGCTTGCCCAGGGTGGGTTGGTATCATGACCCAGAGGGTCCACTCCAGGAGTTGTCACAGTAAGGGTAATTAATTATTCATTAATCAGATATCCAGCAGAACGTTGCTTAACAAAGAAAATGCTCTACCATTTCATGCTGGCAACAATGGAACCGCATGGAAGAAAAATGTTACTTTATTATGCATTGCTTATCTAGCACTATCAAATTTCGCACACTTTAAATACATTTTCATGTTTCTCCCCAATGAAGCTCACAATCTAAATTCTCTATCAGTATGTCCTTGGAGTGTGGGAGGAAACCAGAGTACCCGAAGGAAACCCACACAAACACAGGGAGAACATACAAACTCATAGTAGATGTTGGCCTTGGAACCCAGGACCCCAGTGCTGCAAAGCTGCAGTGTTAACTACTGAGCCACCACACTGCCTGAGAAAAAAGATCAGCAAAGCTTTATATATCAGTCAGAATACTATAGCAAAAATGATATAAAAATTTAATAAATATCGAGCTGCAACCATCTTGAAGAGACATCCAGTCGACTACTGAAGTTAACACCTAAACAGGAGCGTCTTCTGATAAGAAGCGTTGAAGAAAATCGACATGCAAGTTCACTGTGGTTATCTAAAGAAGTAGAAAGTCAAAACAGGGTATTTCCTGTGACACAATACAGCGTACAGTGCAGAGGAATGACATACATGGGTGTCATCCACACACATGCACACCCAAGATTCTCGGAAAGCCCATGCACTAAAAAGCCCACTTATAATTTGCCAGTTCCCATATTGAAAAATATGCAGACCACTGAGACTCTATACACTGGAGCGATGAGACTGACAAATGGTTTTTGGAACTGATGGACTCAAATCTGGATGGTGTCGTAAACATGAAAAGTACAAAGAAAAATGCATGGTGCCTACAGTCAAACATTGTGGTGTCCTTATGTGCGGCAGCATGAGTGCTGCTGGTGTCAGGGAGTAACATTTCATTGATCATATCAAGAACTTACACATGTACTGCTTTATCTTTAAAGAGAAGATGCTACCATCACTGTTTTCTAACATGATAATGATCCAAACCGTACATCTAAGGCAACAATTATAATCAACAAAGAGATGCAATCATCAAACCCATCTGTTACATAAAATTATATGTTAAACAGAAAAGAGCACAATATTTGAACAATGTAAAAAAAATTTTTAGGGGTGAGGGACGTGGCATAAGGCTCCACACATGTGAGTTTTCATATGCATTTATTATAATGGTTACCCGCTCCTTGTTTTAGGGATTATAACGCTATCACTCCTTTTCTTTGCCTAGTTATTAGCTATGGCTTTTGTTGGGCTTTGAACATTGTTATGGAGGTTAATGAATTGTTAACCCTTTATTTTCAACTTTAAAGGGCCAGTACTGATTGTTTTTTGATTGACATTCATGTGTTTAACCCCTTCCTGACATCCGACGTACTATCCCGTCCATGGGACCCGGGCCCCTATGCCCATGGACGGGATAGTACGTCTACCGCGATCAGCGGCGCCCACGTGGTGAGCGCCGCTGATCGCGGCCGGGTGTCAGCTGATTATCACAGCTGACACCCGGCACAATGTGTCAGGGGCGGTCACGGACCGCCCCCGACACGTTAACCCCTTGCACACCGCGATCAAACATGATCGCGGTGTACCGGGAGTTAAAGGAAAGCATCGGCAGGGAGGGGGCTCCCTCCGTGCTTCCCTGAGCCCCCCACGGCAGCGCAATGTGCAGCGCTGCTGCGGGGGGCTCCTTTCCTCCAGGCCCCCGAATCCAAGATGGCGACGGGGGCCTTCGGGGGCCTGGAGGAAGCTGGCTTCCTCAGTGCCTGCAAAGCGCAGGCATGAGGAAGTCTTCTTCAATGCCTGTGACAGATTGCTGATCTGTCACAGTGATCTGTGATGTGATAGATCAGCGATCTGTCACAGGACAGTGATGTCCCACCTGGGACTATGTAATAAAGTAAAAAAAAAAATAAAAAAAAGTGTAAAAATAATTTTAAAAAAATCGCCAAATAAATTAGTAGTAAAAAAAAAAAAAAAATATTCCCCAATAAATTCATTTTTTGAAAATAAAAAAAACCCAAAACAATAAAAGTACACATATTAGGTATCGCCGCATCCGTAACGACCCGCCCTATAAAACTGTAGCATTAGTTAACCCCTTTAGCGAACCTCTTAAAAAATAAAAATAAAAAACGAAGCAAAAAATGATTTATTATCATACCGCCAAACAAAGTGTAATAACGCGCGATCAAAAAGACGCATATAAATATCCATGGTACCGCTGAAAACGTCATCTTGTCCCGCAAAAAACGAGCCACCACACAGCATCATCAGCGAAAAAATAAAAAAGTTATAGCTCGCAGAATAAAGCGATGCAAAAATAATTATTTTTTATATAAAATAGTTTTCATTGCAAAAAACCGACAAAACATAAAAAAAGACCTAAATGAGGTATCGCTGTAACCGTATTGACCCGAAGAATAAAACCGCTTTATCAATTTTACCGCACGCGGAACGGTGTAAACGCACTCCCCCAAAAGAAATTCATGAAACGCTGGTTTTTGTTCATTCTGCGTCCCAAAAATCGGAATAAAAAGCGATCAAAAAATGTCACGTGCCCGAAAATGGTACCAATAAAAACGTCAACTCGTCCCGCAAAAAATAAGACCTCACATGACTCGGTGGGTCAAAATACGGAAAAATTATAGCTCTCAATATGTGGTGATGCAAAAACTATTTTTACAATAAAACGCGTCTTTTAGCGTGCGACAGCTGCCAAAAATAAAAACCGCCATAAATAGTAAATCAAACCCCCCGTTTTATCCCCCTTAGTTAGGGAAAAATAATAAAATTAAAAAAATGTATTTATTTCCATTTTTCCATTAGGGTTAGGGCTAGGGTTAGGGTTAGGGCTAGGGTTAGGGTTAGGGCTTGGGTTAGGGCTAGGGTTAGGGCTGAGATTAGGGTTAGGGGTGTTTTGGGGTTCGGGTTGGAGTTAGAATTGGGGGTTTCCACTGTTTGGGCACATCAGGGGCTCTCCAAATGCAACATTGCGTCTGATCTCAATTCCAGCCAATTCTGAGTTGAAAAAGTCATATGGTGCTCCTTCCCTTCCAAGCTCTGCCATGCGCCCAAACAGTGTTTTACCCCCACATGTAGGGTATCAGCCTACTCAGGACAAATTGCAAAACAATTTTTGGGGTCCAATTTCTCCTGTTACCCTTAGGAAAATAAAAAATTGGGGGAAAAAATATCATTTTTGTGGAAAAAAATGATTTTTTTATTTTCACGTCCGAGCGTTATAAACTTCTGTGAAGCACTTGGGGGTTCAAAGTGCTCACCACACATCTAGATAAGTTCCGTGGGGGGGTCTAGTGTCCAAAATGGGGTCACTTGTGGGGAGTTTCAATAGTTTAGGTACATCAGGGGCTCTCCAAACGCACATGACACCCGCAGACCATTCCATCAAAGTCTGCATTCCAAAATGGCACTGCTTCCCTTCCGAGCCCCGACGTGTGTCCATACAGTAGTTTTCTCCCACATATGGGGTGTCAGCGTACTCATGACAAATTGGACAACAACTTTTGCGGTCCAATTTCTCCTGTTACCCTTGGGAAAATGAAAAAATTGGGGACTAATTGATCATGTTTGTGGAAAAAATACGATTTTTTTATTTTCATGCCCGGGCATTATAAACTTCTGTGAAGCCCTTGGGGGTTCAAAGTGCTCACCACACATCTAGATAAGTTCCTTAGGGGTTCTCGTTTCCAAAATGGGGTCATTTGTGGGTGTTTTCACTGTTTAGGTACATTAGGGGCTCTCCAAAGGCAGCATGACACCCGCAGACCATTCCATCAAAGTCTGCATTCCAAAACGTCACTACTTCCCTTCCGAGCCCTGACGTGTGTCCATACAGTAGTTTTCTCCCACATATGGGGCATCAGCATACTCAGGACAAATTGGACAACAACTTTTGGGGTCCAATTTCTCCTGTTACCCTTGGGAAAATAAAAAAAATGGTGACTAAAAGATCATGTTTGTGGAAAAAATACGAATTTTTTATTTTCACGCCCGGGCGTTATAAACTTCTGTGAAGCACTGGGGGGTTCAAAGTGCTCACCACACATCTAGATAAGTTCCTTGGGGGGTCTAGTTTACAAAATGGTGTCATTTGTGGGGGTTTTCCACTGTTTAGGTACAGCAGGGGTTTTCCAATCGCGACATGGTGTCCGATCTCAATTCCAGCCAAAAACGTCAAATGGCGCTGCTTCCCTTCCGAGCTCTGCCATGTGCCCAAATAGTGGTTTACCCCCACATGTGGGGTATCAGCGTACTCAGGACAAATTGCACAATAACTTTTAGGGTGCTGTTACCCTTGGAAAAATAAGAATTGAGGGTGAAAAGATCATTTTTGTGGAAAAAATATGATTTTTTTAATTGTACGGCTTTATGTTATAAACTTCTGTGAAGCCCTTGGGGATTCAAAGTTCTCACCACACATCTAGACAAGTTCCTTAGGGGGTCTAATTTCCAAAATGGTGTCATTTGTGGGGGGTTTCCACTGTTTTGGTACATCAGGGGTTTTCCAATCGCGACATGATGTCCGATCTCAATTCCAGCCAAAAACGTCAAATGGCGCTGCTTCCCTTCCGAGCTCTGCCATGCGCCCAAATAGTGGTTTACCCCCACATGTGGGGTATCAGCATTCTCAGGACAAATTGCACAATAACTTTTAGGGTCCTGTTACCCTTGGGAAAATAAAAATTGGGTGAAAAGATCATTTTTGTGGAAAAAATATGATTTTTTAATTGTACCGCTGTACGTTATAAACTTCTGTAAAGCCCTTGTGGGTTCAAAGTTCTCACCACATATCTAGATAAGTTCCTTGGGGGGTCTAGTTTCCAAAATGGGGTCACTTGTAGGGGGTTTCCACTGTTTAGGTACATCAGGGACTCTCCAAACGTGACATGGCGTCCGATCTGAATTCCAGCCAATTTTGCATTGAAAAAGTCAAACGGCGCTCCTTCCATTCTGAGCTCTGCCATGCGCCGAAACAGTCGTTCCCCCCACAAATCAGGTATCAGCGTACTCAGGACAAATTGCACAATAACTTTTGCAGTCCAATTTCTCCTGTTACCCTTGGTAAAATAAAAAAAATTGAACCTGAAGTATTTTTTTTGTGAAAAAAAGTTAGATGTTCATTTTTTTTTTAAATATTCAAAAAAATTCCTGTGACGCACCTAAAGGGTTAATAAACTTCTTGAATGTGGTTTTGAGCACCTTAAGGGGTGCAATTTTTAGAATGGTGTCACTTTTGGGTATTTTCCATCATATAGACCCCTCAAAGTGGCTTCAAATGTGATGTGGTCCTAAAAATAAAATGGTGTTGTAAAAATGAGAAATCGCTGGTCAACTTTTAACCCTTATAACTTCCTAACAAAAAAAAATTTTGGTTCCAAAATTGTGCTGATGTAAAGTAAACATGTGGGAAATGTTAGTTATCAAGTTTTTTGTGTGCCGTATCTCTGTGATTTAAGGGCATAAAAATTCAAAGTTGGAAAATTGCAAAATTTTCAAAATTTTTGCCAAATTTCCGTTTTTTTCACAAATAAACGCAAGTTATTTGAATGAAATTTTACCACTAACATGAAGTACAATATGTCACGAGAAAACAATGTCAGAATCACCGGGATCCATAGAAGTGTTCCAGAGTTATGACCTCATAAAGGTACAGTGGTCAGAATTGTAAAAATTGGCCCGGTCATGAACGTGCAAACCACCCTTGGGGTGAAGGGGTTAAAGTAGTCCATAGCCTTTTTCAGTCCCACCACAGAGGTTATTCCAGCTTGACCATTTTTTCCTTTTTGTTTTTTCTTTGTGATGTATTAATTTTCCATGTGGAATAATAAAATTTTTTTTTTACATTGTTCAAATATTGTGCTCTTTTCTGTTTAACATATAATTTTATGTAACAGACGGGTTTGATGATCTAAGGCAACAGTTGCATTTCTGAAGACCTGGAGAAAAGTGAATGAGTGGCTAAGTATTTCTCCTGATCTGAACCCAACCGAACACCTATGGGGAATTTTGAAGAGAGAAGTTGAGCATCAGTCTCCATCCAGCATCCAGGTCATTTTTGAAGAATCGAAAAAGATGTTGTAATATGTCACCAAGTTGTTCACAACATGCCTAAAAGACTTAGTGCTGTCCAATTATCATGGAAAGCAAAATACTTGATGCAGTTGTTTTCAATGTGTGATGTATTTATGCTTATATCAACTAATTTGAGTAGAACTGAAGATGTTGTAATGAAAGTTATTTTATTAACCTTATACCCTAGCTGTAGAGAGAGACATGAATGGCGCATCCAAAAATCACACATTGATCTAATGCGGCTAGGCAAAAATTTACAAAACGGAACATGAGATTCTTAGTTTAACATTCTGGTCACAATGTATGAAGTCCACTGACACTCCACGGCAAACCTTTCAGTCATTTTTAATTAGCAGGAGGCTGCAAGATGGTTCTGCCTATTTTTGCTCTCGGTTCACTTTCTGAGAACATGTTGAAGGTGAGTTTTCTAGCTCCTTTCAATCGGTGTTGGTGCTGTATGTTGGCCATTGTTGCTGTAGTGCTATGATGTGGGATGGTGTGGTCTGGAGTAATGGGGACTCTGCCTTGCAGAATCCTGTTCATTTAGACACTGTTCATATGTTCTGGTTTTAAATACATTAGATAGGGACTGCTCCAATAAGGGTTACCTTGACGAGGTGGAGTGGCTTGGTATACATTTTTTTGCAAAAAAAGGTATTGACTAAATACCCTTAATTTGTTATCTTTTTACCAGCACTTGCTGGCTACTGTCATATTTTTTACTGAAGGGTATTTTTGCACATTTGTCATTCTGTGTTTTCTTTTTGTGTTTCAGTCAGTGGGTGGTGTGAACACTGTCCGACCGACTTGTTCACATTTGTGCATGTCACATGTGTTTTTAATTCATACAGTCTGAGCAGAATCATGTTCACTTTTATAAATGTTTACCTAGTGGCATTAGATCAATTTATGATTTTTTGTATGTGCGGTCCATGTTTTTCTCTTTAGCTGTGGTGTATAATTAACCTTACTTTCATGTTATGGGTTAAAAAAATGTTCTATGATATTCAGTCATTTTGTGATCATTGAGCTGTTGATTAAAATCTTACTTTTCAAAGAAGGTGTCCTCATTTATGCTGAGCACTCTACATTGCAGTGTATTCTATCATCTGGATCAATAATTCATGATTTCTTTGTTTCGCTCTTGTTTTGCAGACACATCCAACACAGACCGCTTTCTTGTCCAGCGTAGATCTTCACACGCACTGTTCCTACCAACTCATGCTACCAGAAGCCATCGCTATTGTTTGTTCTCCAAAGCACAATGAGTATGCGAGCTGTACCACCAAAATGTATCATTATGTACTTTTATGCCTTCCATGTACTATACCATGCTACACCATGACTGGATGCAATACAGCAGCCTACAGAGTAGTATAATTTTTGAAGGTTATGCAATATTTTATATTTTTATGTAGAATTTATCTACACAGTTGAGTAATGTAGTAAATGCATTGCTTATGTTAAATTACTTTTGCGCTATAGTCTGTGTTATAGTCCAGAGATTTTAAACCTGATGATTACATTAGGAGGTAGAGGTGTCTGACAACAAGCTTTTCACAAGCTTTTCAATTAATAGCTTGAATGAGTGCCTATATTTCTGTAGAACAATTTGTTTTTCCCACATAGAGTGTTTGGTGTAAATACTGCAAAGACTGACGGGTGCTGAACTGTTTGCTGTAAAGCTCGTCTATGCCAGCTGTTTAGCTTGTACTTAAATGATTCTCAACAGAATTTTGCAAAAATGTTCCATCTTTTAACATAAATTATTTTCAGAGCAAAAATCTGCATATCTTCCTTTAAGGCTGTGTGCACACGCTGCGGATTAGGTGCGGCTTCATCCCCACGGATTTTGTAAAATCCGCAGGTGAAACCGCAGGTCAAAATACCTGCGGTTTTACCTACGGATTGCTCTGCAGTTTTGCCCTGTGGTTTTTCATCTCCTCAATGGAGGAGATGGCAAACCGCAGGGGAATCCGCAGAAAGAATTGACATGTCAATTCTTTCTGCGGATTGAAAACCGCAGATAATCCGCGCTGAAAAATCCGCACCGTCTGCATTGCGGTTTTTGATTCCCATAGGGAATCATGGTACTGTACACCGCAGCAAAAACTGCTGCGGGTCCGCAGCGGCCAAAACCGCTGCGGAACCGCAGCAAAATCCGCAGCGTGTGCACACAGCCTTATACTCTGCCCGCATCCTCCGCCAATTGTTACCATCATCACGTCAATATAAAGCAACTGAAATGTATAAGGAATGTTACGTTCTTTTGAAATTGTACTCTGGGCCTTACCTGCCTACAGAATAATTTTTTTTTTTTCTCTTTCACAATATATACAAGCCATATAGTATGTGATCACAAGGGAAAATAAGGTTACATTTATTTCTGTGTCCAAGCCTCCTTTACATTTTCATAATTTTTCATTAATATGAAAGCAATGATGATGAAAGCGATAGACACCTCATTGGGTTCCATTAAACTTCATCAGTTGTTGCAGCTCATGAGGTACTGTTGGCTTTTGTCACATAATAAGTCTGGCAGAGCATTGTTGCATCATTTTTTAAGATGTAAACAGGGCCTAAACATAAATGTGGAAGTGGCACAGGTCGAATTCATCACAATATGTGCTGCTATATTAGTTAAATAATCTAAAAACAGACCTAGACATAAAAGCCACATCTTAAAGAAGCAGTCCTCCCATCAAAGTTTGTATCCTTTTATTATATTGCAGTCATCATATTATAAAGCACTGTGTACTTACAATTGCTCATTTTGCCTTTCTACCCAGTTAATTCTTCTCTTTTCTCTGCTCTGTGTAGAAACAGGAAGTCTCTTGTCCCTGCATTACTCATTCCCGTCTTCACCTCCTTACCCAGCTGTGTCTGCCTCCCCCTGTCAGAGTGATGAATGAAAAACCCGGTCACCTGATGAAGACGGATATACACCGTCGAAACGCATTGTGGATAACAATAAATGAAGATTTAAATAACCTCCTCATCTGTGTCCTTCGCACTCCCTTGTGACCGGGTTTTTTCATTCATCACTCCGTCTGCTTCTCTCCCAAGGTACCTGGTTGGAGCTGCAGTGGACCTCCCTTAATTGGCCGACTGCCTGGCGCTCCATCTAGACAGTCCTTTCTGACCTTGCCTCCTCCCTCTGTCAGACTTTTGCACTGACTCCTAACTTGTGCAGAGAAAATTGACCTCCTGTTTCTACATAAAGCTTAGAATGATTCAGTTAGTCTGTTTTTAATTATGTGATGCCATAGATATAATGGAAAACAGAATAATTAAGAGGGTAGAAAGGCAAAATGTGCAATTGTAAGTACACAGTGTTGTATAATGTGATGATTGCAATATATTTAGAGGATAAAAACTTTGATAGGAGGAGTGCTTCTTTAAGAAAAAAACTCTTAAATATTGCATTGTAAAACAAACCAGTATATACAGAGTTTGTCTTGTGATTGGATATTACATTTCTTTAATAGATCAGTTAGATCTCACATAACATAACATTTTTATTTAAAACTGAACATTTTCCTGTGTCTAGATATGTCAGTTTTGGTGTCCCCTAATGTTTGATTCTTTCTCAGAAAGTCCACCTAATGTGTTTAGTGCCAGTGGTCACGCACATCCAGTAACTCCGTCCCACCACCACTTGGACACTTGGAAACAGGTGTCAGTCACAAAGAACTGATCCACTTGAAACTGCTTGTTCTAACAAGAATTTGACCCAATGTAGCCCATCAATGAGTCGTCCAATGCCGTCACTTTTTTATTTATTTTTTTTTAGCTTGAGCCATTTTTACAGAATGTTATGATATTAATGTGCTTATATCTGTTTCCTTTTCTTTGCGCAGTACTGGGATCTTTCGACTTACTAATGCTGGCATGTTAGAAGTTTCAGGATGTAAAAAGAAGGGGTTTCATCCACACAGCAAAGAACCAAGGCAATTCAATGTAAGTAAACGCAAGTACATCATATACAGTTCTAAAGCTCTGCGTGCTGAAGATCAGGTAGAGGAAAGCTCCTTTTCTGAATAGCGAGTTGTGACAGCCGTAGTTGCCGCAGCTGCTTTCAGCCATATTGAGAAATACACTGTAAAATTGTGTGGGATAGTTTTGGGACATAATGCAAAATATACCTCCATATTCTAATGCATTATTCACCTGTAAATCTCTTGTGCCCTGAACATTGTTTTTCATTTAAGAAATATGTTTCTCCCCATAATATATTTTTGTCCAAATTTGCAGTGGTGAGTGGTGGGGTGAAGGTAGTCAGATATGTCACTTCTGCTGCCACTTCTTATTGAGCCTATCGACCTATAGAAAGAGAAGTTTACATGTAGGTAACTGTAGAATGGCTGCGAACACATAACTACATAGAAGAAGATTACCACTGTGACTCCACATTAATGATTTAGGCACGTTCAAAGGTGCTCTCTGACCATCTATAGGCTTTCTGGATGGCATTCTTTGGCAAAGGACATATTTTTTGGTAGGAAAGGATGGCACACGGTGGCCCATGTTTGGGTAGAAATTCCTTTTCTTACTCCAGAATAAATTCCTGAAATGGTTTCAGTTCTACAGAAATCTAGTAGGGAGACATCCAGGCCCTCTTCGATAAATCAACCATCACAACATGTTGTGGCAAAGAGTTCCTTAGGTTTCTGTCACGGGGCAGTAGTGGGAAAACAGGGGATGAGGAACCTGGGCCCCTGAACTGCCCCTCAGGCTATGGGGGTGCCCTGACTTTCCTTAACTTGGGGGTACACTTGATAGTACTGAGGCCCCAGTCCCTGACCTGTCCCTATCTCCCGTTTAGCCCTGAGCTAAAGCCCCAACCCCCTCCCCAGGAGGTGAGACTGCACCAAAAACCAAAGGAAAAGATAAGACAGACACCTCGGGGTTAAATAAGCTAAAAAACAAAACTTGGCTTTCTCTGCTGCCAATGCTCCGAGCAGCAGAGTAAGGCACCCGATCAGCATTCAGCTGAAGCACCACTGCTCCTGATAAGCTGAACCACCACTGCACCAGATATATCCAATCTTCAACACGGTTGGTATCAAAAAGAAGTGTATCACCAATAAAGAGCTGCAGCACCTGGTGACTTTATAAAGGGAGGTAAGAGTAGCATCCACCTGGTGACCTTATAAAGGGAGGTAAGAGTGGCATCCACCTGCATAGATAATTAATCACAATGCAGTAACACCAGCGGCCACTGGAGGGAAAAACCCACCAGCAGACTAACTAAAGTTGTAGTAACACCAGCGGCCACTGGGGGGAAAAACTGACATTAACCCCCTGATGGCCAGAAAGGAAAAGAGTTTAAATGTGAGCAGCCCAAAAATGGATCGTGACCGTACCCCCCTTACAATGAGGGGCCTCTGGACCCTCCACATCGCACTTCACCAGAAAACCACCTACAGTGACGACGCCTAGATCCACCAGAGTTCACCTCAGCAACCACCTGACTCTCAGGTTCATGGCAAACGTGGGCTGATGGAGGTGACAACGTATGCTCCGGAGGCGCCACAAATCTCCAGAGCGCCGACCTGGGAATGAGTTGAGTATGGGCATTACTGGGGGTAGCTCCAGCTGGTAAGTCCACGGTCTGAGGATGGCCGACACCCGATACGGCCCGATCACCCGAGAACTCCAGAACCCAGCAGCACACTTCCACTGGATGTTTTTGGTGGACACCCATACGTACTCGTTCACACACAGGTCCGGACCTGAACGTTTATTCCCAAGTACACGTTTTCCACAAGATGGTGAACTCTTTAACTGATAACAGAGGCGTCCCCCTGTGTCATCACACTCACACCCCAACAATTCAGAGAGGGAATCACCACCCTCCTCCAACCCCTCCTCCTATGAGGACTCCGCCTCTCAGGGTTGGCTAATGGTGAGGGTTGAGACTTGCCCCTACTCCCTGGCAGCACCTCTGCTGCCCCCACTGGAGAAGAAGAGGATGGTTGTAGAATGACGGCAGAGACATTAGCCCCCAGGCAGCAGCCCTCACACGAATGACCCCAGCAGATTACTTCCCTGTACCGCCATTCTATCACTGGGTTGTGTTTTCCCAACCAAGGGAGGCCTAAAACGATAGGTGATGGCATACCCCCCAAGACGTAGCAAGACAGGGACTCTTCATGCTGAGTCCCTATACGCAGATGTATATTTTCTATGACTTGGGTCAACCTCCCCTGGCTCAGTGGGACAGAGTCAATGTCCTGGACGCTTAGGGGTTTGGCCAGCGTCCTACACCTCAGACCATGGGTCTGGACAAATTGACCGTCCACCAGATTGACTCCCGCTCCACTGTCCACAAACACCGGTATGCCCTCAGGTACCCCGCCAACCACCACTTCTGCTGACATAGTACACTGAGAAGGCAAAATGGAGGAAATATACACTCTCTGGTCGCCTCCCTCCACACGACCAGGGGGATGTGGCTTCTTAGGTGGTACAGAAGTTTTGGCGCAAGCCGGGCAGACCCTGATAAAATGACCACTCTGCCCACAGCTAAAACATGCCACCAACCAACGATGAAGCGTAGGCAACACCGTTGGGGAACCAACTCCTCCCACCTGCCTCGGCTCCTCTGACTGCACCAATGAGTCCTCCCTAGCAAGGACTACAGGGGGCATATTCGCCAAAGCCGCAAAAAACTCGTCCACCGACCGTAGAGATGGGGAATCGGCCGGCAGGGAGAAGTCCCAGGATTGGGGATCACCTTTAAGGAGAGATATGATGAATCCCACCCGCTGTTCCTCACTCCCTAATGAATGAGGACGGTGCCTGAAGTGTAGCTTGCAGGCCTCCTGAAAAACCAAAAAATTTTCTATCCCTCCAGAAAACCTGTCTGGGAGAGATAACTTGGGTTCTGGTTGAGCCTGAACCTGAGTTGAGGCCCCGAACCCACCAACTGCTGCAGCTGCTGCTCCACCACACCACGCAGCACCCCACGCTCCTCAGTGAGGGTCTGAAGCAATTGGAGACAGATCTGCATTAGGGCCATGGCTCACCAGAAAAATGGGCGGTTGGTGATAATGTCACGGGGCAGTAGTGGGAAAACAGGGGACAAGCAACCTTGGCCCCTGAACTGCCCCTCAGGCTAAGGGGGTGCCCTGCCTTTCCTTAACTTGGGGGTACACATGATGGTAGTGAGGCCCAAGTCCCCGACCTGTCCCTATCTCCTGTTTAGCCCTGAGTTAAAGCCCCAACCCCCTCCACAGGAGGTGAGACAGGGAAAAGGTGCACAGCACCAAAAACGAAAGGAAAAGATAAGACAGACACCTCGGGGTTAAATAAACTAAAAAACAAAAAGTTAGGCACCCTATCAGCATTCAGCTGAAGCACCACTGCTCCAGATAAGCTGAACCACCACTGCACCAGGTAGATCCAGTCTTCACCACGGTTGGTATCAAAAAGAAGTGTATCACCAACAGGGCTGCCACTAGGAATTTCGGGGCCCCATACTGGCAAAATTTTCTGGGCCCCCTTGAGACTCCGCCCAGGCTCCACCCAGCCCCGCCTCTACCCCTCAAACTGTTCACAGTCCCACCACTCTCTCTTGGAAAAACTCCACTTCTCACCAATCACACATTAACAGTTCCCATCCCCATATCACACATATAGCCGGCAGCTTTGGACAAAAGGTTTTTTTTAAGCCGCCACCATAACAGGGTAGACACTTTTGGCCGGGCCCTACTCTACAGTAACCTATTAAATATTTGTTAAAATATGCAATACAATTTAGGTATATTTTTATTTATTTTTCAATTTTTAAAATGACCAATAATGTCACATACAAGGAATAAATACCGCTACACCATGTCCAGACACCATATTACCACCACATAGTGATCTATAATACCACATACAAGGAACAAATACCGCCACACCATGACCAGACCACATATTACCACCACATAGTGACCTATAATACCACATATAAGGAACAAATACCACCGCATCATGTCCAGACCACATATTACCACCACAGTGACCAAATAATAGCACATACAAGGGACAAATACCACCGCACCATGCCCAGACCACATATTACCACCACATGGTAACTGAATACTACAATACTGATCATTAATAAAAAAACATAATACTACCACCATAAGTGGCATTATACACAGGTGATCTGTATTTAGTATGCAGTGTCTGTGTACAGGTAATATAGTGATCAATGACATTATACTCAGGAGCTCTGTATATAATGTACAGGTAACACAGTGATCACTGGTGACATTATACACAGGATCTTTGTATATAGTATACAGTGTATAGTGTCAGTGTGCAGGTAACACACTAACTCACCAGTGATGTCTCTAGGTGAAGTCCTTCATCCTTGCTTTTCATCTTTCATCCAGCACAGATCGCCATCACGTCTTCCAGCCAGGACTCGTCTCTGCAGGAAATAACACAGTTATCTAGAGCTCCACTTGCAGAACACATTACATATTTTTTCCCAACTTCTACATTACACCACATGAAGAAAAAAAGGTGACATAGTGTTGCTCTGCACAGTAACAGGACCGCCCCCCCCATTTAAAGCAGTATCCTCAAAAAATTAAATACATCACTGCAGTAATAATATCCCTTAATTAGCCCCTATGGTAGTAATATCCCCCATCCTGGCCCCCATGTGTCGCATTCCTGGCTCCAGCCATATTTTCTATCATCCTGCCCTCATGAGTATCCATTCTGCCCCCATATGATCTCCCGTTCCTGCCCCATCTGTCTACATCGTATCCATCCTGCCCCATGATCCTGCACCATGTCTCTCCCATCCTGCCCCGTGTCTCGCATCCTGCCCCCTCCTGTGTCTCACATTCTGCCCCCTCCTGTGTCTCACTGTCACATTCTGCCCCCTCCTGTGTCTTACTGCCACATTCTGCCCCCGTGCCTCATATTCTGCCCCCTCCTGACTCTCACTGTCACATTCTGCCCTGTGTCCATTCTGCCCCCTCCTGTGTCTTACTGTCACATTCTGCCCCCTCCTTTGTCTTACTGCCACATTCTGCCCCCTCCTTTGTCTTACTGCCACATTCTGCCCCCTCCTGTGTCTTACTGCCACATTCTGCCCCCTCCTGTCTCTCACTGTCACATTCTGCCCTGTGTCCATTTTGACACTGGCGAGGTGCGCGCTGCAGCTGACGTCAGCTGCCAGCCTCCGATTGGCTGGCGGCTGTTAACTATTGATGTGCGGGCCAGCGTTTAGCTGCCGCCCGCAGCGCCGCACCGCGCTAAGGGCCGGGTTTACCTGCCGGTAAGGGCCCGGTGAGCAGAGGAGAGTGGGCCCGATGCGGGCGCCCTCTGCCCACCGGACTGTTTTTTGTGAGAAGCTTGTTAAACTTCCACCAGTTCATTTTTTTATCTGACAAACACTGATGAAAGGCCATGTACACATGATGTCTTTTTTAGGCTTCATGGTCATATTTGAATTATTGTATAAGAATGCCGACAGCAGAGCCTCTGGCAAAACAGTCAGCAAAGCCGCTTAAAGGGAATCTGTCACCCTTTTTTTGGACTGTGAGCTGCCGGCATCGACATCAGGGGCTTATCTACAGCATTCTGTAATGCTGTAGATAAGCCTCCGATGTAACCTGAAAGATAAGAAAAAAGAGTTAGATTATACTCACCCCGGCGTTCGGTCCGGTCCGGTCCTATGGGTGTTGCCTTCTGGTCCGGCGTCTCCCATCTTCATACGATGCCGTCCGCTTCTTGTCTTCCTGTCGTGGCTCCGGCGCAGGCGCACTGCTCTGCCTTGTTGAGGGCAGAGCAGAGTCCTGCAGTGCGCAGGCGCCGGGAGAGGTCCGGTGCCTGCGCACTGCAGTATTCTGCTCTGCCCTCAACAGGGCAGAGCAGTGCGCCTGCGCCGGAGCCACGACAGGAAGGGAAGAAGAGAACGGCATTGCTGCAAGATAGGAGGAGCCGGACCGCAACACCCATCGGACCAAGACCGGACCGACCCCCGGTGAGTATAATCTAAAGGGGGTTTTACGCATAGCGTCACCAATTTTGTGACGCAGCAGCGATATTGCTGTGTGTGATACTTACCTCCGACAGGCTCCCCCGCTGTCTGTCGCTGATCGCACGAGATCGGCCGGGTCCATTTCTCATCGGGCGCTTCCTGCTGGTGCTGACGAGCGACGTGTGGACGTGGGCCGGAGGACGTCAGGATCGCTGCGTGTGAAAGGTAAGTAACGACAGCTGTGAGATCTGCCTGTTTGGCAGCTCACTAGCGACCATTTAGCGATGCACCAGCGATCCTGACCGGGTCGTATCGTGGTCGGATCGCTGGTGCATTGCTAAATGTAAAGGGGCCTTAACTCTTTTTTTCTTATGTTTCAGGTTACATTGGAGGCTTATCTGCAGCATTACAGAATGCTGTAGATAAGCCCCTGATGATGCTGGCAGCTCATAGTCCAAAAAAAGGGGTGACAGATTCCCTTTAAGGAAAAAGACAGCTGGCATTTTCCTAAAGCAATTTTGCCTAGGAAAATCTTGGCGGATGCATCGGTGGAAATAATACCTCTTGTGCACATACACAAACTATGACCACACTTGGATGGTAAAATGGACACTCTGACCAAATTCTGGTGAAACTGATAAGAAACTGATGATGTCTGAATGACCACTCAGTGCTTGTACAGTAAAGAATCTTCATCTGTGGAACAGGGGCAAAATGCAGTTTGGAATGTCATTCATTGAAGCCCCAACCACATCCTCGTCTGCATCCTGTGGCTGATCTCATGTGTTTCCATGTCAGACAGCAGAGGAGTAGTGCTTGCAACAAGAGCAGGGAGGTGCTAGTACTAATGGTTGTAGCGGGGTCTCTAGATCCTAGTGTAGCACTCCACTCAGAGGTAGTTGAGGTGAAGAGGTGGCCATTATTGTGTGCAACGATCTCCATTTTTGTTTTATGGGAGTTGGGGACACTCTGGTCAATTTTAGCAACTCACATAAACTACAGTGAAGAGTCGCATGCATGCAAGGTTTCTTCCTATGTGGACGGCCAAAGGAGTAAAAAGAGACTTATATTTTCCTGATGGGTTGCAGTCCTGGAAATGGAACTGGTACCTATTCTCATACATTCCTGTCCTATACTTTGATATGCTAAAAATGTCTCAGATGGTAACACTAAGTTTTACTGTGACCTTTGGGCTCGGTTTAGTTTGACAATGTGGTCTTCTGACCAGAAAGCTTGTGAATCCCGGCTTGATTAAGAAAAAAAGAATTAAGTTCTGCTGCATATGAAGGAAATACTGTAAAGATGTAGATGATCAGAAGTAATAATTATCACATGCATGATGTCCACTACTCCTAATCTGTTGCAATCTACAAGATGGAAGCCCTTTCTGGTGGAACATACGGCTGACAGATGGTGAGACGTCTTATTCCTCATCAATAAGATGTTTTCCCATCTGTCACCTCATCTCAGCTTACAGATTTTTTGGGAGTGGTACATAGGAATATTAGCACAAACTGCAGTCACCCCTGAATTTTCCAGGGTATGAGTAAATATGGGCTTTAAGAACCACTTTTATCCACAGCACTACATGTCGCTTTATGATCTACTGTATGGTATAAACCACAATCCTAACCAGAAAATTATCTTATTTATTTATATAGCACCATTAATTCCATGGTGCTGTACATGAGAAAGGGGTTACATACATAGATCATCATTATGCTAGTCCCAGACAACCCGTTTAAGCTGTATATGTATAAATAATATGCTATTTGCCTGATTCCCTTTACAGATTTGCAGGCATGTGATTGTAAAAGATGCAAAAATTTCCATGCTGGATCTGAGGTAATAACGACAAGGGTCGTCTGCAGTCACCTGTGACAGATGGATGACGATCCGGCTGCTGGTTTTCTTAGCCCATTTCCAGATTCTGTGGACTTTTTCTAATTTATACATTTTAAATGTGATATTTTATTTATTGCTTCTGCACATTTTGGAATTTATTTTTGTTTACTTGATTTCTGTGACCGCACAGGCCATAAATATGAAAACATGTACCATCTCGTGTAAGACTACATCCGACAAGGCCTGGAATTAAAAGTGCGCTTCAGATAAATCGGTGTCCTCTTGTTTCTTGAATTGAAGTCATGTGGCACGTTCTTGTAGATATTGGGTCACGAGACATAATTAGACAACATATGCGCTCCCAATAATGTAAGTATAAATGACCTAGGAAGAAGAGTTATGTATAGTTACCCTGCAATTAGAATTTTGTCCTCATGTTAGTTTTTTATGTTTGGTTTTGTTTTTGGGCTTCATGGATACATTCTCATGGCCCATTTGATATTGCAGCCTTCAGTGATAATCGTGGCATGTTTGACATAAGACAACCATGGACAGTTATTGGCTGCAGCGGTCAAATGCCGATATTCGGCACATGGTGCAATCACTAAAGGACAAATAAAGCGATTGTCCACTACTAGGACAATCTCTTCTCAAGCTGTTATGTCACGTGAGCCCTGCCCCCAATCAGCGCTGGCGTCACTGTCCCCATTATCAGACATATATACAGTTAACAGGAGGTGATAGCTGCGACTGACCACTCACGTCCTGTTAAGTACGTGTACAGTGGGGAAAACAAGTATTTAGTCAGCCAACAACTGTGCAAGTTCTCCCACTTAAAAAGATGAGAGAGGCCTGTAATTGACATCATAGGTAGACCACAACTATGAAGCTGCGTTCACACATCGCATTTTTTTCGCGTTTTCGCTGCGGTTTTTAACTCGCGTTTTTGCCGCGAAAACGCAAAAAAAACAGCATCCAATGCATTCCATGGGATTCCGCAATGCTGTGCTAATGCTGCGGATTTTCCCGCGGCGGAATCACTTCACAGAAAAATACGCAGCATGCTCATTACTTTTGCGGAATCGCGGGGATTCCGCCCACATAGGAATGCATTGTTCTGCTTACTATCCACATGTGGCTATGCCCACCATGCGAAAAGTAAGCAGAACATTTGCGGATGGTACCCAGGGGGTGGAGGATAGGAGACTCTCCTCCAGGCTGTGGTTACCATATCCCTGTAAAGAAAAGAATAAAAAATAAAATATCGGGTTATATTCACCTTCCGACGTCCCGCGCAGCCTTACTGATGCTCCCGCCAACTCCCGTTCCCAGTAATGCCGTGTGGCAAGGACCTGTGATGACGTAGCGGTCTCGTTCCAACCGATCTGTAGCAAGCATTCTGCAAGCTAATTACGCTTGCAAATCGCTAGTTTTTACGTGGGAATTTAAAATGCGGTTTTCCCACGGAATGGAATTCCGGAATTCCCGTGGTAACTTCCACGGGAATTCCATAGCTTGTGCACATAGTCTGAGAGTCAAAATGAGAAAACAAATTCAGAAAATCACCTTGTCTGATTTGGCAAGATTTATTTTGCAAATTATGGTGGAAAATAAGTATTTGGTCATTAGCAAAAGTTCATCTCAATATGTTGTTGGCAATGACAGAGGTCAAACGTTTTCTGTAAGTCTGCGATGTTTTGGGCATGTCGCTGGGCAACACGGACTTTCAAATCCCTCCAAAGATTTTCTATGGGATTGAAATCTGGAGACTGGCTAGGCCACAACAGGACCTTCATATGCTTCTTTCAAAGCCAATTCTTCGTTGCCCTGGCGGTGTGCTTGGGATCATTATCATGCTGAATGACCCATCCACGTTTCATCTTCAATGCCCTTGCTGATGGAAGGAGGTTTGCACTCAAAATCTCACGACAGATGGCCCCATTCATTCTTTCATGTACACGGATCAGTTGTCCTGGTCCCTTTGCAGAGAAACAGCCCTAAAGCATGATGTTTACACCCCCATGCTTCACAGTAGGTATGGTGTTTTTTGGATGCAACTCAGCATTCTGTTTCCTCCAAACGCGACGAGTTTTGTTTCTACCAAACAGTTCTACTTTGGTTTCATCAGACCATATGACATTCTCCCAATTCTCTTCTGGATAATCCAAATGCTCTCTAGCAAACTTCAGACGGGCCCGGACATGTACTGGCTTAAGGAGGGGATCATGTCTGGCACTGCAGGATCTGAGTTACTGGCGGCATAGTGTATGCTGATGGTAGCCTTTGTTACTGTGGTCCCAGCTCTATGCAGGACATTCACTAGGTCCCCCGTGTGCTTTTGGGATTTTTGCTCATCATTCTTGTGACCATTTTGACCCCACGGGGTGAGATCTTGAGTGGAGCCCCAGATCGAGGGAGATTATCAGTGGTCTTGTATGTCTTCTATTTTCTTATTATTGCTCCCACAGATTTTATCACACCAAGCTGAGCTGCTTGTCTATTGCAGATTCAGTCTTACCAGCCTGGTGCAGGGCTACAGTTTTGTTTCTGGGTCCTTCGACAGCTCTTTGGTCTTCACCATAGTGGAGTTGGAGTGTGACTGTTTGAGGTTGTGGACAGGTGTCTTTTATACTGATAATAAGTTCAAACAGGTGCCATTACTACAGGTAATGAGTGGAGGACAGGGGAGCCTCTTAAATAGGAAGTTACAGGTCTGTGAGAGCCAGAAATCTTGCATGTTTTTAGGTGACCAAATACTTATTTTCCACCATAATTTGCAAAATAAATATTGCCAAATCAGACAAGGTGATTTTCTGGATTTGTTTTCTCATTTTGACTCTCATAGTTGTGGTCTACCTATGGTGTCAATTACAGGCCTCTCTCATCTTTTTAAATGGGAGAACTTGCATAATTGGTGGCTGACTTTTTCTTTTTTTTCCCCCACTGTACGTCTGAAGGTTTGGACAGTGACACCAACGCTGATTGGGTGCAAGGCTAACATGACATAACAACCTCACATGAGCCCCAGGAAAGCGAGTGCCGATACCGCTTGAACAATGCCGCCACCGGAGGGGAGTATAAGCTTTTTTATTATAACAGGGCCAAATATGGGGAAAGAGAAGGGGTTGTCCAAGTAATGGACAACTCCTTTAACAAAGACCCTCAGCAATGCCATATTGGAGAGGTTGGAATATTAGGGGATTTAACAAATTAATACAACTAAGGCGCACGCGCACGCAACCGTAAAAGTTGGACGAGTGCTATCCGTTGATTTAATAGAGACATCCAAGTTTGGTCTTATTTTCACACAGAGAGTGAATGGAGATATATTTTTTATTATTCTCATCTGTGATGAGAGAAAAAAGATCATGTGACCCTAACCTTTCGCCGGTTTCACAGTCTGTATAAATGGATGGCGCTTGGATCAGAGGATTGTCCAAACCCCCAGGTCTTCCAACCTGAGCTAACTGCTGCTTATTTGGTTATGAAGCAGTTAGTCCAACCTCATGGTTTCCCGGTCTGAGCTCAGTCTTCCAAAGCAAGAATAGTTTGTGTTTCAAAGATGTATGCAGGTTTTTATAGGTATCTATTTTTCTCCAACTACTTTTTACAGTTTTATACATTGTTTTGCCAATGCTGTGGGGAGAATCAGAGGGTGCATTAAAAAATAATACCTTAGACATATTGAGAAGTACATCTTTACATATTACCATATCACCTATTTGGAATATTGGCGTAAAAAAACATATACTTACTATATACAATTTTTGGAGAAGTACGGGAGAAAAAATGGTTGTCAACTATCTTTTCATGTTCGTCGATAGCTGGTACTGCTTAGGTGCGGCTGCTGCCATTATGAGAGATTTTTTTTCTGAATAGACTTATATCACTAAATAAAATAATTAAATGCACATTATAGATGCGATCCTGCTGCAGCGCAGGCGACGCCGCCGGCACCTGCCTGCTGAATGTGATTTTGTTAGCTGCAACACATGCAGTGATTGTGTGTTTGTTTGGCAATACCTGAATGTGTTGCGGCTGTCTTGCTGCTGCAGAGACTTGAATATATTATTTGAGCACGCTGAAGTCACTCGGTTAGCACCCGAGCATGCTCAGATAACACCTTATCCAAGCACGTTCTCTCATCACTATTCTGTAGTTATCGCATTAAAACAAAATGATGGCATTATCCATTCGATGCCATGTAAGGATAGAAGGCTGGAATTCATAGCTGTAATTATGGCATGCAGTGCACCATCTTCATAACTTGCAAAACTCAAGATAAAACGCGGACGGCACCGCTGATACCGTGTGACTTCAAATGATGTGCGGCATACAGAAGCCCAGCAGCTGGGAATCTCGGGTGCCAGACCTGGAAACAGTCAATCCTGGGAATCCATGCAAAGAGAAAAGGTCGCACTCATCGAGATGGAAGTTTCACTGATTTATTGACATATCATAAACATGTCAAGTCGGGGGAGTGACATAAGGAGTGCAAGAAAGGCTGACAACGGCCGTTTTGCGCTGCTCGAGCGCTTCAACGGGTCATAACTTGTCACAGAAAATTCTCACTTAGGCTAAGTTCACAGAAGCATTTAAAAAATTGTCAGAGTCCAGAAAACTATAATAATTCTTTTTTCCCCATTTGTCATCTGTGTGCAACCTGTATATAATCTGTTTTTATACACCAGCTAGTAATAATTTAGAAAAACATTTACAGTTTCCTACATTTCAGAATTGTAGCAAACTGGAGAAAAAGAGTCAAACAAACTATATATAATGAATATTTTATTAGTCCATAAAAGACACATATGTGAGATACAGGACACGTAATTAAGTAAAGTGGTCAAAAGATGAATCAACCTGGAACAATGAAATACACCTGCGACAGGCACAATGTAAATGGCCAAGTGTAGTAATAACAATATGGTAAATACCTATATATCACATGTGAAATGACCAATTATCGTGCATAATGAGATATAAAATGATGACACAGACTGCAGACCACCGCAATCGGCCCCTGAAATAAGCTGAATAGTTTCATGTAGCTGCTGACGTGCTGCAACACATACAGCCACTGAAAAAATAAGTAAGGTGCTTGCAATGGCTATATGAGCTAAAGTTGCCCAAAGTAAAAACAGCTGGCTGTTATCGTCGCTGCCAGAGTCGAAGGATACAGCACAAGAGGGAGCTGCAATGTGCTGCAGACCTGCGCATCATGGTAACATCAAAATCACATAAAAGATATATTGCACAATGCCCACAAAAAGAATACGTTGAAAAAATCAACACATACCCATCATATCCAAGGCCTGTCGCTGGTCAGTAGCCCCTACGCGCATTTCGCGGTATAATACCGCTTCCTCGGGGGGGCGTGGCTAAAAAAGTAAATCCAACCCCTATATATCCGGTGACATAGAATCACATGGCTATTATAAGCCAATTGTAGACAGCAAGGTGGCACATGCGCCCTGCGGTTGGATGACGCCACAAACCGGCAGCAATCCCCAAGCGTGCCAACGTCACCCGGGGGTGGCCGGCGCCTGGCTGTCACCAGGGCAACGCAGCACACACTTGAGGACCGCCTCAGGGCATAGATTATCCAAGCGCAGTATAACAATATTTTCTGTCTCCTAAAATAAATGCATCACGTATACGGATGCCACAAGATGACATCATTGTTGGCAATATATAAATAACCTCTCATGGAGGCCAATCGATTACAAAAATAAAGGCATCACATCAAAAACAGTCGGCAATAACATCAGTCGACATGAAGACGGTATATGCTATAGTTTCAAGGAGTCTCTTTCTTCTCATTGATCCTCCTGGATTTTCTTCAGGGGCATGATGTGTAACTCAATATACCGACCCTCTCATAGATATAAATCTGAATATTGGTGATGATGAATGTTAAATACACCTGGATATATAAAACAGAACATGTCAAAAAGTGAAAGTGAACATTAAAAACAAGTACATCACCATGTACGTGCACATGAACAAGTGCACGCTCATGTGTGCACACTATGTATATCTAGATAAAACAATAAAAATTATAGGGAATGGGGAAAAAAGGAAGAAAAAGTGAGGGAAAACAGACTGGCGAGATCCATAACAGAGAGTTGGCAGACACTGAATTTATAAAAAAGACGCAAATCCTAGTGATTCGTTCAGGCCGTGTGGAGTCATGGTTCCCAGAACCATGATCCACCTGCATTCCTTCTGGGCTAGGAGGCGTTTAATGTCAACTCCCCTAATTCCACTCCTTATATGTTGGATGCCCCTGACAGAAAAGGTCTTTGGATCACAGTTATGTACTAATTTGTAATGCCGAGGAATGGTTTTAAGTTGTGTCAGATCAGTGACTGTCTTGACTGCCAAAATATCACGGACATGTTCTCTAGTCCGTGTTTTAAGCTGACGGCTAGTTAGCCCAACATAAATTTTTGGGCATCCACATGTTGCGTAATATATCACCTGTGAGGTGTTACACGTTATGTGTTGGCGTATGGAAAAAGGTTTTAAACCGTCAGCAGATTGAAAAGTTGAAATACGCAAAATATTTTTGCACGCCACACAGTCACCACAAGGGTAGCGTCCCAACGGGGGGGCCACGAGAATTGAAAGGGTTATTGTTGGGAGGGGCATAATGGGAATGCACCAACATATCTCCCAAATTGGGACTTCTACGGTAAGTCATAAGAGGGCGTTCAGCTATGACATTAGCTAAAGAAGGTTCTGTTTTCAAAATGTTCCAGTGTTTACTGAGTATACCTCTCATATCATCCCATTCCCCATTAAATGTAGAAATATATCTGACAACTCCTTGCTGTTGTTTTTTATTATCAACAGTAGGATGTAATAGGGATACTCGGTTAGCCCTTCTTGCCCTATCAAATCCCCTTTTAACGCATCGTTTGCTGTAGCCTCTAGTTAGAAAACGATCTCTAAGATCGTTCCTTTACAGACACAATACCCAGAGTGCTCCTATAGCAATAATTCATCTGAAGTGCCCAAATAACATTTAATAATGCTATCCCCAACCTGAGTTCCCCCACATACATTCCCTCCGTGTAAGGTAAAAATGGCCCCTGAGTCCCCACATGTTCAGTTCCTCGACACACATTATGATGTCCCCACATTTCCCTATACAGAATATAATGGCCCCCACAGCCCTATACACAGAAGGATGGAGACTGCAGCTCCCATACACAAATCATCACTACAGCGCACCCTCTGCACTGACCTGAGGACCATTATACGGGGCTCATCCTGTATGGAGCAATATATGAGGTCCAGTTTGTATGGAGCATAATGTGAGGCTCATTCTATATGGAGCATTAAATGGGTCATTGGGGCAGGGCCGGCTCCAGGTTTATGTGGGCCCAGGGTGAAAAATCTCAGTGGGCCCCTTTAACACACTACGATTCATGATGAAATATAGGTATAGTACAATGCCAAGGATTTCACTTAGTTCTTACATTACGTGAGTGATATCTATTGTAAATTCTACAATAGCTCAGAAACGGGCGAATCTGCGTGCCCTGGGGGGATTCAAAAGTCTGCAGTAAGAGTGACTGCAGACTTTACATTTTAGACAGTATAGTCCCTCATACAGTATTATAAGCACCACATAGTCCATAGCATACAGTATAATGGACCCCATAAATTGCTCAATACAGAATAATGGGCCCCATATAGCACTCCATGCAGAATAATGGACCCCTTATAATGCTCCATACAGAACGTTGGACCCTATATATTGCTCCATACAGAATACTGGGCCTCATATAATGCTCCATACAGAATTTGCCCCCTTATAATGCTCTGCCCCCCTGACTCACAGGCCCCATAGCGTGATGGTGTCCTGACGGTGAGTGGACCCCCTGCTTGCTCAGGGCCCCAGCACTTGCCTGGATGCGTCGGGTGGTGACGAGTAAAGTTAGTTTTCTCCTGGGTGCTGCACTTTCAGTTCTATGGCTCGGCACCTTCATAACTGTATTAACCCACATATTACCAATTATTTGTGCTGGTGTTTAGGAGGTGATATTATTCTCTGATCTGTGCCTCCCTGATATGGTTGTCCAGCTATGCAATATCTTCTGCAGTTGGGGGGAGAATGCTACTATATTGTATATCTTGGGTTAGAATGAAAGCTTTGTTGCTGCCTGTCTTGTATATAACAGTTGTGTTATCAAATTGCCAATAGATGGAGGTTGAATTGTATTGAGGGTTGGGAGAGTCTCAGTCTTGGCTATTCTTAAGGCCCTTTTACATTTAGCGATGCACCAGCGATCCAACCAGCGATCCGACCCGGTCAGGATCGCTGGTGCATCGCTAAATGATCGCTAGTGAGCTTTCATACAGAAAGATCTCACAGCGATGCAGCAGCGACGCAGCGCACGATACTTACCATTCACACACAGCGATCCTGCGTCCTCCCGCCCGCGTCCAGCGTCGCTCGTCGTCACAGCAGGAAGTCTCAGCAGGAAGCGCCCGACGAGAAATGGAGCCGGACATTCTCGCGCGATCAGCGATGGACAGCGGGGGAGCCGGTCGTTGGTAAGTATCACACATAGCGATATCGCTAGCAATATCGCTATAACGTCACAAAACCAGTGATGTTTTAGCGATATTGCTAGCGATATCGCTTAGTGTAAAACCCCCTTTAGGGTTGTGAAACAACTGAGGGCTGTTTGACCAGTGTCCACCACAGCTGCACTCTGAGCAGTAGGGATAAGACCACTGGACACTGATCAGTCAAGGTCACATCTTGTCTAGTAGACATCCTAATATATTGGAGCTGTGCTACTAATGGAGTTATAAACGAGGCTGATGCAGACCGAAGTATTGGTCCTGAAATGTTTAGGGTGAGACTTCTGATGACCGGTAATGTGTAGAGCACCAGGTTCTGAAACTGAGGAGTTCAAATAAGAAATTACTCTTGTAGATGATAAGTTTTCTGTTTGTCACCTATTATCTGGAGCTGTGAGCTCTAATCATCATGCGATGGGTGGGAACGCAATAAATCAGGTAATTTAATACTTTATTGAGCTCAGAAGTTAAATTTTATTATATTTTTTACTTATTGTTATGGCTCACAATCTGATTATTGATATTATTGTGGCTCACAATCTAAACTCCCTATACATATGTTTTTATAGTGTGGGAGGAAACCGGAGAACCCGGAGGAAACCCACGCAAACACGGGGAGGACATACAAACTCCTTGCAGATATTGTCCTTGGGATTGGAGCCCAGGACCCCAGCGCTGCAAGGCTGCAGTGCTAACCACTGAGCCACCGTGCTGCCCCAAACTAAATTCAGACAAGTTGTTTCTATTCCAACAGATTCATCCATCGCTTCTTCAGCCTTGTACTGTATAGCGTGGAGAGCTGTCCGCCTTGTCTCTTCACCCTGAGTTGCTCTTGTTGGTGTAACATCCTTACGTGGTGGCCAGTTGATATAATCGGCCTCCACACAGGGGGCAAAAGCGTTCATTCTCAGCTAGTTTTCTAAAACACCTGAATCTACAAAGATAGAGGGAATATTGGTTATCAGACTGCCATGAATGTTGGTTACTACCATGGATTGTATGAAAAAGAACAAATTGTAACCAATATATGAAGAACTGTCTGTAGACAACAAACTATAATATGTGGCATCCTTAACCCTACAGCTTCCAGATGTCCGTCTACTCTGATAGCACTAAAATATAAAAGCATAATACCAACAGAACCGCACCGGTGTCATTCCACACTGATTGTGGTTCATGAGGCATTGAGTCATGAGATTTACTTACTTGTTATTACATGAAGTACATCGATAGGGTAAGTTATATGGTAACTTATAATTGTGATATCTCTTCACCTCTGGCAGCTCAGGATGGATATTAGTGACCCTTTTTGCATACGCCTGCCATAATGGACCATGGCCGTCTTCGAATTCATCAATTAACCAGCAGGCAGCATGGCACATCTCGTGTGCAAGTGTGGATCGTAATCGCTCTGAAAACGAAATCATTTATACAAGCATGAGATGACCTGAGTACAACCTGTTTGAATATTTTTGCTTTACATATCAGGACATAATAAAAAAAAATGTGAGCTCATTAGAAGGTCTTCACATAAGGGAAATACAGGCGTGATGGGAGCAATTACAGTCACCATTTAGCGCATTGAATGCGGTGGCTGTAAAACCCCCCCGAAACTGACTGAGAGCCACACTGAGCTGTGCACTGTTGAGCTGGCTGTCAGTCAGTGCCGGGGAGTGCTTACAGTCATCACTCTCAGTGACCGGTGACTGTAATTGCTTGGGCCACAACTGCATCACTGAAAGCTGGCAGCTACTGGATAAAGTTTATTTTCTACCAGGTTCTGCATTTTCAGTACTGTGGCTGGTCACCATAACACTATTAACCTGCACATTAACCCTATATCTGCAGGCTAATAGCATTATTAGACCAGATAGATTCCCTTTAGGTCCATATTATTAACAGCACATGGCTGCTACTGCCCTGTTAATTCCTATGGAAGCAGGTGTACTTAATATTTCAGACATTGCTTTTCTATGTTGGCCTAATTTTTGTCAAATAGGCAATGACACAATGATATTTATCATGAGTTGTTATTTCCTGAGGTTGTATTTAGCTAATTTTAAGACATTCTAAGGACGAAATGTTTTTTTTTTAATTTTGCCCTGATATGTAAATCCTTAGAATTCAAAGAGGGTGTACTTATTTCTTCTCATGATTGAATATACAATGAGTTTATAAAATGTATTACAACCCAGGTAGCAGCTTGTTCCCATGTATACAAGTTATCGTATGAAGCTGCTGTAAGTGATCTGAAACCTACCGGCAGAATTTAAGACTTTTTCGGAAAGTTCTATCTCGGCGTAATGTTGGCCATCTATCCTTGAGAGCCAAGTTTTACCGGATTGTGGGATCAGCGTCTTATTCCACACAATTTCCATTTCATCAGGAAGCTAAAAAGAGGAATCAAATTCAATTAATCTGTAAACTCTTAGATCCCAATCTAACAAAGTACCCAGCGCTCATGTGTAATTTACGTTACTGGTCTCCTTCTATGGGGCATGGGGTATTTTGAGAAATCCAAGTTGTGAGAGCAACAACCAAAATAACCTTATTATAAAATGTCCAAATGTCAACTAAATGGTTTCATTAATAAATGTAAAAATCCTTTGAATGTCATGCAAAAGTTAGAGAATCTGTGTGTCTATGGCGCTTGTGTAAGGTTTCCTCTCAATCAATAGATAAGATTACGAATTTCATGGGATTTTCAATAACCAAATTACCCAACAGTGACAAATGTGTTATGGAGCCCTCCAGAAAGCTAAAGCTGCTTTCTTCAAATTAATTGTAGGAGGAGGGAGAGGATGGATTTGTGATGTATAACCCAGATACTGATGATAGGATACCTGATTGTTGAACACGGTTTCATTATACAGCCGATACAGACGTGTCACCAGCTCCTCTTTATTCTCCTGGAAGTTTGTCACGTAGATGGAACTGGGTGATATGATGTCTTCCAGGAAACATCCAGGGATTTTACATATCGGCATACTGGGAAAAAATAGGAATCATCTATAAATTCACCGGAAACATTTCTTACCTAGTTCATGGTTTTATATAGAAATATTTATGTACAACACAACTCACCTCTCCTCTGTGTCTGGTCTCTCCTCACTATCAGATCGTTCATTATCTGCACAGAAAAATGGAGACGTGAAAACATATTTTTGAGGCTCACAGCTGATGATTTTGCTGATAAGGCATGTCAGTATTCAGGTCCATACTACAGAGTCTGGAGAGTCAGTAAAACTACAAATATAGGTTTAAACTAGGGAAGATGACATCACTGACAAGATTACCAGAGATCTGCAGGATCCTACATTGGGATCTGACAATATAATGAGGTCCAAACACAACAGCACCCAGGGGTTTTAGCAGACATTTACCCCATCGGCAGCTCACTTACACTGTCCTTATTAATGATAGGATGTATGTGTTCAGTACATTAGAAGTGAAGATGTCCTACGTAGCTGGATGTGGACCCTCAATAATCGAAAACTATTCTAACAATGATTTTCAGAAAATAAATGGAAGCTGACATAGGATTTCCTACTAGATATGAAAAGTTAAGTCACTTAATATGTTCCGCACAGACACTACTGACATATTAATTATTTACGGCAGATCAAAAGGAAAGGTCTGTCCAGTGGGTCCTCCATCTAACAGCCCTCAGCTGTCTGCTTTATATTGTCTGGTTATCAAAATAGAGGGGTCCCCACTCCATATTTTTTAATTATTTGAATAAATAATTTTTAAAAACGGCGTGGGGTCCCCAAAAATTTTTGGCCAGCAGCCAAGCTAAAGCAGACGGCTAGAGGCTGGTGTTCTCTGACTAGGAAGCGACCATGAATATTGGCCCTCCCCAGCTTAAAAATAGCATCCCACAGTCTTTGTCCACCTCTTCCCACTTGCTCTGGTACAGGCCGCAGGCTAATCGGAGGCATTCCGAAGGCGGATGGCACATGAGAAATTTAGGAAAATTATTACAGTATAGAGGCCCGGACAGAGAACATTATAACAGAATGGAGGGCTTAATTACAGAATGGGTGCCATCACGTAGGCCATTATTACAGGAAGGAGTCTGGACGAGGGACATCATTGCAGGATAAGGGCCAGGGTGGTGGGGGACAATATTACAGGATGGGGGCAGGACAGAGGACTTTATTGCAGGATGATAGCCAAGGCGCCAAGACACGGGAAATTACGACAAGATGGGGGCCAACATAGGTAATAATAGGACATTATTACAAGAAAGGGGACTGGAATGGGGACATCATTACATGATTGGGTACATTATTGCAGAACGGGGGACATTATTATAGGATAGGGGCCTAATGGATCAATTGGATCAATTTATGATTTTAATTAGGGGATCTCACTTATGTGTTTATGTTTATTGTGCCATGGTGCAGTTGTAATATTTACTGTATAGTTTTATCAACTAAACTTACTCTTAAATGTGAAATTATCCATGTAAGCTATGGTTACTGGTATATAAAGATGTAAATTTATATTATCCCATAAAAGAGCACATCTAATTCCTGTGTTAACATTTAATATATTCAATAAAGATCTTAAAGTACAATTCCAAGAATAGTATCTATCTAATATACCCACATGATACAACACTTCTGATTCCAATAATTCATAAATGGATCATTATTGCTCCTTTGCTCTTATTGAGGAAAAAGCATTCCAAATAAAAATCTTGAAATTTTATACCGCAAGTAATTTGGCTGCCAGAAATTTTGGTATCGTTGGAAAAAATGGCGGCAGCTTAAACAACTCTAATATCTTTTGTTGTACATTCCTAATTACCATACTGGTATCCCCAATATGATAATTATCCCAAAATTTTCGAAACCATCTTTTTTCTAGTAAAATCTGTAACTCCTATCACAGAAGAAGAAGTCTCCAGACTCCTCTCTTCTTCTCATCCAGCTACATGCACTACCGACCCCATTCCCTCACATCTCCTCCAGTCTCTCTCTCCAGTCGTCACAACCCACCTAACTACAATCTTTAATCTCTCCCTCTCCTCTGGCATTTTCCCATCCTCCTTCAAACATGCCATTGTTACTCCACTACTAAAGAAACCCGCTCTCAACCCATCCTGCACAAACAACTACAGACCAGTCTCCAATCTCCCCTTCATCTCTAAACTTTTGGAGCGCCTAGATTACTCCCGCCTTACCCATTACCTCTCCACTCACTCCCTTCTAGACCCTTCACAGTCCGGCTTCTGCCCCCTACATTCAACTGAAACTGCACTCATCAAAGTGATCAATGACCTTCTGACAGCAAAACGTAACGGTGACCACTCTCTGCTCATTCTTCTTGACCTATCTGCAGCTTTCGATACTGTTGACCACCATATCCTACTCTCTAGGCTCCAGTCACTAGGCATTAAGGACACTGCTCTCTCCTGGTTCTCTTCCTATCTCTCTGACCGCTGCTTCAGTGTTTTGTTCTCTGGCTCCACGTCATCTCCTCTTCCTCTTGCTGTCGGGGTACCTTAGGGCTCAGTCCTTGGCCCCCTTCTTTTCTCTCTCTACACGGCCCTAATTGGACAGACCATCAGCAGATTTGGCTTTCGGTACCATCTTTATGCTGATGACACACAAATATAAACGTCTTCCCCCGACCTTACCCCCTCTGTACTACAGAACGCCAGTGACTGTCTGTCCGCAGTCTCCAATATCATGTCCACTCTCTGTCTGAAACTCAACCTCTCCAAAACTGAACTTCTTCTGCTCCCGCCGTCTACTAACCTCCCTAAATCTGACATTTCCCTCTCCGTGGGTGGTACCAGATTAACACCCCAGCAGCAGGCGCGCTGTCTGGGTTTTATGTTTGACTCCAATCTTTCCTTCACATCCCATATACAATCTCTTGCCCGCTCTTGCCGCTTACACCTAAAGAACATCTCTAGAATCCGTCCTTTTCTCACCATGGAAACAGCAAAAACCCTCACTGTAGCATTGATCCACTCCCGCCTGGATTACTGCAGCGCTCTATTAATTGGCCTCCCCATCACTTGACTATCTCCTCTCCAGTCCATACTTAATGCAGCAGCCAGGGTCGTCCATCTGGCTAATCGGTACTCGGACGTGTCTGCTCTTCGTCAGTCATTACACTGGCTGCCCATTCATTATAGGATCCAATTCAAAGTACTTGCTCTCACCCACAAAGCTCTCCACGGTGCGGCACCCCCCCTACATCTCCTCCCTCATTTCTGTCTATCGGCCTAGCCGATCGCTGCGCTCTACAAGCGACTTTCGACTAACCTCTGCACTAATCCGTGCCTCCCACTCCCGACTCCAAGACTTCTCCCTTGCTGCTCCTCTCCTCTGGAATGTTCTACCCCAAGAAATTAGGACTAACCACAAATTTGCATAGTTTTAGGCGCTCCCTCAAAACACATTTTGTTCAGAGCGGCTTATCACGTTCACTAATCAAAGACATTGTATGTGTAAGTGTGCATGTGTAGCCCATTCACTATCTCCATCCATCCTTCACTCCCTCAAGATGGCTGGACCATCATTGTAAATACATCATTGTAAATACACACCTGTACTTTGCATCTCCCCCACCTCATTGTAGACTGTAAGCTCTCACGAGCAGGGTCGTCTTATTTCGTCTTATTTTGCTTTAATTATTGTATTGTTAACATTGTTACTTATGACTTGTGTTTTGAAACTGTTAAACTGTAAAGCGCTGCGGAATATGTTGGCGCTGTATAAGTAAAGATTATTAACTCTCCCCATGTTTGTCTACTTTTTTTTAGTCTAGTTGATATCTATGCCAGAGTGGACACTAAAAGCCCTACTCACATTCATGGTCCACAGGAGGCCTCAGTAGTATCATATGCAATTAAACTGTTTTTTTTATTCACCATTTCATTGTTCTTAAAGGGTTGGTCTAGAAGCAAATACATTTTGCTACTATCGCTCTATCAATTTATTCCCATAATCTACGCTATTTTCTATCTAACAACTAGTGTATTTTTTTTCCTATTTCCGGTCTTGTGACAATTCAGAGGCCGCAGTCACTGTCGCTAGAAAAAAGCCTAAATTAATTGAGGTATACTACTACATTGAAAATGGGAGTGCAAGTCTCAGTCGATGAATAATCAATAATTCAAGTGTTGGGGAGGTGATGGACCTGTAGAGTCAGTGTCATGGGTTTATCGCAACAAAAAGGCCAAAAGACTGCAGCGTCTGATTCCACACACTCTAGCACTGATTAGAAGCCCTTCACATCATATTAAACAGTGTAGGTTTCTGCTAGCAATGCAGGGCTTTTCTGCTTTGATGACTTCAACTGTTCAGTGTTGACCATTCCCCTTTGCTATCTATCTATCTCATAGATTGTAAGCTTGTGAGCAGGGCCCTCATTCCTCTTGGTATCTGTTATAATCTATGTGGTTATTGTTATGCTGTAATGTCTATTTTCTGCATATGTCCCCTCTGAAATGTAAAGTGCTGTGAAATATGTCGGTGCTATAGAAATAAAAAATTTTATTATTATATTATTATATACTTGTTTCAAGCAATCAGGGATTGCCAGTGTTAGTTTCATAGTGCCAGGTTCTGAAGTTATAGATGTTTGTTGTTTGAGGAGGTGTTTGGAGGTGTGTTCTAAAAACTTCAGATTTGTGATTTGTCGTGTGGATATCCTTATCCTCTCCTTATTTTATTGTTCCTTCCTTTTACTTCATGGTGTTCCACTCTGTTTGTGAGTGCTTATTTGTATGAGTAGTACTTTTATTTATCCCTTTATGTCTTCACTTGTTAGTCTGGTTTGTGTATTCTTATATTCAACTACTCCCCACTTCCCTGGGTGGGTGAGTGGACAGATAAGGGCTTATTCAAGAGCTCAGCAAGGTACATGGCCCCAGCATCTTCGCCAATAGAAGTAATCTGGGGAACAGGGAAAGCTAGGTCACCCCTAGCTTTAGAGACAGGGAAGGAGCCCCGAGCCCCGGGATATCAAACTACAGTCATGTGACAGTCAGTGAGTGTGAATGGATTTGTGATGTACTATGGTAACATCAGTTTCATAGCAGCATTTTTTTTGTCACACACTGAAACAAGGAGCACAGTTGAGTACCCCTCAGTTCTGTGGTTGCCATCCATTTTTTATAGCCAGATAGATTGAGGCCACTTGGACATTAATAAGGCTGTGATATCATTGAAGAGCGCAAGACTATTTTGCGAATCACAGCTAATTTAATTGCAGTGAATAAGATTTTGGGGATTAATTCAGCGAAGCTGGAGAATTGTAATTTCAGGTGATTCACTCATCTCTAGAAACCAGTAGACAGCAGATTCCACAAAACCTTTCCCTATAAAAATACTGAGTAATGCAATGTGGCCCCAATATAGCACTGCAGCCCATAGCAGACATAAGCTCTCACTGCAGGATTCTGCTGGTCTCCAGAGTAATAGAAAGACCACCCATGTGTGACACCACCAGTAATGACGGATAACTTAGGCTCTGCGCGTGCCTTTTGGTATTTTATATTAATAGTTACCTGGCTTCAAGACGACGACAGCGTCAATCAGGTCTGCCTCCTGCTTGCCTCGACGTCTCCGGACCCCAGACAAGTAACTGTGACACAGAAATATCTTTATGTAAACTGGTACAGAAGATAATATTCAGTTACCCACCAGAATATGCCCCTGCCCCACCACAGAGGGTAAGATGTACAGTGTATACCAGTCCTAATATATTACCCCATAATACAGCACCAGGACCGGCAGCTGCAGATTATATCACAGCCCTGTAGTATACCCATCTGCTGCAGTTACTGTGCCCCCTGTAGGTCGTACACTCACGTATATAGCGCCATTAATTTTACATGACTTTACAGACATCATCATTGCTGGCCCTATTGGGGCTCACAATCTAAATTCCCTATCCCTATGTCTTTGGAGTGTGGGAGGAAAGTGGCGTACCGGGTGGAAACTCACGCAACCACGGGGAGAACATACAAACTCCTGCAGATGTTGTCCTTGGTGGGATTTGAACCCAGAACCCCAGTGGTGCAAAACTACTGTGCTAACCACTGAGCCACCTTACTGATGTACAGAATAGTAACATGCAGTATATATTACTATCGTGCATTTTGAAAAGTTAATTCAAAATTTAATGAAAATAATATTTTAATGCTATAGCTGGTGATCTATTACCATCAGCATACTTTCATCCCTGTGTCAGATACAATTGTGTCTACTTGTAATAGTCATTAACAGCTTAAAACGTCTGAGCCGACGTCCACAAATGGTGGCAGACTTCATTGTCTTTACCCTGAGAGGTGGCACCGTGCTGCCATTGTGACTTATCTGACCTGAACTGTTAATGGAAACTGCAGAGCTCCATCATCCTATTTACTCATCAGCCGGCATGTGATGAAGCCATGTCCCATTATATTAAGGGTGTGTGCACACGCTGCGGATTCTGCTGCGGATCCACAGCGGATTTGGCCCTGCGGATGCGCAGCAGTTTTTTCTGCGGTGTACAGTACCATTATAACCTATGAAAAACAAAAACCGCAGTGCCCACGGTGCAGAATTTTCCGCACGGATTTGCAGCGATTTCAAAACCACAGTATGTCACTTCTTTGTGCGGATTCCGCAGCGGTGTGGCATCTGCTCCATGACAGGTGTCAAACCGCAGGGGAAAATCGCAGACCAATCCGCAGACAAAACCGCAGATCTTTTGACCGGATTTAGTCAAATCCGCGTGGAAAATTCCGCAGCACAATCTGCAGCGTGTGCACACACCCTTAAGTGGATATCTGGGACTTAGAAAAAAGGCAAGTAGTTGCTAACCTGTAGTCCCACCCCGTCAACAAGGCATCACGTGACATCAGCAGAGTCCTGTGACCGCTATGTTTCGGTGGAGAATGGTGCCGGACATGAGGCAGGTGGGTAGCAACTGGTTAGATCTTAGGACCATTTTTTTTTTTTTTAAATATGGATATCCCCTTTAAATTCCACGGGAAAAATATACAATCTCCTGCAGATGTTGTCCTTGGTGGGATTTGAATGCAGGACCCTAACGCTGCAAGGATACAATGCTAACCACTGAGTCACCGTGCGGCCCATTTATATAAAGAGAATAATGTGATATGCAGAGGAGAAGATGGAAACTCACCAGCAGATCCAGATCGCGACCGAGAAAGCAACCATTATTATCAGACATATGAGCAGGAAATAACGATAATTGACTGGTAAGAAAGAAACAAGATGCCGGTTATTAATTCCTATCAGAGACAGAATATTCTAGAAGACATTGTCAGGATAAGAGCGCCACATTACATATATCAGGGCTTGGTATAGGATGACTGGAGTAGGACTAGGAGATGAAGGAAATGACTACTCACTATTATTATCGTCGCTGCTTTCCAAATTCAATCTGGGAGTCGTCACAGTCCACGGTCTCTGGGAAACCGCTGTCCAGAAGAGAAAGAAGGAAAACGATGACATTAAACTCATGATATCAGCAAGTGACCCCAATACTGTAACATGTGGGTGATAGAAGACTCCTTATAACGGAACCTTAGAAACTTACCCAGTCCCCGGTGACAACGTCCATTACCTGCTGATATCATTGGAACGTTCTCACCTGGAGATGAGCAAATCACCAAAAAATATAGTAAAAATTCTCTGCATCTCTATATTGTCCAAAATTACCCCTATAAAGATTCGGCGCCCCCAACACATAGAACACTGGTCCCAGCGCTGTGATGTCACACGGCATCAGAATTCTGCAGTCTGGAGGCTGCTGAGCGCTGCTGATGTCATCAGAGACGGCCTGACTGATGGCGGTGTATGGGAATATAATATGTACAGGGGGATTCAACTTTCTGTGAAGCCGTATAGATATTAAATCATTATATCATCAGCTTAGTGTGAACATTTGGCCCTAAATGCTCGTTAAGATCTAAATATGTTAAAATGTCTCGCTGATTAAATCCCTCATATTTCTTTATAATAATTAGAGCTGAGTTTTCTGATACGGAGCTAACAATCTCCTGCATAGCCATAGCGGTAAATGACACAATTCTGTCTGCCACCACTAGAGAATATGGGAACTACTACAAACATGGATACACTCAACTCAATAGTAATCAGCATTCAGTGAGCTCCCCCTAGTGGCGGCTTCAGACATACACTTTTTTCTATAAAGTGAATGATTAGATTATAGAATAATGACTAATTTCTTCATACTACAGCACCGCTCCTACCCACAGGCCGTGTCCGGTATTGCACTTCAGTGGCTTTCAAGCGAAAGGTGATAAAATGCAAAATAACACACAACTGTTCTATAACCAAAATCCATGAACATATAAAGAAAATACAATATTTAATCCTCATTTATCAGTGTCTCTTACCTTCTCGTGGATAAGCAGGTCTCCCGTCTACATAATAGAAAAAAATTGCGAACAGCACTACAGCAACTCTCCGCACATCCATCCTCTCCAACTTCAAACCCTCAAAAGACTCCAGTGTCCTCCAGCGCATAGAACACTGAACGCAGCATTGTGATGTCACAGAGCGTCAGAACTGCCAGCTGTGATGATGTCATCAGTGATGTAGTCTCAGTAAGGAATCCTCCAGCGCATAGAACACTGAACGCAGCATTGTGATGTCACAGAGCGTCAGAACTGCCAGCTGTGATGATGTCATCAGTGATGTAGTCTCAATAAGGAATCCTCCAGCGCATAGAACACTGAACGCAGCATTGTGATGTCACAGAGCGGCAGAACTGCCAGCTGTGATGATGTCATCAGTGATGTAGTCTCAATAAGGAATCCTCCAGCGCATAGAACACTGAACGCAGCATTGTGATGTCACAGAGCAGCAGAACTGCCAGCTGTGATGATGTCATCAGTGATGTAGTCTCACTAAGGAATCCTCCAGCGCATAGAACACTGAACGCAGCATTGTGATGTCACAGAGCATCAGAACTGCCAGCTGCGATGATGTCATCAGTGATGTAGTCTCACTAAGGAATCCTCCAGCGCATAGAACACTGAACGCAGCATTGTGATGTCACAGAGCAGCAGAACTGCCAGCTGTGATGATGTCATCAGTGATGTAGTCTCACTAAGGAATCCTCCAGCGCATAGAACACTGAACGCAGCATTGTGATGTCACAGAGCATCAGAACTGCCAGCTGTGATGATGTCATCAGTGATGTAGTCTGACTAAGGAGCAGTAGATGAGCAATGATATATAAAGGGAACATGTCATATGGTGTATGCCTCCTGAACTGCCCCCGGTAGGTTATAAGTCAGGAGACAGGCATCACCAATGTGTTACTGGAATCCTAAACGCCCCAACGGATCGTACAAAAAAAACCTTTACAGCTTTGACACTGCTAAGAAATTTATCTGATTGCACCTGGGAAGTTCTGGTGACAGGAACAGTCTCTTCCCAACCCGAGAACCACACGCTGTGACCAGTCTGATTGTTGGGCTGATCATTGACCTACGGTGCATCATCATCGTTCTCCTAGATGAAATTCCGTGCTTGTCGCTGAGTGGATCCTTTTGGCCACACTGCTTTAATATAATGGAGTATCTTGTCACGTGGCCGCTAGCACTGATCCCTGATCGCCCAGATATTGTGGACGGCCACACATACAGTAGGACCCCTATAGCAGAGACACAGTGCTGCGCAAAATGTTTAGGTGGGGAAAATATGTGCAAAGTAAGGAAGCTTTCACATACAGAAGTGTCAATACTTTATTTTTATTACTCAACAATATGCAAAGTGAATAAAAAAAAGAGAAGTCTACATCAGATCAATATTAGGTGTGTGACCGGCCTTGGCCTTCAAAACAGTAGACTTTTTCTAGGACCTCTTCTACAAAGTCAGGGACTTTCTAGGATTATAGTCAAGTGTATGAGCAACCAATTGTAGCTGAAAGGCGAGAGTGATTATTATTTTCACATGTAGGTTGAAATCCAGTCATTAAATGAAACAGAAACAGGTGTGCAGGAGGATTAAAAGGGATTGTCCACTACTTTCCATGTCCCTTTCATGTGCTCTAACTTCCATAGATCAGTTCTTCACTAAATACTTTGCTTTGTCACATCCTGGTCCCATGATCTCTAGCTGTGACTCTCCTGCTTCATGTGATGTCATCTCATATTTGAAAATTGATGGTTGGGGCGTGGCTTGTTGTACATGTGGGTGGGGTTTAGTGTGGGTGCACGGGGCTGTGTTCAGCAGAACTCACTATTTCTTTCAATGCCATACACCAGACACCTTCTTAGCCCCTTCATGACCTTTGACATATATTTACGTCAACAGTCATGTCCTTGCCTTTGATATGTTTTTGCATGCCTAGCCTACATCTTTCCCTGCCGGTGATTATTGATCTATTCAGCCATTATGTGCCTTCAGTGGTTGTTAACCAGTTGAATCCTGCTATCACTGACAGGGATTTAACGTGCTCTGACCCAGGGCCGGACTGACCATCGGGCACTTCTGGCAAATGCCAGAAGGGCCGGTGCCTGTAGTGGGCTGCTCGATCTGTTCCTGCTTCCAGGGCACCCCATGCAACTACGGGGTCCCCCCCTGCAATGACGCCACATGGATACAGGCAGCTCAGGTGTCGCAGAGTGATGATGTGCGCTGCGGTCACCCGACCACAAGGAGGCAGGAGCGCTCATTATCCCCTCTGAGGACAGGATGAGACACTGCACGGCACTTCTGACCCCCGCAGGACTGGTACAGTGGCTGGCTGCTCTCTGGGATGCATTAAAGCACAAGAGGAGGAAAGTCCTTGAAATCGTAAAGGATCAAAGAATCCCATAAAATGCAGGAGTGCACGGAGAGCCAGTGACTGGAGCATGGAGATCTACTCAAGGGGACATGGGGAAGTGTGAGCAGCCCAAAAAAAACTTGTGAAAAGTCAAATCCACAGAGTGGTCCCTGGACCCTGCATTGTGATTAGTGGGATTGTGAGTGGCAGCCATGGATTACTAAAGCCCCATGAATAGAGAGAAGCAGGCACTCAAGTAAGTGGAGGCTGCACACAGCTGCTGTCAGGGACTTCTCTGGTTATTTTCCTGCTCCAGTCCTCAATAGCTCCTTGTACAGAGCTGGTGTCACCAGAGACCCCCACTACAGCACAGCAGGGTCCTGTAAGTGTGCAGAGGAGTGGGGGCTGCACTGCACAATTCTCAGCTTAGGCTGGTTCATGGGAAATCGCATGTGACCTGTGTGAGCACCAATGGCGGATCTTAATAGGGGCGGATGGGGCGGTCGCCCCGGGCCCAAGGTTTTTTGGGGGCCCAGGGGCAGGGGCAGGGGCGGGCTGGGCCGGGTGGCAGAGAGGCAAATGCCCCCCGGACCGCTCCCCCAGCACCTGTACAGGGCCGGCCGTGCCCTGTGCTGTGACGCCGCCGGCAGCAGACAGCCGCCCGCGTCACATTCTATGAGGGGCCGGGAGCTGTGCACGGCGCACGGTGCACGGCCGTCACCTTGACGGCTGCTCAGCTCCGGCTGTACTTCCGGGTCAGATGTCGAGCGTGCACGATGACATCATCGTGCACGCGCCGACATGTCCCGGAGGATGCTGAAAGCAGAGGCTCTGCTGGGGAGCGAGCCGGCTGTGAGGTAAGTATGGGGAACTTTTTTTATTTTTTTTATTTATAAAATGAATTAAATGGGGGAGGGGGTGAGTGGGGGCTGTACACAATGAAGGGGGGGTGACTGGGGATGTACATGATGAAGGGGGGGTGACGGGGGCCTGTATATGATGAAGGGGGGTGACTGGGGGCTGTATATGATGAAGGGGGGGGTGACTGGGGCCTGTATATGATGAAGGGGGGTGACTGGGGCCTGTATATGATGACGGGGGGGTGACTGGGGGCTGTATATGATGAAGGGGGGTGACTGGGGGCTGTATATGATGAAGGGGGGGTGACTGTCTGGGGCCTGTATATGATGAAGGGGGGGTGACTGGGGCTGTACATGATGAAGGGGGGTGACTGGGGCCTGTATATGATGAAGGGGGTGACTGGGGCTGTACATGATGAAGGGGGGTGACTGGGGCCTGTATATGATGAAGGGGGGTGACTGGGGTTGTACAGGATGAAGGGGGTGAGTGGGGGCTTCACAGGATGAAGGGGGATGAGTGGGGGCTTCACATGATGAAGGGGGGTGAGTGGGGCTGAACATGATGAAGTGGGGGATAAGTGGGGCTGCACATGATGAAGTGGGGGATAAGGGGGACTGCACATGATGAATTAAGGGGTAAGTGGGACTGCACATGATGAATTAAGGGGTAAGTGGGACAGCACATGATGAATTGGGGGTAAGGGGAACTGCACATGATGAATTAAGGGGTAACTGGGACTGAACATGATGAATTGGGGGTAAGGGGGACTGCACATGATGAATTGGGGGTAAGGGGGACTGCACATGATGAAGTGAGGGTAAGGGGCACTGCACATGAAGTGGGGGTAAGGGGGACTGCACATGATGTGGGGGTAAAATTAACTGCACATGATGATGGGGGAGTGGGGCTGCACATGAAGTTGGGGGGGAAGGGGACTGCACATGATGAAATGGAAGGGGGGATAAGGGGCTGCAAATGATGAAGCGGCACTGCAGATGAAGTGAGTGGGTGATAGGGGACTGCAATGGATGAAGTAAGGGGACTTCAAATTAAAGTGGGGACATTAAAGTGGATCCCCTATGGCCAGGATCACGTTGGGTGATTTTGTGCGTATTGGCCGTAGGCCTACAGCTTATGTGCAACGTCTTTTTAGGCCATGTCCACACGTGGTGGAATGGTGGCGGGTTTTCCGTATGGACCCGCAGCAAACCAAGTGCTGCGGTCCGTACGGCTGTCAATTCCCGCACGGGGACCGCAGCGCTCAGGTGGGAAGGGGGGTACAGGGGCCCAGGTTTTATGAACAGCCCCGGGCCCATAGTCCACTTAATCCACCACTGGTGAGCACACTGCACAATTTTTGCAAACCTCCATACACTCCCCCCCATAGATGCAGTCAGACAAGACTTGTGACATAGGGATTGAAAGGGGCCAGCAAAGGGTTAATCTGCTAGGACTCCCACTGTAAAGTGTATGCACAGCCTGACACTATGGTCCCTGGGGGGCAGTGGTTTTGTTTTATCAGGTGGGTTCAAAAAGTTCAGTAATTTTCATTTTGTAATTCTCAGAAAAAGTCCCAGGAGGGGGCGAAAAAATAAAATCAGGAAATGTCTGGAGAAGAGATAATGAATGAGACTTGGACGGAAGTTATGGATGATATCTCGTAGTGATATTAAAGGGAATCTGTCACCCTTTTTTTTGACTATCAGCTGCGGCCACCGCCATCAGGGGCTTATCTACAGCATTCTGTAATGTAACCTGAAAGATAAGAAAAAAGAGTTATATAACACTCACCCAGGGGCGGTCCGGGTCCAGTTCAGGTCCGGAGGGAGTCGCTGTCTGGTCCGGCGCCTCCCATCTTGCAGCAATGATGTCCTCTTCATTCCTGCCCATCGTGGCTCCGGCGCAGGCGCACTGCTCTGCCCTGTTGAGGGCAGAGCAGATTACTGCAGTACGCAGGCACCGAAGCCGTGACGGGCAGGAATGAAGAGGACATCAACGCTGCAAGATGGGAGGCGCCGGTCCAGACCGTGACTCCCTCCGGACCTGAACTGGACCCGGACTGCCTCTGGGTGAGTGTTATATAACTCTTTTTTCTTATCTTTCAGGGTACATTGGGGGCTTATCTACAGCATTAGATGGCGGTGGCTGCAGCTGATAGTCAAAAAATTGATGACAGATTCTCTTTAATATGGTTATCAGTCACTGTCCCAAGCTGAACCGCCCTGATTTAAGTAGAGGTTGCATTCCATCGTTGTGCAGACGGCGCATCCTCTAAGGAGATTATAGATATTATATACACACCTTAAATGCTGCTGTGACTGTAGCCAGGGGTGTAACTTGACACAGGGCCCCCAACTATCACAGATCTTTATGGTAATAGCCTTTTGTGTGGGACCTCCGAAAATCATCCAGGGTGCAAGTGCCATTGCACCCCCTACACATATTTTAGTTACACCCCTGACTGCAACTCACACCAATATCCCACTTCACCCCCATGTCACATTCACTTTGGCCTAGGAAGCTGAGATATAGGGCGATGTTAGTAGCGCCAGACAGGTGTGTGAGGTGCCACGCCTCAGTAGTGACTGCAAGACCCCGACGTGTAATGCGAGGAGCTGTGGAGAACTACAGGAACCAGGGAGCCCTGTGCATGTGTTGGAACAAGAGAGTAAACTTTATTAACATATAGGGTGTTAAAATTCAACATGTGAAAGCCATAATGTGTATGGAGTCTAATGTGGGAGCCCTAATGTGTGTGGGAGCCTAGTGTATGGAGCCTAATGTGTATGGAGCCTAATGTGTAGGGGGCATAATGTGTATGGGAGCCCTAATGTGTAGGGGACCTAATGTGTAGGGGGCCTAATGTGTATGGGAGACTAATGTGTAGGGGGCATAATGTGCATGGGAGCCCTAATGTGTAGGGGGCCTAATGTATATGGGGCCTAATGTGTATGGGAGCCCTAATGTGTATGGGACCTGTATGACATGAAATGCAGCATAGAAATTACAGAGATAAATAGATACTGTTTTTTCTTTTTTTACATATTAAATTGAAAAAAGGCGCAGGGACCCTCTACTGTTTAAAAACAGTACAGATAAAGCTGGGCGCTTCTATTATCAGGCTGGGATAGTCCAGTGTTATTGGCTGTCCAAGACAAAAAATAGAAGCCCACAGCCGCCCCAGAATTAGCACATGACATCAGATTCGCCAATTCTGGAGCTGTACCCAGTCATCCCGATGCCTTGGTGTGTTGGCAATTGGGGTTATATATGGGACAGCTGTGATTTGTCAAAAATCACATCTGCCATCAAGTCCAAGGTGTCAGTCTGACACTCCCATTACTAACCCTATAAGCAAAAATAATTGAACACACACAGAAAAGTCCTTTATTTTAAAATAAAAACCTAGACATCTTTCACCTATTATTTCTCCAAAACCATCTCCACAGGTCCATTGTAATCCACATCGATGTCTCACATTGATCCCTGACTCTGTTACATTCAGAGGCTGTGATGGGCGGTGACATCAGTAAGGTTACCGCAGTTCACAGCTGGCTGCTCACACGCTGTCACCGAAGGATCGCGCAAAGGTTACCCTCAGAATCACCAGTTGTGTGACCTGAGATAGCCTTACTGACCTCACCGCTTGTTACTGCCGCTGGTTCTCGCACTACTCTCAGTGTGTTCCAGCAGCCGTGGTGTGCGGTAATGTTACTGATGTCACCGCTCGTCACTGCCACTGGTTTTCGCACTACTCTGTGTGTTCCAGCAGCAGTGGTGTGCGGTAATGTTTCTGATCTCACCATTCATCACTGCCGCTGGTTCTCGCACTACTCTCAGTGTGTTCCAGCAGCAGTGGTGTGCGGCAATGTTACTGATGTCACCGCTCGTCACTGCCGCTGGTTCTCGCACTACTCTCAGTGTGTTCCAGCAGCCTTGGTGAGCGGTAATGTTACTTATGTCACCGCTCGTCACTGCCGCTGGTTCTCGCACTACTCTCAGTGTGTTCCAGCAGCCTTGGTGAGCGGTAATGTTACTTATGTCACCGCTCGTCACTGCCGCTGGTTCTCGCACTACTCTCAGTGTGTTCCAGCAGCAGTGGTGTGCGGTAATGTTTCTGATCTCACCACTCACCACTGCCGCTGGTTCTTGCACTACTCTGTGTGTTCCAGCAGCAGTGGTGTGCGGTAATGTCTCTGATCTCACCACTCATCACTGCCGCTGGTTCTTGCACTACTCTGTGTGTTCCAGCAGCAGTGGTGTGCGGTAATGTCTCTGATCTCACCACTCATCACTGCCGCTGGTTCTTGCACTACTCTGTGTGTTCCAGCAGCAGTGGTGAGCGGTAATGTCTCTGATCTCACCACTCATCACTGCCGCTGGTTCTCGCACTACTCTCAGTGTGTTCCAGCAGCAGTGGTGTGCGGTAATGTTACTGATGTCACCGCTCGTCACTGCCGCTGGTTCTCACATTACTCTCAGTGTGTTCCAGCACCCGCGGTGTGCGGTAATGTTTCTGATCTCACGACTCCTCACATCCTCCAGATGCAGCAGAGTTGGGGATCGTCGTGGGACAGCAATGTGGATTACAATGGACCTGCAAACTTTTCTGTGTGTGTTTTAATGATTTTAACTTACAGGGTAGTAACGGGGACTGACACCTCTCCATTACTAGCCTCAGGGCTTGATGGCATATGTGATTTTTGACATATCACAGCTGACATCAACACCATATGTTAACCCAATTGCCACCACAGCACGACATCAGGATGAGCAGAGTAAAGTGCCAGAATTGGTAAATCTAATGTGATGCGCCAATTCTGTGGAGGCTGTGAGCTTCTATTTTTTGGCACAGGACGGGCCAGTAACCATGGACCATCCAGTTTGGCTCAGGAGAGTAGCAATAGGGCTCGCGACACATGGTTGTGTGAATACAGCCTTACATGAACAGCAGATATAGGGGCGGCTGAGACCAGGGGGTCTGGTTGCCGAATGGATTGCAATTCTGCCAGGAATTCTGTCACCGCATGTACAAAAGGGGACAGAGCTTTGGGAGGAGTACTGCAACTAAAAGCAATAAATAGGACTGAGCTGAAATACTGGGCACAGCTGTGACTATGTGTTATATAGTTGTGTTACACTCCCCTCACTTCTTGCAACCTACAAGTGTACAAAGATACAGTCACCATGTGACAAGTGGGCCTGTGTAACTTCAAATGCCAGAGCTGAATTTTAGTCCCAGTCCGGCCCTGCTCTGACCAGAAACACATTATTCATCCCACCCATCGGCTCCCCCCGTAACGGGATCGCAGGGCGCAGAGGGGTTGCCATGACAGCCATGGCCAATAGTTGTCCTGCTATCAATGATGTTATTATTGGTTGTCTGAGAAGTGTTATGCCACGCTGAATGCACTTGAGCACTCATATAATCATGATCCCCTGCTGGCAGCTCCCTTTGCCATTGCCGATTGATGATGTGCAAAATTTTTTAAAAAATAACTGTTGTTGGTAAAACTGTTTGTTTTTTTGTGATGTTTTTTTCAATTTTTCTCCTTTTTTTGTGAGCCATTTTTGAATTTAGGGTAGGGACTCGCACGAATTATGAACCTTGACGTGGGTTGCGAGCTACCATATTTTGGCCAAAATATCAACCAATACCTCATGGATTTTGTACATCATTTTTCATCTTTTTCTTCCTCATTTTTCCATTCTTATGCAGGATGCCGCCAGGCCTTTTATTGTTGGTTGGGTGAACTTGGGCATCTGTCCTTGTGGGATGCACTTACATAGTGTTGGCAGCCCACCTAATCTAATGTGCAGCACATGTATCTGTGTGACTGGTAGCCTTTGCAAGCTCCATCTGTGAACATTTTTAATACTAGGCAACCACCTCCTCCATGAATTGGTAGGCTTGTGAGTGGCTGCTCCATCAGTATTTTACATCTGTGCTGCCCCCACCTTTATCATGGGGGTCTGCTACATACTGCTGTAGAAAGTCACTTGGCAAAACGTACGTTGGAGTCACAGGGGGCACGGGGTACTGACTACTGGTATACAGTACATAATTTTCTTACACTTCCTTGTTTTTTATACCTACTTCATGATGTCAATATTTATGATTTATGATTTTTTTTATATAAATGAATGTCCCTATTTACAAATATAACAGGCTTTATGTATGGAAGTTCCCATGTTTATCTATATGCTACTGTCACTATACCCAGTATCAATACTTTTGTGCAGTGGTTTCCTTATATGTTTCATTGGTTTCCCTCCGGCCCTCATGAGTTTTTATTGATTCTTATATTTTAACACTTTAACTTATTAAAAATTATATCTTTTATACATTTTTTGATTTGGTTTATTCACTTCTTTGGAGTAGGTATATTAAACAATTTTTTCCTGTATAATGACTTCTGTATAAAGAAAAATTTAAAAAGCATGTAAAATAAATATAATTTAAGTAAATATAAATTTTGTTTAATTGCAAAAATGACAAATTTCTGTTTAATTTTTGAAGGAAGCAAGAATTGCCAAAAATAAAGGACTCACATACACCCTGTATTACACATAAAGGAGGCCCTCATACACATTCTGTTCAAATTGGTACCCCTAGACTCATAAAGGTTATGCACTTTTTAAGGGTTAAATACCAAGAAAATGTACTCCATACCATGAATAGTATATGGGTGAGCAATATAATACCGATAAGGGTATGTGCACATTGTGAGTAAAATATCTGTACCATTTCTGCATCTCTTGGCAGGAAAAATAAAGCTGGCAAGTCGGCCAGCGAGCCGTAACTTTGTGCCAATCCTTGTTTCACCGCCGCTGTGACTTGAAAACTATAATAAACAGAACAAAATGAACATTAGGAAACAATCATAACAAAAAGGGAGGGAGGGTGGGACAAGCACCTCCAGGATCCGGTCAGTAGGAAAGAGGGAGGGTGGCCACGGATTTGGTGCTATATAACCACAGGAAGGGGTTGTGCTAACCCCTACCCAATCCCATTAGCTCCATACATTAATACTCCGCCCCAGCATGATATGGGTGGGCGAGTTCAACTTTAACCCATAAGGGAAGGGTAGGGGAGGAAAGGCACCACAGTCAGTTGCACTCTCCTTAATCAGTACAGTGCCCACCATTCTGTTCAAATTGGTACCCCTAGACTCATAAAGGTTATGCACTTTTTAAGGGTTAAATACCAAGAAAATGTACTCCAGACCATGAATAGTATATGAGCGAGCAATATAATACCGATAAGGGTATGTGCACATTGTGAGTAAAATTTCTGCACCATTTCTGCATCTCTTGTCAGGAAAAATAAAGCTGCAAAATAGTGCAAGGATAGGTGCAGGGCAGGAGGCATCTGCGCCAGTGTTTTTGGCAGGGTATTGGGAAGCCCCTAGCACAGAGGATGTGGCAGTGGTGTCACCTGATGGCACCAATTGTGGACCTGGTCATTCTGCCCACCGAGTCACGTGCCTGATCATGCTGGTGATGGTTAGGTTCTTAGTGGCCAGGCCCCTGCTGATCTTTGCATGGCACAGCTTGGAAATGGTCATTTGGTTTTTCTCAGAACGCTCTATAGAAAACTTCCAGATTGTGAACAACTAACTTTTTGATGGTGAAATTCAGGACTGTCAGTTCTCCGCGGGACAGTTGCCCGCCTTCTCCCGCTGGTCAGCTCACTGCCTCTACCTGTCTGTTTGGTACTGCCAATCTCTCACCCTTAGCACTGCTGGCCTTGCTCTGCATGCCAGATTCCCAGGTTGTGTTGGTGACTTCGTCATCCACCACCTCGTCTTCCAACAACACATCCTGGTCCTCCTGACTTCGTGACTTAACAACGAGCCTTAACGGCAACTGTGTCTCATCATCATCATCCTCCTTCTTCTCCTAAATTTTCCATTCCTCACTGTCATGTTCTAGTGGCCATGGCTGCTCTAAGTAAGTTTTAGGCATCACTAAATAGCATGTTGTCCTGTCCCTCTTAAGGGCCTGTCACACTAAGAGATATCGCTAGCAATATCGCTATAACTAGTGACGTAGAAGTGATATTGCTAGCGATATCTCTGTGTGTGATACTTACCTACGACCGGCTCCCCCGCTGGTTATCGCTGATCGCGCGAGAACGTTCAGGACTGTTTCTCGTCGTCAGCTTCCTGTGGCGCTTCCTGCTGTGAGGACGAGCGACACGTGGAGCCGGGCGGGAGGACGCAGGATCGCCTCGTCTGACAGGTAAGTAGCGATTCCCGTCCCCAGCGATGTCGCTGGTGAGATCTGCCTGTGTGGCAGCTCACTAGCGACCACTTAGCGATGTACCAGCGATCCTGACCGCGTCATATCGCTGGTCGGGATCGCTGGTACATCGCTAAGTGTGACAGTACCTTAAGAGCATGCAGTTTGAGAGGCCACAATCAAGTATTGTGATAAAGATCTCCTCGGAGTGGCCTAGTGTGGGATCACTAGTCTCTTGGGACTCAACATGGTGGGAGGGAGGAAGATCAGGGTGAGGATTAAGTGATCCAGACTTTAGGCTGGTGAGACTGGACCGTGTGTAAGACTTCAGAAATGGTGTACTGTGCCTCCCTGCAAAGTGTGACAGGAACCTATGTGTACGTATTTCTTGTGCCCCTGCAACAGACGTAGTCGCACCTGCTCCACGTACTCAGTATCTGCGAGCACCATCATCAACAATTCCACATCCTTTAATTCACGCATTTTATAATTGCTAGATCTCTTGAAACCAAGTTTATTTTTAATAAAAGGAAAATATTGGTCACCTGCAGTAATCAAAGCACTTTTTATGAGTTTACTCCTTTGTAATGTAACAGAAAGAATGCAAAAGTGTATGCATGAGATTCAATCCAGAAAAATGTTTCAATGCTTTTTCTCAGTTAGAGGTCACATAAATGTTCACAGATCACATAACACTGTATGTCTGAGAAATGGAAGCCTACAAAATTTTTAAAAGCTTTTGTTCACTTTTAGACCTCACAGAAAAATTTACAAAGTAACACATTATGCCAGTGTGGCGCCCCTGAGGGTCCAGTCGCCACAGAGGTACTGCACATCACCCAGAGGTGTGGTATCCCACGACCAGGTAAGGTGGAGACACCCGACCACATTCCATCCCACATCCCACACACACGTAGCATAGCAGAGCACCTTTTATGGCCCCTGCTTTGGAACACGAAGGGTGTTGGGAGGTGGGCGGAGCGTAGTTGGAGAGAGGGAGATTTACAGGAAGTGAAGTGAGATTCCCTCAGAGGGAGGGAAGGAGAAGGACGTGTCTTGTGCAGCTCCAGTCAGCAGGAGTTGCCGGACTGAATAGCTTGGCAGAAAGCTCCCTAAAAGGAAAGTTGGTTCTTCTGAGACACAGTTGGAGCGTACTCTCAGTGGGGCTCATTTCCATGCTGACAGCCGTCAGGTGGAGGAAGGACTTGGTCGCCAGGGGACACAGCCCCTAGCCTAGTGAGCGTACTTCAGGGCTCTACGAGCAAGCCGATAGCTGTGGTGTCTTTATGGACCACAGCCCCTACCACAGTTATTCCAACCAGAAAGGCAGCTATATAGGATCAAAGAAACGGAGGGGCATGCATTATCTGACAGGATTCGCAGCTGCTGGCCTGGGACGATAATTGTGAAGTGCTGGAAAGGAAGGAAAGTGGAAAGCAGCATATTGTGTGGAGACAGCCAGGAAAGGGTACATACTGACAGGGAGTGCTGGAAGGGTGTACTTCATTTTACCTGGAAGTTGTCTGGACCCCTCACCTGGAGAATGCAGCGCTGAGGTGGGCATCTGTGTGCACCAGACTGTAAGTAAAGCCTTGGAACTACATGCCACTGTATCTCTGCCTTCTTTCAGCGTCTTCAACTTAGCAGTGCTACATCCTTTACTTTGCACTGCCAACTCATCTCTTCTGCCCTGGGACTACAACTCTGACTGTGGAGAGCTTCACCAACTCTGCTGCATCATAACATCTGTCCCAGAGAAGCCACACTGCAGCGCTGGTCACCACTGACCAGAATACCACAGGTGGCGTCACAAACTCATACACATAAACTTTATTCCTATTCAAATTCTACCCCCTTTCACATGATCGCCTGGGGCCACGGACCGGGTCACTGCCACTGTGACACATCCCTTTAATATGCCAGCCCAGTACCAAGTATCCCACGGCCCCTGGGGCATGTCATTTTGGCATCCCGAACAGGATGACGAAGCCCAATGCCACTGGGTCCTGTGTGCTGAAGATTTGATGGATGTGGACATTGAAAAGCATAAAATATGCAAAAGAACGGATTTAATAGACTGTGAAAAAGACTCTGAAAATGGCTGCCACAGCAGTGCAGGGAGGTGTGTCATCGTGGGTGGCACCCAAGGAAAAGCGCGAAAAGTCATGAACCTCTCCTGCCTGTATTTTTATGTGACAGCGTCATGGCCGTCGCCCAGAGGAGTCGGGGTCCTTCGCTTGGTATGGTGGCAAAGGGAAGAGACACCGCCCCCAAGGGGAGTAGAGAAGCTCCGCGGCGGGAAGAAGAGCCAGAAAGAAGCTACAACACCAGGCAGCCATGATGGAGAGCGGGAGGAGGCCTGAAGAGCGTGGAGAGGAACAACACCACTCACCCAACGCCCTAGCATCAGGCTCTGGCCCACTGAAAGAATTAGACCTGGAGCAGCTGGAGGCAGAAATCACCCAGCTGAAACGCAGCCTGCAGCTGAGGCAGGCTTTGTTGGAGCAAAAGAGGCAGCACGCCCAGGAGGGGTCTGCCCTTGGAGTACCCTCACCACCGGTCCCCGCTGACCCTGTCCAGGTACCCTCACCACCTGTACCCGCTGTTGCTGTCCAGGTGTCCCCTCCACGATACCTGCTGCCGCTGCCTAGACACCGCCGATGGAAGCCGCCGCCATCACCCAGGAGTCGCCATCATGAGCCCCTGAGAGCAGCTCTCCAGCATCAGATTCTGCAGACTCCATAGTGTCCCTGCTGCTGGCGCCTGCGGAGGAACAACGTGGTCCTGAGGACCCTGAAGATACAGGTATGGCCGCCGCCCCTGTGTCTTGGGAGGCCTTGTTAGGCCCCATCGGGTCACCACCTACCCCAAAGTATGGCCAGGTGGTGCTGGCCATCGCCTGGGATCGGGAGACAACCCCCAAGGGGGGAATGCTGGAGCTTGTCACTGGACCTCAGCCATCCTCCATAGGCAGAGGCAAGCGGGAAGTCACCACCAGGGAAACGCTAGAGGCAACGGCAAGGGGATTCCCCTTGTCCATAGAAGAGATCTGCCTCCAGCAGCTCCTTCAATTTGCAAAGGAGAGAAGAGAGCGTCATGAGCTGCGGTTAGCCCTGGTAGACTGGTACCTGCGGAAAAAAGAGTGACCCACGCTGAGCACATGGAGAGGCATGATCCAATAGGTTGGGGCAAAGTCCTCAACTTCGATGTGGAAAATGGCTACGGGTTCATCCAGGACTCCAAGGAAATTTCTGACCTGTTCGTCAGCAGTCGGGATTTGGAGGCGCATTTCACCCGGGGACATCCAGGCCGTGATTTTTACCCAGGTGACTATGTGTCCTTCACCCGCCACCTGGGGGCCCGCAGCTGGTATGCTTTAAACGTGAGACGTATCCCTGCAGAGCTGAAAGCCGTCTACGAACACCAGGGGGCTCCCATAGCAACAGAAGCCTCAATAACAGCAGCAGCCCCAATAGCTACAACCGCAGCCTCCGTGTCTGTATCAGCAGTGATACCAGCTGCAACCCACCAACAGGCTGCAGTCCCACCACCACAAGCAGACACTGTTAATCCAGCTCCATCAGGAGGGAGTCAACAGGAGGACTACCTCCAATTTGTCATGCCTCCCAGTAGTGGACATCTGGATGTTTTACCCTGGAAACAAAGAGAACCAGGCACTTCTGCTTCACCAGGAGGTGACAAGCAGTAAATATGAGAACAGGACATCTAACCAGTTATAAACAGTTACCCAGGAGGGAATTGGCATAGTTGTTGCCTAGTTGTTTGCACAGTTTCTATGAAGGTTACCAGTTCCTTTTGTTGATGTGCTCTTAAAGGAAAAAGAAAAACTGAGAGATCACGAACTGTGTGTGGTCCAAAAACTTTCTATGTAAATAGTTCTGCACCTCTTCAGGTGCTCCCTCTTGGTTTTACCTAAACCCTCTAGGAAAATAAGGATTGTTCATCATTCCATAATAGCAGACTTGAACAAAAACCTGTTGGGTGTGGCCTAAGACAGGGTCTAAAGGAAGACACCAGTTATGTCCTGGAGCCCACCCAGGACCACCGTTGGAGGTTTCTCCGCAGGTCCTCCATTCATCATAAGGACATTTGCGGATTCTTCGTCTGGACCAGTATCCACCATATACCAATACAATTGCCGTTTAATGAAAGCACTTTATATTACTATAGTAATGTTTAACAAAAATGTAAGGTTAATAAATAAAAAATATATATATATTCAAAGCAGATGACAAACTAAAGTTGGCGGTTGTCACCAGGAAGTAGTCAGATTAATAGATATTATGAATAAAGTTATTTCTGTAACGTTTAAAAGCATAGGTACGTCTCTTCAGGAAAAGATGTTTAATTATAATTGTTGACAGATCTGTTGAAAAATATTTTTGTATGTTCCCCTGTAACAACTTGTACTTTATTTCAGCCCGTGGACATGCTGGGTTCAACAGGGGGGAGTGTGGCTCCCCTGAGGGTCCAGTCACCACAGAGGTACTGTACCTCACCCAGAGGTGTGGTATCCCACGACCAGGTAAGGTGGAGACACCCTAGCACATTCCATCCTACATCCCACACACACAGCATAGCAGAGCACCCTTTATGGCCCCTGCTTTGGAACACGAAGGGTGTTGGGAGGTGGGCAGAGCGTAGTTGGAGAGAGGGAGAATTACAGGAAGTGAAGTGAGATTCCCTCAGAGGGAGGGAAGGAGAAGGACGTGTCTTGTGCAGCTCCAGTCAGCAGGAGTTGCCAGACTGAATAGCTTGGCAGAAAGCTCCCTAAAAGGAGAGCTGGTTCTTCTGAGACACGGTTGGAGCGTACTCCCCGTCGGGCTCATTTCCACGCTGACAGCCGTCAGGTGGAGGAAGGACTTGGTTGCAAGGGGACACGGTCCCTAGCCTAGTGAGCGTACTTCAGGGCGCTACTAGCAAGCCGATAGCTGTGGTGTCTTTATGGACCACAGCCCCTACCACAGTTATTCCAACCGGAAAGGCAGCTATATAGGATCAAAGAAACGGAGGGGCTTGCGTTATCTGACAGGATTCGCAGCTGCTGGCCTGGGACGATAATTGTGAAGTGCTGAAAAGGAAGGAAAGTGGAAAGCAGCATATTGTGTGGAGACAGCCAGGAAAGGGTACATATTGACAGGGAGTGCTGGAAGGGTGTACTTCATTTTGCCTGGAAGTTGTCTGGACCCCTCACCTGGAGAATGCAGCACTGAGGTGGGCATATGTGTGCACCAGACTGTAAGTAAAGCCTTGGAACTACATGCCACTGTGTCTCTGCCTTGTTCCCGTATCTTCAACTTAGCACTGCTACATCCTTTATTTCACACTACCAACTCATCTCTACTGCCCTGGGACTACAGCTCTGCCTGTGGAGAGCTTCACCAACTCTGCTGCATCATAACATCTGTCCCAGAGAAGCAACACTGCAGCGCTGGTCACCACTGACCAGAATACCACAGGTGGCGTCAAGAACTCATACACATAAACTTTATTCCCATTCAAATTCTACCCCCTTTCACATGATCACCTGGGGCCACGGACCGGGTCACTGCCACTGTGACACATCCCTTTAATACACCGGCCCGGTACCGAGTATTGTGCTGTTCCATGCATGTTTCTAGTTAAAGAAATGTATTTATGTTTTTTCGCTTGTCTCTGCTGCCATCTACTGGCCAGACCATTTAGTTCCTCGGTCTTTCCTTGTTCAGCCTATGGGGAGGGGCTTCTCTTCAGCCTCTTCTCTTCCTGTTTGCTCAGTCATCGGCAGACATCTTACCTGAGAGAACTGTTCTCCCTCATGAGCTGAGGAAGCAAAGTCTTTTGACCCGCAAGTAGCGACTCCAGAGACAAGCTCCATGCAAGAGACTCAATGTAATGTTTGGATCGTTATCTACGGAATAAACCAACATTGTTCTTCATCATAACGCGTATATGCTTATCTGAGAAGCTGCTAAGGGTCATGTCTGCCTCGCTTATTGGATACACAAAGGTAGGAAACTTCTCTCATTTACATGTCTGCATACCTTTAATCGCCATTAAGTGGGGACAGAACAGTCAAAAGACTAGCTTGCTGGCCCATACAAGTCAGAAGACTACTTTTAAAGCTCATAAGCAGCTAGAAAACCTCCTTATAGCCCAGCACCCCAGCTACAGATCTCCATCTGCCCCGTCTCCCTATGTGTAATCTGCCCAGCAACAAGCCTCGCACACCAGTCTGCCTGCAGCAGTGCACGTCTGGACAAGCCTAGAAGTAGCTCCACCACCTGCCACATCTTGCAATAACTCTGCTCGTACTGTTAATGAGGACTGTCTATGCACCTGCTGTTTCCTTCTGGCCACATCGCTCCTAAAGGCCTGCAGTACTCCATACCTCATTACCGCGCATCAGCGATTCGCGAACCCCCAAGTTTCGCCAAAGCCACTCTGGGAATCTCATCCGGGACCTCCCGCAGAGCCGCACAGTGATTTTCGGACCCCGATTCAAAAGTTGAATTTTTTAAAGAGACAGTACACCTTTATTCAAAATGGCCGAAAAAGACCTCGGACAGGTCCCTACTGCTGAAACAGTGCAAATACAACCTGATACCGTCCACGATGAAGCCCAGGAGGCAGACCCCACATCTCAAGCAGACCAAGTCACCCGACCAAAACGTTCTGCCAAACCAACTATAAAGGTGCTTGAAAACTATCACAATATGAAAGATGAGCTATGTGATCACCTGGAAGAACAGTGGGAATGCGTCACCTCTTATATGTCAAGACTCGAATCCTCATCAGGCAACGCCGCAAGCTTGCAATCCGTCATGGAGCGGCTGAACACCGCCCGTGAAAGGTACAAGAGACTATCAGCAAAGTACATCGCTCTTCTAAAAGATTTTAATTCTGATGAAGCTCTTCCAGACCTCAGTGAGGCGCTAGAGACGGACAAGGAGAGAGACGCCAAGGTCCAACATGCCATAAACAAGGCTGAACACCGTATCTCTCACCTGCAAGAAACCAGGTCACACCGATCGACCTCATCTAAACGTTCCTCTCGGTCATCCAGGGCATCGTCCTCAAGAAGTTCAACCATGAGCGACAGGATACTAGAGGCCCGCATAAAGGCAGAGGAATCCAGAGTGAGACGTTCTTTCACTGAGAGAGAAGCTAAGGCAGAGGCAAAAAGGGCAGAAGCAGACATGGAAGCAAAAAGGGCAGAAGTGGAAGCCAAGAGAGCAGAAGTGGAAGCAAAAAGGGCAGAAGTGGAAGCCAAGAGAGCAGAAGCAGAAGCGGAGGCTCAGCTGAAGATTCTTCGGTCACAGATGGAAGAGGAGGTCGCATTAGCTAAAGTGAGACTACTTGAGCAGGCGTTGATCCAAGGTCCTGATGCAGCTAACTTGCCACCACTGGAATCAGACGATCCAGTCAATCGCACGAAAGACTATGTACTAAACCAGCTACCTGTAGCAACCCCGGTCTACAGTACCGTCCAAGTCGACGACACCAAAACCTCCAACGTACTCCCAGAGATACCTTCTCAAACACAGTCACTACAAGATGGCAACCAAGTGTTTCCCGACCCACCTTTACAGCTCAAGCGGTATTCGTCAGATTCTTCAAGGGCTAAACCACAGCTCAACCCTGCAGCAACATCATTCTATCCGGGAACAGCTCATCCATTCACACCAGGCGGCCCATACGCCCCAGGGGCATCACGAGTCGTCGTGGCAACGAGTGGTGAGAAGTCGGATATGTCCGAGTTCGCCAGGTTCATGGTGAGCAGAGAGCTAATCAACACCAGTCTTACGAAGTTTGATGATCGTGCAGAGAGCTACAGGGCCTGGAAAGCAACCTTTAAGGCAGCCATCGCCAATCTCAACCTAACTGAAGAACAGGAACTTGACCTCCTGATAAAGTGGTTAGGTCCAAGCTCTTCAACCCGCGTCAGGAGCCTCAGAGCGGTCCACGTGGGACAAGCAGAAGCAGGTCTCGCTGCCGCATGGCAAAGGCTGGAACGCACCTTTGGCAGCGCAGAGGCAATAGAGAAAGCCCTATTCAAGAGACTGCAGGATTTCCAAAAGATCAACCTTAAAGACGTCCACAAGCTGCAAGACCTAAGTGACCTGCTAATGGAGCTGGAGCTCGCCAAAAGAGACCCTCGTCTGTCTGGGCTGTGCTATCTGGATTCAGCCCATGGAGTAAACCCGATCGTGGTGAAGCTGCCATACAGCCTGCAGGAAAAGTGGGCAATGTCAGTATCAAGATACAAAAGAGTGAACGACGTTACCTTCCCTCCATTCATCCACTTCTGCAGGTTCATCGATGAACAGGCCCAGATGAGGAATGACCCCAGCCTCGACTTCCTAGAGTCCAAAGCTTCGACAGCCGCACCAACTCCTGCGCCAAGGTATGAAAACACCACATACAAACGCAGAGACACTAAGAGAGCTGTGAGCGTTAGGAAGACCGAGCTACCGTCACCTGCAACGCCCACAGACGAACAGAACATCGTCTCAACACGAGATAAATCCTTTAATCGTGAATGTCCCATCCACAAGAAGCCACACTCGTTGACCAAGTGCAAAGGGTTTAGATCCAAAACCCTACAGGAGCGCAAGGAGATCCTCACAGAGCTCGGGGTTTGCTTCAAATGCTGCGCATCACTTGAGCACATGGCCAAGGACTGCAAATCCACAGTCAAGTGTGGGGAGTGCCACAGCGAAAAGCATGTTTCAGCCATGCACTCAACCCGAATAGCTAGAGACACACCGGCTGCAGTCACCACTGCTCCCGCTCCAAGTCATGGCGGGGAGCCACAGAATCAGACCGACACCGCCACAACTGTCTCCTGCTCATGCTCAGAAGTATGTGGAGAGGGCCGCATGGAGAAATGTTGCGCCCGAATATGCCTCATCAAGGTTTACCCCGAAGGACATCCAGAAAAGGCAATGAAGGTGTATGCCATCATAGACGACCAAAGCAACCGGTCCCTGGCAGGAGCCAAATTCTTTGAAGCCTTCGGAATTAGTGGACCATCAGAGCCCTACACCTTGAACACCTGCTCAGGCCGCATAGAGACTAGCGGCAGAAGAGCCCAGGGATTCATCGCTTCTCCTATCAACGGGAAGACTGAAATACCTCTGCCAACGCTAGTTGAATGTGACCAAATACCCAGCCATAGGAGTGAAATTCCTACCCCAGAAGCTGTACTTCATCAGCCGCACCTGAAGCACCTCGCAAGCGTCATCCCACCTATGGACAACAACGCGGAGATTCTACTCCTGCTCGGCAGAGACAACCTGAGGGTACACAAGGTGCGACAACAGTGCAACGGACCTGACTATGCACCATACGCCCAGAGACTGGACCTCGGATGGGTAGTCATAGGAAACGTGTGCGTTGATCGATCAGAAATCGACTCCTTCAGGACCTACGTCCATGGAGACGGACGCACAACCTGCCTAAGGCCATGTCCTCATCACTATGAAGTGAAAGAGAAGCCCCCAGCCCCCAGATTATCTAAAGCTGAAAATGAATTGAGGCTTGCAAGAGATGTCAAAAGCAATAATAAAGGATTTTGGGGATATGTCAAAAGTAAAAGAAAAGTCAAAGATGCTATAGGATTTTTACAGGATGAAAATGATGAAATGGTAAGACAGGATGTTGAGAAGGCTGAACTTTTAAATTCCTATTTTGCATCTGTTTTCTCTCAGAAAGGAAATGTAACATCAACTGTTATTCACTGTCCTATTAAGGGAATAGAAGAATCCAGGATATCTATAAACAGAAAGATAGTGAAGAAACACTTAGCTAGCCTAAATGAATTCAAGTCTCCAGGTCCAGATGAATTACACCCCAGAGTACTGAAGGAGATAGCAGAAGAAATTTTTGAACCCCTCTCTATAATCTTTGAAAATTCTTGGAGAACAGGAGAAGTGCCAGAAGACTGGAGAAGAGCAAATGTTGTTCCTATCTTCAAAAAGGGGAAGAAGGTGGACCCAGGTAACTATAGGCCGGTGAGTCTGACTTCTATACCAGGAAAGATCTTTGAACAAATTATTAAACAACATGTATGTCAATACCTGGATAAGAATGAAGTGATTAAACAGAGTCAGCATGGGTTTGTAACTAATAAGTCATGTCAGACTAACTTAATTTCCTTCTATGACGGTATCACTGATTGGTTGGATCAAGGAAATGCTGTAGATATAGTATATCTTGACTTCAGCAAAGCATTTGACAAAGTCTCTCATACAATCCTTATTGAAAAAATGACTAAGTATGGAATGGACAAGGCAACTGTTAGGTGGATTCATAACTGGCTTAGTGATCGGACCCAAAGAGTGGTCGTAAATGGCTGCACATCCAGTTGGAAGAATGTCTCAAGTGGGGTACCACAGGGCTCTGTCCTGGGCCCTGTATTGTTCAACATCTTTATCAACGATTTAGATGAAGGAATTGAGGGTAAACTGATTAAATTTGCTGATGACACAAAGCTAGGAGGGATAGCTAATACTAGAGAAGAGAGAGAGAGGATTCAAAAAGATTTAAATAAACTGGAGAAGTGGGCAGCAACTAACAGAATGGTTTTTAACAGGGAGAAATGCAAAGTACTACATCTGGGCAATAAAAATGGAAAAAGCATATATAGAATGGGAGGAATAGGGCTAAGTGACAGCACATGTGAAAAAGACTTGGGTATACTAATTGATCACAGACTGAATATGAGTCAACAGTGTGATGCAGCAGCAAAAAAGGCAAATGCAATTCTAGGATGTATTAACAGAAGCATACAGTCTAGATCACGTGAAGTCATTATTTCCCTCTACTCCTCTTTGGTCAGACCTCATCTGGAATATTGTGTCCAGTTTTGGGCACCACATTTTAAAAAAGACATCAACAAACTGGAGCAAGTTCAGAAAAGAGCGACCAGAATGGTGACCGGTCTGCAAACCCTGTCTTATGAGGAAAGGTTGCAGGATTTGGGAATGTTTAGTTTGCAAAAGAGAAGACTGAGAGGAGACTTAATAGCTGTCTACAAATATCTAAAGGGCTGTCACATTGTAGAAGGATCAACTTTATTCTCATTTGCACAAGGAAAGACTAGAAGCAATGGGATGAAACTGAATGGGAGGAGACACAGATTAGATATTAGAAAAAACTTTTTGACAGTTAGAGTGATCAATGAGTGGAACAGGCTGCCACGAGAAGTGGTGAGTTCTCCTTCAATGGAAGTCTTCAAACAGAGGCTGGACAGATATCTGACTGGGATGATTTAGCGAATCCTGCTTTGAGCAGGGGGTTGGACCAGATGGCCCAGGAGGTCCCTTCCAACTCTACGATTCTATGATTCTATGATTCTATGATTCTATGAATACAGCTGCCTGACATCGCTTCTTCTCTGCATACCGACAACTTGGGAAGATCAGTCTTTCACATCACCAAGGACGACGATAAAGTAGCCTTGTCAGTGGAGGACAGAGAATTCATCGACATAATGGACCGTGAGTTCTCTAAGGACAAAACCGACCACTGGGTCTCTCCATTACCCTTCCGATCCACCAGGGTAAGACTGCCAAACAACCGAGACCAAGCTCAGAACAGATTCAACTCTCTTCAACGTTCAATGAACCACAAACCTGAAATGAGGGAGCATATTGTCGCCTTTATGGACAGAATATTTCGCAACAACCACGCGGAACCCGCTCCTCCCGTGAAGAAGAACGAAGAGTGCTGGTATCTGCCTTCATTTGGTGTCTACCACCCACGGAAACCGAACCAAATCAGGGTTGTCTTTGACTCCAGCGCCAAACATGGAGGCATATCACTCAACGATGCCCTCCTCACAGGTCCCAACCTGACGAACAACTTAGTAGGAGTGTTGCTGAGGTTCAGGAAAGAACTCGTCGCCATCACTGCCGATATCGAACAGATGTTCCACTGTTTCCTAGTCAGGGAGGACCACCGGAACTTCCTCAGATTCCTGTGGTTCAAGGACAACGACACCAACAAAGAGATGGTGGAATACCGAATGAGAGTCCATGTCTTCGGGAACAGCCCTTCACCCGCAGTAGCAACCTACGGTCTCCGAAGGACCGCATCAGAGGGAGAGTCTGAGTATGGCACAGACGCAAGAGACTTCGTTGAAAGAGACTTCTATGTAGACGACGGGCTCAAATCACTGCCCACTGAAGAAGCAGCCATTGATTTGCTCAAGAGGACCCAAGGTATGCTGGCCCAGGCAAGGCTCAGGCTTCATAAAATCGCTTCAAACAGCCCGACCGTAATGAGAGCCTTTGATTCGGGTGATCACGCCCCTGGATTCAAGGACATTGACTTGGGGCTAGACAGCCCACCCGTGCAGAGGAGCCTAGGCATCAGATGGGATCTCGCAGCCGACTCCTTCGGGTTTCAAGTGAATTGCTCGGACAAACCGTTCACAAAACATGGTGTCCTCTCCATAGTGAACAGCTTATTTGACCCGCTGGGGTTCGTGGCGCCTATCACCATACAAGGCAAATCCTTGTTGAGACAACTATCTGAAACTGTCAAGGATTGGGATACCCCGCTCCCCTCTGACAAAGAGAAAAAATGGGAAACTTGGAAACAGTCGTTGTGCGGATTGAACAATATTCACATCCCGAGATGCTACACCAAAATCTCCCTTGCCTCTAGCGGAAGGAAAGAACTCCACGTCTTTTCAGACGCCTCCACAGAAGCCATAGCGGCGGTTGCATACCTGAAGGTGATGGACGCCAGCGGGCAAAGCTACGTCGGATTGGTGTTCGGCAAGGCGAAGCTAGCCCCGAAGCCCGACCACACCATCCCCAGACTCGAACTCTGTGGAGCCGTCTTGGCAGTGGAAATTGCTGACTTCATACTACAAGAACTGTGTATCGAAATAGATGAGGTCCAATTCTACACCGACAGAAAGGTCGTTTTGGGTTACATCTACAATACATCGAGACGATTCTACGTGTATGTCAGTAACCGCATCGAAAGGATCAGGAGATCCTCCAAACCGGAACAATGGCGTTACGTACCATCGGAGCTGAATCCAGCAGATCTTGCAACCAGACCCATGTCTATATCTTCTTTCGTTAACTCTTCTTGGCTTACAGGTCCAGAGTTCCTGCTGAGACAGTCAGAAGAAGGTGTCCAGGAAGACTTCAGCATCCTAGATCCAGACAACGATCCAGATGTCCGAACTGAGGTCCATACCCTGACCACCAGTGCTGAGAAAACATCCAACCTCGGCTGCCAACGTTTTGAACGTTTCTCCAGCTGGTTAAGACTCGTCAGGACTGTTGCCAGGTTAGTGCACATCGCCAGATGTTATCGTGCAGACTTTAAAGACAAGGACTGTCATCGCTGGCATGTATGCCACAGACCTCTTTCTGCTGAGGACATCTCCCATAGTGAGTCCCTCATTATACGCCACCTCCAACAGAGCGAATTCGCCACCGAATGGAAGTGCTTAAATAACAAACAGCAGATTCCATTAAGAAGCCCCCTCGCCAATTTAAACCCAGTAATGGACAGCTTCGGCTTACTGAGGGTTGGCGGTCGTTTAAGCCAGGCTCGTTTCGGTGTCGCAGAGCAAAATCCTCTCATCATTCCCAACAAACACCACGTTACAGTCTTACTGATCCGTCATCATCATGAAAGGACTGACTGGCCTCTGGGACTTGTTACCAGGACACTGCCTAGCCAGGACGGCAACGTGCGGAAGGTGGAGCTGAGGGTCTTTAGGAAGGGTGAGACGAAGATCTTTGCGAGGCCAATCCATGAACTCGTCCTCTTACTGCCTATCGAGAGCGCCACTACGGGATGAGCGTTCTGCACCCGAAGTTTGGCCGTTTTTCTGATTTTTTGAACTTTAATTGTTGCATTTAACATGCCCTTTCTTTTAGGTTTATAATTATTATGGACAATAGTGGAATCCCCATAGTGAATTCCAGACGGGGAGTGTGCTGTTCCATGCATGTTTCTAGTTAAAGAAATGTATTTATGTTTTTTCGCTTGTCTCTGCTGCCATCTACTGGCCAGACCATTTAGTTCCTCGGTCTTTCCTTGTTCAGCCTATGGGGAGGGGCTTCTCTTCAGCCTCTTCTCTTCCTGTTTGCTCAGTCATCGGCAGACATCTTACCTGAGAGAACTGTTCTCCCTCATGAGCTGAGGAAGCAAAGTCTTTTGACCCGCAAGTAGCGACTCCAGAGACAAGCTCCATGCAAGAGACTCAATGTAATGTTTGGATCGTTATCTACGGAATAAACCAACATTGTTCTTCATCATAACGCGTATATGCTTATCTGAGAAGCTGCTAAGGGTCATGTCTGCCTCGCTTATTGGATACACAAAGGTAGGAAACTTCTCTCATTTACATGTCTGCATACCTTTAATCACCATTAAGTGGGGACAGAACAAGTATCCCACAGCCCCTGGGGCATGTCACATGAAAAATGGAAGCCTACAAAATTTTTAAAAGTTTTATTGCAGTTTTACAGATCACAAAAATGTTCACAGACCACGTAACAATAGGTCTGAGAAATGGAGGCCTACATAATTTTTAAACGCTTTTTTTTACAGTTTTACAAATCACAAAAATGTTTAGCCCAAGTAACACTGTATGTCTGAGAAATAGAGGCATACTAAATTTTTATAAGATTTGGTTCACTTTTAGACCTCATAGAAATATTCACAAAGTAACACTGTATGTCTGAGAAATGGAGGCCTGCAACATTTTTAAAAGCTTTTTAAAAGGGAATCTGTCACCCAATTTTTCGAATATCAGCTGCCGCACCGCCATCAGGGGCTTATCTACAGCATTCTGCAATGCTGTAGATAAGCCCCCGATGTAACCTGAAAGAGAAGAAAAATGAGCTATATTATACTCACCCAGGGGTCGTCGGGGTCCGGTTTTGGTCCCATGGGTGTCGCGGTCTGGTGCGGCGCCTCCTATCTTCTAACGGTGACATCCTCTTCTTTGCTGCCTTTCATGTCTCCTATGCAGGCGCACTGCACTGCCCTGTTGAGGGCAGAGCAGAGTCCTGCAGTGCGCAGGTGCCGGGAGAGGTCTGGCGCCTGCGCACTGTAGTATTCTGCTGTGCCCTCAACAGGGCAGAGCAGTGTGCCTGCACCGGAGACGCGACAGGCAGCAAAGAAGAGGACGTCACCGTTAGAAGATGGGAGGCGTCGGACCACGACACACATCGGACCAAAACCAAACCGCCCCTGGGTGAGTATAATATAACTAATTTTTCTTCTTTTTCAGGTTACATCGGCGGCTTATCTACAGCATTGCAGAATGCTGTAGATAAGCCCCTGATGGTGGTGCCGGCAGCTGATACTAAAAAAATGGGGTGACAGATTCCCTTTAACAGATTTACAGATTACAGAAATGTTCACAGACCACACTGTATGTCTGAGAAATGGAGGCCTACACATTTTTTAAATGCTTTTTAGCAGTTTTAGAGATCACAGAAATTTACTACACACTGCAGAATAGTGTATGGCTTAGAAATGTAGCCAAGGAAAATTCAGCGATTTTTGGGTGTGTTATATAACAAAAAAAGGACCTCAAAACATGTAATACTTCATGGATCAAAATATATAAAAATTTTTGAATCTCCATAGAGAAAATGGAGCTATATATTTGCCAATGGACTGCAAAGGTCTAATCCCTGTCTACAGACATGGTTCTGACACTGTTCCTTCTCCTGCGACACTCTCTCCCTAGGCTAAATGCAGATTGTATGTGCTGCAAATGATTAGCCCTGAGTAGGGCTGTTAGTATGATGGCTCAGATATCAACACTACAGGCCTCTGATTCATTAAAAGCTTGATATATAAACTGAGAACAATGGGGATAGGGGAAAATATGTGTAAGTGGGTTAAGAGCTGGCTCAGGGATAGGAAACAAAGGGTGGTTATTAATGGGGCACACTCGGACTGGGTCACGGTTAGCAGTGGGGTACCACAGGGGTTAGTATTGGGCCCGATTCTTTTTAACATAAATATTAATGACCTTATAGGGGGCATAGAGAGTAGAATTTCAGTATTTGCAGATGACACTAAACTCTGCAGGGTAATCAATACAGAGGAGGACAATTTTTTATTACAGAAGGATTTATGTAAACTAGAAGCTTGGGTTGATAATTGGCAAATGAGCTTTAATGGGGATAAATGTAAGGTCATGCACTTGGGCAGAAGAAATAAGATGTATAATTATGTGCTTAATTGTAAAACACTGGGCAAAACAGTCACTGAAAAAGACCTGGTTGTACGACAAACTCACATTTAGTCGCCAGTGTCAGGCAGCTGCTGCAAAGGCAAATAAAATAATGGGATGCATGAACCCGAGGCAAGAAGAACGCCAGAACGCCATGATGAATGGAGAAGAGAAGTCAGAAGAACGGGGGGAGGAGAAGCCGCTCGCCCCCGGGTCGCCCCTGCGGAGGCTGCGACCGCTGATACATCCTCGGCAGTGACCGCCAACACCTCACAACCGATATTGTCACTGGGTGAGCCCCGTCCGGAGGAGATATGAGAGCTCTGGAGCAGAACGGAGGGCCGGGACCGCGTCCCCGTTTGGACCGTGAGCGTTTGCACCAGCCTCCACCGACGACCCCGGCAGGAACCGATCTTGCCTCTGACCGAATTCAGCTGCTGTCTATCCCATCACCAACTCCGGGAGTTGTGACAGCCGCCGTACACCACCAAGTACCGGGGCCGAAACCGCGGCTGAGAGCGTTGGGCATGATTACCGCTCCGGGTCTGACCCTAGCTTTGGGAGCGGAACCCACGAATAGGAATGGCCCAGTTGACCTCCGACCCCAGGCTGAAATGCTGACAGTCGAGGTCCCAATGGATACTGAAGAATCAGATCCCGAGGAATTGGCGACAGCACCGGATGAGTTAACGACGGCAGCAGAATTGCCATCGGTGGTAGCGGATATGCCGTCCCCGCAGGCAGTAGACATTTCCATGGCCCTTTCAATTACCCCGAATAGTCCCAATCTCTCCCTGTGGGAGGCAGAGTACATGCGCTTGGCAAGCAACCAGCAACAGGATGAAGACACCCAGAGTATTTCATCTGGCAGCAGTTCACCAGATTCCAGAACCCCAGGAGGGGACCACCATCATTAGCAAAGATGCTTCTGATAATAACTCTCGTTACCCAGGAGGGTATTTTGCACCGTTGTGCCTTTTTGTTTTTCTTTACATCATGGTCTAGTTTGTTTTTCCAGTGTTGCCCTGTTTTATTTGCAGCGTTTCTACATTTGAACTGAGGAGATCATGGACGCTGTATGATCCAGAACTGCAATTGTAAATAGTTGCACCTCTTTAGGTGCCCTCTCTTGGTTTTACATAGGACACTTTTTGAAGATACCGTCTACCTCGGTTGGAGCGAGACTCAAATCAAAGGACACTGCAAGAGCACCCGGCTGGGAGCGGTGTCCAGCGTTTACAAGAATTGTTGATGTTTTAATGTGAAGTATTTAATGATGTGTCTTATGAGAGTAAATGGCTTTAATATAGAATTAAGAATGTTTTAATAAAGAGATGAGAGATTTGAATACAGACCAGGTATTTTCGGTTGTAGTCTTAGGTCTAGAAGAGACAGTGAAAAGTAAGAGAAGGTAGAAAGAAATGTGTTGATGCAGAATACTGAAGTGATAGTGAGTAACAGATAAAAGCACTTTGAAATTACGCATAGTATTAAAAAAAAAATTAAGAATTTTAGATAGGTAATTAAGAATTGTTTGCAGCGTTCAAGAATGAGTGCCTCTCATATTGGGAAGTTTTAGTATAGGAAATGTTTATTCAGCATTATAAAAATTTTGTATGTTCCTGTATTGTCAATTTTGTTTACCTTGCAGCCCGCGGATGTGCTGTGTTTAACGGGGGGGTATGTGGTGCCCCTGAGGCTCAGTCGCCACAGAAGTACTGCACCTTCTCCTAAGGTGTAGTGCCCCACCATCCAGGTAAGGTGGGAACTCCTTTCCACACTTCAACACTCACACCCCACATAACAGAGTAGTTCAGCAGGGCCATATTGGGGCTCCTTTCCTCAGAGCACCTTTGGTGGTTCCCTGCTTGGAGCACTAGACGTGCTGGGAGGTGGGTGGAGTTAGAATACATAAAAGAGCGGGGAGGTTTAGAATTACAGGTCAGTCTGCGAGGGCAGTCAGACGGAGAGTCTGAGGAGGAGAGCCACTCGGAGAAGAGTGGAGATCCCTGGAAGAAGGGATGGAGGAGGGAGTGCTGCAGCTGCCTCAGTGATCTGAGCCAGCTGGCACAGGAAAGGAAGGAAGGAAGAAGGACATTGAGCTGTAACCTAAGCATCCATAAGAGAGAGAGAGAATAGTACGGAACGAAGGAGTATAAGAGAACAGAGAGGACGTGGGTTGGAAGGAAGCACCCTGCCTATAGGTTCTAAGCGCAAGGCCGGGGCCCGGTCTCCGAGGTTGTATGGACACTTATGGTTCTGCAGCAGACACCGGTGGAGTAGTTAGCTGTAAATGCACGACTCCCATCTAAGACTTGGGGCACAACAGCATTTGGATAGAGAGCCGGGACTCAGGAGAAGGGAATCCCCGAAGCAGGCTACAGCTGTCTGCCATACAAGTAGAGTTCTTGGGAACATCTGACAGGAGGAACTCCAGTGTAACTCAGTACTAGGAGATCTTCACACTTAAAGGCGCTATAGAGGAGACGTTCAGAAAGGTACATGTTGGCGGAGTGTTGGAGAGGAGCATCCTATCTTGCCTGGAGGTTGGCTGATTCTCTGACCCGGAGGACACGGCGCGGAGGCAGGCACCTGTGTGTGCTACAGACTGTGAGTAAAGCTTTGGAACTACAAGCCCCGGTGTCCTCCATTCATTATCGCGCCAACACACTCAGCACCGCTACATCTGGGTATCAGCTTGTACACTGCCTGCGCCTCTCCTCATCCATTACAGCTACACTGCCCTGGGGCTACAGCTCCACCTGTGGGAAGCTTCACCATCTTGGCTGCACCACGCCACCAGCCCCAGAGGATCTGTAGGCAGCGTCGGCCTATCATCCTACTTGCCGAACACCACAGGTGGCGTCACGAACTATTCATTCAAACTAACTACAATACAGATCTCTATTACTTGGGTGCCCAGGGCCACGGACTGGGTCACCGCTGCTGTGACACCTCCCACTGACACCGGCCCGATACCGAGTACCCCACAGCCCTGGGAGGGCGACCCATATCATTATTTATCATGACTTGGGATCTGAGGCCGTCATTGTAGCTCTGGTGGACTGCAGTCCTAATAATGTCTATAAAGTTCTGCCTGGATATAAGGAGATAATAGTTAGCAGTATATTGATAAAAACATTATCTTCCAATCATTCCTACTGTGGGTTATTGCCCTGTGGGAAACTATTTGGTTTAAGCAAGGAAATGACTTGTGACTTCCAGACCAAAGTGGCTTCTGATCTGCATTTTGGCTGAATGAAAGCATTTACTTATTAAATTTTATTACTAAAACATTGTGCCAACGTCAGCCTTCATTTTGTGTTTCTGCATTCGCTGTAACCACATGCTTTGTCTGCTTCCTCTAGAATACAACTGAATTAAAGGGGTTGTTGCAAGATGACCTCTGTGCACATTCCCTATCAGGGCATTTGGATGTTGTAGATGAGGGGGGTCTCCAGATAGAGACTTCCCTCTGTGTGCCAGAATGAGCCCCTATGTAATGTCACACACTGGGTAACATGTGACTGCCTGGTTCTTCTTCTGATAACCGCTAATCATTGGAGGTGAGAGAAGCAGAACCTGCGGAAATAAAATAATCACCATGACAGCTTCATTTTAGAATGAAGACGATTCCTTTTCTATGCTATATCTATAATATAACGGGCTAAGCGTCACTCTGTCCGAAGCCTTTATAGACGTCTGCGCAGTCTGGCTCCAGACAGAATGAGGCATCCAGCAGTGAGGAGTGTGTATGGCGCCCGGAGATGGCGGTATGCGTACATACCTCGATCTTGGGCGCCATACTTACATACTTACCTGACCAGGAGGAGCATTGCCGAGTGCTTCTCTTCAGCTGGAGACCGGGGCAGGAGTGCGGCCGGAAACGTGCATGCGCATAGCGAGATTCGGCGCCATTTTACTAAAGACACATTTGCAGTGTGTCTTCAGCAATATGGTGCCAGACAGTGCTATGGGTATGTGCGTACTCCGGCGCCAGACTCCTCCCCCGACCCCCAGCAGAACGTGACAGCGCTGGAGCACAGGAAAGAAAGGTGAGTATAAATATTTTTTTTGTATGTGTGTAGTTTAATAGGGGTGAGGGGGACCATACATATCAGGAAAGGGTGGAGAGGGGACCATGCATACCAGGAAAGGGGGGAGAGGGGACCATGCATACTGTCATGGGGTCCTTCTCTGGTATCACACAATCAACAGAGCAAGCGAAGAGTGAACAATTCCAAGACCTTTATTCAGGCAAAAATACGAAAAGGTCCATATTCAGTCGACCACACAAGGATAAGATAGTCCAGAATAAGAATGCAGTCCAGTATCAGGATAAAATGTCCAGGGAAACGAGATTTCACAACTCTAGCACCAGAGGATAACAAATGGGTCCTTCTCTCTAAAATTCAGCCTTTTCACCATCTTGTCTCTACCGGAACTCTCTTGTCCAGCTGCCGTTCTTCCCCCCACCCCCTTCCTTGTCCAGGGGTAGTCAAACAAGTTGCCTCCCAGAAGAGAACAAAGGGCCTTAGGGATTAATGCACTACAGGGGGTCATCAAGAGACAGATACAGTGAGGCTGTAGACTTACAATGTAATAAGAAAAACACTATGAAAATAACTGGAATTGTTAAAAATAGGAATATACAAAAAATGACATCCACATAACATATCACACCATCACAACCTCTCCCTCCCATAATACGTGAGCACGCCATGAGGTCTACACAGACCTCTGGCCTGCTCACTTTAGTCCACATTGCTCAGTTATTTATAATTCCTTGTACAGTGGCAGGGGTAGGTCGGCCTGAAGAGCCTATGGTTCTTCTTGTCGAGACAGTCCATCAGCGTTCTGGTGTTGGCTTCCTCGCTTGTATTGGATGGAGAAGCTGTAGGGTTGTAAGGACAAGCTCCACCGCAGCAATCTTCCATTGTCCCCTGATACGCGATTCAGCCATGTGATAGGGTTGTGGTCTGTAACAATTGTAAAGTCTCTGCCATACAAGTAGGGCTGCAATTTTTTTAGCGCCCATACGAAGGCAAGGCACTCCTTTTCAATAGTGGCATAGGCAACTTCCCGATCCAGTAGTTTCCGACTGGCAAAAGCAACAGGATGTTCTTCTCCGGCGGCGTTCACTTGGCTAAGTACTGCCCCAATCCCAAAGGTGGATGCATCTGTCTGCACGAGGAACCTGCGTTTATAATCCGGGGCAGCCAAGACAGGAGCAGTGACGAGGGCAGTCTTTAACACTGAAAAGGCATCCTCGCATGCCGTCGTCCACGTCACATTCCTAGGCATGTTCTTGCGGGTCAGGTCGGTTAGGGGCTTGGCCAAGGTGCTGAAATTAGAAACAAATTTGCGATAGTAACCAGCAGTTCCTAAAAACGCAAGTACCTGCTTTTTAGTCTGGGGTCTACACCAGTTGCTAATGGCTTCCACCTTGGCAGGCTCAGGCCTTATTGTCCCACCCCCTACTCTATGCCCGAGGTACTGCACCTCAGCCATCCCTATTTGGCACTTATCAGGGCGAATGGTCAGTCCTGCAGTAAGGATACAGTCCAGCACTATGCCCAAGTGTTTAAGATGTTCCTCCCAGGTTGTGCTAAAAATGGCGATGTCGTCTAAGTAAGGACAGGCAAAGTCCTGACATTGTTGTAGCAGTCGATCCACCAGTCTCTGGAAAGTAGCGGGGGCAGTTTTCATCCCAAAGGGCATTCCCAGGAACTCATAAAGCCCAAATGGAGTAATGAAGGCAGAGCGCTCCCGAGCGTCCTCCGTTAGGGGTATCTGCCAGTACCCCTTGCTCAAGTCTAATGTGGTCACAAATTGGGCACTGGCCAGACGATCCAATAGGTCATCAATCCTGGGCATGGGATAAGCATCACTCTTGGTGGCATCATTTAGTCGTCTGTAATCAACGCAGAATCGTGTTGTACCATCCTTCTTGGGGACCAGGACGACAGGAGAGGCCCAAGAACTGTGAGATGGCTGAATAACGCCCAGTTGTTTCATCTCCTCCAGTTCGTTCTTTATCATGCCTTGAACAGCCTCTGGAACCCGGTAGGCAGCCTGCTGGATGGTGCGTTGTCCGGGGGTTTCCACATGGTGACTGGTGAGAGTAGTCTTCCCCGGCTTTGAGGAGAAAGCAGCAGCCCTCGGCCTAAGTACGGCGACAATATCGTCCTTTTGTATATCCGATAAATGGGAGCCCAGGGGCACTTGTTCCAGTGATCCTCCCGCTTGGGCAACCTGGAGGAGATCTGGGAGATACTCGTCGTCGGCGGTATCACTAGGGGGGTGGCAGACAGCTAGAACAGGCAGAGATCGGTCGTGGTAGTCTTTCAACATGTTAATGTGGATGGTTTTCTGTCGTCGACCACTAGAGTCCAGGGCAATAACATAGTGTCATTAATTTTCTTGACAACCTGATAAGGGCCTTCCCACACTGCTTGAAGCTTGTTGGCAGGGGAAGCAGTAATCATGAGCACTTGCTGTCCTTCCATAAATTCCCGGTTCCTGGCATTACGGTCATACCAGGTTTTTTTGTCTGGACTGGGCCATTCGCTGATGTTCTTTAGCGAAGGTAGCTAGCTGGGCCAGACGGTCTCTGAGCTCTAGAACATAGGGAACGATGGGCATTCCGGTATCTGAGATGTCTCCCTCCAAATGTTCTTTCAGAAGAGTGAGAGGCCCACGGACCTTCCGGCTAAACAGTAGTTCGAAGGGAGAGAACCCTGTGGACTCTTGGGGAACCTCCCGATAGGCGAAGAGGAGATGTGGCAGGTACTTTTCCCAGTCTTTTTCAACGTCAACAAAAGCCCTCAGCATATTTTTTAGGGTTCCATTAAAGCGTTCACATAGTCCGTTGGTCTGCGGGTGGTATGGGGTGGTGCGAATGGCTCGAACACCACAGGTATGCCATAGGGACTGGACCAGATCTGACATGAACTCAGTGCCTTGATCCGACAATATTTCACTAGGAAACCCTACCCGGGTAAAGATGGTAACAAGGGCCTCGGCTACCTTTACTGCTGTAATACTGGACAGGGCCACAGCTTCAGGATACCTAGTGGCATAGTCCACCACGGTCAGGATATATTTTTTCCCCGACCTGCTGGGGTGGGCCAGAGGACCTATGATGTCGACGGCTACACGTTGAAATGGTTCCTCAATTATGGGCAGGGATTGCAGGGGTACCTTATGTCGAGCTCCTGGATGCCGCATTCGCAGGCACACATCACAGGTGCGGCAATAATGGGCTACCGACTGCGAGACGCCCGGCCAGTAAAAACTTTGGGTGAGTCTCTTTTCAGTCCTTTTTCTCCCTTGATGCCCAGCCAAGGGGATATCATGGGCCAGTTGAAGTAGCTGTGCCCTGTACTTCTGAGGGACAATGAGTTGCCTGGTCGTTGCGTCAGGGTTTCCCTGGTCACTGCCCTTTGTTACATGATAATACAGTCAGTTTTCTCGAGTGAAGCCATCCCCATTATCTCCCATGTGCCCAGTTTCTGCCTTTCGCCTAAGGGCTGCTAAGGTAGTGTCACCCTCTATTTCTCTCCTAAACTCCTCTCTGTCCCAAGACTCTCCCAATGTAGTAGCAGCGAAAGTATTGCTTACCGACTCTGATGCGGTTCGTGGTGGTTGCTCCCCGGTGGGGTCCGGATGACGTAGTGCTTGAAGGGCCTGTAGTCGGGTGACTGCTCCCACAAATTGGCACTGTAACTCCCCAATGTCGTTCCCAAGGAGGATATCTGCAGGAAGTTCTCCCATAACTCCAATCCAACACAGTTTTTCTCCACAACCATAATCCAAACGCACAGAAGCTCGCTGTATATATTTGCGGGCACCACCCGCCAGGACAATGGGAATTCCCGGACCCTGGTAAATTGCCTCGGGTCGAACTACATGGGGGTCAGCGATAGTCAAGAATGCCGCCGTGTCTCTAAATTCTGACACTTTGTATCCATCAATAAAGACATCCTGCAGGTGGCGTTGCCGTTGCTCTGAGTAGCTAAAGGACAGAGGCTGGAGTCCGTACACTCCAGGAGGGGTATCTATGGTGCCGTGGTCGGTGGTCCACTCTGGTGGGAGTGGTGGTAGCTCTTCCTCAGGTGTGGTGGAATGTACAAGATGCACTGGACGAGGTGGGGCTACGTGGGGCTCCCTCCGAATCCTGAAGGGACAGCCAGACTGCAAATGTCCAGGTTGCCCACACCCATAACACCTCCTCTCTGTGATACCCCCAGGTCGTGGTCGGAACTGTTGGGGCCTAGGATTGTGAGGCGTGATTGTCATCGGCTTGCGACTAGGTGGAAGGGCAGATATAATTGGAGGGGGACGGGGCGCGGGAGCAGGCCGTGGTTCATTGTCCAGAAGCCTCCTCCATTGCGGCCGGATAGTAAGGGCTTCATCGGCCAGGGCTGCAGCTCTATCCACAGTACACGGCGTGCGCTCCCGGACCCATTCCCGTACCTCTGCAGGGCACTTGGCAAGAAATTGTTTTATAGGGAACGCCTGTATAACATCTTCCACAGTAAAGGCGTTTTCTGCTTCCAGCCATCTCCGACATGCCTCGGACATCTTATGTGCATACATCCTAAACGATCCCCCCGTGGTGCATGGGAGGTCTCGGAACTTGGCCCTATATGAGTCTGGGGTGATAGCATGGTAATCCAGGATAGTCCGCTTTACAATGTTATAATCCCGATTCCGCAGTGCATCAATGGTTCGGTAAGCCTCCGCCAAGCTTCCGTTCAGGAGCCCCACTAACAAACGCATCCAGCTAGAGTGGGGCATCTCCATCACAGCACACCGCTGCTCAAAGTCTTTGAAGAACCCCTCCACATCTCCAGAAGCCTCATCAAATGGCTTAAACTCTGTCCGGGTGATCCGTACAGGCTCCCGAATTGTTGGGGTTACACTCCACATTGCGTTACTCCCTTTTTCAAGCTCCATTGCCTCCTGTCTCCGCTGTGCCCGGCGGGCAGCCTCCTCCTTGTACTCCTGAGAGACGCCGGGGCCCAGAACCGCCAACTCTTCTTCATACCACACCAACCACTGGCTTTTCTGGATGGGGATCCCTGTCTCCAGTGCTCGTCCTTCAGACATCTGGGAGGAGGTGGCCGGGCTAGCGCCCACCAGTAGATCAATTAAGGCCTCTTTAGTCAGTCCCTGGTAGTTCAGGCCCAGGTCTCTGGCTCTCTCCTGTAAACTGCATACAGTCCAATTTCTGTACTCACTCTGTGGGTGGTTCTCCATTGGGTGACGCTCTGTTGATCCCACTGCTGCCACCAGTTGTCACGGGGTCCTTCTCTGGTATCACACAATCAACAGAGCAAGCGAAGAGTGAACAATTCCAAGACCTTTATTCAGGCAAAAATACGAAAAGGTCCATATTCAGTCCACCACACAAAGGATAAGATAGTCCAGAATAAGAATGCAGTCCAGTATCAGGATAAAATGTCCAGGGAAACGAGATTCCAAAACTCTAGCACCAGAGGATAACAAATGGGTCCTTCTCTCTGAAATGCAGCCTTTTCACCATCTTGTCTCTACCGGAACTCTCTTGTCCAGCTGCCGTTCTTCCCCCCACCCCCTTCCTTGTCCAGGGGTAGTCAAACAAGTTGCCTCCCAGAAGAGAACAAAGGGCCTTAGGGATTAATGCACTACAGGGGGTCATCAAGAGACAGATACAGTGAGGCTGTAGACTTACAATGTAATAAGAAAAACACTATGAAAATAACTGGAATTGTTAAAAATAGGAATATACAAAAAATGACATCCACATAACATATCACACCATCACACATACCAAGAAAGGGGGAGTGAGGGGACCATGCATACCACGAAGGGGGGTGAGGGGACCATGCATACCAGGATAGGGGGTGAGGGGGCTATGCATACCAAGATTGGGGGGTGAGGGGTAGCATGCATACCAGGATTGGGGGGTGAGGGGTATCATGCATACCAGGATTGGGGGGGTGAGGGGTAGCATGCATACCAGGATTGGGGGGTGAGGCGTAGCATTCATACAAGGATTGGGGGGTGAGAGGACCATGCATACCAGGATTGGGGGATGAGGGGGTACCATGCATACCAGGATACGGATGAGGGGGACCATGCATACCAGGATGAGAAATGGGGTGCCATGCATACCAGGATTGGGGGGTGAGGGTACCATACATACCAGGATAGGGATCAGGGGTGCCATGCATACCAGGACAGGAAGGGGGCAACACATACCTGGATGGAAGACCATATACCAATAAAAAATGCTCGCCACGTCGTGCGTAGAGCGAGTTCATAGCTAGTAGAATATAATGTTGGTGTGATCACGACAGTAATGTCGCCCATTCGCTCTCCAGCAGGCAAATATTTTGGAGAAGGACTACAGTCATGACCTATTATGTGTTTGACAATTTTGAATTCCTTTTTATTATGTTTGTCAGACTCATGATGAATTCACCATTATGCATGTAATTGTACCAAAGCAGTCTGCAGGACCAGACTATTGTGACATGGAGAATGTGGAGGAATTGTTTAATGTGCAAAATCAACACAATCTTCTTACCTTGGGCTGGATCCATGTAAGTAGAAAATATTGGGAATTATTTCTGTAGCGCCCCTGAGGCTCAGTCGCCACAGAGGTACTGCACCTCCTCCTGAGGTGTGGTGCCCCACCATCCAGGTAAGGTGGAGACACCTGACCACGCTCCAACACCTGCACCCCACACCACAAAGTAGTGTAGCAAAGCACCTTCGGCGGCTCCCTGCTTGGAGTATAGCAAAGCACCCCATGGTGGCTCCCTGCTTGGAACACGAAACGTGCTGGGAGGTGGGTGGAGTTGAGTTCGCACAAAAGAGCGGGAAGAGTTGAGTCAGTCAGTCTTCCACTCAGTCAGTGAGTGAGGATGTAGAAGGACAGAGTGTGAGATAGAGAAGATCCCCAGGAGAGGGATGGAAGAAGGAAGTGCTGCAGCAGGCCACAGTGATCTGAGTCTGCTGGCACAAGAAAGAGACAGAGAAAGGAAGCTTGATTCTCCATTGGGAAGAAGGATTAGTACGGAACGTAAGGAGAATAAGAGAACAAGGATCAGGGTTAGAGGAGAACCCTTTTCAAGTTCTAAGCGCAAGGCCGGGGTCCGGTCCCTGAGGTTGTACGGATACTAATGATCCTGCAGCAGACACCGGAGGATTAGAAGTAGTGACCACTTTATTCCCACACAAGACTTGGGGGCACAACAGCAACATATTAGTGAGCCGGGACTTAGTAGCAAGGAGTCCCCGAAGCAGGCTACAGCTGTCTGCCGTACAAGTAGAGTTCATAGGAACATCTGACAGGAGGAACTCCAGTGTAACTCAGTACTAGGAGTACTTCATTCTTAGGCGCTATAAGAGGAGACGTTCAGAAAAGGCACATATGTTGGAGGAGTGTTCGAAAGGAGTACTTCATCTTGCCTGGAAGTTGGCTGAGCTCCTGACCCGGAGGACACGGCACGGATGCTGGCACCAGTACTTGCAACAGACTGTGAGTAAAGCTTTGGAACTACAGGCCCTGGTGTCCTCCACTTATTCCCGCGCCAACCTGCCCAGCACTGCTACATCCCTTGCGCCTGACACTACACCATCTAAGTGTCACTTCACCTACACTGCCCTGGGACTACAGCCCTGCCTGTGGAGGGCTATAACATTACTGCTGCACCACACCATCTGTCCCAGAGGATCTGTCTGCAGCGTCGGCTTACATCTCTATTGCCGAATACCACAGGTGGCGTCACAAATCACTTATAAACTTTCACTACCATCAGCACACTGAACATTCTCCTTTTTACAATGGGCGCCCATGGCCATGGGCTGGGTCCCAGCTGCCGTGACATCTCCCATTGAAGCTCATCGGGCCCGGTACCGAGTACCCCACAGCCCTGGGAGGGCAACCCATTTCCACTGGTTGAGGCAACGTCTTCCCAGCTGTGTGATCCTTTGAGAAACAATGATTATAAAAAAATAATACTTGTATATATTATTATTACTCCTTTAGTCTATTGCTGGGTTAAGCCCAGTGATTGGCTGCAGTGGTTATATTCTGTAGTTGTGACATCACCACTGCAGCCCTGTCAAGAAAGACTTCTTGGGGGCAGCCAATATTGATTTTGTTATTTTACACCAGACTCAGCCTTTTCTGAAGTTTTCTTAGAACAGTGGACAACCACTTTACTGGTGGACAGATGACGTCTGTGATTATGATTAATCCTTCTTTCCTCCAGACGTAGAGGATGACCCCTTGTCCCCGTCACAGGTCTAAGAGTAAAAATATCATTAGAAAGGTCTTTGTACTGTCCCCGCATATACTTATACATTGTAATAAGATCACCCCTAAGCCTTCGTTTTTCCAAACTAAATAACCCCAGATGTAATAACCTATCTTGGTATTGCAGACTCCCCAGTTCCCTAATATCCTTGGTCGCTTTTCTCTGCACCCGCTCCAGTTCAGCTATGTCTTCCTTATACACCGGAGACTAGAACTGTACACAGTATTCTAAGTGTGGTCGCACTAGTGACTTGTCCAGAAGTAAAATTATGTTCTCCTCATGAGCATCTATGCCTCTTTTAATGCATCCCATTATTTTATTTGCCTTTGCAGCAGCTGCCTGACACTGGCCACTAAATGTGAGTTTGTCGTCCACACATACACCCAGGTCTTTTTCAGTGACAGTTTTGCCCAGTGTTTTACAATTAAGCACATAATTATACATCTTGTTTGTTCTACCAAAGTGCATGACCTTACATTTATCCCCATTAAAGCTCATTTGCCATTTATCAGCCCAAGCTTCTAGTTTACATAAATCCTCCTGTAATATAAAATTGTCCTCCTCTGTATTGATTACCCTGCAGAGTTTAGTGTCATCTGTAAATATTGAAATTCTACTCTCTATGCCCCCTACAAGGTCATTAATAAATATGTTAAAAAGAAACGGGCCCAATACTGACCCCTGTGGTACCCCACTGCTAACCGTGACCCAGCCCAAGTGAGTCCATTAATAAACACCCTTTGTTTCCTATCCCTGAGCCAGCTCTTAACCCACTTACACATATTTTCCCCTATCCCCATTGTTCTCATTTTATGTATCAACCTTTTGTGTGGCACCGTATCAAAAGCTTTTGAAAACTCCATGTACACCACATCCATTGCATTTCCTTGGTCCAGTCTGGAACTTACCTCTTCATAAAAGCTCATCAGATTAGTCTGACAGGAATGGTCCCTCGTAAACCCATGTTGATATTGGGTCATGAGGTTATTCTTCTTCAGATACTCCAGTATAGAATCTCTCCAGGATTTTACACACAGTTGAGGTTAAGTTCACTGGCCTATAATTTCCAAGTTCAGTTTTCGTCCCCTTTTTGAATATTGGCACCACATTTGCCATACGCCTGTCCTGTGGTACAGACCCTATTATTATGGAATCTTTAAAGATTAAAAATAATGGCCATCTATGACTGTACTTAATTCCTGCAGTACTCAGGGATGTATCCCATCTGGGCCCGGGGATTTGTCAATTTTAGTGATCTTTAGACGCCGCCGTACTTCCTGCTGGGTTAAGCAGGTGACATTTAATGGAGAATTTTTATCGTTATCCGTCATGGGATTTTCTTCTGTAAATACTGTTGAAAAAAGTCATTTAGCATATTGGCTTTTTCCTCATCCTCATCCACCATTTCACCCAGACTATTTTTAAAGGGACCAACACTATTATTTTTTAGTTTCTTACTATTTATGTAGTTATATATTTTGGGATTATTTTTACCTTCCTGGCAATGAGTCTCTGTCTCAATCTTTGCTGCCTTGATTTGATTTTTACAGAATTTATTTAATCTTCTGTATTTATTTAATGCCTCATCACTACCTACTTGGTTTAATTCACTAAATGCTTTCTTTTTATCACTTATTGCGCCCCTTACAGCTCTATTGAACCATAGTGGTTTCCTCCTATTTCTAGCATGTTTATTCCCATACGGTATATACTGTGTACAGGTCCTATTCAGGATGCTAATAAGCGTCTCTTTGTGTATTTTTATGTCTCAAGATATCGTCCCAGTTAATTGCACCAAGATCATCTCTCATCCATTGGAAATTTGCCTTCCTGAAGTTTAGTGTCCTAGTTACCCCTCTACTACACATCTTATTAAAGGGTACATGAAAACTTATTATTTTGTGATCATTATTACCCAAGTGACCCCCAACCCTTATATTTGATATGCGGTCTGGCCTGTTGGTTAGTATTAGGTCTAGCAGTGCCCCCCTCTTGTTGGGTCCTGAACCATTTGTGAAAGGTAATTGTCTCTCATAGTTGTCAGAAACCCATTACCTTTGCTGGAACTGCAGGTTTCGGTTCCCCAATATATTTCAGGGTAGTTGAAGTCCCCCATAATAATGACTTCTCCTTGAGTCGCAGCTTCATCTATTTGCTTTATGAGGATATTCTCTGTTGCTTCCATTATTTTTGGAGACTTATAACAAACCCCTATCAGTAATTTATTATTTTTTCCCCCTTCCCTTATCTCCACCCACAGGAACTCTACATTCTCATTAGATTCACATATATTATCACTCAGGATGGGTTTTACATATAAACACATGCCTCCCCCTCGCTTATTTGTACGGTTATTCCTGAACAGACTATAGCCCTGTACATTAACCACCCAGTCATGGCTCTCATCCAGCCATGTCTCAGATATCCCCACCATGTCATAATTATGTTCCAACAAAATTAATTCTAATTCCTCCATTTTGTTGGTGAGGCCTCTGGCATTAGTATACATGCACTTTATGTATCTTTCTGTAGCTCTATTCTTTCTGAAATTATTAACTGTTCTAACCCCACCCCCAGTTTCATTATTTGTGCCCAGGGCTCTATCTGCACTGTCTTCCCCTCCTATAAAATGAATATGGGTCGCCCTCGCAGGGCTGTGGGGTACTCGGTACCGGGCCGGTGTTTGGGGAATGTGTCACAGCAGCGGTGACCCGGTCCGTGGCCCCGGGCGCCCAAGTAATGGGGTAATGTAGTGAATGGAATGGAATAGTTCGTGACGCCACCTGTGGTGTTCGGCAAGGGAGATGTTAAGCCGACGCTGCAGACAGATCCTCCGGGACAGATGGTGTGGTGCAGCGATGATGGTATAGCCCTCCACAGGCAGGGCTGTTGTCCCAGGGCAGTGTAGATGTGGGGACACTTAGGTGGTGTAGTGTCCAGAGCAAGGGTTGTAGCAGTGTCAGGCAGACAGACGCAGGAAGGAATGGAGGACACCAGGGCATGTAGTTCCAAAGCTTTACTCACAGTCAGTAAAGCCCGCTTCTGTGCCATATCCTCCGGGTCAGTGACTCAGTCAACCTCCAGGCAAGATGGAAAGCTCCCCTCCAACACTCCGCCAACATGTACCTTTTCTGAACGACTCCTCTATAGCGCCTTTAAGTGTGAAGATCTCCAGTACCATGGTACTCTGGAGTTCCTCCTGACAGATGTTCCCAAGAACTCTACTTGTACGGCAGACAGCTGTAGCCTGCTTCGGGGACTCCCTTCTTCTGAGTCCCGGCTCTCTATCCAATTGCTGTTGTGCCCCAAGTCTTAGATGGGAGTAGTGCATTTACAGCCAACTACTCCACCGGTGTCTGCTGCAGAACCATAAGTGTCCATACAACCTCAGGGATCGGGCCCCGGCCTTGCGCTGAGAACCTATAGGCAGCGTTCCTCTTCTAACCCATGTCCTCTCTGTTCTCCTTACTCCTTCGTTCCGTACTTGTCTTTCTCTCTCTTATAGAAGCTTAGGTTTCAGTTCTACGTCTTTCTCCTTCTGTTCCTTTCCCGTGCCAGCTGGCTCAGATCACTGAGGCAGCTGCAGCACTCCTTCCTCCATCCCTTCTTCCAGGGATCCTCACTCCTGTCTGAGTGACTTCCTACCCGACTGACCTTCTGTCAGACTGACCTGTCATCCTACATTTTCCCACTCTTTTATATATCTCAACTCCACCCACTTCCTACTTGCAAAGGCGATGATTTTCTCCTTGCCTCCCTGCTTCTGAGACAGTACGGCTCCTAGCCCCACATTACTGGCATCTGTGTAGAGGATGAAGGGTTGATGGTAATCTGGGTATGCTAGAACCTCTTCTCCTGTTAATGCCTTCTTTAGCTTCTCAAAGGAGTCTTCCCTCTCATCACTCCACTGGAAAGGAGGATTTTGGTTTGAAGGCTTCTTCGTCTGCCCTACCAGGACGTCTTGTAGGGGTGCTGCTAACTTTGTGAACCCTCTTATGAATCTGCGATAGTAGCCCACCCACCTCCCAGCACATCCAGTGTTCCAAGCAGGGAACCACCAAAGGTGCTCTGCTACTCTCTAAGCACTGAGCCGCAACGTGGTTGTGCAGAACTACCCTGTTGTGTGGGGTGCGAGTGTCGGAGTGTGGAAAGGAGTTCCCACCTTACCTGGACGGTGGGGCACTACACCTTAGGAGAAGGTGCAGTACCTCTGTGGCGACCAAGCTTCAGGGGCGCCACATACCCCCCCGTTAAACACAGCACATCCACGGGCTGCAAGGCAAACAAAGTTGACAGTACAGGAACATACAAAATTTTATAATGCTGCATAAACATTTCTTATACTAAACTTCCTAATATAGGAGGCATTGTTTCTTGAAGGGTTGCAAACAATTCTAAATTAACTATCTAAATTTCATGTCAAAAGTGCAATTTTTCATACTTTACGTAATTCTAAGTGCTATTATCTGTGACTCACTATCACTTCAGTATTCTTCATCTTTCCTTCTCTAGTACACATTTCTTCTTCTCTTTCTAGTGCACATTTTCTATACCTGGTTCACCATTTACATTTTCAACTCTTTATTCAAATCTCTCATCTCAAAAACATTCCTAATTCTATATAAAAGCCATTTCCTAGTTACTAATACTCTCATAAGATACATCATTATCAAAATACTTCGCATTAAAACTTTAAACAATTATTCTTGTAAGTGCTGGACACCGCTCCCAGCTAGGATCTCTTGCAGTGTCCTTTGAGGTAGACATCATCTTCGCAAAGTGTCCATATGTAAAACCAAGAGAGGGCACCTAAAGAGGTGCAACTATCTACAGGTAAAAGTTTTTGGATCACTCCAAGTTCATGATCGCTAGTTCAAATTGGAAGGCTGCCAACAACACAGGGCAACACTGGGAAAACAAAATTAACCATGATGGTCAAAAATAAACAAAAGGCACAACGGTGCAAACAAACCCTCCTGGGTAACGAGAGTTACTGTATATCACTAATGTTGGTCCCCTCCTGGGGTTCTGGAAGGCGATTGGGAACTGCTACCTGATGTGGTATCTTCATCTTGATTCTGGTTTCTTGCTATAGGGCACTGAAGCTGTGGTAAAGGGAACCCATGATGCATCTCAATGCCCATCAACTGCTCCTCCTCAATAGGTGATTCCACTGGTCTGGTACGAGGCCTAGCACCGAGGGATTCCGCAGCTTGTCGGCGCTGATGGGCAACTATACGAGGGTTCGGCCGCCAAGGGATCCCGAGGTCACTATCCCAAAGCGACTGAGACTCATCTATTCCCTGAAGATGCCGAATCGTGCGTGCCTGTTCCAGCCGTACCTTTCTCAGTAGGGACCTCTTCCACCGCCCCATCTCTGACTGACTAGCGCCCCCAGCGGACTCTTCCAACTGCCCCATTTCGAGTTGTCACAAACCCGCCTCGGACAACGTGAATTCGGAGGTCAACCCATTAGGAGGGCCGGGGTATATACCTGGTGCCCCCTGGCTGTGTGGCCTCCGCTCCGGTGCAGGCATGGTGGCAACGGGCGCTGCCCGATGAGACACCGGGGACGGCGGTGGAGCCAATGGCAGCTCCGGCTCCGCGGGGGTCGCTGGCGGGACCTGCGCAGCTGCGTCAGGTCCGGGCAGGGGCTTCTCTTCCTCCGCTTCAGCTCCCTGGGCTGTGTATAACTCCTCCGATAGTAGCGGCAGAGAGGGAACAGGGCATGCTGCCGGTGACATGGCAGCGGTCGCAGGCTCCACAGGGTCTGCCGGGAAAAGGTCCGGTGCAGCAGCGTCTGGTACCGGTGTCGCGGGTACCGCAGGTGTAGGCTCCTCCTGGGCGCGCTGCAGATTCAATGTCCATAGTGCTTCCTGCCTCAGTTGCAGGCGGCGCGTCAGCTGGGCAATTTCGTCCTCCAGCTGCTGATGGTTCATCTCCACTATGGGGTCGGAGCCTTCAGCCATGGCACCAGGGAGATCCAACTCAACCTCCGTGCGCTCTACAGGCCTCCTTCCCTCTCTCTCCAAAAATGGCGTTCTGGCATCCTTCTCCCCGTCTCGGCCCCTTTCCCGCCACTGGCTTCTTCTGCCCCTCCTTTTGGGGGCGGCGTCTTCTTCCAGCGCCTCCATACCAAGCCAGTATACGAACCCCTCAGGGGTGGGCCATGTTGCTGTCACATAGTAATTCAGGCAGGGAAGGCACAAGACTCTTCGCGGTCTTTTCCTAGGACCTCCTATCTCTTCACGCCCTTCTTCTCTGCGCCAGCGGCCATTTTTAATATTCATGTCACAATCTATTAAATTGGGTCTATTGCACATTTTCAAAAGTTCAAAGTCCAACAAATCTCAAGCACACAGAACCCGATGGCATCGGGTCTCATCATCCTGTTCATGATGCCAAGTTGGGTCGCCCTCCCAGGGCTTTGGGGTACTCGGCCGGTGTCCAGAGAATGTGTCACAGCAGCGGTGACCTGGTCCGTGGCCCTGGGCACCCAAGTAATGGGGTAATGTAGTGAATGGAATGGAATAGTTTGTGACGCCACCTGTGGTGTTCGGCAAGGGAGGTGTTAAGCCAACGCTGCAGACAGATCCTCAGGGACAGATGGTATGGTGCAGCGATGATGGTATAGCCCTCCACAGGCAGGGCTGTTATCCCAGGGCAGTGTAGATGTGGGGACACTTTGGTGGTGTAGTGTCCGGCGCAAGGGTTGTAACAGTGTCAGGCAGACGGATGCAGGAAGGAATGGAGGACACCAGGGCATGTAGTTCCAAAGCTTTACTCACAGTCAGTAATGCCCACTTCTGTGCCGTGTCCTCCGGGTCAGGGACTCAGTCAACCTCCAGGCAAGATGGAAAGCTCTCCTCCAACACTCCGCCAACATGTACCTTTTCTGAACAACTCCTCTATAGCGCCTTTAAGTGTGAAGATCTCCAGTACCGTGGTACTCTGGAGTTCCTCCTGACAGATGTTCCCAAGAGCTCTACTTGAACGGCAGACAGCTGCTTCGGGGACTCCCTTCTCCTGAGTCCCGGCTCTCTATCCAATTGCTGTTGTGCCCCAAGTTTTAGATGGGAGTAGTGCATTTACAGCCAACTACTCCACCGGTGTCTGCTGCAGAACCTTAAATGTCCATGGTGATTATGGGCTGCAGTGGTGCTCTTTGGTTTCTTTGATCTTTTCTTCTAAGGTTACAAGGGCCACAGTTTCTGCACCATTGTTCAATTGATTTTCTCATTCCGACCCAATAAAATCTTTCTCTTAGGAGTACTTCGAGCTTTTTCCATCCGAAGTGACCGGCACCATTGTGGTAAGCCTCTAGGACCATTTTCACATCTTGTTTAGGCACGATGATCTGCCAGACCAATTCATGCGTTTTTGGATTAGTGTACCTTCTGCAGAGCTTCCCTTGGTACAAGAACATTTTGCCTCTCTCCTTCCAGAGTTGATGCGTCTCTTCTGGAGCAATCTCATCGGGGTATGCACTTTGCTCAGTCAACAGTTCTTTCACCAACTTCACAGCTGGATTGCTATCTTGTGTGTCAGCCCATCTATGGTGTGCCAACGGGTTAAAATTCACCTCTTGTTGTTTCTGGTAGGTACTTGACTGATGCTGTTTTGCCTTGGGATGATGGAAGGCTGGTATCTCTTCAAGCTCTTTCGGTTCTTCTTCCACGTCCCTCAAGTGTGGCATCTGGGATAGGGCATCGGCATTTTCATTCTTGCGGCCTGCTCTATACTTGATCACGAAGTTGGAATTGGACAACCGGGCTATCCATCGCTGTTCTAGCGCACCTGATTTAGCCGTATCCAGGTGTGTCAATGGGTTGTTGTCAGTATAGACGGTAAATTCTGAAGCGGCCAAATAGTGTTTGAAACGCTCAGTCACAGCCCAGACTACTGACAGTAGTTCCAACTTGAAGGAGCTGTAATTTTCCGGATTTTTTTCAGTAGGCCGGAGCTTCCTACTTGCAAAGGCGATGACTTTCTCCTTGCCTCCCTGCTTCTGAGACAGTACGGCTCCTAGCCCCACATTACTGGCATCTGTGTAGAGGATGAAGGGTTGATGGTAATCTGGGTATGCTAGAACCTCTTCTCCTGTTAATGCCTTCTTTAGCTTCTCAAAGGAGTCTTCCCTCTCATCACTCCACTGGAAAGGAGGATTTTGGTTTGAAGGCTTCTTCTTCTGCCCTACCAGGACGTCTTGTAGGGGTGCTGCTAACTTTGTGAACCCTCTTATGAATCTGCGATAGTAGCCCACCAGTCCCAGGAATTGCCTCACCTCTTTCACACTGGTGGGCCTTGGCCAATCCCTTATTGCGGTTACTTTCTCAGGATCCGGTGCTACTCCCTCTGAACTCACAACGTGTCCCAGGTACTGTACCTTTGGCTTGAGAAGGTGACATTTGGATGGCTTGATCTTCATGCCATATCTGGATAAGGCTTCGAACACTTCTGACAGGTCTTGTAAGTGTTGTTCGTAAGTTTTTGAGTAGACGATCACATCGTCCAGGTACAGGAGGACGGTCTCGAAGTTCTTGTGTCCGATGCAGCATTCCATCAGCCGCTGGAAGGTACCGGGTGCGTTGCAGAGTCCAAACGGCATACAATTGAATTCACAGAGACCCATTGGTGTGGTGAATGCTGTCTTTTCTTTATCTCTCTCAGCCACAGGGACTTGCCAATACCCACTTGTTAAGTCTAGGGTGGAAAAATAATTAGCAGATCTTAAAGCAGATAAGGACTCTTCTATCCTAGGCAAGGGGTAGGCGTCTTTATGGGTAATGTTATTAATCTGCCGGTAGTCTATGCACATTCTCATGGTTCCGTCCTTCTTTTTAACAATCACTAGAGGGGCCGCCCAGGGGCTACAGCTGTCTCTTATTACGCCGGCCTGTTTCATCTCCCTGAGCATATCTTTTGCACATTGGTAGTGAACGGGTGGTATGGGCCTATATCTTTCTTTTATTGGTGGGTGGTCACCAGTGGGGATTGTGTGTTCTACCCCTTCTATCCGTCCGAAGTCCAATGGGTGTTTACTGAAGACCTGTTCATATTCCGTCACTAGCCTATACACCCCTTGTTTTTGACGGGTAGGGGTTGAATTTGTGCCCACGTGCAGCTGTTGGCACCAATCCTCCAATTCTCCATCTGAGCCGTTGTCTTCCACCTGACAGGTTGGTTCTAAGGGCCCAATGGTCGTGATGGCATTGTTGTCAACAGTATATAGCTTTGTCACTATAGCATACCTTGGCAAGGTGACCTCTTCCTCTCCACAGTTCAAGAGCCGTACCGGCACTCGTCCCTGGTGTACCTCGACTACCCCTCTTGCCGTTAGTATAGTGGGCCTACTGTCAGTGTACACTGGTTCTACCAAGGCTTGATAATTTCGTCCCTTCGTACCAATGGCTGCTCTACACCATACCAGCATTTCTGTTTTTGGTGGAATTACAATGGACGTTGGATCACTTACCCTCACACTGCCGATTTCTCCACCTGCAACCTCTACTGTTATGATTGAGTCACCGTAGGAGGCAAAAACAGAAATGCTAGCTAAGTCCAGAAAACCAGAGAAGTTGGCAGCTTATCGGATTGCAGACCCCTGAACCTATCAACACAACTAGCAGTAGCCGTGGGGGGTTCCTACGATGCCCTAGACCCCTCGATCACAGCCGGAGAATTAAATAGGCCTAAAGAAAGAAAGGGGAAATCTAAACTGCCCCAGAGCAGACCCCAAAGCAATAGGCAGCCCCCAACATATAATGGCGGTGAAGCAAGATGAAAATACTAACACAGACAGAAAGATAGACTGAGCAAAGAGGGGCCCAAGTTAACTAGATAGAAAAGGACAGGAAGGCTGCTGTCTGCAATCCGTGAAAAACCCTATGAAAATAAGAGCCAACAGACTGACAGTGAAAAAGGCCCTGAAGACGCTAGGCTTCAAAAAAGCTATGTCAGTACTCAGGAATATACTGAAGACAGAGCTACAGGCAAAAGGAGATTCAGCTCACCCCAGCAGGGAATGGCAGAATACTGAAAAGCAAGGAAAACAAAAAACAAAACAAAAAAGCTAACAGCCAAAACAAAAAACTTAGCTTTAGGAGAGCAGGAATCAGACTGGTGTCCTAGAAGTCCACAGAGAAATCACCCGCAGGGCAGAAGGGCGTCGGCAAAAAACAAAACAAAAAAGCTAACAGCCAAAACATAAAACTTAGCTTTAGGAGAGCAGGAATCAGACTGGTGTCCTAGAAGTCCACAGAGAAATCACCCGCAGGGCAGAAGGGCCCTGACTTGACTCCACTCATCCAGTCATCCTCATTAGACTCAGGTGCCTGATAATCAGGCTCATTACCTTCCTTTACCAGAATAGGGAGTTCACCAGACCCCAGTGACGAAGGGGAAAATGAACTCACAACAGTACCTCCCCCTTGAGGAGGGGTCACCGAACCCTCAACCACGCCTCCAGGGCGATCAGGGTGAGCCCGATGAAATGCACGCACCAATCTTTTGGCATGAATATCAGAGGCAGAGACCCAGGAATTATCCTCCTGACCATAACCCTTCCACTTAACCAAATACTGGAGTCTCCGTCTAGCCAGATGGGAATCCAGTATTTTCTCTACCTCATATTCCATGTTACCTTCAACCAATACAGGGTCTGGAGGTGCCACCCCAGGAACAACTGGTTCAACAAACCTCTTCAACAAGGACTTATGGAACACATTATGGATTTTAAATGTGACAGGAAGAGCCAAACGAAAAGAGACCGGATTAATAATCTCCAAAATCTTGTAAGGTCCAATAAATCTAGGCTTAAACTTAGGAGAAGCCACCTTCATAGCAATATTTTTTGATGATAACCACACCATATCACCAATCTTAAACTGGGGACCAATGGTCCTATGTCGATTGGAAAACCGCTGGGCCTTTTCCTGGGAGAGAGATAACTTATCCACCACTTGGTCCCAGATCTGGTGCATTTTCTCCACCACAGTGTCAACACCTGGGCAGGCAGAAGGCTCCACCTGCCCTGAAGAAAATCGAGGATGAAACCCAAAGTTACAAAAAAAAGGTGACATCAAAGTGGCAGAACTAGCTCTATTATTTAAAGCAAATTCGGCCAAGGGCAAAAATGAAACCCAATCATCCTGATCAGCGGAAATAAAACATCTCAAATACGACTCCAAGGTCTGGTTTGTTCTCTCTGTCTGCCCATTGGTCTGAGGGTGAAAAGCAGAGGAGAAGGACAACTGAATTCCCAGCTTGGAACAGAAAGTCCTCCAAAATCTAGACACAAACTGAACTCCTCTGTCAGATACAATGTTCTCAGGAATCCTGTGTAAGCGAACCACCGGTTGCAAAAACAGGGGCACCAACTCAGAGGAAGATGGCAACTTAGGGAGTGGTACAAGATGAACCATCTTAGAGAACCTATCACAAATCACCCAAATAACAGTCATTCTTTGAGAGACCGGCATATCAGAGATGAAATCCATTGAAATATGGGTCCATGGCCTCCTGGGGACCGGCAAAGGCATCAACAACCCACTAGAGCGTGAACAAGATTTAGACCGGGAGCAAGTCCCACAGGACTGCACAAAATTCCTGACATCATGAGACAAGGTGGGCCACCAAAAAGAGCGACTCACCAGATCTCTGGCACCAAAAATACCTGGATGACCAGCCAATGCAGAGCAATGAACTTCAGACATCACTCTCTTCTTCCACTGGTCAGGAACATACAACTTTCCACTAGGACAACGCTCAGGTTTATCCTCCTGGAACTCTTGCAGAGCAAGTCTCAAATCGGGCGAGATGGCAGAAAGAACTACCCCTTCGCCTAAGATGGTAGCAGGCTTGGTCACCACAGGAGAATCAGCAAAGAAACTCCTAGAGAGGGCATCTGCCTTGACATTCTTTGTTCCAGGAAGAAAAGAGACCACAAAATCAAAACATGTAAAAAACCAGGCCCACCTAGCCTGTCTAGGGTTCAAGCGTTTAGCCGACTCTAGGTAAATCAAATTCTTGTGGTCAGTGAGGACCACAACTTGATGTTTAGCTCCCCCCAACCAATGTCTCCACTCCTCAAATGCCCATTTCATGGCCAACAGTTCCTGATTCCCCACATCATAGTTACGTTCAGATGGAGAGAACTTTCGGGAAAAGAAAGCACAGGGATTCATTTTAGATGTTACAGGATCCTTTTGGGACAAAACAGCTCCTGCACCAATCTCAGAAGCATCCACCTCTACTTGGAACGGGAGTGAGACATCAGGTTGCCGCAAAACCGGGGCGGAGGTAAAACTTCGCTTCAGCTCCTGAAACGAAGCAACAGCCTCAGGAGACCAATTCAACACATCAGCACCCTTCTTAGTCAGATCAGTCAATGGCTTGGCAATACTAGAAAATTTTGCTATAAATTTCCGATAAAAATTAGCAAAACCCAAAAACTTCTGGAGGGCCTTCAAAGAAGTGGGCTGAACCCAATCATAAATGGCCTGTACCTTGGCCGGGTCCATTTCAATAGTTGATGGAGACAAAATAAATCCCAAAAATGAAATCCTCTGTACTCCAAAAAGGCATTTCGATCCTTTGACATACAGGGAATTCTCCCTCAAGATCCGGAACACAGTCCAAATATGTTCCACATGAGAATCCCAATCCTTGGAGAAGATCAAAATATCATCCAGATAGATAATCAAAAATTTATCGACAAAGTCTCGGAAAATATCGTTCAGGAAGCACTGGAAGACAGAAGGGGCATTAGTGAGCCCAAAAGGCATCACCAGGTACTCAAAATGTCCCTCCGGAGTATTAAACGCCGTCTTCCATTCATCCCCCTGCTTAATGCGGATAAGATTATACGCCCCCTGAGGTCAAGCTTGGTGAACCAGCAAGCACCTCTAACTCTAGAGAATAGATCCGAAATCAAGGGTAACGGATACTGATATTTAATAGTAATTTTATTGAGGGCACGATAATCAATACAAGGCCTTAAAGAACCATCCTTTTTGGCCACAAAAAAAAAACCGGCACCTAAGGGTGAAGAGGATGGTCTAATATGACCCTTCTCCAACGCCTCCTTAATATAGGACCGCATAGCCTCTTGCTCGGGTACAGATAAATTGAAGAGCCAACCCTTGGGAAATTTACACCCCGGGCTTAGTTCAATTGCACAGTCATAACTCCTATGAGGAGGCAAGGACGCAGACTCATTCTCACTAAATACATCATAAAAGTCCGCCAAATAGCCAGGAACATCATGCGACTGAGGAGAGGTGGAAAAAACCGGAGCCTCACTAAAGGCACACCGACAACCCCAACTCACCACAGACACAAATTTCCAATCCAAAACTGGATTATGAATTTGCAACCAGGGAAACCCCAGAACAACGGCATCATGCAGACCATGCAATACCAAAAATCTGCAATTTTCTTGATGGTCTGGGGCGACCCGCATGACCACCTGGGTCCAAAACTGAGGTTTATTTTTAGCCAAAGGAGTAGCATCAATCCCCCTCAAAGGGATAGGCGTCTGCAGAGGTGTCATCGGAAATCCACAACGTTTAGCAAAATCCAAGTCCATTAGGTTTAGCGCTGCTCCCGAATCCACAAAAGCCTTGGTGGAAAATGTGGACAGGGAGCAGATCAGAGTAATTGCCAGAAGAAACTTAGGTTGAACACCACCAACAGAAAACGTGTGTGCAAAGTGTTTCTCTCGTTTAGGACAAACAGAAATAATATGCGAGGCATCTCCACAGAAAAAACACAGCTTATTACGCCTTCTGAACTCCTGACGTTGCGCCTTAGACAAAACTCTATCACATTGCATAGGTTCAGACGTCTGTTCAACCGGCGGCAACACCTCTCGTGCAATCCTGCGTTCACGTAAACGCCGATCAACCAGAATGGCTAATGACATAGAATCGTCCAGACCAGAAGGAACAGGAAATCCCACCATAGTATCTTTTACGGCTTCTGACAAACCCTTCTGAAAGAGAGCAGCCAAGGCATTATCATTCCAGGCAGTAAGGACCACCCACTTTCGGAACTTTTGACAGTACAACTCTGCAGAATCTCGACCCTGGTTCAATGCCAACAGGGTCTTTTCAGCCTGATCAATAGCATTAGGTTCGTCATACAACAACTCCAAAGCTTGAAAGAATGCGTTCACATTAGTCAGAATAGGATCATCTGGTTTCAAAGAAAACGCCCAATCCTGGGGATCGCCACGCAGCAAAGAGATGACAATTTTAACCTGCTGCGCGGAGCTCCCTGACGAGTTAGGGAGTTTTTTTTTTT